>NW_026527056.1:0-600000 GCF_027744825.2 Synchiropus splendidus
TTTTCAGGGAAGCTTCAGAACATGAAATTTTAACCTCCCACTAAAGCAAAAAGGGTCTTTCTAGTAGTTGCACATCAAATCTAAACTGTCTGAAGTGTTTTTCCAAAGTTATTAACACTTTTATGTTTGGCGTTCCGAAACCCACCTTATCTCAGGCTGAAAAGCGTTTTTGTGCATTGTGCCATAACTTTTCAGGGAAGCTTCAGAACATGAAATTTTAACCTCCCACTATAGCGGAAAGGGTCTTTCTAGTAGTTGCACATCAAATCTTAACTGTCTGAAGTGTTTTTCCAAAGTTATCAACACTTTTATGTTTGGCGTTCCGAAACCCACCTTATCTCAGGCTGAAAAGCGTTTTTACGCATTGTGCCATAACTTTTCAGGGAAGCTTCAGAACATGAAATTTTAACCTCCCACTATAGCAGAAAGGGTCTTTTTAGTAGGTGCACATCAAATCTAAGCTGTCTGAAGTGTTTTTCGAAAGTTATCAACACTTTTATGTTTGGCGTTCCGAAACCCACCTTATCTCAGGCTGAAAAGCGTTTTTGTGCATTGTGCCATAACTTTTCAGGGAAGCTTCAGAACATGAAATTTTAACCTCCCACTATAGCAGAAAGGGTCTTTCTAGAGGTTGCACATCAAATCTAAACTGTCTGAAGTGTTTTTCGAAAGTTATTAACACTTTTATGTTTGGCGTTCCGAAACCCACCTTATCTCAGGCTGAAAAGCGTTTTTGTGCATTGTGCCATAACTTTTCAGGGAAGCTTCAGAACATGAAATTTTAACCTCCCACTAAAGCAAAAAGGGTCTTTCTAGTAGTTGCACATCAAATCTAAACTGTCTGAAGTGTTTTTCCAAAGTTATTAACACTTTTATGTTTGGCGTTCCGAAACCCACCTTATCTCAGGCTGAAAAGCGTTTTTGTGCATTGTGCCATAACTTTTCAGGGAAGCTTCAGAACATGAAATTTTAACCTCCCACTATAGCGGAAAGGGTCTTTCTAGTAGTTGCACATCAAATCTAAACTGTCTGAAGTGTTTTTCCAAAGTTATCAACACTTTTATGTTTGGCGTTCCGAAACCCACCTTATCTCAGGCTGAAAAGCGTTTTTGTGCATTGTGCCATAACTTTTCAGGGAAGCTTCAGAACATGAAATTTTAACCTCCCACTATAGCAGAAAGGGTCTTTCTAGTAGTTGCACATCAAATCTAAACTGTCTGAAGTGTTTTTCCAAAGTTATTAACACTTTTATGTTTGGCGTTCCGAAACCCACCTTATCTCAGGCTGAAAAGCGTTTTTGTGCATTGTGCCATAACTTTTCAGGGAAGCTTCAGAACATGAAATTTTAACCTCCCACTATAGCAGAAAGGGTCTTTCTAGTAGTTGCACATCAAATCTAAACTGTCTGAAGTGTTTTTCCAAAGTTATTAACACTTTTATGTTTGGCGTTCCGAAACCCACCTTATCTCAGGCTGAAAAGCGTTTTTGTGCATTGTGCCATAACTTTTCAGGGAAGCTTCAGAACATGAAATTTTAACCTCCCACTATAGCAGAAAGGGTCTTTCTAGTAGTTGCACATCAAATCTAAACTGTCTGAAGTGTTTTTCCAAAGTTATTAACACTTTTATGTTTGGCGTTCCGAAACCCACCTTATCTCAGGCTGAAAAGCGTTTTTGTGCATTGTGCCATAACTTTTCAGGGAAGCTTCAGAACATGAAATTTTAACATCCCACTATAGCAGAAAGGGTCTTTCTAGTAGTTGCACATCAAATCTAAACTGTCTGAAGTGTTTTTCCAAAGTTATCAACACTTTTATGTTTGGCGTTCCGAAACCCACCTTATCTCAGGCTGAAAAGCGTTTTTACGCATTGTGCCATAACTTTTCAGGGAAGCTTCAGAACATGAAATTTTAACCTCCCACTATAGCAGAAAGGGTCTTTCTAGTAGGTGCACATCAAATCTAAGCTGTCTGAAGTGTTTTTCGAAAGTTATCAACACTTTTTTGTTTGGCGTTCCGAAACCCACCTTATCTCAGGCTGAAAAGCGTTTTTGTGCATTGTGCCATAACTTTTCAGGGAAGCTTCAGAACATGAAATTTTAACCTCCCACTATAGCAGAAAGGGTCTTTCTAGTAGTTGCACATCAAATCTAAGCTGTCTGAAGTGTTTTTCAAAAGTTATCAACACTTTTATGTTTGGCGTTCCGAAACCCACCTTATCTCAGGCTGAAAAGCGTTTTTGTGCATTGTACCATAACTTTTCAGGAAAGCTTCAGAACATGAAATTTTAACCTCCCACTATAGCAGAAAGGGTCTTTCTAGTAGGTGCACATCAAATCTAAGCTCTCTGAAGTGTTTTTCGAAAGTTATCAACACTTTTATGTTTGGCGTTCCGAAACCCACCTTATCTCAGGCTGAAAAGCGTTTTTGTGCATTGTGCCATAACTTTTCAGGGAAGCTTCAGAACATGAAATTTTAACCTCCCACTATAGCAGAAAGGGTCTTTCTAGTAGTTGCACATCAAATCTAAACTGTCTGAAGTGTTTTTCCAAAGTTATCAACACTTTTATGTTTGGCGTTCCGAAACCCACCTTATCTCAGGCTGAAAAGCGTTTTTACGCATTGTGCCATAACTTTTCAGGGAAGCTTCAGAACATGAAATTTTAACCTCCCACTATAGCAGAAAGGGTCTTTCTAGTAGGTGCACATCAAATCTAAGCTGTCTGAAGTGTTTTTCGAAAGTTATCAACACTTTTATGTTTGGCGTTCCGAAACCCACCTTATCTCAGGCTGAAAAGCGTTTTTGTGCATTGTGCCATAACTTTTCAGGGAAGCTTCAGAACATGAAATTTTAACCTCCCACTATAGCAGAAAGGGTCTTTCTAGTAGTTGCACATCAAATCTAAACTGTCTGAAGTGTTTTTCCAAAGTTATTAACACTTTTATGTTTGGCGTTCCGAAACCCACCTTATCTCAGGCTGAAAAGCGTTTTTGTGCATTGTGCCATAACTTTTCAGGGAAGCTTCAGAACATGAAATTTTAACCTCCCACTATAGCAGAAAGGGTCTTTCTAGTAGTTGCACATCAAATCTAAACTGTCTGAAGTGTTTTTCCAAAGTTATTAACACTTTTATGTTTGGCGTTCTGAAACCCACCTTATCTCAGGCTGAAAAGCGTTTTTGTGCATTGTGCCATAACTTTTCAGGGAAGCTTCAGAACATGAAATTTTAACCTCCCACTATAGCAGAAAGGGTCTTTCTAGTAGTTGCACATCAAATCTAAACTGTCTGAAGTGTTTTTCCAAAGTTATCAACACTTTTATGTTTGGCGTTCCGAAACCCACCTTATCTCAGGCTGAAAAGCGTTTTTGTGCATTGTGCCATAACTTTTCAGGGAAGCTTCAGAACATGAAATTTTAACCTCCCACTATAGCAGAAAGGGTCTTTCTAGTAGTTGCACATCAAATCTAAACTGTCTGAAGTGTTTTTCCAAAGTTATTAACACTTTTATGTTTGGCGTTCCGAAACCCACCTTATCTCAGGCTGAAAAGCGTTTTTGTGCATTGTGGCATAACTTTTCAGGGAAGCTTCAGAACATGAAATTTTAACCTCCCACTATAGCAGAAAGGGTCTTTCTAGTAGTTGCACATCAAATCTAAACTGTCTGAAGTGTTTTTCCAAAGTTATCAACACTTTTATGTTTGGCGTTCCGAAACCCACCTTATCTCAGGCTGAAAAGCGTTTTTGTGCATTGTGCCATAACTTTTCAGGGAAGCTTCAGAACATGAAATTTTAACCTCCCACTATAGCAGAAAGGGTCTTACTAGTAGTTGCACATCAAATCTAAGCTGTCTGAAGTGTTTTTCAAAAGTTATCAACACTTTTATGTTTGGCGTTCCGAAACCCACCTTAACTCAGGCTGAAAAGCGTTTTTGTGCATTGTGCCATAACTTTTCAGGAAAGCTTCAGAACATGAAATTTTAACCTCCCACTATAGCAGAAAGGGTCTTTCTAGTAGGTGCACATCAAATCTAAGCTCTCTGAAGTGTTTTTCGAAAGTTATCAACACTTTTATGTTTGGCGTTCCGAAACCCACCTTATCTCAGGCTGAAAAGCGTTTTTGTGCATTGTGCCATAACTTTTCAGGGAAGCTTCAGAACATGAAATTTTAACCTCCCACTATAGCAGAAAGGGTCTTTCTAGTAGTTGCACATCAAATCTAAACTGTCTGAAGTGTTTTTCCAAAGTTATTAACACTTTTATGTTTGACGTTCCGAAACCCACCTTATCTCAGGCTGAAAAGCGTTTTTGTGCATTGTGCCATAACTTTTCAGGAAAGCTTCAGAACATGAAATTTTAACCTCCCACTATAGCAGAAAGGGTCTTTCTAGTAGTTGCACATCAAATCTAAGCTGTCTGAAGTGTTTTTCAAAAGTTATCAACACTTTTATGTTTGGCGTTCCGAAACCCACCTTATCTCAGGCTGAAAAGCGTTTTTGTGCATTGTGCCATAACTTTTCAGGGAAGCTTCAGAACATGAAATTTTAACCTCCCACTATAGCAGAAAGGGTCTTTCTAGTAGTTGCACATCAAATCTAAACTGTCTGAAGTGTTTTTCCAAAGTTATCAACACTTTTATGTTTGACGTTCCGAAACCCACCTTATCTCAGGCTGAAAAGCGTTTTTACGCATTGTGCCATAACTTTTCAGGGAAGCTTCAGAACATGAAATTTTAACCTCCCACTATAGCAGAAAGGGTCTTTCCAGTAGGTGCACATCTAATCTAAGCTGTCTGAAGTGTTTTTCGAAAGTTATCAACACTTTTTTGTTTGGCGTTCCGAAACCCACCTTATCTCAGGCTGAAAAGCGTTTTTGTGCATTGTGCCATAACTTTTCAGGGAAGCTTCAGAACATGAAATTTTAACCTCCCACTATAGCAGAAAGGGTCTTTCTAGTAGTTGCACATCAAATCTAAGCTGTCTGAAGTGTTTTTCAAAAGTTATCAACACTTTTATGTTTGGCGTTCCGAAACCCACCTTATCTCAGGCTGAAAAGCGTTTTTGTGCATTGTGCCATAACTTTTCAGGAAAGCTTCAGAACATGAAATTTTAACCTCCCAATATAGCAGAAAGGGTCTTTCTAGTAGGTGCACATCAAATCTAAGCTCTCTGAAGTGTTTTTCGAAAGTTATCAACACTTTTATGTTTGGCGTTCCGAAACCCACCTTATCTCAGGCTGAAAAGCGTTTTTGTGCATTGTGCCATAACTTTTCAGGGAAGCTTCAGAACATGAAATTTTAACCTCCCACTATAGCAGAAAGGGTCTTTCTAGTAGTTGCACATCAAATCTAAACTGTCTGAAGTGTTTTTCCAAAGTTATCAACACTTTTATGTTTGGCGTTCCGAAACCCACCTTATCTCAGGCTGAAAAGCGTTTTTACGCATTGTGCCATAACTTTTCAGGGAAGCTTCAGAACATGAAATTTTAACCTCCCACTATAGCAGAAAGGGTCTTTCTAGTAGGTGCACATCAAATCTAAGCTGTCTGAAGTGTTTTTCGAAAGTTATCAACACTTTTATGTTTGGCGTTCCGAAACCCACCTTATCTCAGGCTGAAAAGCGTTTTTGTGCATTGTGCCATAACTTTTCAGGGAAGCTTCAGAACATGAAATTTTAACCTCCCACTATAGCAGAAAGGGTCTTTCTAGTAGTTGCACATCAAATCTAAACTGTCTGAAGTGTTTTTCCAAAGTTATCAACACTTTTATGTTTGGCGTTCCGAAACCCACCTTATCTCAGGCTGAAAAGCGTTTTTACGCATTGTGCCATAACTTTTCAGGGAAGCTTCAGAACATGAAATTTTAACCTCCCACTATAGCAGAAAGGGTCTTTCTAGTAGGTGCACATCAAATCTAAGCTCTCTGAAGTGTTTTTCGAAAGTTATCAACACTTTTATGTTTGGCGTTCCGAAACCCACCTTATCTCAGGCTGAAAAGCGTTTTTGTGCATTGTGCCATAACTTTTCAGGGAAGCTTCAGAACATGAAATTTTAACCTCCCACTATAGCAGAAAGGGTCTTTCTAGTAGTTGCACATCAAATCTAAACTGTCTGAAGTGTTTTTCCAAAGTTATTAACACTTTTATGTTTGGCGTTCCGAAACCCACCTTATCTCAGGCTGAAAAGCGTTTTTGTGCATTGTGCCATAACTTTTCAGGGAAGCTTCAGAACATGAAATTTTAACCTCCCACTATAGCAGAAAGGGTCTTTCTAGTAGTTGCACATCAAATCTAAACTGTCTGAAGTGTTTTTCCAAAGTTATCAACACTTTTATGTTTGGCGTTCCGAAACCCACCTTATCTCAGGCTGAAAAGCGTTTTTGTGCATTGTGCCATAACTTTTCAGGGAAGCTTCAGAACATGAAATTTTAACCTCCCACTATAGCAGAAAGGGTCTTACTAGTAGTTGCACATCAAATCTAAGCTGTCTGAAGTGTTTTTCAAAAGTTATCAACACTTTTATGTTTGGCGTTCCGAAACCCACCTTATCTCAGGCTGAAAAGCGTTTTTGTGCATTGTGCCATAACTTTTCAGGAAAGCTTCAGAACATGAAATTTTAACCTCCCACTATAGCAGAAAGGGTCTTTCTAGTAGGTGCACATCAAATCTAAGCTCTCTGAAGTGTTTTTCGAAAGTTATCAACACTTTTATGTTTGGCGTTCCGAAACCCACCTTATCTCAGGCTGAAAAGCGTTTTTGTGCATTGTGCCATAACTTTTCAGGGAAGCTTCAGAACATGAAATTTTAACCTCCCACTATAGCAGAAAGGGTCTTTCTAGTAGTTGCACATCAAATCTAAACTGTCTGAAGTGTTTTTCCAAAGTTATTAACACTTTTATGTTTGACGTTCCGAAACCCACCTTATCTCAGGCTGAAAAGCGTTTTTGTGCATTGTGCCATAACTTTTCAGGGAAGCTTCAGAACATGAAATTTTAACCTCCCACTATAGCAGAAAGGGTCTTTCTAGTAGTTGCACATCAAATCTAAACTGTCTGAAGTGTTTTTCCAAAGTTATCAACACTTTTATGTTTGGCGTTCCGAAACCCACCTTATCTCAGGCTGAAAAGCGTTTTTACGCATTGTGCCATAACTTTTCAGGGAAGCTTCAGAACATGAAATTTTAACCTCCCACTATAGCAGAAAGGGTCTTTCTAGTAGGTGCACATCAAATCTAAGCTGTCTGAAGTGTTTTTCGAAAGTTATCAACACTTTTATGTTTGGCGTTCCGAAACCCACCTTATCTCAGGCTGAAAAGCGTTTTTGTGCATTGTGCCATAACTTTTCAGGGAAGCTTCAGAACATGAAATTTTAACCTCCCACTATAGCAGAAAGGGTCTTTCTAGAGGTTGCACATCAAATCTAAACTGTCTGAAGTGTTTTTCGAAAGTTATTAACACTTTTATGTTTGGCGTTCCGAAACCCACCTTATCTCAGGCTGAAAAGCGTTTTTGTGCATTGTGCCATAACTTTTCAGGGAAGCTTCAGAACATGAAATTTTAACCTCCCACTAAAGCAAAAAGGGTCTTTCTAGTAGTTGCACATCAAATCTAAACTGTCTGAAGTGTTTTTCCAAAGTTATTAACACTTTTATGTTTGGCGTTCCGAAACCCACCTTATCTCAGGCTGAAAAGCGTTTTTGTGCATTGTGCCATAACTTTTCAGGGAAGCTTCAGAACATGAAATTTTAACCTCCCACTATAGCGGAAAGGGTCTTTCTAGTAGTTGCACATCAAATCTTAACTGTCTGAAGTGTTTTTCCAAAGTTATCAACACTTTTATGTTTGGCGTTCCGAAACCCACCTTATCTCAGGCTGAAAAGCGTTTTTACGCATTGTGCCATAACTTTTCAGGGAAGCTTCAGAACATGAAATTTTAACCTCCCACTATAGCAGAAAGGGTCTTTTTAGTAGGTGCACATCAAATCTAAGCTGTCTGAAGTGTTTTTCGAAAGTTATCAACACTTTTATGTTTGGCGTTCCGAAACCCACCTTATCTCAGGCTGAAAAGCGTTTTTGTGCATTGTGCCATAACTTTTCAGGGAAGCTTCAGAACATGAAATTTTAACCTCCCACTATAGCAGAAAGGGTCTTTCTAGTAGTTGCACATCAAATCTAAACTGTCTGAAGTGTTTTTCCAAAGTTATTAACACTTTTATGTTTGGCGTTCCGAAACCCACCTTATCTCAGGCTGAAAAGCGTTTTTGTGCATTGTGCCATAACTTTTCAAGGAAGCTTCAGAACATGAAATTTTAACCTCCCACTATAGCAGAAAGGGTCTTTCTAGTAGTTGCACATCAAATCTAAACTGTCTGAAGTGTTTTTCCAAAGTTATTAACACTTTTATGTTTGGCGTTCCGAAACCCACCTTATCTCAGGCTGAAAAGCGTTTTTGTGCATTGTGCCATAACTTTTCAGGGAAGCTTCAGAACATGAAATTTTAACCTCCCACTATAGCAGAAAGGGTCTTTCTAGTAGTTGCACATCAAATCTAAACTGTCTGAAGTGTTTTTCCAAAGTTATTAACACTTTTATGTTTGGCGTTCCGAAACCCACCTTATCTCAGGCTGAAAAGCGTTTTTGTGCATTGTGCCATAACTTTTCAGGGAAGCTTCAGAACATGAAATTTTAACCTCCCACTATAGCAGAAAGGGTCTTTCTAGTAGTTGCACATCAAATCTAAACTGTCTGAAGTGTTTTTCCAAAGTTATTAACACTTTTATGTTTGGCGTTCCGAAACCCACCTTATCTCAGGCTGAAAAGCGTTTTTGTGCATTGTGCCATAACTTTTCAGGGAAGCTTCAGAACATGAAATTTTAACCTCCCACTATAGCAGAAAGGGTCTTTCTAGTAGGTGCACATCAAATCTAAGCTCTCTGAAGTGTTTTTCGAAAGTTATCAACACTTTTATGTTTGGCGTTCCGAAACCCACCTTATCTCAGGCTGAAAAGCGTTTTTGTGCATTGTGCCATAACTTTTCAGGGAAGCTTCAGAACATGAAATTTTAACCTCCCACTATAGCAGAAAGGGTCTTTCTAGTAGTTGCACATCAAATCTAAACTGTCTGAAGTGTTTTTCCAAAGTTATTAACACTTTTATGTTTGGCGTTCCGAAACCCACCTTATCTCAGGCTGAAAAGCGTTTTTGTGCATTGTGCCATAACTTTTCAGGGAAGCTTCAGAACATGAAATTTTAACCTCCCACTATAGCAGAAAGGGTCTTTCTAGTAGTTGCACATCAAATCTAAACTGTCTGAAGTGTTTTTCCAAAGTTATTAACACTTTTATGTTTGGCGTTCTGAAACCCACCTTATCTCAGGCTGAAAAGCGTTTTTGTGCATTGTGCCATAACTTTTCAGGGAAGCTTCAGAACATGAAATTTTAACCTCCCACTATAGCAGAAAGGGTCTTTCTAGTAGTTGCACATCAAATCTAAACTGTCTGAAGTGTTTTTCCAAAGTTATCAACACTTTTATGTTTGGCGTTCCGAAACCCACCTTATCTCAGGCTGAAAAGCGTTTTTGTGCATTGTGCCATAACTTTTCAGGGAAGCTTCAGAACATGAAATTTTAACCTCCCACTATAGCAGAAAGGGTCTTTCTAGTAGTTGCACATCAAATCTAAACTGTCTGAAGTGTTTTTCCAAAGTTATTAACACTTTTATGTTTGGCGTTCCGAAACCCACCTTATCTCAGGCTGAAAAGCGTTTTTGTGCATTGTGCCATAACTTTTCAGGGAAGCTTCAGAACATGAAATTTTAACCTCCCACTATAGCAGAAAGGGTCTTTCTAGTAGTTGCACATCAAATCTAAACTGTCTGAAGTGTTTTTCCAAAGTTATCAACACTTTTATGTTTGGCGTTCCGAAACCCACCTTATCTCAGGCTGAAAAGCGTTTTTGTGCATTGTGCCATAACTTTTCAGGGAAGCTTCAGAACATGAAATTTTAACCTCCCACTATAGCAGAAAGGGTCTTACTAGTAGTTGCACATCAAATCTAAGCTGTCTGAAGTGTTTTTCAAAAGTTATCAACACTTTTATGTTTGGCGTTCCGAAACCCACCTTAACTCAGGCTGAAAAGCGTTTTTGTGCATTGTGCCATAACTTTTCAGGAAAGCTTCAGAACATGAAATTTTAACCTCCCACTATAGCAGAAAGGGTCTTTCTAGTAGGTGCACATCAAATCTAAGCTCTCTGAAGTGTTTTTCGAAAGTTATCAACACTTTTATGTTTGGCGTTCCGAAACCCACCTTATCTCAGGCTGAAAAGCGTTTTTGTGCATTGTGCCATAACTTTTCAGGGAAGCTTCAGAACATGAAATTTTAACCTCCCACTATAGCAGAAAGGGTCTTTCTAGTAGTTGCACATCAAATCTAAACTGTCTGAAGTGTTTTTCCAAAGTTATTAACACTTTTATGTTTGACGTTCCGAAACCCACCTTATCTCAGGCTGAAAAGCGTTTTTGTGCATTGTGCCATAACTTTTCAGGAAAGCTTCAGAACATGAAATTTTAACCTCCCACTATAGCAGAAAGGGTCTTTCTAGTAGTTGCACATCAAATCTAAGCTGTCTGAAGTGTTTTTCCAAAGTTATCAACACTTTTATGTTTGGCGTTCCGAAACCCACCTTATCTCAGGCTGAAAAGCGTTTTTGTGCATTGTGCCATAACTTTTCAGGGAAGCTTCAGAACATGAAATTTTAACCTCCCACTATAGCAGAAAGGGTCTTTCTAGTAGTTGCACATCAAATCTAAACTGTCTGAAGTGTTTTTCCAAAGTTATTAACACTTTTATGTTTGGCGTTCCGAAACCCACCTTATCTCAGGCTGAAAAGCGTTTTTGTGCATTGTGCCATAACTTTTCAGGGAAGCTTCAGAACATGAAATTTTAACCTCCCACTATAGCAGAAAGGGTCTTTCTAGTAGTTGCACATCAAATCTAAACTGTCTGAAGTGTTTTTCCAAAGTTATCAACACTTTTATGTTTGACGTTCCGAAACCCACCTTATCTCAGGCTGAAAAGCGTTTTTGTGCATTGTGCCATAACTTTTCAGGGAAGCTTCAGAACATGAAATTTTAACCTCCCACTATAGCAGAAAGGGTCTTACTAGTAGTTGCACATCAAATCTAAGCTGTCTGAAGTGTTTTTCAAAAGTTATCAACACTTTTATGTTTGGCGTTCCGAAACCCACCTTAACTCAGGCTGAAAAGCGTTTTTGTGCATTGTGCCATAACTTTTCAGGAAAGCTTCAGAACATGAAATTTTAACCTCCCACTATAGCAGAACGGGTCTTTCTAGTAGGTGCACATCAAATCTAAGCTGTCTGAAGTGTTTTTCGAAAGTTATCAACATTTTTATGTTTGGCGTTCCGAAACCCACCTTATCTCAGGCTGAAAAGCGTTTTTGTGCATTGTGCCATAACTTTTCAGGGAAGCTTCAGAACATGAAATTTTAACCTCCCACTATAGCAGAAAGGGTCTTTCTAGTAGTTGCACATCAAATCTAAACTGTCTGAAGTGTTTTTCCAAAGTTATTAACACTTTTATGTTTGACGTTCCGAAACCCACCTTATCTCAGGCTGAAAAGCGTTTTTGTGCATTGTGCCATAACTTTTCAGGAAAGCTTCAGAACATGAAATTTTAACCTCCCACTATAGCAGAAAGGGTCTTTCTAGTAGTTGCACATCAAATCTAAGCTGTCTGAAGTGTTTTTCAAAAGTTATCAACACTTTTATGTTTGGCGTTCCGAAACCCACCTTATCTCAGGCTGAAAAGCGTTTTTGTGCATTGTGCCATAACTTTTCAGGAAAGCTTCAGAACATGAAATTTTAACCTCCCACTATAGCAGAAAGGGTCTTTCTAGTAGGTGCACATCAAATCTAAGCTCTCTGAAGTGTTTTTCGAAAGTTATCAACACTTTTATGTTTGGCGTTCCGAAACCCACCTTATCTCAGGCTGAAAAGCGTTTTTGTGCATTGTGCCATAACTTTTCAGGGAAGCTTCAGAACATGAAATTTTAACCTCCCACTATAGCAGAAAGGGTCTTTCTAGTAGTTGCACATCAAATCTAAACTGTCTGAAGTGTTTTTCCAAAGTTATTAACACTTTTATGTTTGGCGTTCCGAAACCCACCTTATCTCAGGCTGAAAAGCGTTTTTGTGCATTGTGCCATAACTTTTCAGGGAAGCTTCAGAACATGAAATTTTAACCTCCCACTATAGCAGAAAGGGTCTTTCTAGTAGTTGCACATCAAATCTAAACTGTCTGAACTGTTTTTCCAAAGTTATCAACACTTTTATGTTTGGCGTTCCGAAACCCACCTTATCTCAGGCTGAAAAGCGTTTTTACGCATTGTGCCATAACTTTTCAGGGAAGCTTCAGAACATGAAATTTTAACCTCCCACTATAGCAGAAAGGGTCTTTCTAGTAGGTGCACATCAAATCTAAGCTGTCTGAAGTGTTTTTCGAAAGTTATCAACACTTTTATGTTTGGCGTTCCGAAACCCACCTTATCTCAGGCTGAAAAGCGTTTTTGTGCATTGTGCCATAACTTTTCAGGGAAGCTTCAGAACATGAAATTTTAACCTCCCACTGTAGCAGAAAGGGTCTTTCTAGTAGTTGCACATCAAATCTAAACTGTCTGAAGTGTTTTTCCAAAGTTATCAACACTTTTATGTTTGGCGTTCCGAAACCCACCTTATCTCAGGCTGAAAAGCGTTTTTGTGCATTGTGCCATAACTTTTCAGGGAAGCTTCAGAACATGAAATTTTAACCTCCCACTATAGCAGAAAGGGTCTTTCTAGTAGGTGCACATCAAATCTAAGCTGTCTGAAGTGTTTTTCGAAAGTTATCAACACTTTTATGTTTGGCGTTCCGAAACCCACCTTATCTCAGGCTGAAAAGCGTTTTTGTGCATTGTGCCATAACTTTTCAGGGAAGCTTCAGAACATGAAATTTTAACCTCCCACTATAGCAGAAAGGGTCTTTCTAGTAGTTGCACATCAAATCTAAACTGTCTGAAGTGTTTTTCCAAAGTTATCAACACTTTTATGTTTGGCGTTCCGAAACCCACCTTATCTCAGGCTGAAAAGCGTTTTTACGCATTGTGCCATAACTTTTCAGGGAAGCTTCAGAACATGAAATTTTAACCTCCCACTATAGCAGAAAGGGTCTTTCTAGTAGGTGCACATCAAATCTAAGCTCTCTGAAGTGTTTTTCGAAAGTTATCAACACTTTTATGTTTGGCGTTCCGAAACCCACCTTATCTCAGGCTGAAAAGCGTTTTTGTGCATTGTGCCATAACTTTTCAGGGAAGCTTCAGAACATGAAATTTTAACCTCCCACTATAGCAGAAAGGGTCTTTCTAGTAGTTGCACATCAAATCTAAACTGTCTGAAGTGTTTTTCCAAAGTTATTAACACTTTTATGTTTGGCGTTCCGAAACCCACCTTATCTCAGGCTGAAAAGCGTTTTTGTGCATTGTGCCATAACTTTTCAGGGAAGCTTCAGAACATGAAATTTTAACCTCCCACTATAGCAGAAAGGGTCTTTCTAGTAGTTGCACATCAAATCTAAACTGTCTGAAGTGTTTTTCCAAAGTTATCAACACTTTTATGTTTGGCGTTCCGAAACCCACCTTATCTCAGGCTGAAAAGCGTTTTTGTGCATTGTGCCATAACTTTTCAGGGAAGCTTCAGAACATGAAATTTTAACCTCCCACTATAGCAGAAAGGGTCTTACTAGTAGTTGCACATCAAATCTAAGCTGTCTGAAGTGTTTTTCAAAAGTTATCAACACTTTTATGTTTGGCGTTCCGAAACCCACCTTATCTCAGGCTGAAAAGCGTTTTTGTGCATTGTGCCATAACTTTTCAGGAAAGCTTCAGAACATGAAATTTTAACCTCCCACTATAGCAGAAAGGGTCTTTCTAGTAGGTGCACATCAAATCTAAGCTCTCTGAAGTGTTTTTCGAAAGTTATCAACACTTTTATGTTTGGCGTTCCGAAACCCACCTTATCTCAGGCTGAAAAGCGTTTTTGTGCATTGTGCCATAACTTTTCAGGGAAGCTTCAGAACATGAAATTTTAACCTCCCACTATAGCAGAAAGGGTCTTTCTAGTAGTTGCACATCAAATCTAAACTGTCTGAAGTGTTTTTCCAAAGTTATTAACACTTTTATGTTTGACGTTCCGAAACCCACCTTATCTCAGGCTGAAAAGCGTTTTTGTGCATTGTGCCATAACTTTTCAGGGAAGCTTCAGAACATGAAATTTTAGCCTCCCACTATAGCAGAAAGGGTCTTTCTAGTAGTTGCACATCAAATCTAAACTGTCTGAAGTGTTTTTCCAAAGTTATCAACACTTTTATGTTTGGCGTTCCGAAACCCACCTTATCTCAGGCTGAAAAGCGTTTTTACGCATTGTGCCATAACTTTTCAGGGAAGCTTCAGAACATGAAATTTTAACCTCCCACTATAGCAGAAAGGGTCTTTCTAGTAGGTGCACATCAAATCTAAGCTGTCTGAAGTGTTTTTCGAAAGTTATCAACACTTTTATGTTTGGCGTTCCGAAACCCACCTTATCTCAGGCTGAAAAGCGTTTTTGTGCATTGTGCCATAACTTTTCAGGGAAGCTTCAGAACATGAAATTTTAACCTCCCACTATAGCAGAAAGGGTCTTTCTAGAGGTTGCACATCAAATCTAAACTGTCTGAAGTGTTTTTCGAAAGTTATTAACACTTTTATGTTTGGCGTTCCGAAACCCACCTTATCTCAGGCTGAAAAGCGTTTTTGTGCATTGTGCCATAACTTTTCAGGGAAGCTTCAGAACATGAAATTTTAACCTCCCACTAAAGCAAAAAGGGTCTTTCTAGTAGTTGCACATCAAATCTAAACTGTCTGAAGTGTTTTTCCAAAGTTATTAACACTTTTATGTTTGGCGTTCCGAAACCCACCTTATCTCAGGCTGAAAAGCGTTTTTGTGCATTGTGCCATAACTTTTCAGGGAAGCTTCAGAACATGAAATTTTAACCTCCCACTATGGCGGAAAGGGTCTTTCTAGTAGTTGCACATCAAATCTTAACTGTCTGAAGTGTTTTTCCAAAGTTATCAACACTTTTATGTTTGGCGTTCCGAAACCCACCTTATCTCAGGCTGAAAAGCGTTTTTACGCATTGTGCCATAACTTTTCAGGGAAGCTTCAGAACATGAAATTTTAACCTCCCACTATAGCAGAAAGGGTCTTTTTAGTAGGTGCACATCAAATCTAAGCTGTCTGAAGTGTTTTTCGAAAGTTATCAACACTTTTATGTTTGGCGTTCCGAAACCCACCTTATCTCAGGCTGAAAAGCGTTTTTGTGCATTGTGCCATAACTTTTCAGGGAAGCTTCAGAACATGAAATTTTAACCTCCCACTATAGCAGAAAGGGTCTTTCTAGTAGTTGCACATCAAATCTAAACTGTCTGAAGTGTTTTTCCAAAGTTATTAACACTTTTATGTTTGGCGTTCCGAAACCCACCTTATCTCAGGCTGAAAAGCGTTTTTGTGCATTGTGCCATAACTTTTCAAGGAAGCTTCAGAACATGAAATTTTAACCTCCCACTATAGCAGAAAGGGTCTTTCTAGTAGTTGCACATCAAATCTAAACTGTCTGGAGTGTTTTTCCAAAGTTATTAACACTTTTATGTTTGGCGTTCCGAAACCCACCTTATCTCAGGCTGAAAAGCGTTTTTGTGCATTGTGCCATAACTTTTCAGGGAAGCTTCAGAACATGAAATTTTAACCTCCCACTATAGCAGAAAGGGTCTTTCTAGTAGTTGCACATCAAATCTAAACTGTCTGAAGTGTTTTTCCAAAGTTATTAACACTTTTATGTTTGGCGTTCCGAAACCCACCTTATCTCAGGCTGAAAAGCGTTTTTGTGCATTGTGCCATAACTTTTCAGGGAAGCTTCAGAACATGAAATTTTAACCTCCCACTATAGCAGAAAGGGTCTTTCTAGTAGTTGCACATCAAATCTAAACTGTCTGAAGTGTTTTTCCAAAGTTATTAACACTTTTATGTTTGGCGTTCCGAAACCCACCTTATCTCAGGCTGAAAAGCGTTTTTGTGCATTGTGCCATAACTTTTCAGGGAAGCTTCAGAACATGAAATTTTAACCTCCCACTATAGCAGAAAGGGTCTTTCTAGTAGGTGCACATCAAATCTAAGCTCTCTGAAGTGTTTTTCGAAAGTTATCAACACTTTTATGTTTGGCGTTCCGAAACCCACCTTATCTCAGGCTGAAAAGCGTTTTTGTGCATTGTGCCATAACTTTTCAGGGAAGCTTCAGAACATGAAATTTTAACCTCCCACTATAGCAGAAAGGGTCTTTCTAGTAGTTGCACATCAAATCTAAACTGTCTGAAGTGTTTTTCCAAAGTTATTAACACTTTTATGTTTGGCGTTCCGAAACCCACCTTATCTCAGGCTGAAAAGCGTTTTTGTGCATTGTGCCATAACTTTTCAGGAAAGCTTCAGAACATGAAATTTTAACCTCCCACTATAGCAGAAAGGGTCTTTCTAGTAGTTGCACATCAAATCTAAGCTGTCTGAAGTGTTTTTCAAAAGTTATCAACACTTTTATGTTTGGCGTTCCGAAACCCACCTTATCTCAGGCTGAAAAGCGTTTTTGTGCATTGTGCCATAACTTTTCAGGAAAGCTTCAGAACATGAAATTTTAACCTCCCACTATAGCAGAAAGGGTCTTTCTAGTAGGTGCACATCAAATCTAAGCTCTCTGAAGTGTTTTTCGAAAGTTATCAACACTTTTATGTTTGGCGTTCCGAAACCCACCTTATCTCAGGCTGAAAAGCTTTTTTGTGCATTGTGCCATAACTTTTCAGGGAAGCTTCAGAACATGAAATTTTAACCTCCCACTATAGCAGAAAGGGTCTTTCTAGTAGTTGCACATCAAATCTAAACTGTCTGAAGTGTTTTTCCAAAGTTATTAACACTTTTATGTTTGGCGTTCCGAAACCCACCTTATCTCAGGCTGAAAAGCGTTTTTTGTGCATTGTGCCATAACTTTTCAGGGAAGCTTCAGAACATGAAATTTTAACCTCCCACTATAGCAGAAAGGGACTTTCTAGTAGTTGCACATCAAATCTAAACTGTCTGAAGTGTTTTTCCAAAGTTATCAACACTTTTATGTTTGGCGTTCCGAAACCCACCTTATCTCAGGCTGAAAAGCGTTTTTACGCATTGTGCCATAACTTTTCAGGGAAGCTTCAGAACATGAAATTTTAACCTCCCACTATAGCAGAAAGGGTCTTTCTAGTAGGTGCACATCAAATCTAAGCTGTCTGAAGTGTTTTTCGAAAGTTATCAACACTTTTATGTTTGGCGTTCCGAAACCCACCTTATCTCAGGCTGAAAAGCGTTTTTGTGCATTGTGCCATAACTTTTCAGGGAAGCTTCAGAACATGAAATTTTAACCTCCCACTATAGCAGAAAGGGTCTTTCTAGTAGTTGCACATCAAATCTAAACTGTCTGAAGTGTTTTTCCAAAGTTATTAACACTTTTATGTTTGGCGTTCCGAAACCCACCTTATCTCAGGCTGAAAAGCGTTTTTGTGCATTGTGCCATAACTTTTCAGGGAAGCTTCAGAACATGAAATTTTAACCTCCCACTATAGCAGAAAGGGTCTTTCTAGTAGTTGCACATCAAATCTAAACTGTCTGAAGTGTTTTTCCAAAGTTATTAACACTTTTATGTTTGGCGTTCCGAAACCCACCTTATCTCAGGCTGAAAAGTGTTTTTGTGCATTGTGCCATAACTTTTCAGGGAAGCTTCAGAACATGAAATTTTAACCTCCCACTATAGCAGAAAGGGTCTTTCTAGTAGTTGCACATCAAATCTAAACTGTCTGAAGTGTTTTTCCAAAGTTATCAACACTTTTATGTTTGGCGTTCCGAAACCCACCTTATCTCAGGCTGAAAAGCGTTTTTGTGCATTGTGCCATAACTTTTCAGGGAAGCTTCAGAACATGAAATTTTAACCTCCCACTATAGCAGAAAGGGTCTTACTAGTAGTTGCACATCAAATCTAAGCTGTCTGAAGTGTTTTTCAAAAGTTATCAACACTTTTATGTTTGGCGTTCCGAAACCCACCTTATCTCAGGCTGAAAAGCGTTTTTGTGCATTGTGCCATAACTTTTCAGGGAAGCTTCAGAACATGAAATTTTAACCTCCCACTATAGCAGAAAGGGTCTTTCTAGTAGTTGCACATCAAATCTAAACTGTCTGAAGTGTTTTTCCAAAGTTATTAACACTTTTATGTTTGGCGTTCCGAAACCCACCTTATCTCAGGCTGAAAAGCGTTTTTGTGCATTGTGCCATAACTTTTCAGGGAAGCTTCAGAACATGAAATTTTAACCTCCCACTATAGCAGAAAGGGTCTTTCTAGTAGTTGCACATCAAATCTAAACTGTCTGAAGTGTTTTTCCAAAGTTATCAACACTTTTATGTTTGGCGTTCCGAAACCCACCTTATCTCAGGCTGAAAAGCGTTTTTGTGCATTGTGCCATAACTTTTCAGGGAAGCTTCAGAACATGAAATTTTAACCTCCCACTATAGCAGAAAGGGTCTTACTAGTAGTTGCACATCAAATCTAAGCTGTCTGAAGTGTTTTTCAAAAGTTATCAACACTTTTATGTTTGGCGTTCCGAAACCCACCTTATCTCAGGCTGAAAAGCGTTTTTGTGCATTGTGCCATAACTTTTCAGGAAAGCTTCAGAACATGAAATTTTAACCTCCCACTATAGCAGAAAGGGTCTTTCTAGTAGTTGCACATCAAATCTAAACTGTCTGAAGTGTTTTTCCAAAGTTATCAACACTTTTATGTTTGGCGTTCAGAAACCCACCTTATCTCAGGCTGAAAAGCGTTTTTACGCATTGTGCCATAACTTTTCAGGGAAGCTTCAGAACATGAAATTTTAACCTCCCACTATAGCAGAAAGGGTCTTTCTAGTAGGTGCACATCAAATCTAAACTGTCTGAAGTGTTTTTCCAAAGTTATCAACACTTTTATGTTTGGCGTTCCGAAACCCACCTTATCTCAGGCTGAAAAGCGTTTTTACGCATTGTGCCATAACTTTTCAGGGAAGCTTCAGAACATGGAATTTTAACCTCCCGCTATAGCAGAAAGGGTCTTTCTAGTAGGTGCACATCAAATCTAAGCTCTCTGAAGTGTTTTTCGAAAGTTATCAACACTTTTATGTTTGGCGTTCCGAAACCCACCTTATCTCAGGCTGAAAAGCGTTTTTGTGCATTGTGCCATAACTTTTCAGGGAAGCTTCAGAACATGAAATTTTAACCTCCCACTATAGCAGAAAGGGTCTTTCTAGTAGTTGCACATCAAATCTAAACTGTCTGAAGTGTTTTTCCAAAGTTATCAACACTTTTATGTTTGGCGTTCCGAAACCCATCTTATCTCAGGCTGAAAAGCGTTTTTGTGCATTGTGCCATAACTTTTCAGGGAAGCTTCAGAACATGAAATTTTAACCTCCCACTATAGCAGAAAGGGTCTTTCTAGTAGTTGCACATCAAATCTAAACTGTCTGAAGTGTTTTTCCAAAGTTATCAACACTTTTATGTTTGGCGTTCCGAAACCCACCTTATCTCAGGCTGAAAAGCGTTTTTGTGCATTGTGCCATAACTTTTCAGGGAAGCTTCAGAACATGAAATTTTAACCTCCCACTATAGCAGAAAGGGTCTTTCTAGTAGTTGCACATCAAATCTAAGCTGTCTGAAGTGTTTTTCAAAAGTTATCAACACTTTTATGTTTGGCGTTCCGAAACCCACCTTATCTCAGGCTGAAAAGCGTTTTTGTGCATTGTGCCATAACTTTTCAGGAAAGCTTCAGAACATGAAATTTTAACCTCCCACTATAGCAGAAAGGGTCTTTCTAGTAGTTGCACATCAAATCTAAACTGTCTGAAGTGTTTTTCCAAAGTTATCAACACTTTTATGTTTGGCGTTCCGAAACCCACCTTATCTCAGGCTGAAAAGCGTTTTTACGCATTGTGCCATAACTTTTCAGGGAAGCTTCAGAACATGAAATTTTAACCTCCCACTATAGCAGAAAGGGTCTTTCTAGTAGGTGCACATCAAATCTAAGCTCTCTGAAGTGTTTTTCGAAAGTTATCAACACTTTTATGTTTGGCGTTCCGAAACCCACCTTATCTCAGGCTGAAAAGCGTTTTTGTGCATTGTGCCATAACTTTTCAGGGAAGCTTCAGAACATGAAATTTTAACCTCCCACTATAGCAGAAAGGGTCGTTCTAGTAGTTGCACATCAAATCTAAACTGTCTGAAGTGTTTTTCCAAAGTTATCAACACTTTTATGTTTGGCGTTCCGAAACCCACCTTATCTCAGGCTGAAAAGCGTTTTTGTGCATTGTGCCATAACTTTTCAGGAAAGCTTCAGAACATGAAATTTTAACCTCCCACTATAGCAGAAAGGGTCTTTCTAGTAGTTGCACATCAAATCTAAACTGTCTGAAGTGTTTTTCCAAAGTTATCAACACTTTTATGTTTGGCGTTCCGAAACCCACCTTATCTCAGGCTGAAAAGCGTTTTTACGCATTGTGCCATAACTTTTCAGGGAAGCTTCAGAACATGAAATTTTAACCTCCCACTATAGCAGAAAGGGTCTTTCTAGTAGGTGCACATCAAATCTAAGCTCTCTGAAGTGTTTTTCGAAAGTTATCAACACTTTTATGTTTGGCGTTCCGAAACCCACCTTATCTCAGGCTGAAAAGCGTTTTTGTGCATTGTGCCATAACTTTTCAGGGAAGCTTCAGAACATGAAATTTTAACCTCCCACTATAGCAGAAAGGGTCTTTCTAGTAGTTGCACATCAAATCTAAACTGTCTGAAGTGTTTTTCCAAAGTTATCAACACTTTTATGTTTGGCGTTCCGAAACCCATCTTATCTCAGGCTGAAAAGCGTTTTTGTGCATTGTGCCATAACTTTTCAGGGAAGCTTCAGAACACGAAATTTTAACCTCCCACTATAGCAGAAAGGGTCTTTCTAGTAGTTGCACATCAAATCTAAACTGTCTGAAGTGTTTTTCCAAAGTTATCAACACTTTTATGTTTGGCGTTCCGAAACCCACCTTATCTCAGGCTGAAAAGCGTTTTTGTGCATTGTGCCATAACTTTTCAGGGAAGCTTCAGAACATGAAATTTTAACCTCCCACTATAGCAGAAAGGGTCTTTCTAGTAGTTGCACATCAAATCTAAGCTGTCTGAAGTGTTTTTCAAAAGTTATCAACACTTTTATGTTTGGCGTTCCGAAACCCACCTTATCTCAGGCTGAAAAGCGTTTTTACGCATTGTGCCATAACTTTTCAGGGAAGCTTCAGAACATGAAATTTTAACCTCCCACTATAGCAGAAAGGGTCTTTCTAGTAGGTGCACATCAAATCTAAGCTCTCTGAAGTGTTTTTCGAAAGTTATCAACACTTTTATGTTTGGCGTTCCGAAACCCACCTTATCTCAGGCTGAAAAGCGTTTTTGTGCATTGTGCCATAACTTTTCAGGGAAGCTTCAGAACATGAAATTTTAACCTCCCACTATAGCAGAAAGGGTCTTTCTAGTAGTTGCACATCAAATCTAAACTGTCTGAAGTGTTTTTCCAAAGTTATTAACACTTTTATGTTTGGCGTTCCGAAACCCACCTTATCTCAGGCTGAAAAGCGTTTTTGTGCATTGTGCCATAACTTTTCAGGGAAGCTTCAGAACATGAAATTTTAACCTCCCACTATAGCAGAAAGGGTCTTTCTAGTAGTTGCACATCAAATCTAAACTGTCTGAAGTGTTTTTCCAAAGTTATCAACACTTTTATGTTTGGCGTTCCGAAACCCACCTTATCTCAGGCTGAAAAGCGTTTTTACGCATTGTGCCATAACTTTTCAGGGAAGCTTCAGAACATGAAATTTTAACCTCCCACTATAGCAGAAAGGGTCTTTCTAGTAGTTGCACATCAAATCTAAGCTGTCTGAAGTGTTTTTCAAAAGTTATCAACACTTTTATGTTTGGCGTTCCGAAACCCACCTTATCTCAGGCTGAAAAGCGTTTTTGTGCATTGTGCCATAACTTTTCAGGAAAGCTTCAGAACATGAAATTTTAACCTCCCACTATAGCAGAAAGGGTCTTTCTAGTAGTTGCACATCAAATCTAAACGGTCTGAAGTGTTTTTCCAAAGTTATTAACACTTTTATGTTTGGCGTTCCGAAACCCACCTTATCTCAGGCTGAAAAGCGTTTTTGTGCATTGTGCCATAACTTTTCAGGGAAGCTTCAGAACATGAAATTTTAACCTCCCACTATAGCAGAAAGGGTCGTTCTAGTAGTTGCACATCAAATCTAAACTGTCTGAAGTGTTTTTCCAAAGTTATCAACACTTTTATGTTTGGCGTTCCGAAACCCACCTTATCTCAGGCTGAAAAGCGTTTTTGTGCATTGTGCCATAACTTTTCAGGAAAGCTTCAGAACATGAAATTTTAACCTCCCACTATAGCAGAAAGGGTCTTTCTAGTAGTTGCACATCAAATCTAAACTGTCTGAAGTGTTTTTCCAAAGTTATCAACACTTTTATGTTTGGCGTTCCGAAACCCACCTTATCTCAGGCTGAAAAGCGTTTTTACGCATTGTGCCATAACTTTTCAGGGAAGCTTCAGAACATGAAATTTTAACCTCCCACTATAGCAGAAAGGGTCTTTCTAGTAGGTGCACATCAAATCTAAGCTCTCTGAAGTGTTTTTCGAAAGTTATCAACACTTTTATGTTTGGCGTTCCGAAACCCACCTTATCTCAGGCTGAAAAGCGTTTTTGTGCATTGTGCCATAACTTTTCAGGGAAGCTTCAGAACATGAAATTTTAACCTCCCACTATAGCAGAAAGGGTCTTTCTAGTAGTTGCACATCAAATCTAAACTGTCTGAAGTGTTTTTCCAAAGTTATCAATACTTTTATGTTTGGCGTTCCGAAACCCATCTTATCTCAGGCTGAAAAGCGTTTTTGTGCATTGTGCCATAACTTTTCAGGGAAGCTTCAGAACACGAAATTTTAACCTCCCACTATAGCAGAAAGGGTCTTTCTAGTAGTTGCACATCAAATCTAAACTGTCTGAAGTGTTTTTCCAAAGTTATCAACACTTTTATGTTTGGCGTTCCGAAACCCACCTTATCTCAGGCTGAAAAGCGTTTTTGTGCATTGTGCCATAACTTTTCAGGGAAGCTTCAGAACATGAAATTTTAACCTCCCACTATAGCAGAAAGGGTCTTTCTAGTAGTTGCACATCAAATCTAAGCTGTCTGAAGTGTTTTTCAAAAGTTATCAACACTTTTATGTTTGGCGTTCCGAAACCCACCTTATCTCAGGCTGAAAAGCGTTTTTACGCATTGTGCCATAACTTTTCAGGGAAGCTTCAGAACATGAAATTTTAACCTCCCACTATAGCAGAAAGGGTCTTTCTAGTAGGTGCACATCAAATCTAAGCTCTCTGAAGTGTTTTTCGAAAGTTATCAACACTTTTATGTTTGGCGTTCCGAAACCCACCTTATCTCAGGCTGAAAAGCGTTTTTGTGCATTGTGCCATAACTTTTCAGGGAAGCTTCAGAACATGAAATTTTAACCTCCCACTATAGCAGAAAGGGTCTTTCTAGTAGTTGCACATCAAATCTAAACTGTCTGAAGTGTTTTTCGAAAGTTATCAACACTTTTATGTTTGGCGTTCCGAAACCCACCTTATCTCAGGCTGAAAAGCGTTTTTGTGCATTGTGCCATAACTTTTCAGGGAAGCTTCAGAACATGAAATTTTAACCTCCCACTATAGCAGAAAGGGTCTTTCTAGTAGTTGCACATCAAATCTAAGCTCTCTGAAGTGTTTTTCGAAAGTTATCAACACTTTTATGTTTGGCGTTCCGAAACCCACCTTATCTCAGGCTGAAAAGCGTTTTTGTGCATTGTGCCATAACTTTTCAGGGAAGCTTCAGAACATGAAATTTTAACCTCCCACTATAGCAGAAAGGGTCTTTCTAGTAGTTGCACATCAAATCTAAACTGTCTGAAGTGTTTTTCCAAAGTTATTAACACTTTTATGTTTGGCGTTCCGAAACCCACCTTATCTCAGGCTGAAAAGCGTTTTTGTGCATTGTGCCATAACTTTTCAGGGAAGCTTCAGAACATGAAATTTTAACCTCCCACTATAGCAGAAAGGGTCTTTCTAGTAGTTGCACATCAAATCTAAACTGTCTGAAGTGTTTTTCCAAAGTTATCAACACTTTTATGTTTGGCGTTCCGAAACCCACCTTATCTCAGGCTGAAAAGCGTTTTTACGCATTGTGCCATAACTTTTCAGGGAAGCTTCAGAACATGAAATTTTAACCTCCCACTATAGCAGAAAGGGTCTTTCTAGTAGGTGCACATCAAATCTAAGCTGTCTGAAGTGTTTTTCGAAAGTTATCAACACTTTTATGTTTGGCGTTCCGAAACCCACCTTATCTCAGGCTGAAAAGCGTTTTTGTGCATTGTGCCATAACTTTTCAGGGAAGCTTCAGAACATGAAATTTTAAACTCCCACTATAGCAGAAAGGGTCTTTCTAGTAGTTGCACATCAAATCTAAGCTGTCTGAAGTGTTTTTCCTTAGTTATCAACACTTTTATGTTTGGCGTTCCGAAACCCACCTTATCTCAGGCTGAAAAGCGTTTTTACGCATTGTGCCATAACTTTTCAGGGAAGCTTCAGAACATGAAATTTTAACCTCCCACTATAGCAGAAAGGGTCTTTCTAGTAGGTGCACATCAAATCTAAGCTCTCTGAAGTGTTTTTCGAAAGTTATCAACACTTTTATGTTTGGCGTTCCGAAACCCACCTTATCTCAGGCTGACAAGCGTTTTTGTGCATTGTGCCATAACTTTTCAGGGAAGCTTCAGAACATGAAATTTTAACCTCCCACTATAGCAGAAAGGGTCTTTCTAGTAGTTGCACATCAAATCTAAGCTGTCTGAAGTGTTTTTCAAAAGTTATCAACACTTTTATGTTTGGCGTTCCGAAACCCACCTTATCTCAGGCTGAAAAGCGTTTTTGTGCATTGTGCCATAACTTTTCAGGAAAGCTTCAGAACATGAAATTTTAACCTCCCACTATAGCAGAAAGGGTCTTTCTAGTAGTTGCACATCAAATCTAAACGGTCTGAAGTGTTTTTCCAAAGTTATTAACACTTTTATGTTTGGCGTTCCGAAACCCACCTTATCTCAGGCTGAAAAGCGTTTTTGTGCATTGTGCCATAACTTTTCAGGGAAGCTTCAGAACATGAAATTTTAACCTCCCACTATAGCAGAAAGGGTCGTTCTAGTAGTTGCACATCAAATCTAAACTGTCTGAAGTGTTTTTCCAAAGTTATCAACACTTTTATGTTTGGCGTTCCGAAACCCACCTTATCTCAGGCTGAAAAGCGTTTTTGTGCATTGTGCCATAACTTTTCAGGAAAGCTTCAGAACATGAAATTTTAACCTCCCACTATAGCAGAAAGGGTCTTTCTAGTAGTTGCACATCAAATCTAAACTGTCTGAAGTGTTTTTCCAAAGTTATCAACACTTTTATGTTTGGCGTTCCGAAACCCACCTTATCTCAGGCTGAAAAGCGTTTTTACGCATTGTGCCATAACTTTTCAGGGAAGCTTCAGAACATGAAATTTTAACCTCCCACTATAGCAGAAAGGGTCTTTCTAGTAGGTGCACATCAAATCTAAGCTCTCTGAAGTGTTTTTCGAAAGTTATCAACACTTTTATGTTTGGCGTTCCGAAACCCACCTTATCTCAGGCTGAAAAGCGTTTTTGTGCATTGTGCCATAACTTTTCAGGGAAGCTTCAGAACATGAAATTTTAACCTCCCACTATAGCAGAAAGGGTCTTTCTAGTAGTTGCACATCAAATCTAAACTGTCTGAAGTGTTTTTCCAAAGTTATCAACACTTTTATGTTTGGCGTTCCGAAACCCATCTTATCTCAGGCTGAAAAGCGTTTTTGTGCATTGTGCCATAACTTTTCAGGGAAGCTTCAGAACACGAAATTTTAACCTCCCACTATAGCAGAAAGGGTCTTTCTAGTAGTTGCACATCAAATCTAAACTGTCTGAAGTGTTTTTCCAAAGTTATCAACACTTTTATGTTTGGCGTTCCGAAACCCACCTTATCTCAGGCTGAAAAGCGTTTTTGTGCATTGTGCCATAACTTTTCAGGGAAGCTTCAGAACATGAAATTTTAACCTCCCACTATAGCAGAAAGGGTCTTTCTAGTAGTTGCACATCAAATCTAAGCTGTCTGAAGTGTTTTTCAAAAGTTATCAACACTTTTATGTTTGGCGTTCCGAAACCCACCTTATCTCAGGCTGAAAAGCGTTTTTACGCATTGTGCCATAACTTTTCAGGGAAGCTTCAGAACATGAAATTTTAACCTCCCACTATAGCAGAAAGGGTCTTTCTAGTAGGTGCACATCAAATCTAAGCTCTCTGAAGTGTTTTTCGAAAGTTATCAACACTTTTATGTTTGGCGTTCCGAAACCCACCTTATCTCAGGCTGAAAAGCGTTTTTGTGCATTGTGCCATAACTTTTCAGGGAAGCTTCAGAACATGAAATTTTAACCTCCCACTATAGCAGAAAGGGTCTTTCTAGTAGTTGCACATCAAATCTAAACTGTCTGAAGTGTTTTTCCAAAGTTATTAACACTTTTATGTTTGGCGTTCCGAAACCCACCTTATCTCAGGCTGAAAAGCGTTTTTGTGCATTGTGCCATAACTTTTCAGGGAAGCTTCAGAACATGAAATTTTAACCTCCCACTATAGCAGAAAGGGTCTTTCTAGTAGTTGCACATCAAATCTAAACTGTCTGAAGTGTTTTTCCAAAGTTATCAACACTTTTATGTTTGGCGTTCCGAAACCCACCTTATCTCAGGCTGAAAAGCGTTTTTACGCATTGTGCCATAACTTTTCAGGGAAGCTTCAGAACATGAAATTTTAACCTCCCACTATAGCAGAAAGGGTCTTTCTAGTAGTTGCACATCAAATCTAAGCTGTCTGAAGTGTTTTTCAAAAGTTATCAACACTTTTATGTTTGGCGTTCCGAAACCCACCTTATCTCAGGCTGAAAAGCGTTTTTGTGCATTGTGCCATAACTTTTCAGGAAAGCTTCAGAACATGAAATTTTAACCTCCCACTATAGCAGAAAGGGTCTTTCTAGTAGTTGCACATCAAATCTAAACGGTCTGAAGTGTTTTTCCAAAGTTATTAACACTTTTATGTTTGGCGTTCCGAAACCCACCTTATCTCAGGCTGAAAAGCGTTTTTGTGCATTGTGCCATAACTTTTCAGGGAAGCTTCAGAACATGAAATTTTAACCTCCCACTATAGCAGAAAGGGTCGTTCTAGTAGTTGCACATCAAATCTAAACTGTCTGAAGTGTTTTTCCAAAGTTATCAACACTTTTATGTTTGGCGTTCCGAAACCCACCTTATCTCAGGCTGAAAAGCGTTTTTGTGCATTGTGCCATAACTTTTCAGGAAAGCTTCAGAACATGAAATTTTAACCTCCCACTATAGCAGAAAGGGTCTTTCTAGTAGTTGCACATCAAATCTAAACTGTCTGAAGTGTTTTTCCAAAGTTATCAACACTTTTATGTTTGGCGTTCCGAAACCCACCTTATCTCAGGCTGAAAAGCGTTTTTACGCATTGTGCCATAACTTTTCAGGGAAGCTTCAGAACATGAAATTTTAACCTCCCACTATAGCAGAAAGGGTCTTTCTAGTAGGTGCACATCAAATCTAAGCTCTCTGAAGTGTTTTTCGAAAGTTATCAACACTTTTATGTTTGGCGTTCCGAAACCCACCTTATCTCAGGCTGAAAAGCGTTTTTGTGCATTGTGCCATAACTTTTCAGGGAAGCTTCAGAACATGAAATTTTAACCTCCCACTATAGCAGAAAGGGTCTTTCTAGTAGTTGCACATCAAATCTAAACTGTCTGAAGTGTTTTTCCAAAGTTATCAACACTTTTATGTTTGGCGTTCCGAAACCCATCTTATCTCAGGCTGAAAAGCGTTTTTGTGCATTGTGCCATAACTTTTCAGGGAAGCTTCAGAACACGAAATTTTAACCTCCCACTATAGCAGAAAGGGTCTTTCTAGTAGTTGCACATCAAATCTAAACTGTCTGAAGTGTTTTTCCAAAGTTATCAACACTTTTATGTTTGGCGTTCCGAAACCCACCTTATCTCAGGCTGAAAAGCGTTTTTGTGCATTGTGCCATAACTTTTCAGGGAAGCTTCAGAACATGAAATTTTAACCTCCCACTATAGCAGAAAGGGTCTTTCTAGTAGTTGCACATCAAATCTAAGCTGTCTGAAGTGTTTTTCAAAAGTTATCAACACTTTTATGTTTGGCGTTCCGAAACCCACCTTATCTCAGGCTGAAAAGCGTTTTTACGCATTGTGCCATAACTTTTCAGGGAAGCTTCAGAACATGAAATTTTAACCTCCCACTATAGCAGAAAGGGTCTTTCTAGTAGGTGCACATCAAATCTAAGCTCTCTGAAGTGTTTTTCGAAAGTTATCAACACTTTTATGTTTGGCGTTCCGAAACCCACCTTATCTCAGGCTGAAAAGCGTTTTTGTGCATTGTGCCATAACTTTTCAGGGAAGCTTCAGAACATGAAATTTTAACCTCCCACTATAGCAGAAAGGGTCTTTCTAGTAGTTGCACATCAAATCTAAACTGTCTGAAGTGTTTTTCGAAAGTTATCAACACTTTTATGTTTGGCGTTCCGAAACCCACCTTATCTCAGGCTGAAAAGCGTTTTTGTGCATTGTGCCATAACTTTTCAGGGAAGCTTCAGAACATGAAATTTTAACCTCCCACTATAGCAGAAAGGGTCTTTCTAGTAGTTGCACATCAAATCTAAGCTCTCTGAAGTGTTTTTCGAAAGTTATCAACACTTTTATGTTTGGCGTTCCGAAACCCACCTTATCTCAGGCTGAAAAGCGTTTTTGTGCATTGTGCCATAACTTTTCAGGGAAGCTTCAGAACATGAAATTTTAACCTCCCACTATAGCAGAAAGGGTCTTTCTAGTAGTTGCACATCAAATCTAAACTGTCTGAAGTGTTTTTCCAAAGTTATTAACACTTTTATGTTTGGCGTTCCGAAACCCACCTTATCTCAGGCTGAAAAGCGTTTTTGTGCATTGTGCCATAACTTTTCAGGGAAGCTTCAGAACATGAAATTTTAACCTCCCACTATAGCAGAAAGGGTCTTTCTAGTAGTTGCACATCAAATCTAAACTGTCTGAAGTGTTTTTCCAAAGTTATCAACACTTTTATGTTTGGCGTTCCGAAACCCACCTTATCTCAGGCTGAAAAGCGTTTTTACGCATTGTGCCATAACTTTTCAGGGAAGCTTCAGAACATGAAATTTTAACCTCCCACTATAGCAGAAAGGGTCTTTCTAGTAGGTGCACATCAAATCTAAGCTGTCTGAAGTGTTTTTCGAAAGTTATCAACACTTTTATGTTTGGCGTTCCGAAACCCACCTTATCTCAGGCTGAAAAGCGTTTTTGTGCATTGTGCCATAACTTTTCAGGGAAGCTTCAGAACATGAAATTTTAAACTCCCACTATAGCAGAAAGGGTCTTTCTAGTAGTTGCACATCAAATCTAAGCTGTCTGAAGTGTTTTTCCTTAGTTATCAACACTTTTATGTTTGGCGTTCCGAAACCCACCTTATCTCAGGCTGAAAAGCGTTTTTACGCATTGTGCCATAACTTTTCAGGGAAGCTTCAGAACATGAAATTTTAACCTCCCACTATAGCAGAAAGGGTCTTTCTAGTAGGTGCACATCAAATCTAAGCTCTCTGAAGTGTTTTTCGAAAGTTATCAACACTTTTATGTTTGGCGTTCCGAAACCCACCTTATCTCAGGCTGAAAAGCGTTTTTGTGCATTGTGCCATAACTTTTCAGGAAAGCTTCAGAACATGAAATTTTAACCTCCCACTATAGCAGAAAGGGTCTTTCTAGTAGGTGCACATCAAATCTAAGCTCTCTGAAGTGTTTTTCGAAAGTTATCAACACTTTTATGTTTGGCGTTCCGAAACCCACCTTATCTCAGACTGAAAAGCGTTTTTGTGCATTGTGCCATAACTTTTCAGGAAAGCTTCAGAACATGAAATTTTAACCTCCCACTATAGCAGAAAGGGTCTTTCTAGTAGTTGCACATCAAATCTAAACTGTCTGAAGTGTTTTTCCAAAGTTATTAACACTTTTATGTTTGGCGTTCCGAAACCCACCTTATCTCAGGCTGAAAAGCGTTTTTGTGCATTGTGCCATAACTTTTCAGGGAAGCTTCAGAACATGAAATTTTAACCTCCCACTATAGCAGAAAGGGTCTTTCTAGTAGTTGCACATCAAATCTAAGCTGTCTGAAGTGTTTTTCAAAAGTTATCAACACTTTTATGTTTGGCGTTCCGAAACCCACCTTATGTCAGGCTGAAAAGCGTTTTTGTGCATTGTGCCATAACTTATCAGGAAAGCTTCAGAACATGAAATTTTAACCTCCCACTATAGCAGAAAGGGTCTTTCTAGTAGTTGCACATCAAATCTAAACTGTCTGAAGTGTTTTTCCAAAGTTATTAACACTTTTATGTTTGGCGTTCCGAAACCCACCTTATCTCAGGCTGAAAAGCGTTTTTGTGCATTGTGCCATAACTTTTCAGGGAAGCTTCAGAACATGAAATTTTAACCTCCCACTATAGCAGAAAGGGTCTTTCTAGTAGTTGCACATCAAATCTAAACTGTCTGAAGTGTTTTTCCAAAGTTATCAACACTTTTATGTTTGGCGTTCCGAAACCCACCTTATCTCAGGCTGAAAAGCGTTTTTACGCATTGTGCCATAACTTTTCAGGGAAGCTTCAGAACATGAAAATTTAACCTCCCACTATAGCAGAAAGGGTCTTTCTAGTAGGTGCACATCAAATCTAAGCTGTCTGAAGTGTTTTTCGAAAGTTATCAACACTTTTATGTTTGGCGTTCCGAAACCCACCTTATCTCAGGCTGAAAAGCGTTTTTGTGCATTGTGCCATAACTTTTCAGGGAAGCTTCAGAACATGAAATTTTAACCTCCCACTATAGCAGAAAGGGTCTTTCTAGTAGTTGCACATCAAATCTAAACTGTCTGAAGTGTTTTTCCAAAGTTATCAACACTTTTATGTTTGGCGTTCCGAAACCCACCTTATCTCAGGCTGAAAAGCGTTTTTGTGCATTGTGCCATAACTTTTCAGGGAAGCTTCAGAACATGAAATTTTAACCTCCCACTATAGCAGAAAGGGTCTTTCTAGTAGTTGCACATCAAATCTAAGCTGTCTGACGTGTTTTTCAAAAGTTATCAACACTTTTATGTTTGGCGTTCCGAAACCCACCTTATCTCAGGCTGAAAAGCGTTTTTGTGCATTGTGCCATAACTTTTCAGGAAAGCTTCAGAACATGAAATTTTAACCTCCCACTATAGCAGAAAGGGTCTTTCTAGTAGTTGCACATCAAATCTAAACTGTCTGAAGTGTTTTTCCAAAGTTATCAACACTTTTATGTTTGGCGTTCCGAAACCCACCTTATCTCAGGCTGAAAAGCGTTTTTACGCATTGTGCCATAACTTTTCAGGGAAGCTTCAGAACATGAAATTTTAACCTCCCACTATAGCAGAAAGGGTCTTTCTAGTAGTTGCACATCAAATCTAAACTGTCTGAAGTGTTTTTCCAAAGTTATTAACACTTTTATGTTTGGCGTTTCGAAACCCACCTTATCTCAGGCTGAAAAGCGTTTTTGTGCATTGTGCCATAACTTTTCAGGGAAGCTTCAGAACATGAAATTTTAACCTCCCACTATAGCAGAAAGGGTCTTTCTAGTAGTTGCACATCAAATCTAAACTGTCTGAAGTGTTTTTCCAAAGTTATCAACACTTTTATGTTTGGCGTTCCGAAACCCACCTTATCTCAGGCTGAAAAGCGTTTTTACGCATTGTGCCATAACTTTTCAGGGAAGCTTCAGAACATGAAATTTTAACCTCCCACTATAGCAGAAAGGGTCTTTCTAGTAGGTGCACATCAAATCTAAGCTGTCTGAAGTGTTTTTCGAAAGTTATCAACACTTTTATGTTTGGCGTTCCGAAACCCACCTTATCTCAGGCTGAAAAGCGTTTTTGTGCATTGTGCCATAACTTTTCAGGGAAGCTTCAGAACATGAAATTTTAACCTCCCACTATAGCAGAAAGGGTCTTTCTAGTAGTTGCACATCAAATCTAAGCTGTCTGAAGTGTTTTTCCAAAGTTATCAACACTTTTATGTTTGGCGTTCCGAAACACACCTTATCTCAGGCTGAAAAGCGTTTTTACGCATTGTGCCATAACTTTTCAGGGAAGCTTCAGAACATGAAATTTTAACCTCCCACTATAGCAGAAAGGGTCTTTCTAGTAGGTGCACATCAAATCTAAGCTCTCTGAAGTGTTTTTCGAAAGTTATCAACACTTTTATGTTTGGCGTTCCGAAACCCACCTTATCTCAGGCTGAAAAGCGTTTTTGTGCATTGTGCCATAACTTTTCAGGAAAGCTTCAGAACATGAAATTTTAACCTCCCACTATAGCAGAAAGGGTCTTTCTAGTAGTTGCACATCAAATCTAAGCTGTCTGAAGTGTTTTTCCAAAGTTATTAACACTTTTATGTTTGGCGTTCCGAAACCCACCTTATCTCAGGCTGAAAAGCGTTTTTGTGCATTGTGCCATAACTTTTCAGGGAAGCTTCAGAACATGAAATTTTAACCTCCCACTATAGCAGAAAGGGTCTTTCTAGTAGTTGCACATCAAATCTAAACTGTCTGAAGTGTTTTTCCAAAGTTATCAACACTTTTATGTTTGGCGTTCCGAAACCCACCTTATCTCAGGCTGAAAAGCGTTTTTACGCATTGTGCCATAACTTTTCAGGGAAGCTTCAGAACATGAAATTTTAACCTCCCACTATAGCAGAAAGGGTCTTTCTAGTAGGTGCACATCAAATCTAAGCTCTCTGAAGTGTTTTTCGAAAGTTATCAACACTTTTATGTTTGGCGTTCCGAAACCCACCTTATCTCAGGCTGAAAAGCGTTTTTGTGCATTGTGCCATAACTTTTCAGGAAAGCTTCAGAACATGAAATTTTAACCTCCCACTATAGCAGAAAGGGTCTTTCTAGTAGTTGCACATCAAATCTAAACTGTCTGAAGTGTTTTTCCAAAGTTATTAACACTTTTATGTTTGGCGTTCCGAAACCCACCTTATCTCAGGCTGAAAAGCGTTTTTGTGCATTGTGCCATAACTTTTCAGGGAAGCTTCAGAACATGAAATTTTAACCTCCCACTATAGCAGAAAGGGTCTTTCTAGTAGTTGCACATCAAATCTAAACTGTCTGAAGTGTTTTTCCAAAGTTATCAACACTTTTATGTTTGGCGTTCCGAAACCCACCTTATCTCAGGCTGAAAAGCGTTTTTACGCATTGTGCCATAACTTTTCAGGGAAGCTTCAGAACATGAAATTTTAACCTCCCACTATAGCAGAAAGGGTCTTTCTAGTAGGTGCACATCAAATCTAAGCTGTCTGATGTGTTTTTCGAAAGTTATCAACACTTTTATGTTTGGCGTTCCGAAACCCACCTTATCTCAGGCTGAAAAGCGTTTTTGTGCATTGTGCCATAACTTTTCAGGGAAGCTTCAGAACATGAAATTTTAACCTCCCACTATAGCAGAAAGGGTCTTTCTAGTAGTTGCACATCAAATCTAAGCTGTCTGAAGTGTTTTTCAAAAGTTATCAACACTTTTATGTTTGGCGTTCCGAAACCCACCTTATCTCAGGCTGAAAAGCGTTTTTGTGCATTGTGCCATAACTTTTCAGGAAAGCTTCAGAACATGAAATTTTAACCTCCCACTATAGCAGAAAGGGTCTTTCTAGTAGTTGCACATCAAATCTAAACTGTCTGAAGTGTTTTTCCAAAGTTATTAACACTTTTATGTTTGGCGTTCCGAAACCCACCTTATCTCAGGCTGAAAAGCGTTTTTGTGCATTGTGCCATAACTTTTCAGGGAAGCTTCAGAACATGAAATTTTAACCTCCCACTATAGCAGAAAGGGTCTTTCTAGTAGTTGCACATCAAATCTAAACTGTCTGAAGTGTTTTTCCAAAGTTATCAACACTTTTATGTTTGGCGTTCCGAAACCCACCTTATCTCAGGCTGAAAAGCGTTTTTACGCATTGTGCCATAACTTTTCAGGGAAGCTTCAGAACATGAAATTTTAACCTCCCACTATAGCAGAAAGGGTCTTTCTAGTAGTTGCACATCAAATCTAAACTGTCTGAAGTGTTTTTCCAAAGTTATCAACACTTTTATGTTTGGCGTTCCGAAACCCACCTTATCTCTGGCTGAAAAGCGTTTTTGTGCATTGTGCCATAACTTTTCAGGGAAGCTTCAGAACATGAAATTTTAACCTCCCACTATAGCAGAAAGGGTCTTTCTAGTAGTTGCACATCAAATCTAAGCTGTCTGAAGTGTTTTTCAAAAGTTATCAACACTTTTATGTTTGGCGTTCCGAAACCCACCTTATCTCAGGCTGAAAAGCGTTTTTGTGCATTGTGCCATAACTTTTCAGGAAAGCTTCAGAACATGAAATTTTAACCTCCCACTATAGCAGAAAGGGTCTTTCTAGTAGTTGCACATCAAATCTAAACTGTCTGAAGTGTTTTTCCAAAGTTATCAACACTTTTATGTTTGGCGTTCCGAAACCCACCTTATCTCAGGCTGAAAAGCGTTTTTACGCATTGTGCCATAACTTTTCAGGGAAGCTTCAGAACATGAAATTTTAACCTCCCACTATAGCAGAAAGGGTCTTTCTAGTAGGTGCACATCAAATCTAAGCTCTCTGAAGTGTTTTTCGAAAGTTATCAACACTTTTATGTTTGGCGTTCCGAAACCCACCTTATCTCAGGCTGAAAAGCGTTTTTGTGCATTGTGCCATAACTTTTCAGGGAAGCTTCAGAACATGAAATTTTAACCTCCCACTATAGCAGAAAGGGTCTTTCTAGTAGTTGCACATCAAATCTAAACTGTCTGAAGTGTTTTTCCAAAGTTATCAACACTTTTATGTTTGGCGTTCCGAAACCCACCTTATCTCAGGCTGAAAAGCGTTTTTGTGCATTGTGCCATAACTTTTCAGGGAAGCTTCAGAACATGAAATTTTAACCTCCCACTATAGCAGAAAGGGTCTTTCTAGTAGTTGCACATCAAATCTAAGCTGTCTGAAGTGTTTTTCAAAAGTTATCAACACTTTTATGTTTGGCGTTCCGAAACCCACCTTATCTCAGGCTGAAAAGCGTTTTTGTGCATTGTGCCATAACTTTTCAGGAAAGCTTCAGAACATGAAATTTTAACCTCCCACTATAGCAGAAAGGGTCTTTCTAGTAGTTGCACATCAAATCTAAACTGTCTGAAGTGTTTTTCCAAAGTTATCAACACTTTTATGTTTGGCGTTCCGAAACCCACCTTATCTCAGGCTGAAAAGCGTTTTTACGCATTGTGCCATAACTTTTCAGGGAAGCTTCAGAACATGAAATTTTAACCTCCCACTATAGCAGAAAGGGTCTTTCTAGTAGGTGCACATCAAATCTAAGCTCTCTGAAGTGTTTTTCGAAAGTTATCAACACTTATATGTTTGGCGTTCCGAAACCCACCTTATCTCAGGCTGAAAAGCGTTTTTGTGTATTGTGCCATAACTTTTCAGGGAAGCTTCAGAACATGAAATTTTAACCTCCCACTATAGCAGAAAGGGTCTTTCTAGTAGTTGCACATCAAATCTAAACTGTCTGAAGTGTTTTTCCAAAGTTATTAACACTTTTATGTTTGGCGTTCCGAAACCCACCTTATCTCAGGCTGAAAAGCGTTTTTGTGCATTGTGCCATAACTTTTCAGGGAAGCTTCAGAACATGAAATTTTAACCTCCCACTATAGCAGAAAGGGTCTTTCTAGTAGTTGCACATCAAATATAAACTGTCTGAAGTGTTTTTCCAAAGTTATCAACACTTTTATGTTTGGCGTTCCGAAACCCACCTTATCTCAGGCTGAAAAGCGTTTTTACGCATTGTGCCATAACTTTTCAGGGAAGCTTCAGAACATGAAATTTTAACCTCCCACTATAGCAGAAAGGGTCTTTCTAGTAGGTGCACATCAAATCTAAGCTGTCTGAAGTGTTTTTCGAAAGTTATCAACACTTTTATGTTTGGCGTTCCGAAACCCACCTTATCTCAGGCTGAAAAGCGTTTTTGTGCATTGTGCCATAACTTTTCAGGGAAGCTTCAGAACATGAAATTTTAACCTCCCACTATAGCAGAAAGGGTCTTTCTAGTAGTTGCACATCAAATCTAAGCTGTCTGAAGTGTTTTTCCAAAGTTATCAACACTTTTATGTTTGGCGTTCCGAAACCCACCTTATCTCAGGCTGAAAAGCGTTTTTACGCATTGTGCCATAACTTTTCAGGGAAGCTTCAGAACATGAAATTTTAACCTCCCACTATAGCAGAAAGGGTCTTTCTAGTAGGTGCACATCAAATCTAAGCTCTCTGAAGTGTTTTTCGAAAGTTATCAACACTTTTATGTTTGGCGTTCCGAAACCCACCTTATCTCAGGCTGAAAAGCGTTTTTGTGCATTGTGCCATAACTTTTCAGGAAAGCTTCAGAACATGAAATTTTAACCTCCCACTATAGCAGAAAGGGTCTTTCTAGTAGTTGCACATCAAATCTAAGCTGTCTGAAGTGTTTTTCCAAAGTTATTAACACTTTTATGTTTGGCGTTCCGAAACCCACCTTATCTCAGGCTGAAAAGCGTTTTTGTGCATTGTGCCATAACTTTTCAGGGAAGCTTCAGAACATGAAATTTTAACCTCCCACTATAGCAGAAAGGGTCTTTCTAGTAGTTACACATCAAATCTAAACTGTCTGAAGTGTTTTTCCAAAGTTATCAACACTTTTATGTTTGGCGTTCCGAAACCCACCTTATCTCAGGCTGAAAAGCGTTTTTACGCATTGTGCCATAACTTTTCAGGGAAGCTTCAGAACATGAAATTTTAACCTCCCACTATAGCAGAAAGGGTCTTTCTAGTAGGTGCACATCAAATCTAAGCTCTCTGAAGTGTTTTTCGAAAGTTATCAACACTTTTATGTTTGGCGTTCCGAAACCCACCTTATCTCAGGCTGAAAAGCGTTTTTGTGCATTGTGCCATAACTTTTCAGGAAAGCTTCAGAACATGAAATTTTAACCTCCCACTATAGCAGAAAGGGTCTTTCTAGTAGTTGCACATCAAATCTAAACTGTCTGAAGTGTTTTTCCAAAGTTATCAACACTTTTATGTTTGGCGTTCCGAAACCCACCTTATCTCAGGCTGAAAAGCGTTTTTACGCATTGTGCCATAACTTTTCAGGGAAGCTTCAGAACATGAAATTTTAACCTCCCACTATAGCAGAAAGGGTCTTTCTAGTAGGTGCACATCAAATCTAAGCTGTCTGAAGTGTTTTTCCAAAGTTATCAACACTTTTATGTTTGGCGTTCCGAAACCCACCTTATCTCAGGCTGAAAAGCGTTTTTGTGCATGGTGCCATAACTTTTCAGGGAAGCTTCAGAACATGAAATTTTAACCTCCCACTATAGCAGAAAGCGTCTTTCTAGTAGTTGCACATCAAATCTAAGCTGTCTGAAGTGTTTTTCAAAAGTTATCAACACTTTTATGTTTGGCGTTCCGAAACCCACCTTATCTCAGGCTGAAAAGCGTTTTTGTGCATTGTGCCATAACTTTTCAGGAAAGCTTCAGAACATGAAATTTTAACCTCCCACTATAGCAGAAAGGGTCTTTCTAGTAGTTGCACATCAAATCTAAACTGTCTGAAGTGTTTTTCCAAAGTTATTAACACTTTTATGTTTGGCGTTCCGAAACCCACCTTATCTCAGGCTGAAAAGCGTTTTTGTGCATTGTGCCATAACTTTTCAGGGAAGCTTCAGAACATGAAATTTTAACCTCCCACTATAGCAGAAAGGGTCTTTCTAGTAGTTGCACATCAAATCTAAACTGTCTGAAGTGTTTTTCCAAAGTTATCAACACTTTTATGTTTGGCGTTCCGAAACCCACCTTATCTCAGGCTGAAAAGCGTTTTTACGCATTGTGCCATAACTTTTCAGGGAAGCTTCAGAACATGAAATTTTAACCTCCCACTATAGCAGAAAGGGTCTTTCTAGTAGGTGCACATCAAATCTAAGCTGTCTGAAGTGTTTTTCGAAAGTTATCAACACTTTTATGTTTGGCGTTCCGAAACCCACCTTATCTCAGGCTGAAAAGCGTTTTTGTGCATTGTGCCATAACTTTTCAGGGAAGCTTCAGAACATGAAATTTTAACCTCCCACTATAGCAGACAGGGTCTTTCTAGTAGTTGCACATCAAATCTAAACTGTCTGAAGTGTTTTTCCAAAGTTATCAACACTTTTATGTTTGGCGTTCCGAAACCCACCTTATCTGAGGCTGAAAAGCGTTTTTGTGCATTGTGCCATAACTTTTCAGGGAAGCTTCAGAACATGAAATTTTAACCTCCCACTATAGCAGAAAGGGTCTTTCTAGTAGTTGCACATCAAATCTAAACTGTCTGAAGTGTTTTTCCAAAGTTATCAACACTTTTATGTTTGGCGTTCCGAAACCCACCTTATCTCAGGCTGAAAAGCGTTTTTACGCATTGTGCCATAACTTTTCAGGGAAGCTTCAGAACATGAAATTTTAACCTCCCACTATAGCAGAAAGGGTCTTTCTAGTAGGTGCACATCAAATCTAAGCTGTCTGAAGTGTTTTTCGAAAGTTATCAACACTTTTATGTTTGGCGTTCCGAAACCCACCTTATCTCAGGCTGAAAAGCGTTTTTGTGCATTGTGCCATAACTTTTCAGGGAAGCTTCAGAACATGAAATTTTAACCTCCCACTATAGCAGAAAGGGTCTTTCTAGTAGTTGCACATCAAATCTAAACTGTCTGAAGTGTTTTTCCAAAGTTATCAACACTTTTATGTTTGGCGTTCCGAAACCCACCTTATCTCAGGCTGAAAAGCGTTTTTGTGCATTGTGCCATAACTTTTCAGGGAAGCTTCAGAACATGAAATTTTAACCTCCCACTATAGCAGAAAGGGTCTTTCTAGTAGTTGCACATCAAATCTAAGCTGTCTGAAGTGTTTTTCAAAAGTTATCAACACTTTTATGTTTGGCGTTCCGAAACCCACCTTATCTCAGGCTGAAAAGCGTTTTTGTGCATTGTGCCATAACTTTTCAGGAAAGCTTCAGAACATGAAATTTTAACCTCCCACTATAGCAGAAAGGGTCTTTCTAGTAGTTGCACATCAAATCTAAACTGTCTGAAGTGTTTTTCCAAAGTTATCAACACTTTTATGTTTGGCGTTCCGAAACCCACCTTATCTCAGGCTGAAAAGCGTTTTTACGCATTGTGCCATAACTTTTCAGGGAAGCTTCAGAACATGAAATTTTAACCTCCCACTATAGCAGAAAGGGTCTTTCTAGTAGGTGCACATCAAATCTAAGCTCTCTGAAGTGTTTTTCGAAAGTTATCAACACTTTTATGTTTGGCGTTCCGAAACCCACCTTATCTCAGGCTGAAAAGCGTTTTTGTGCATTGTGCCATAACTTTTCAGGGAAGCTTCAGAACATGAAATTTTAACCTCCCACTATAGCAGAAAGGGTCTTTCTAGTAGTTGCACATCAAATCTAAACTGTCTGAAGTGTTTTTCCAAAGTTATTAACACTTTTATGTTTGGCGTTTCGAAACCCACCTTATCTCAGGCTGAAATGCGTTTTTGTGCATTGTGCCATAACTTTTCAGGGAAGCTTCAGAACATGAAATTTTAACCTCCCACTATAGCAGAAAGGGTCTTTCTAGTAGTTGCACATCAAATCTAAACTGTCTGAAGTGTTTTTCCAAAGTTATCAACACTTTTATGTTTGGCGTTCCGAAACCCACCTTATCTCAGGCTGAAAAGCGTTTTTACGCATTGTGCCATAACTTTTCAGGGAAGCTTCAGAACATGAAATTTTAACCTCCCACTATAGCAGAAAGGGTCTTTCTAGTAGGTGCACATCAAATCTAAGCTGTCTGAAGTGTTTTTCGAAAGTTATCAACACTTTTATGTTTGGCGTTCCGAAACCCACCTTATCTCAGGCTGAAAAGCGTTTTTGTGCATTGTGCCATAACTTTTCAGGGAAGCTTCAGAACATGAAATTTTAACCTCCCACTATAGCAGAAAGGGTCTTTCTAGTAGTTGCACATCAAATCTAAGCTGTCTGAAGTGTTTTTCCAAAGTTATCAACACTTTTATGTTTGGCGTTCCGAAACCCACCTTATCTCAGGCTGAAAAGCGTTTTTACGCATTGTGCCATAACTTTTCAGGGAAGCTTCAGAACATGAAATTTTAACCTCCCACTATAGCAGAAAGGGTCTTTCTAATAGGTGCACATCAAATCTAAGCTCTCTGAAGTGTTTTTCGAAAGTTATCAACACTTTTATGTTTGGCGTTCCGAAACCCACCTTATCTCAGGCTGAAAAGCGTTTTTGTGCATTGTGCCATAACTTTTCAGGAAAGCTTCAGAACATGAAATTTTAACCTCCCACTATAGCAGAAAGGGTCTTTCTAGTAGTTGCACATCAAATCTAAGCTGTCTGAAGTGTTTTTCCAAAGTTATTAACACTTTTATGTTTGGCGTTCCGAAACCCACCTTATCTCAGGCTGAAAAGCGTTTTTGTGCATTGTGCCATAACTTTTCAGGGAAGCTTCAGAACATGAAATTTTAACCTCCCACTATAGCAGAAAGGGTCTTTCTAGTAGTTGCACATCAAATATAAACTGTCTGAAGTGTTTTTCCAAAGTTATCAACACTTTTATGTTTGGCGTTCCGAAACCCACCTTATCTCAGGCTGAAAAGCGTTTTTACGCATTGTGCCATAACTTTTCAGGGAAGCTTCAGAACATGAAATTTTAACCTCCCACTATAGCAGAAAGGGTCTTTCTAGTAGGTGCACATCAAATCTAAGCTGTCTGAAGTGTTTTTCGAAAGTTATCAACACTTTTATGTTTGGCGTTCCGAAACCCACCTTATCTCAGGCTGAAAAGCGTTTTTGTGCATTGTGCCATAACTTTTCAGGGAAGCTTCAGAACATGAAATTTTAACCTCCCACTATAGCAGAAAGGGTCTTTCTAGTAGTTGCACATCAAATCTAAGCTGTCTGAAGTGTTTTTCCAAAGTTATCAACACTTTTATGTTTGGCGTTCCGAAACCCACCTTATCTCAGGCTGAAAAGCGTTTTTACGCATTGTGCCATAACTTTTCAGGGAAGCTTCAGAACATGAAATTTTAACCTCCCACTATAGCAGAAAGGGTCTTTCTAGTAGGTGCACATCAAATCTAAGCTCTCTGAAGTGTTTTTCGAAAGTTATCAACACTTTTATGTTTGGCGTTCCGAAACCCACCTTATCTCAGGCTGAAAAGCGTTTTTGTGCATTGTGCCATAACTTTTCAGGAAAGCTTCAGAACATGAAATTTTAACCTCCCACTATAGCAGAAAGGGTCTTTCTAGTAGTTGCACATCAAATCTAAGCTGTCTGAAGTGTTTTTCCAAAGTTATTAACACTTTTATGTTTGGCGTTCCGAAACCCACCTTATCTCAGGCTGAAAAGCGTTTTTGTGCATTGTGCCATAACTTTTCAGGGAAGCTTCAGAACATGAAATTTTAACCTCCCACTATAGCAGAAAGGGTCTTTCTAGTAGTTACACATCAAATCTAAACTGTCTGAAGTGTTTTTCCAAAGTTATCAACACTTTTATGTTTGGCGTTCCGAAACCCACCTTATCTCAGGCTGAAAAGCGTTTTTACGCATTGTGCCATAACTTTTCAGGGAAGCTTCAGAACATGAAATTTTAACCTCCCACTATAGCAGAAAGGGTCTTTCTAGTAGGTGCACATCAAATCTAAGCTCTCTGAAGTGTTTTTCGAAAGTTATCAACACTTTTATGTTTGGCGTTCCGAAACCCACCTTATCTCAGGCTGAAAAGCGTTTTTGTGCATTGTGCCATAACTTTTCAGGAAAGCTTCAGAACATGAAATTTTAACCTCCCACTATAGCAGAAAGGGTCTTTCTAGTAGTTGCACATCAAATCTAAACTGTCTGAAGTGTTTTTCCAAAGTTATCAACACTTTTATGTTTGGCGTTCCGAAACCCACCTTATCTCAGGCTGAAAAGCGTTTTTACGCATTGTGCCATAACTTTTCAGGGAAGCTTCAGAACATGAAATTTTAACCTCCCACTATAGCAGAAAGGGTCTTTCTAGTAGGTGCACATCAAATCTAAGCTGTCTGAAGTGTTTTTCCAAAGTTATCAACACTTTTATGTTTGGCGTTCCGAAACCCACCTTATCTCAGGCTGAAAAGCGTTTTTGTGCATGGTGCCATAACTTTTCAGGGAAGCTTCAGAACATGAAATTTTAACCTCCCACTATAGCAGAAAGCGTCTTTCTAGTAGTTGCACATCAAATCTGAGCTGTCTGAAGTGTTTTTCAAAAGTTATCAACACTTTTATGTTTGGCGTTCCGAAACCCACCTTATCTCAGGCTGAAAAGCGTTTTTGTGCATTGTGCCATAACTTTTCAGGAAAGCTTCAGAACATGAAATTTTAACCTCCCACTATAGCAGAAAGGGTCTTTCTAGTAGTTGCACATCAAATCTAAACTGTCTGAAGTGTTTTTCCAAAGTTATTAACACTTTTATGTTTGGCGTTCCGAAACCCACCTTATCTCAGGCTGAAAAGCGTTTTTGTGCATTGTGCCATAACTTTTCAGGGAAGCTTCAGAACATGAAATTTTAACCTCCCACTATAGCAGAAAGGGTCTTTCTAGTAGTTGCACATCAAATCTAAACTGTCTGAAGTGTTTTTCCAAAGTTATCAACACTTTTATGTTTGGCGTTCCGAAACCCACCTTATCTCAGGCTGAAAAGCGTTTTTACGCATTGTGCCATAACTTTTCAGGGAAGCTTCAGAACATGAAATTTTAACCTCCCACTATAGCAGAAAGGGTCTTTCTAGTAGGTGCACATCAAATCTAAGCTGTCTGAAGTGTTTTTCGAAAGTTATCAACACTTTTATGTTTGGCGTTCCGAAACCCACCTTATCTCAGGCTGAAAAGCGTTTTTGTGCATTGTGCCATAACTTTTCAGGGAAGCTTCAGAACATGAAATTTTAACCTCCCACTATAGCAGACAGGGTCTTTCTAGTAGTTGCACATCAAATCTAAACTGTCTGAAGTGTTTTTCCAAAGTTATCAACACTTTTATGTTTGGCGTTCCGAAACCCACCTTATCTCAGGCTGAAAAGCGTTTTTGTGCATTGTGCCATAACTTTTCAGGGAAGCTTCAGAACATGAAATTTTAACCTCCCACTATAGCAGAAAGGGTCTTTCTAGTAGTTGCACATCAAATCTAAGCTGTCTGAAGTGTTTTTCAAAAGTTATCAACACTTTTATGTTTGGCGTTCCGAAACCCACCTTATCTCAGGCTGAAAAGCGTTTTTGTGCATTGTGCCATAACTTTTCAGGAAAGCTTCAGAACATGAAATTTTAACCTCCCACTATAGCAGAAAGGGTCTTTCTAGTAGTTGCACATCAAATCTAAACTGTCTGAAGTGTTTTTCCAAAGTTATCAACACTTTTATGTTTGGCGTTCCGAAACCCACCTTATCTCAGGCTGAAAAGCGTTTTTACGCATTGTGCCATAACTTTTCAGGGAAGCTTCAGAACATGAAATTTTAACCTCCCACTATAGCAGAAAGGGTCTTTCTAGTAGGTGCACATCAAATCTAAGCTCTCTGAAGTGTTTTTCGAAAGTTATCAACACTTTTATGTTTGGCGTTCCGAAACCCACCTTATCTCAGGCTGAAAAGCGTTTTTGTGCATTGTGCCATAACTTTTCAGGGAAGCTTCAGAACATGAAATTTTAACCTCCCACTATAGCAGAAAGGGTCTTTCTAGTAGTTGCACATCAAATCTAAACTGTCTGAAGTGTTTTTCCAAAGTTATCAACACTTTTATGTTTGGCGTTCCGAAACCCACCTTATCTCAGGCTGAAAAGCGTTTTTACGCATTGTGCCATAACTTTTCAGGGAAGCTTCAGAACATGAAATTTTAACCTCCCACTATAGCAGAAAGGGTCTTTCTAGTAGGTGCACATCAAATCTAAGCTGTCTGAAGTGTTTTTTGAAAGTTATCAACACTTTTATGTTTGGCGTTCCGAAACCCACCTTATCTCAGGCTGAAAAGCGTTTTTGTGCATTGTGCCATAACTTTTCAGGGAAGCTTCAGAACATGAAATTTTAACCTCCCACTATAGCAGAAAGGGTCTTTCTAGTAGTTGCACATCAAATCTAAACTGTCTGAAGTGTTTTTCCAAAGTTATCAACACTTTTATGTTTGGCGTTCCGAAACCCACCTTATCTCAGGCTGAAAAGCGTTTTTGTGCATTGTGCCATAACTTTTCAGGGAAGCTTCAGAACATGAAATTTTAACCTCCCACTATAGCAGAAAGGGTCTTTCTAGTAGTTGCACATCAAATCTAAGCTGTCTGAAGTGTTTTTCAAAAGTTATCAACACTTTTATGTTTGGCGTTCCGAAACCCACCTTATCTCAGGCTGAAAAGCGTTTTTGTGCATTGTGCCATAACTTTTCAGGAAAGCTTCAGAACATGAAATTTTAACCTCCCACTATAGCAGAAAGGGTCTTTCTAGTAGTTGCACATCAAATCTAAACTGTCTGAAGTGTTTTTCCAAAGTTATCAACACTTTTATGTTTGGCGTTCCGAAACCCACCTTATCTCAGGCTGAAAAGCGTTTTTACGCATTGTGCCATAACTTTTCAGGGAAGCTTCAGAACATGAAATTTTAACCTCCCACTATAGCAGAAAGGGTCTTTCTAGTAGGTGCACATCAAATCTAAGCTCTCTGAAGTGTTTTTCGAAAGTTATCAACACTTTTATGTTTGGCGTTCCGAAACCCACCTTATCTCAGGCTGAAAAGCGTTTTTGTGCATTGTGCCATAACTTTTCAGGGAAGCTTCAGAACATGAAATTTTAACCTCCCACTATAGCAGAAAGGGTCTTTCTAGTAGTTGCACATCAAATCTAAACTGTCTGAAGTGTTTTTCCAAAGTTATTAACACTTTTATGTTTGGCGTTTCGAAACCCACCTTATCTCAGGCTGAAATGCGTTTTTGTGCATTGTGCCATAACTTTTCAGGGAAGCTTCAGAACATGAAATTTTAACCTCCCACTATAGCAGAAAGGGTCTTTCTAGTAGTTTCACATCAAATCTAAACTGTCTGAAGTGTTTTTCCAAAGTTATCAACACTTTTATGTTTGGCGTTCCGAAACCCACCTTATCTCAGGCTGAAAAGCGTTTTTACGCATTGTGCCATAACTTTTCAGGGAAGCTTCAGAACATGAAATTTTAACCTCCCACTATAGCAGAAAGGGTCTTTCTAGTAGGTGCACATCAAATCTAAGCTGTCTGAAGTGTTTTTCGAAAGTTATCAACACTTTTATGTTTGGCGTTCCGAAACCCACCTTATCTCAGGCTGAAAAGCGTTTTTGTGCATTGTGCCATAACTTTTCAGGGAAGCTTCAGAACATGAAATTTTAACCTCCCACTATAGCAGAAAGGGTCTTTCTAGTAGTTGCACATCAAATCTAAGCTGTCTGAAGTGTTTTTCCAAAGTTATCAACACTTTTATGTTTGGCGTTCCGAAACCCACCTTATCTCAGGCTGAAAAGCGTTTTTACGCATTGTGCCATAACTTTTCAGGGAAGCTTCAGAACATGAAATTTTAACCTCCCACTATAGCAGAAAGGGTCTTTCTAATAGGTGCACATCAAATCTAAGCTCTCTGAAGTGTTTTTCGAAAGTTATCAACACTTTTATGTTTGGCGTTCCGAAACCCACCTTATCTCAGGCTGAAAAGCGTTTTTGTGCATTGTGCCATAACTTTTCAGGAAAGCTTCAGAACATGAAATTTTAACCTCCCACTATAGCAGAAAGGGTCTTTCTAGTAGTTGCACATCAAATCTAAGCTGTCTGAAGTGTTTTTCCAAAGTTATTAACACTTTTATGTTTGGCGTTCCGAAACCCACCTTATCTCAGGCTGAAAAGCGTTTTTGTGCATTGTGCCATAACTTTTCAGGGAAGCTTCAGAACATGAAATTTTAACCTCCCACTATAGCAGAAAGGGTCTTTCTAGTAGTTGCACATCAAATCTAAACTGTCTGAAGTGTTTTTCCAAAGTTATCAACACTTTTATGTTTGGCGTTCCGAAACCCACCTTATCTCAGGCTGAAAAGCGTTTTTACGCATTGTGCCATAACTTTTCAGGGAAGCTTCAGAACATGAAATTTTAACCTCCCACTATAGCAGAAAGGGTCTTTCTAGTAGGTGCACATCAAATCTAAGCTCTCTGAAGTGTTTTTCGAAAGTTATCAACACTTTTATGTTTGGCGTTCCGAAACCCACCTTATCTCAGGCTGAAAAGCGTTTTTGTGCATTGTGCCATAACTTTTCAGGAAAGCTTCAGAACATGAAATTTTAACCTCCCACTATAGCAGAAAGGGTCTTTCTAGTAGTTGCACATCAAATCTAAACTGTCTGAAGTGTTTTTCCAAAGTTATTAACACTTTCATGTTTGGCGTTCCGAAACCCACCTTATCTCAGGCTGAAAAGCGTTTTTGTGCATTGTGCCATAACTTTTCAGGGAAGCTTCAGAACATGAAATTTTAACCTCCCACTATAGCAGAAAGGGTCTTTCTAGTAGTTGCACATCAAATCTAAACTGTCTGAAGTGTTTTTCCAAAGTTATCAACACTTTTATGTTTGGCGTTCCGAAACCCACCTTATCTCAGGCTGAAAAGCGTTTTTACGCATTGTGCCATAACTTTTCAGGGAAGCTTCAGAACATGAAATTTTAACCTCCCACTATAGCAGAAAGGGTCTTTCTAGTAGGTGCACATCAAATCTAAGCTGTCTGATGTGTTTTTCGAAAGTTATCAACACTTTTATGTTTGGCGTTCCGAAACCCACCTTATCTCAGGCTGAAAAGCGTTTTTGTGCATTGTGCCATAACTTTTCAGGGAAGCTTCAGAACATGAAATTTTAACCTCCCACTATAGCAGAAAGGGTCTTTCTAGTAGTTGCACATCAAATCTAAGCTGTCTGAAGTGTTTTTCAAAAGTTATCAACACTTTTATGTTTGGCGTTCCGAAACCCACCTTATCTCAGGCTGAAAAGCGTTTTTGTGCATTGTGCCATAACTTTTCAGGAAAGCTTCAGAACATGAAATTTTAACCTCCCACTATAGCAGAAAGGGTCTTTCTAGTAGTTGCACATCAAATCTAAACTGTCTGAAGTGTTTTTCCAAAGTTATTAACACTTTTATGTTTGGCGTTCCGAAACCCACCTTATCTCAGGCTGAAAAGCGTTTTTGTGCATTGTGCCATAACTTTTCAGGGAAGCTTCAGAACATGAAATTTTAACCTCCCACTATAGCAGAAAGGGTCTTTCTAGTAGTTGCACATCAAATCTAAACTGTCTGAAGTGTTTTTCCAAAGTTATCAACACTTTTATGTTTGGCGTTCCGAAACCCACCTTATCTCAGGCTGAAAAGCGTTTTTACGCATTGTGCCATAACTTTTCAGGGAAGCTTCAGAACATGAAATTTTAACCTCCCACTATAGCAGAAAGGGTCTTTCTAGTAGGTGCACATCAAATCTAAGCTGTCTGAAGTGTTTTTCGAAAGTTATCAACACTTTTATGTTTGGCGTTCCGAAACCCACCTTATCTCAGGCTGAAAAGCGTTTTTGTGCATTGTGCCATAACTTTTCAGGAAAGCTTCAGAACATGAAATTTTAACCTCCCACTATAGCAGAAAGGGTCTTTCTAGTAGGTGCACATCAAATCTAAGCTCTCTGAAGTGTTTTTCGAAAGTTATCAACACTTTTATTTTTGGCGTTCCGAAACCCACCTTATCTCAGGCTGAAAAGCGTTTTTGTGCATTGTGCCATAACTTTTCAGGAAAGCTTCAGAACATGAAATTTTAACCTCCCACTATAGCAGAAAGGGTCTTTCTAGTAGTTGCACATCAAATCTAAACTGTCTGAAGTGTTTTTCCAAAGTTATTAACACTTTTATGTTTGGCGTTCCGAAACCCACCTTATCTCAGGCTGAAAAGCGTTTTTGTGCATTGTGCCATAACTTTTCAGGGAAGCTTCACAACATGAAATTTTAACCTCCCACTATAGCAGAAAGGGTCTTTCTAGTAGTTGCACATCAAATCTAAACTGTCTGAAGTGTTTTTCCAAAGTTATCAACACTTTTATGTTTGGCGTTCCGAAACCCACCTTATCTCAGGCTGAAAAGCGTTTTTACGCATTGTGCCATAACTTTTCAGGGAAGCTTCAGAACATGAAATTTTAACCTCCCACTATAGCAGAAAGGGTCTTTCTAGTAGGTGCACATCAAATCTAAGCTGTCTGATGTGTTTTTCGAAAGTTATCAACACTTTTATGTTTGGCGTTCCGAAACCCACCTTATCTCAGGCTGAAAAGCGTTTTTGTGCATTGTGCCATAACTTTTCAGGGAAGCTTCAGAACATGAAATTTTAACCTCCCACTATAGCAGAAAGGGTCTTTCTAGTAGTTGCACATCAAATCTAAGCTGTCTGAAGTGTTTTTCAAAAGTTATCAACACTTTTATGTTTGGCGTTCCGAAACCCACCTTATCTCAGGCTGAAAAGCGTTTTTGTGCATTGTGCCATAACTTTTCAGGAAAGCTTCAGAACATGAAATTTTAACCTCCCACTATAGCAGAAAGGGTCTTTCTAGTAGTTGCACATCAAATCTAAACTGTCTGAAGTGTTTTTCCAAAGTTATTAACACTTTTATGTTTGGCGTTCCGAAACCCACCTTATCTCAGGCTGAAAAGCGTTTTTGTGCATTGTGCCATAACTTTTCAGGGAAGCTTCAGAACATGAAATTTTAACCTCCCACTATAGCAGAAAGGGTCTTTCTAGTAGTTGCACATCAAATCTAAACTGTCTGAAGTGTTTTTCCAAAGTTATCAACACTTTTATGTTTGGCGTTCCGAAACCCACCTTATCTCAGGCTGAAAAGCGTTTTTACGCATTGTGCCATAACTTTTCAGGGAAGCTTCAGAACATGAAATTTTAACCTCCCACTATAGCAGAAAGGGTCTTTCTAGTAGTTGCACATCAAATCTAAACTGTCTGAAGTGTTTTTCCAAAGTTATTAACACTTTTATGTTTGGCGTTCCGAAACCCACCTTATCTCAGGCTGAAAAGCGTTTTTGTGCATTGTGCCATAACTTTTCAGGGAAGCTTCAGAACATGAAATTTTAACCTCCCACTATAGCAGAAAGGGTCTTTCGAGTAGTTGCACATCAAATCTAAACTGTCTGAAGTGTTTTTCCAAAGTTATCAACACTTTTATGTTTGGCGTTCCGAAACCCACCTTATCTCAGGCTGAAAAGCGTTTTTACGCATTGTGCCATAACTTTTCAGGGAAGCTTCAGAACATGAAATTTTAACCTCCCACTATAGCAGAAAGGGTCTTTCTAGTAGGTGCACATCAAATCTAAGCTGTCTGAAGTGTTTTTCGAAAGTTATCAACACTTTTATGTTTGGCGTTCCGAAACCCACCTTATCTCAGGCTGAAAAGCGTTTTTGTGCATTGTGCCATAACTTTTCAGGAAAGCTTCAGAACATGAAATTTTAACCTCCCACTACAGCAGAAAGGGTCTTTCTAGTAGGTGCACATCAAATCTAAGCTCTCTGAAGTGTTTTTCGAAAGTTATCAACACTTTTATGTTTGGCGTTCCGAAACCCACCTTATCTCAGGCTGAAAAGCGTTTTTGTGCATTGTGCCATAACTTTTCAGGAAAGCTTCAGAACATGAAATTTTAACCTCCCACTATAGCAGAAAGGGTCTTTCTAGTAGTTGCACATCAAATCTAAACTGTCTGAAGTGTTTTTCCAAAGTTATTAACACTTTTATGTTTGGCGTTCCGAAACCCACCTTATCTCAGGCTGAAAAGCGTTTTTGTGCATTGTGCCATAACTTTTCAGGGAAGCTTCACAACATGAAATTTTAACCTCCCACTATAGCAGAAAGGGTCTTTCTAGTAGTTGCACATCAAATCTAAACTGTCTGAAGTGTTTTTCCAAAGTTATCAACACATTTATGTTTGGCGTTCCGAAACCCACCTTATCTCAGGCTGAAAAGCGTTTTTACGCATTGTGCCATAACTTTTCAGGGAAGCTTCAGAACATGAAATTTTAACCTCCCACTATAGCAGAAAGGGTCTTTCTAGTAGTTGCACATCAAATCTAAACTGTCTGAAGTGTTTTTCCAAAGTTATCAACACTTTTATGTTTGGCGTTCCGAAACCCACCTTATCTCAGGCTGAAAAGCGTTTTTACGCATTGTGCCATAACTTTTCAGGGAAGCTTCAGAACATGAAATTTTAACCTCCCACTATAGCAGAAAGGGTCTTTCTAGTAGGTGCACATCAAATCTAAGCTGTCTGATGTGTTTTTCGAAAGTTATCAACACTTTTATGTTTGGCGTTCCGAAACCCACCTTATCTCAGGCTGAAAAGCGTTTTTGTGCATTGTGCCATAACTTTTCAGGGAAGCTTCAGAACATGAAATTTTAACCTCCCACTATAGCAGAAAGGGTCTTTCTAGTAGTTGCACATCAAATCTAAGCTGTCTGAAGTGTTTTTCAAAAGTTATCAACACTTTTATGTTTGGCGTTCCGAAACCCACCTTATCTCAGGCTGAAAAGCGTTTTTGTGCATTGTGCCATAACTTTTCAGGAAAGCTTCAGAACATGAAATTTTAACCTCCCACTATAGCAGAAAGGGTCTTTCTAGTAGTTGCACATCAAATCTAAACTGTCTGAAGTGTTTTTCCAAAGTTATTAACACTTTTATGTTTGGCGTTCCGAAACCCACCTTATCTCAGGCTGAAAAGCGTTTTTGTGCATTGTGCCATAACTTTTCAGGGAAGCTTCAGAACATGAAATTTTAACCTCCCACTATAGCAGAAAGGGTCTTTCTAGTAGTTGCACATCAAATCTAAACTGTCTGAAGTGTTTTTCCAAAGTTATCAACACTTTTATGTTTGGCGTTCCGAAACCCACCTTATCTCAGGCTGAAAAGCGTTTTTACGCATTGTGCCATAACTTTTCAGGGAAGCTTCAGAACATGAAATTTTAACCTCCCACTATAGCAGAAAGGGTCTTTCTAGTAGGTGCACATCAAATCTAAGCTGTCTGAAGTGTTTTTCGAAAGTTATCAACACTTTTATGTTTGGCGTTCCGAAACCCACCTTATCTCAGGCTGAAAAGCGTTTTTGTGCATTGTGCCATAACTTTTCAGGAAAGCTTCAGAACATGAAATTTTAACCTCCCACTATAGCAGAAAGGGTCTTTCTAGTAGGTGCACATCAAATCTAAGCTCTCTGAAGTGTTTTTCGAAAGTTATCAACACTTTTATTTTTGGCGTTCCGAAACCCACCTTATCTCAGGCTGAAAAGCGTTTTTGTGCATTGTGCCATAACTTTTCAGGAAAGCTTCAGAACATGAAATTTTAACCTCCCACTATAGCAGAAAGGGTCTTTCTAGTAGTTGCACATCAAATCTAAACTGTCTGAAGTGTTTTTCCAAAGTTATTAACACTTTTATGTTTGGCGTTCCGAAACCCACCTTATCTCAGGCTGAAAAGCGTTTTTGTGCATTGTGCCATAACTTTTCAGGGAAGCTTCACAACATGAAATTTTAACCTCCCACTATAGCAGAAAGGGTCTTTCTAGTAGTTGCACATCAAATCTAAACTGTCTGAAGTGTTTTTCCAAAGTTATCAACACTTTTATGTTTGGCGTTCCGAAACCCACCTTATCTCAGGCTGAAAAGCGTTTTTACGCATTGTGCCATAACTTTTCAGGGAAGCTTCAGAACATGAAATTTTAACCTCCCACTATAGCAGAAAGGGTCTTTCTAGTAGGTGCACATCAAATCTAAGCTGTCTGATGTGTTTTTCGAAAGTTATCAACACTTTTATGTTTGGCGTTCCGAAACCCACCTTATCTCAGGCTGAAAAGCGTTTTTGTGCATTGTGCCATAACTTTTCAGGGAAGCTTCAGAACATGAAATTTTAACCTCCCACTATAGCAGAAAGGGTCTTTCTAGTAGTTGCACATCAAATCTAAGCTGTCTGAAGTGTTTTTCAAAAGTTATCAACACTTTTATGTTTGGCGTTCCGAAACCCACCTTATCTCAGGCTGAAAAGCGTTTTTGTGCATTGTGCCATAACTTTTCAGGAAAGCTTCAGAACATGAAATTTTAACCTCCCACTATAGCAGAAAGGGTCTTTCTAGTAGTTGCACATCAAATCTAAACTGTCTGAAGTGTTTTTCCAAAGTTATTAACACTTTTATGTTTGGCGTTCCGAAACCCACCTTATCTCAGGCTGAAAAGCGTTTTTGTGCATTGTGCCATAACTTTTCAGGGAAGCTTCAGAACATGAAATTTTAACCTCCCACTATAGCAGAAAGGGTCTTTCTAGTAGTTGCACATCAAATCTAAACTGTCTGAAGTGTTTTTCCAAAGTTATCAACACTTTTATGTTTGGCGTTCCGAAACCCACCTTATCTCAGGCTGAAAAGCGTTTTTACGCATTGTGCCATAACTTTTCAGGGAAGCTTCAGAACATGAAATTTTAACCTCCCACTATAGCAGAAAGGGTCTTTCTAGTAGTTGCACATCAAATCTAAACTGTCTGAAGTGTTTTTCCAAAGTTATTAACACTTTTATGTTTGGCGTTCCGAAACCCACCTTATCTCAGGCTGAAAAGCGTTTTTGTGCATTGTGCCATAACTTTTCAGGAAAGCTTCAGAACATGAAATTTTAACCTCCCACTATAGCAGAAAGGGTCTTTCTAGTAGTTGCACATCAAATCTAAACTGTCTGAAGTGTTTTTCCAAAGTTATTAACACTTTTATGTTTGGCGTTCCGAAACCCACCTTATCTCAGGCTGAAAAGCGTTTTTGTGCATTGTGCCATAACTTTTCAGGGAAGCTTCACAACATGAAATTTTAACCTCCCACTATAGCAGAAAGGGTCTTTCTAGTAGTTGCACATCAAATCTAAACTGTCTGAAGTGTTTTTCCAAAGTTATCAACACTTTTATGTTTGGCGTTCCGAAACCCACCTTATCTCAGGCTGAAAAGCGTTTTTACGCATTGTGCCATAACTTTTCAGGGAAGCTTCAGAACATGAAATTTTAACCTCCCACTATAGCAGAAAGGGTCTTTCTAGTAGGTGCACATCAAATCTAAGCTGTCTGATGTGTTTTTCGAAAGTTATCAACACTTTTATGTTTGGCGTTCCGAAACCCACCTTATCTCAGGCTGAAAAGCGTTTTTGTGCATTGTGCCATAACTTTTCAGGGAAGCTTCAGAACATGAAATTTTAACCTCCCACTATAGCAGAAAGGGTCTTTCTAGTAGTTGCACATCAAATCTAAGCTGTCTGAAGTGTTTTTCAAAAGTTATCAACACTTTTATGTTTGGCGTTCCGAAACCCACCTTATCTCAGGCTGAAAAGCGTTTTTGTGCATTGTGCCATAACTTTTCAGGAAAGCTTCAGAACATGAAATTTTAACCTCCCACTATAGCAGAAAGGGTCTTTCTAGTAGTTGCACATCAAATCTAAACTGTCTGAAGTGTTTTTCCAAAGTTATTAACACTTTTATGTTTGGCGTTCCGAAACCCACCTTATCTCAGGCTGAAAAGCGTTTTTGTGCATTGTGCCATAACTTTTCAGGGAAGCTTCAGAACATGAAATTTTAACCTCCCACTATAGCAGAAAGGGTCTTTCTAGTAGTTGCACATCAAATCTAAACTGTCTGAAGTGTTTTTCCAAAGTTATCAACACTTTTATGTTTGGCGTTCCGAAACCCACCTTATCTCAGGCTGAAAAGCGTTTTTACGCATTGTGCCATAACTTTTCAGGGAAGCTTCAGAACATGAAATTTTAACCTCCCACTATAGCAGAAAGGGTCTTTCTAGTAGTTGCACATCAAATCTAAACTGTCTGAAGTGTTTTTCCAAAGTTATTAACACTTTTATGTTTGGCGTTCCGAAACCCACCTTATCTCAGGCTGAAAAGCGTTTTTGTGCATTGTGCCATAACTTTTCAGGGAAGCTTCAGAACATGAAATTTTAACCTCCCACTATAGCAGAAAGGGTCTTTCGAGTAGTTGCACATCAAATCTAAACTGTCTGAAGTGTTTTTCCAAAGTTATCAACACTTTTATGTTTGGCGTTCCGAAACCCACCTTATCTCAGGCTGAAAAGCGTTTTTACGCATTGTGCCATAACTTTTCAGGGAAGCTTCAGAACATGAAATTTTAACCTCCCACTATAGCAGAAAGGGTCTTTCTAGTAGGTGCACATCAAATCTAAGCTGTCTGAAGTGTTTTTCGAAAGTTATCAACACTTTTATGTTTGGCGTTCCGAAACCCACCTTATCTCAGGCTGAAAAGCGTTTTTGTGCATTGTGCCATAACTTTTCAGGAAAGCTTCAGAACATGAAATTTTAACCTCCCACTACAGCAGAAAGGGTCTTTCTAGTAGGTGCACATCAAATCTAAGCTCTCTGAAGTGTTTTTCGAAAGTTATCAACACTTTTATGTTTGGCGTTCCGAAACCCACCTTATCTCAGGCTGAAAAGCGTTTTTGTGCATTGTGCCATAACTTTTCAGGAAAGCTTCAGAACATGAAATTTTAACCTCCCACTATAGCAGAAAGGGTCTTTCTAGTAGTTGCACATCAAATCTAAACTGTCTGAAGTGTTTTTCCAAAGTTATTAACACTTTTATGTTTGGCGTTCCGAAACCCACCTTATCTCAGGCTGAAAAGCGTTTTTGTGCATTGTGCCATAACTTTTCAGGGAAGCTTCACAACATGAAATTTTAACCTCCCACTATAGCAGAAAGGGTCTTTCTAGTAGTTGCACATCAAATCTAAACTGTCTGAAGTGTTTTTCCAAAGTTATCAACACATTTATGTTTGGCGTTCCGAAACCCACCTTATCTCAGGCTGAAAAGCGTTTTTACGCATTGTGCCATAACTTTTCAGGGAAGCTTCAGAACATGAAATTTTAACCTCCCACTATAGCAGAAAGGGTCTTTCTAGTAGGTGCACATCAAATCTAAGCTGTCTGATGTGTTTTTCGAAAGTTATCAACACTTTTATGTTTGGCGTTCCGAAACCCACCTTATCTCAGGCTGAAAAGCGTTTTTGTGCATTGTGCCATAACTTTTCAGGGAAGCTTCAGAACATGAAATTTTAACCTCCCACTATAGCAGAAAGGGTCTTTCTAGTAGTTGCACATCAAATCTAAGCTGTCTGAAGTGTTTTTCAAAAGTTATCAACACTTTTATGTTTGGCGTTCCGAAACCCACCTTATCTCAGGCTGAAAAGCGTTTTTGTGCATTGTGCCATAACTTTTCAGGAAAGCTTCAGAACATGAAATTTTAACCTCCCACTATAGCAGAAAGGGTCTTTCTAGTAGTTGCACATCAAATCTAAACTGTCTGAAGTGTTTTTCCAAAGTTATTAACACTTTTATGTTTGGCGTTCCGAAACCCACCTTATCTCAGGCTGAAAAGCGTTTTTGTGCATTGTGCCATAACTTTTCAGGGAAGCTTCAGAACATGAAATTTTAACCTCCCACTATAGCAGAAAGGGTCTTTCTAGTAGTTGCACATCAAATCTAAACTGTCTGAAGTGTTTTTCCAAAGTTATCAACACTTTTATGTTTGGCGTTCCGAAACCCACCTTATCTCAGGCTGAAAAGCGTTTTTACGCATTGTGCCATAACTTTTCAGGGAAGCTTCAGAACATGAAATTTTAACCTCCCACTATAGCAGAAAGGGTCTTTCTAGTAGGTGCACATCAAATCTAAGCTGTCTGAAGTGTTTTTCGAAAGTTATCAACACTTTTATGTTTGGCGTTCCGAAACCCACCTTATCTCAGGCTGAAAAGCGTTTTTGTGCATTGTGCCATAACTTTTCAGGAAAGCTTCAGAACATGAAATTTTAACCTCCCACTATAGCAGAAAGGGTCTTTCTAGTAGGTGCACATCAAATCTAAGCTCTCTGAAGTGTTTTTCGAAAGTTATCAACACTTTTATGTTTGGCGTTCCGAAACCCACCTTATCTCAGGCTGAAAAGCGTTTTTGTGCATTGTGCCATAACTTTTCAGGGAAGCTTCAGAACATGAAATTTTAACCTCCCACTATAGCAGAAAGGGTCTTTCTAGTAGTTGCACATCAAATCTAAACTGTCTGAAGTGTTTTTCCAAAGTTATTAACACTTTTATGTTTGGCGTTCCGAAACCCACCTTATCTCAGGCTGAAAAGCGTTTTTGTGCATTGTGCCATAACTTTTCAGGGAAGCTTCAGAACATGAAATTTTAACCTCCCACTATAGCAGAAAGGGTCTTTCTAGTAGTTGCACATCAAATCTAAACTGTCTGAAGTGTTTTTCCAAAGTTATCAACACTTTTATGTTTGGCGTTCCGAAACCCACCTTATCTCAGGCTGAAAAGCGTTTTTACGCATTGTGCCATAACTTTTCAGGGAAGCTTCAGAACATGAAATTTTAACCTCCCACTATAGCAGAAAGGGTCTTTCTAGTAGGTGCACATCAAATCTAAGCTGTCTGAAGTGTTTTTCGAAAGTTATCAACACTTTTATGTTTGGCGTTCCGAAACCCACCTTATCTCAGGCTGAAAAGCGTTTTTGTGCATTGTGCCATAACTTTTCAGGGAAGCTTCAGAACATGAAATTTTAACCTCCCACTATAGCAGAAAGGGTCTTTCTAGTAGTTGCACATCAAATCTAAACTGTCTGAATTGTTTTTCCAAAGTTATTAACACTTTTATGTTTGGCGTTCCGAAACCCACCTTATCTCAGGCTGAAAAGCGTTTTTGTGCATTGTGCCATAACTTTTCAGGGAAGCTTCAGAACATGAAATTTTAACCTCCCACTATAGCAGAAAGGGTCTTTCTAGTAGTTGCACATCAAATCTAAACTGTCTGAAGTGTTTTTCCAAAGTTATTAACACTTTTATGTTTGGCGTTCCGAAACCCACCTTATCTCAGGCTGAAAAGCGTTTTTGTGCATTGTGCCATAACTTTTCAGGGAAGCTTCAGAACATGAAATTTTAACCTCCCACTATAGCAGAAAGGGTCTTTCTAGTAGTTGCACATCAAATCTAAGCTGTCTGAAGTGTTTTTCAAAAGTTATCAACACTTTTATGTTTGGCGTTCCGAAACCCACCTTATCTCTGGCTGAAAAGCGTTTTTGTGCATTGTGCCATAACTTTTCAGGAAAGCTTCAGAACATGAAATTTTAACCTCCCACTATAGCAGAAAGGGTCTTTCTAGTAGTTGCACATCAAATCTAAACTGTCTGAAGTGTTTTTCCAAAGTTATCAACACTTTTATGTTTGGCGTTCCGAAACCCACCTTATCTCAGGCTGAAAAGCGTTTTTGTGCATTGTGCCATAACTTTTCAGGGAAGCTTCAGAACATGAAATTTTAACCTCCCACTATAGCAGAAAGGGTCTTTCTAGTAGTTGCACATCAAATCTAAACTGTCTGAAGTGTTTTTCAAAAGTTATCAACACTTTTATGTTTGGCGTTCCGAAACCCACCTTATCTCAGGCTGAAAAGCGTTTTTGTGCATTGTGCCATAACTTTTTAGGAAAGCTTCAGAACATGAAATTTTAACCTCCCACTATAGCAGAAAGGGTCTTTCTAGTAGGTGCACATCAAATCTAAGCTCTCTGAAGTGTTTTTCGAAAGTTATCAACACTTTTATGTTTGGCGTTCCGAAACCCACCTTATCTCAGGCTGAAAAGCGTTTTTGTGCATTGTGCCATAACTTTTCAGGGAAGCTTCAGAACATGAAATTTTAACCTCCCACTATAGCAGAAAGGGTCTTTCTAGTAGTTGCACATCAAATCTAAACTGTCTGAAGTGTTTTTCCAAAGTTATTAACACTTTTATGTTTGGCGTTCCGAAACCCACCTTATCTCAGGCTGAAAAGCGTTTTTGTGCATTGTGCCATAACTTTTCAGGGAAGCTTCAGAACATGAAATTTTAACCTCCCACTATAGCAGAAAGGGTCTTTCTAGTAGTTGCACATCAAATCTAAACTGTCTGAAGTGTTTTTCCAAAGTTATCAACACTTTTATGTTTGGCGTTCCGAAACCCACCTTATCTCAGGCTGAAAAGCGTTTTTGTGCATTGTGCCATAACTTTTCAGGGAAGCTTCAGAACATGAAATTTTAACCTCCCACTATAGCAGAAAGGGTCTTTCTAGTAGTTGCACATCAAATCTAAACTGTCTGAAGTGTTTTTCCAAAGTTATCAACACTTTTATGTTTGGCGTTCCGAAACCCACCTTATCTCAGGCTGAAAAGCGTTTTTACGCATTGTGCCATAACTTTTCAGGGAAGCTTCAGAACATGAAATTTTAACCTCCCGCTATAGCAGAAAGGGTCTTTCTAGTAGGTGCACATCAAATCTAAGCTGTCTGAAGTGTTTTTCGAAAGTTATCAACACTTTTATGTTTGGCGTTCCGAAACCCACCTTATCTCAGGCTGAAAAGCGTTTTTGTGCATTGTGCCATAACTTTTCAGGGAAGCTTCAGAACATGAAATTTTAACCTCCCACTATAGCAGAAAGGGTCTTTCTAGTAGTTGCACATCAAATCTAAGCTGTCTGAAGTGTTTTTCAAAAGTTATCAACACTTTTATGTTTGGCGTTCCGAAACCCACCTTATCTCAGGCTGAAAAGCGTTTTTGTGCATTGTGCCATAACTTTTCAGGAAAGCTTCAGAACATGAAATTTTAACCTCCCACTATAGCAGAAAGGGTCTTTCTAGTAGGTGCACATCAAATCTAAGCTCTCTGAAGTGTTTTTCGAAAGTTATCAACACTTTTATGTTTGGCGTTCCGAAACCCACCTTATCTCAGGCTGAAAAGCGTTTTTGTGCATTGTGCCATAACTTTTCAGGGAAGCTTCAGAACATAAAATTTTAACCTCCCACTATAGCAGAAAGGGTCTTTCTAGTAGTTGCACATCAAATCTAAACTGTCTGAAGTGTTTTTCCAAAGTTATTAACACTTTTATGTTTGGCGTTCCGAAACCCACCTTATCTCAGGCTGAAAAGCGTTTTTGTGCATTGTGCCATAACTTTTCAGGGAAGCTTCAGAACATGAAATTTTAACCTCCCACTATAGCAGAAAGGGTCTTTCTAGTAGTTGCACATCAAATCTAAACTGTCTGAAGTGTTTTTCCAAAGTTATTAACACTTTTATGTTTGGCGTTCCGAAACCCACCTTATCTCAGGCTGAAAAGCGTTTTTGTGCATTGTGCCATAACTTTTCAGGGAAGCTTCAGAACATGAAATTTTAACCTCCCACTATAGCAGAAAGGGTCTTTCTAGTAGTTGCACATCAAATGTAAACTGTCTGAAGTGTTTTTCCAAAGTTATTAACACTTTTATGTTTGGCGTTCCGAAACCCACCTTATCTCAGGCTGAAAAGCGTTTTTGTGCATTGTGCCATAACTTTTCAGGGAAGCTTCAGAACATGAAATTTTAACCTCCCACTATAGCAGAAAGGGTCTTTCTAGTAGTTGCACATCAAATCTAAACTGTCTGAAGTGTTTTTCCAAAGTTATCAACACTTTTATGTTTGGCGTTCCGAAACCCACCTTATCTCAGGCTGAAAAGCGTTTTTACGCATTGTGCCATAACTTTTCAGGGAAACTTCAGAACATGAAATTTTAACCTCCCACTATAGCAGAAAGGGTCTTTCTAGTAGGTGCACATCAAATCTAAGCTGTCTGAAGTGTTTTTCGAAAGTTATCAACACTTTTATGTTTGGCGTTCCGAAACCCACCTTATCTCAGGCTGAAAAGCGTTTTTGTGCATTGTGCCATAACTTTTCAGGGAATGTTCAGAACATGAAATTTTAACCTCCCACTATAGCAGAAAGGGTCTTTCTAGTAGTTGCACATCAAATCTAAGCTGTCTGAAGTGTTTTTCAAAAGTTATCAACACTTTTATGTTTGGCGTTCCGAAACCCACCTTATCTCAGGCTGAAAAGCGTTTTTGTGCATTGTGCCATAACTTTTCAGGAAAGCTTCAGAACATGAAATTTTAACCTCCCACTATAGCAGAAAGGGTCTTTCTAGTAGGTGCACATCAAATCTAAGCTCTCTGAAGTGTTTTTCGAAAGTTATCAACACTTTTATGTTTGGCGTTCCGAAACCCACCTTATCTCAGGCTGAAAAGCGTTTTTGTGCATTGTGCCATAACTTTTCAGGGAAGCTTCAGAACATGAAATTTTAACCTCCCACTATAGCAGAAAGGGTCTTTCTAGTAGTTGCACATCAAATCTAAACTGTCTGAAGTGTTTTTCCAAAGTTATTAACACTTTTATGTTTGGCGTTCCGAAACCCACCTTATCTCAGGCTGAAAAGCGTTTTTGTGCATTGTGCCATAACTTTTCAGGGAAGCTTCAGAACATGAAATTTTAACCTCCCACTATAGCAGAAAGGGTCTTTCTAGTAGTTGCACATCAAATCTAAACTGTCTGAAGTGTTTTTCCAAAGTTATTAACACTTTTATGTTTGGCGTTCCGAAACCCACCTTATCTCAGGCTGAAAAGCGTTTTTGTGCATTGTGCCATAACTTTTCAGGGAAGCTTCAGAACATGAAATTTTAACCTCCCACTATAGCAGAAAGGGTCTTTCTAGTAGTTGCACATCAAATCTAAACTGTCTGAAGTGTTTTTCCAAAGTTATCAACACTTTTATGTTTGGCGTTCCGAAACCCACCTTATCTCAGGCTGAAAAGCGTTTTTGTGCATTGTGCCATAACTTTTCAGGGAAGCTTCAGAACATGAAATTTTAACCTCCCACTATAGCAGAAAGGGTCTTTCTAGTAGTTGCACATCAAATCTAAGCTGTCTGAAGTGTTTTTCAAAAGTTATCAACACTTTTATGTTTGGCGTTCCGAAACCCACCTTATCTCAGGCTGAAAAGCGTTTTTGTGCATTGTGCCATAACTTTTCAGGGAAGCTTCAGAACATGAAATTTTAACCTCCCACTATAGCAGAAAGGGTCTTTCTAGTAGTTGCACATCAAATCTAAGCTGTCTGAAGTGTTTTTCAAAAGTTATCAACACTTTTATGTTTGGCGTTCCGAAACCCACCTTATCTCAGGCTGAAAAGCGTTTTTGTGCATTGTGCCATAACTTTTCAGGGAAGCTTCAGAACATGAAATTTTAACCTCCCACTATAGCAGAAAGGGTCTTTCTAGTAGTTGCACATCAAATCTAAGCTGTCTGAAGTGTTTTTCAAAAGTTATCAACACTTTTATGTTTGGCGTTCCGAAACCCACCTTATCTCAGGCTGAAAAGCGTTTTTGTGCATTGTGCCATAACTTTTCAGGAAAGCTTCAGAACATGAAATTTTAACCTCCCACTATAGCAGAAAGGGTCTTTCTAGTAGTTGCACATCAAATCTAAACTGTCTGAAGTGTTTTTCCAAAGTTATCAACACTTTTATGTTTGGCGTTCCGAAACCCACCTTTTCTCAGGCTGAAAAGCGTTTTTACGCATTGTGCCATAACTTTTCAGGGAAGCTTCAGAACATGAAATTTTAACCTCCCACTATAGCAGAAAGGGTCTTTCTAGTAGGTGCACATCAAATCTAAGCTCTCTGAAGTGTTTTTCGAAAGTTATCAACACTTTTATGTTTGGCGTTCCGAAACCCACCTTATCTCAGGCTGAAAAGCGTTTTTGTGCATTGTGCCATAACTTTTCAGGGAAGCTTCAGAACATGAAATTTTAACCTCCCACTATAGCAGAAAGGGTCTTTCTAGTAGGTGCACATCAAATCTAAGCTCTCTGAAGTGTTTTTCGAAAGTTATCAACACTTTTATGTTTGGCGTTCCGAAACCCACCTTATCTCAGGCTGAAAAGCGTTTTTGTGCATTGTGCCATAACTTTTCAGGGAAGCTTCAGAACATGAAATTTTAACCTCCCACTATAGCAGAAAGGGTCTTTCTAGTAGTTGCACATCAAATCTAAGCTGTCTGACGTGTTTTTCAAAAGTTATCAACACTTTTATGTTTGGCGTTCCGAAACCCACCTTATCTCAGGCTGAAAAGCGTTTTTGTGCATTGTGCCATAACTTTTCAGGAAAGCTTCAGAACATGAAATTTTAACCTCCCACTATAGCAGAAAGGGTCTTTCTAGTAGTTGCACATCAAATCTAAACTGTCTGAAGTGTTTTTCCAAAGTTATCAACACTTTTATGTTTGGCGTTCCGAAACCCACCTTATCTCAGGCTGAAAAGCGTTTTTACGCATTGTGCCATAACTTTTCAGGGAAGCTTCAGAACATGAAATTTTAACCTCCCACTATAGCAGAAAGGGTCTTTCTAGTAGGTGCACATCAAATCTAAGCTCTCTGAAGTGTTTTTCGAAAGTTATCAACACTTTTATGTTTGGCGTTCCGAAACCCACCTTATCTCAGGCTGAAAAGCGTTTTTGTGCATTGTGCCATAACTTTTCAGGGAAGCTTCAGAACATGAAATTTTAACCTCCCACTATAGCAGAAAGGGTCTTTCTAGTAGTTGCACATCAAATCTAAACTGTCTGAAGTGTTTTTCCAAAGTTATTAACACTTTTATGTTTGGCGTTCCGAAACCCACCTTATCTCAGGCTGAAAAGCGTTTTTGTGCATTGTGCCATAACTTTTCAGGGAAGCTTCAGAACATGAAATTTTAACCTCCCACTATAGCAGAAAGGGTCTTTCTAGTAGTTGCACATCAAATCTAAGCTGTCTGAAGTGTTTTTCCAAAGTTATCAACACTTTTATGTTTGGCGTTCCGAAACCCACCTTATCTCAGGCTGAAAAGCGTTTTTGTGCATTGTGCCATAACTTTTCAGGGAAGCTTCAGAACATGAAATTTTAACCTCCCACTATAGCAGAAAGGGTCTTTCTAGTAGTTGCACATCAAATCTAAGCTGTCTGAAGTGTTTTTCAAAAGTTATCAACACTTTTATGTTTGGCGTTCCGAAACCCACCTTATCTCAGGCTGAAAAGCGTTTTTGTGCATTGTGCCATAACTTTTCAGGAAAGCTTCAGAACATGAAATTTTAACCTCCCACTATAGCAGAAAGGGTCTTTCTAGTAGTTGCACATCAAATCTAAACTGTCTGAAGTGTTTTTCCAAAGTTATCAACACTTTTATGTTTGGCGTTCCGAAACCCACCTTATCTCAGGCTGAAAAGCGTTTTTACGCATTGTGCCATAACTTTTCAGGGAAGCTTCAGAACATGAAATTTTAACCTCCCACTATAGCAGAAAGGGTCTTTCTAGTAGGTGCACATCAAATCTAAGCTCTCTGAAGTGTTTTTCGAAAGTTATCAACACTTTTATGTTTGGCGTTCCGAAACCCACCTTATCTCAGGCTGAAAAGCGTTTTTGTGCATTGTGCCATAACTTTTCAGGGAAGCTTCAGAACATGAAATTTTAACCTCCCACTATAGCAGAAAGGGTCTTTCTAGTAGTTGCACATCAAATCTAAACTGTCTGAAGTGTTTTTCCAAAGTTATTAACACTTTTATGTTTGGCGTTCCGAAACCCACCTTATCTCAGGCTGAAAAGCGTTTTTGTGCATTGTGCCATAACTTTTCAGGGAAGCTTCAGAACATGAAATTTTAACCTCCCACTATAGCAGAAAGGGTCTTTCTAGTAGTTGCACATCAAATCTAAACTGTCTGAAGTGTTTTTCCAAAGTTATCAACACTTTTATGTTTGGCGTTCCGAAACCCACCTTATCTCAGGCTGAAAAGCGTTTTTACGCATTGTGCCATAACTTTTCAGGGAAGCTTCAGAACATGAAATTTTAACCTCCCACTATAGCAGAAAGGGTCTTTCTAGTAGGTGCACATCAAATCTAAGCTCTCTGAAGTGTTTTTCGAAAGTTATCAACACTTTTATGTTTGGCGTTCCGAAACCCACCTTATCTCAGGCTGAAAAGCGTTTTTGTGCATTGTGCCATAACTTTTCAGGGAAGCTTCAGAACATGAAATTTTAACCTCCCACTATAGCAGAAAGGGTCTTTCTAGTAGTTGCACATCAAATCTAAACTGTCTGAAGTGTTTTTCCAAAGTTATTAACACTTTTATGTTTGGCGTTCCGAAACCCACCTTATCTCAGGCTGAAAAGCGTTTTTGTGCATTGTGCCATAACTTTTCAGGGAAGCTTCAGAACATGAAATTTTAACCTCCCACTATAGCAGAAAGGGTCTTTCTAGTAGTTGCACATCAAATCTAAACTGTCTGAAGTGTTTTTCCAAAGTTATCAACACTTTTATGTTTGGCGTTCCGAAACCCACCTTATCTCAGGCTGAAAAGCGTTTTTACGCATTGTGCCATAACTTTTCAGGGAAGCTTCAGAACATGAAATTTTAACCTCCCACTTTAGCAGAAAGGGTCTTTCTAGTAGGTGCACATCAAATCTAAGCTGTGTGAAGTGTTTTTCGAAAGTTATCAACACTTTTATGTTTGGCGTTCCGAAACCCACCTTATCTCAGGCTGAAAAGCGTTTTTGTGCATTGTGCCATAACTTTTCAGGGAAGCTTCAGAACATGAAATTTTAACCTCCCACTATAGCAGAAAGGGTCTTTCTAGTAGTTGCACATCAAATCTAAGCTGTCTGAAGTGTTTTTCCAAAGTTATCAACACTTTTATGTTTGGCGTTCCGAAACCCACCTTATCTCAGGCTGAAAAGCGTTTTTACGCATTGTGCCATAACTTTTCAGGGAAGCTTCAGAACATGAAATTTTAACCTCCCACTATAGCAGAAAGGGTCTTTCTAGTAGGTGCACATCAAATCTAAGCTCTCTGAAGTGTTTTTCGAAAGTTATCAACACTTTTATGTTTGGCGTTCCGAAACCCACCTTATCTCAGGCTGAAAAGCGTTTTTGTGCATTGTGCCATAACTTTTCAGGAAAGCTTCAGAACATGAAATTTTAACCTCCCACTATAGCAGAAAGGGTCTTTCTAGTAGTTGCACATCAAATCTAAGCTGTCTGAAGTGTTTTTCCAAAGTTATTAACACTTTTATGTTTGGCGTTCCGAAACCCACCTTATCTCAGGCTGAAAAGCGTTTTTGTGCATTGTGCCATAACTTTTCAGGGAAGCTTCAGAACATGAAATTTTAACCTCCCACTATAGCAGAAAGGGTCTTTCTAGTAGTTGCACATCAAATCTAAACTGTCTGAAGTGTTTTTCCAAAGTTATCAACACTTTTATGTTTGGCGTTCCGAAACCCACCTTATCTCAGGCTGAAAAGCGTTTTTACGCATTGTGCCATAACTTTTCAGGGAAGCTTCAGAACATGAAATTTTAACCTCCCACTATAGCAGAAAGGGTCTTTCTAGTAGGTGCACATCAAATCTAAGCTCTCTGAAGTGTTTTTCGAAAGTTATCAACACTTTTATGTTTGGCGTTCCGAAACCCACCTTATCTCAGGCTGAAAAGCGTTTTTGTGCATTGTGCCATAACTTTTCAGGAAAGCTTCAGAACATGAAATTTTAACCTCCCACTATAGCAGAAAGGGTCTTTCTAGTAGTTGCACATCAAATCTAAACTGTCTGAAGTGTTTTTCCAAAGTTATTAACACTTTTATGTTTGGCGTTCCGAAACCCACCTTATCTCAGGCTGAAAAGCGTTTTTGTGCATTGTGCCATAACTTTTCAGGAAAGCTTCAGAACATGAAATTTTAACCTCCCACTATAGCAGAAAGGGTCTTTCTAGTAGTTGCACATCAAATCTAAACTGTCTGAAGTGTTTTTCCAAAGTTATTAACACTTTTATGTTTGGCGTTTCGAAACCCACCTTATCTCAGGCTGAAAAGCGTTTTTGTGCATTGTGCCATAACTTTTCAGGGAAGCTTCAGAACATGAAATTTTAACCTCCCACTATAGCAGAAAGGGTCTTTCTAGTAGTTGCACATCAAATCTAAACTGTCTGAAGTGTTTTTCCAAAGTTATCAACACTTTTATGTTTGGCGTTCCGAAACCCACCTTATCTCAGGCTGAAAAGCGTTTTTACGCATTGTGCCATAACTTTTCAGGGAAGCTTCAGAACATGAAATTTTAACCTCCCACTATAGCAGAAAGGGTCTTTCTAGTATGTGCACATCAAATCTAAGATGTCTGAAGTGTTTTTCGAAAGTTATCAACACTTTTATGTTTGGCGTTCCGAAACCCACCTTATCTCAGGCTGAAAAGCGTTTTTGTGCATTGTGCCATAACTTTTCAGGGAAGCTTCAGAACATGAAATTTTAACCTCCCACTATAGCAGAAAGGGTCTTTCTAGTAGTTGCACATCAAATCTAAGCTGTCTGAAGTGTTTTTCCAAAGTTATCAACACTTTTATGTTTGGCGTTCCGAAACCCACCTTATCTCAGGCTGAAAAGCGTTTTTACGCATTGTGCCATAACTTTTCAGGGAAGCTTCAGAACATGAAATTTTAACCTCCCACTATAGCAGAAAGGGTCTTTCTAGTAGGTGCACATCAAATCTAAGCTCTCTGAAGTGTTTTTCGAAAGTTATCAACACTTTTATGTTTGGCGTTCCGAAACCCACCTTATCTCAGGCTGAAAAGCGTTTTTACGCATTGTGCCATAACTTTTCAGGGAAGCTTCAGAACATGAAATTTTAACCTCCCACTATAGCAGAAAGGGTCTTTCTAGTAGGTGCACATCAAATCTAAGCTGTCTGAAGTGTTTTTCCAAAGTTATCAACACTTTTATGTTTGGCGTTCCGAAACCCACCTTATCTCAGGCTGAAAAGCGTTTTTGTGCATTGTGCCATAACTTTTCAGGGAAGCTTCAGAACATGAAATTTTAACCTCACACTATAGCAAAAAGGGTCTTTCTAGTAGTTGCACATCAAATCTAAGCTGTCTGAAGTGTTTTTCAAAAGTTATCAACACTTTTATGTTTGGCGTTCCGAAACCCACCTTATCTCAGGCTGAAAAGCGTTTTTGTGCATTGTGCCATAACTTTTCAGGAAAGCTTCAGAACATGAAATTTTAACCTCCCACTATAGCAGAAAGGGTCTTTCTAGTAGTTGCACATCAAATCTAAACCGTCTGAAGTGTTTTTCCAAAGTTATCAACACTTTTATGTTTGGCGTTCCGAAACCCACCTTATCTCAGGCTGAAAAGCGTTTTTACGCATTGTGCCATAACTTTTCAGGGAAGCTTCAGAACATGAAATTTTAACCTCCCACTATAGCAGAAAGGGTCTTTCTAGTAGGTGCACATCAAATCTAAGCTGTCTGAAGTGTTTTTCGAAAGTTATCAACACTTTTATGTTTGGCGTTCCGAAACCCACCTTATCTCAGGCTGAAAAGCGTTTTTGTGCATTGTGCCATAACTTTTCAGGAAAGCTTCAGAACATGAAATTTTAACCTCCCACTATAGCAGAAAGGGTCTTTCTAGTAGGTGCACATCAAATCTAAGCTCTCTGAAGTGTTTTTCGAAAGTTATCAACACTTTTATGTTTGGCGTTCCGAAACCCACCTTATCTCAGGCTGAAAAGCGTTTTTGTGCATTGTGCCATAACTTTTCAGGGAAGCTTCAGAACATGAAATTTTAACCTCCCACTATAGCAGAAAGGGTCTTTCTAGTAGTTGCACATCAAATCTAAACTGTCTGAAGTGTTTTTCCAAAGTTATTAACACTTTTATGTTTGGCGTTTCGAAACCCACCTTATCTCAGGCTGAAAAGCGTTTTTGTGCATTGTGCCATAACTTTTCAGGGAAGCTTCAGAACATGAAATTTTAACCTCCCACTATAGCAGAAAGGGTCTTTCTAGTAGTTGCACATCAAATCTAAACTGTCTGAAGTGTTTTTCCAAAGTTATCAACACTTTTATGTTTGGCGTTCCGAAACCCACCTTATCTCAGGCTGAAAAGCGTTTTTACGCATTGTGCCATAACTTTTCAGGGAAGCTTCAGAACATGAAATTTTAACCTCCCACTATAGCAGAAAGGGTCTTTCTAGTATGTGCACATCAAATCTAAGATGTCTGAAGTGTTTTTCGAAAGTTATCAACACTTTTATGTTTGGCGTTCCGAAACCCACCTTATCTTAGGCTGAAAAGCGTTTTTGTGCATTGTGCCATAACTTTTCAGGGAAGCTTCAGAACATGAAATTTTAACCTCCCACTATAGCAGAAAGGGTCTTTCTAGTAGTTGCACATCAAATCTAAGCTGTCTGAAGTGTTTTTCCAAAGTTATCAACACTTTTATGTTTGGCGTTCCGAAACCCACCTTATCTCAGGCTGAAAAGCGTTTTTACGCATTGTGCCATAACTTTTCAGGGAAGCTTCAGAACATGAAATTTTAACCTCCCACTATAGCAGAAAGGGTCTTTCTAGTAGGTGCACATCAAATCTAAGCTCTCTGAAGTGTTTTTCGAAAGTTATCAACACTTTTATGTTTGGCGTTCCGAAACCCACCTTATCTCAGGCTGAAAAGCGTTTTTACGCATTGTGCCATAACTTTTCAGGGAAGCTTCAGAACATGAAATTTTAACCTCCCACTATAGCAGAAAGGGTCTTTCTAGTAGGTGCACATCAAATCTAAGCTGTCTGAAGTGTTTTTCCAAAGTTATCAACACTTTTATGTTTGGCGTTCCGAAACCCACCTTATCTCAGGCTGAAAAGCGTTTTTGTGCATTGTGCCATAACTTTTCAGGGAAGCTTCAGAACATGAAATTTTAACCTCACACTATAGCAGAAAGGGTCTTTCTAGTAGTTGCACATCAAATCTAAGCTGTCTGAAGTGTTTTTCAAAAGCTATCAACACTTTTATGTTTGGCGTTCCGAAACCCACCTTATCTCAGGCTGAAAAGCGTTTTTGTGCATTGTGCCATAACTTTTCAGGAAAGCTTCAGAACATGAAATTTTAACCTCCCACTATAGCAGAAAGGGTCTTTCTAGTAGTTGCACATCAAATCTAAACCGTCTGAAGTGTTTTTCCAGTTATCAACACTTTTATGTTTGGCGTTCCGAAACCCACCTTATCTCAGGCTGAAAAGCGTTTTTACGCATTGTGCCATAACTTTTCAGGGAAGCTTCAGAACATGAAATTTTAACCTCCCACTATAGCAGAAAGGGTCTTTCTAGTAGGTGCACATCAAATCTAAGCTGTCTGAAGTGTTTTTCGAAAGTTATCAACACTTTTATGTTTGGCGTTCCGAAACCCACCTTATCTCAGGCTGAAAAGCGTTTTTGTGCATTGTGCCATAACTTTTCAGGAAAGCTTCAGAACATGAAATTTTAACCTCCCACTATAGCAGAAAGGGTCTTTCTAGTAGGTGCACATCAAATCTAAGCTCTCTGAAGTGTTTTTCGAAAGTTATCAACACTTTTATGTTTGGCGTTCCGAAACCCACCTTATCTCAGGCTGAAAAGCGTTTTTGTGCATTGTGCCATAACTTTTCAGGAAAGCTTCAGAACATGAAATTTTAACCTCCCACTATAGCAGAAAGGGTCTTTCTAGTAGTTGCACATCAAATCTAAACTGTCTGAAGTGTTTTTCCAAAGTTATTAACACTTTTATGTTTGGCGTTCCGAAACCCACCTTATCTCAGGCTGAAAAGCGTTTTTGTGCATTGTGCCATAACTTTTCAGGGAAGCTTCACAACATGAAATTTTAACCTCCCACTATAGCAGAAAGGGTCTTTCTAGTAGTTGCACATCAAATCTAAACTGTCTGAAGTGTTTTTCCAAAGTTATCAACACTTTTATGTTTGGCGTTCCGAAACCCACCTTATCTCAGGCTGAAAAGCGTTTTTACGCATTGTGCCATAACTTTTCAGGGAAGCTTCAGAACATGAAATTTTAACCTCCCACTATAGCAGAAAGGGTCTTTCTAGTAGGTGCACATCAAATCTAAGCTGTCTGATGTGTTTTTCGAAAGTTATCAACACTTTTATGTTTGGCGTTCCGAAACCCACCTTATCTCAGGCTGAAAAGCGTTTTTGTGCATTGTGCCATAACTTCTCAGGGAAGCTTCAGAACATGAAATTTTAACCTCCCACTATAGCAGAAAGGGTCTTTCTAGTAGTTGCACATCAAATCTAAGCTGTCTGAAGTGTTTTTCAAAAGTTATCAACACTTTTATGTTTGGCGTTCCGAAACCCACCTTATCTCAGGCTGAAAAGCGTTTTTGTGCATTGTGCCATAACTTTTCAGGAAAGCTTCAGAACATGAAATTTTAACCTCCCACTATAGCAGAAAGGGTCTTTCTAGTAGTTGCACATCAAATCTAAACTGTCTGAAGTGTTTTTCCAAAGTTATTAACACTTTTATGTTTGGCGTTCCGAAACCCACCTTATCTCAGGCTGAAAAGCGTTTTTGTGCATTGTGCCATAACTTTTCAGGGAAGCTTCAGAACATGAAATTTTAACCTCACACTATAGCAGAAAGGGTCTTTCTAGTAGTTGCACATCAAATCTAAGCTGTCTGAAGTGTTTTTCAAAAGTTATCAACACTTTTATGTTTGGCGTTCCGAAACCCACCTTATCTCAGGCTGAAAAGCGTTTTTGTGCATTGTGCCATAACTTTTCAGGAAAGCTTCAGAACATGAAATTTTAACCTCCCACTATAGCAGAAAGGGTCTTTCTAGTAGTTGCACATCAAATCTAAACTGTCTGAAGTGTTTTTCCAAAGTTATTAACACTTTTATGTTTGGCGTTCCGAAACCCACCTTATCTCAGGCTGAAAAGCGTTTTTGTGCATTGTGCCATAACTTTTCAGGGAAGCTTCAGAACATGAAATTTTAACCTCCCACTATAGCAGAAAGGGTCTTTCTAGTAGTTGCACATCAAATCTAAACCGTCTGAAGTGTTTTTCCAAAGTTATCAACACTTTTATGTTTGGCGTTCCGAAACCCACCTTATCTCAGGCTGAAAAGCGTTTTTGTGCATTGTGCCATAACTTTTCAGGGAAGCTTCAGAACATGAAATTTTAACCTCCCACTATAGCAGAAAGGGTCTTTCTAGTAGTTGCACATCAAATCTAAACCGTCTGAAGTGTTTTTCCAAAGTTATCAACACTTTTATGTTTGGCGTTCCGAAACCCACCTTATCTCAGGCTGAAAAGCGTTTTTACGCATTGTGCCATAACTTTTCAGGGAAGCTTCAGAACATGAAATTTTAACCTCCCACTATAGCAGAAAGGGTCTTTCTAGTAGGTGCACATCAAATCTAAACTGTCTGAAGTGTTTTTCGAAAGTTATCAACACTTTTATGTTTGGCGTTCCGAAACCCACCTTATCTCAGGCTGAAAAGCGTTTTTGTGCATTGTGCCATAACTTTTCAGGAAAGCTTCAGAACATGAAATTTTAACCTCCCACTATAGCAGAAAGGGTCTTTCTAGTAGGTGCACATCAAATCTAAGCTCTCTGAAGTGTTTTTCGAAAGTTATCAACACTTTTATGTTTGGCGTTCCGAAACCCACCTTATCTCAGGCTGAAAAGCGTTTTTGTGCATTGTGCCATAACTTTTCAGGAAAGCTTCAGAACATGAAATTTTAACCTCCCACTATAGCAGAAAGGGTCTTTCTAGTAGTTGCACATCAAATCTAAACTGTCTGAAGTGTTTTTCCAAAGTTATTAACACTTTTATGTTTGGCGTTCCGAAACCCACCTTATCTCAGGCTGAAAAGCGTTTTTGTGCATTGTGCCATAACTTTTCAGGGAAGCTTCACAACATGAAATTTTAACCTCCCACTATAGCAGAAAGGGTCTTTCTAGTAGTTGCACATCAAATCTAAACTGTCTGAAGTGTTTTTCCAAAGTTATCAACACTTTTATGTTTGGCGTTCCGAAACCCACCTTATCTCAGGCTGAAAAGCGTTTTTACGCATTGTGCCATAACTTTTCAGGGAAGCTTCAGAACATGAAATTTTAACCTCCCACTATAGCAGAAAGGGTCTTTCTAGTAGGTGCACATCAAATCTAAGCTGTCTGATGTGTTTTTCGAAAGTTATCAACACTTTTATGTTTGGCGTTCCGAAACCCACCTTATCTCAGGCTGAAAAGCGTTTTTGTGCATTGTGCCATAACTTTTCAGGGAAGCTTCAGAACATGAAATTTTAACCTCCCACTATAGCAGAAAGGGTCTTTCTAGTAGTTGCACATCAAATCTAAGCTGTCTGAAGTGTTTTTCAAAAGTTATCAACACTTTTATGTTTGGCGTTCCGAAACCCACCTTATCTCAGGCTGAAAAGCGTTTTTGTGCATTGTGCCATAACTTTTCAGGAAAGCTTCAGAACATGAAATTTTAACCTCCCACTATAGCAGAAAGGGTCTTTCTAGTAGTTGCACATCAAATCTAAACTGTCTGAAGTGTTTTTCCAAAGTTATTAACACTTTTATGTTTGGCGTTCCGAAACCCACCTTATCTCAGGCTGAAAAGCGTTTTTGTGCATTGTGCCATAACTTTTCAGGGAAGCTTCAGAACATGAAATTTTAACCTCCCACTATAGCAGAAAGGGTCTTTCTAGTAGTTGCACATCAAATCTAAACTGTCTGAAGTGTTTTTCCAAAGTTATCAACACTTTTATGTTTGGCGTTCCGAAACCCACCTTATCTCAGGCTGAAAAGCGTTTTTACGCATTGTGCCATAACTTTTCAGGGAAGCTTCAGAACATGAAATTTTAACCTCCCACTATAGCAGAAAGGGTCTTTCTAGTAGGTGCACATCAAATCTAAGCTGTCTGAAGTGTTTTTCGAAAGTTATCAACACTTTTATGTTTGGCGTTCCGAAACCCACCTTATCTCAGGCTGAAAAGCGTTTTTGTGCATTGTGCCATAACTTTTCAGGAAAGCTTCAGAACATGAAATTTAAACTCCCACTATAGCAGAAAGGGTCTTTCTAGTAGGTGTACATCAAATCTAAGCTCTCTGAAGTGTTTTTCGAAAGTTATCAACACTTTTATGTTTGGCGTTCCGAAACCCACCTTATCTCAGGCTGAAAAGCGTTTTTGTGCATTGTGCCATAACTTTTCAGGGAAGCTTCAGAACATGAAATTTTAACCTCCCACTATAGCAGAAAGGGTCTTTCTAGTAGTTGCACATCAAATCTAAACTGTCTGAAGTGTTTTTCCAAAGTTATTAACACTTTTATGTTTGGCGTTCCGAAACCCACCTTATCTCAGGCTGAAAAGCGTTTTTGTGCATTGTGCCATAACTTTTCAGGGAAGCTTCAGAACATGAAATTTTAACCTCCCACTATAGCAGAAAGGGTCTTTCTAGTAGTTGCACATCAAATCTAAACTGTCTGAAGTGTTTTTCCAAAGTTATCAACACTTTTATGTTTGGCGTTCCGAAACCCACCTTATCTCAGGCTGAAAAGCGTTTTTACGCATTGTGCCATAACTTTTCAGGGAAGCTTCAGAACATGAAATTTTAACCTCCCACTATAGCAGAAAGGGTCTTTCTAGTAGGTGCACATCAAATCTAAGCTGTCTGAAGTGTTTTTCGAAAGTTATCAACACTTTTATGTTTGGCGTTCCGAAACCCACCTTATCTCAGGCTGAAAAGCGTTTTTGTGCATTGTGCCATAACTTTTCAGGGAAGCTTCAGAACATGAAATTTTAACCTCCCACTATAGCAGAAAGGGTCTTTCTAGTAGTTGCACATCAAATCTAAACTGTCTGAATTGTTTTTCCAAAGTTATTAACACTTTTATGTTTGGCGTTCCGAAACCCACCTTATCTCATGCTGAAAAGCGTTTTTGTGCATTGTGCCATAACTTTTCAGGGAAGCTTCAGAACATGAAATTTTAACCTCCCACTATAGCAGAAAGGGTCTTTCTAGTAGTTGCACATCAAATCTAAACTGTCTGAAGTGTTTTTCCAAAGTTATTAACACTTTTATGTTTGGCGTTCCGAAACCCACCTTATCTCAGGCTGAAAAGCGTTTTTGTGCATTGTGCCATAACTTTTCAGGGAAGCTTCAGAACATGAAATTTTAACCTCCCACTATAGCAGAAAGGGTCTTTCTAGTAGTTGCACATCAAATCTAAACTGTCTGAAGTGTTTTTCCAAAGTTATCAACACTTTTATGTTTGGCGTTCCGAAACCCACCTTATCTCAGGCTGAAAAGCGTTTTTACGCATTGTGCCATAACTTTTCAGGGAAGCTTCAGAACATGAAATTTTAACCTCCCACTATAGCAGAAAGGGTCTTTCTAGTAGGTGCACATCAAATCTAAGCTGTCTGAAGTGTTTTTCGAAAGTTATCAACACTTTTATGTTTGGCGTTCCGAAACCCACCTTATCTCAGGCTGAAAAGCGTTTTTGTGCATTGTGCCATAACTTTTCAGGGAAGCTTCAGAACATGAAATTTTAACCTCCCACTATAGCAGAAAGGGTCTTTCTAGTAGTTGCACATCAAATCTAAGCTGTCTGAAGTGTTTTTCAAAGGTTACCAACACTTTTATGTTTGGCGTTCCGAAACCCACCTTATCTCTGGCTGAAAAGCGTTTTTGTGCATTGTGCCATAACTTTTCAGGGAAGCTTCAGAACATGAAATTTTAACCTCCCACTATAGCAGAAAGGGTCTTTCTAGTAGTTGCACATCAAATCTAAACTGTCTGAAGTGTTTTTCCAAAGTTATCAACACTTTTATGTTTGGCGTTCCGAAACCCACCTTATCTCAGGCTGAAAAGCGTTTTTACGCATTGTGCCATAACTTTTCAGGGAAGCTTCAGAACATGAAATTTTAACCTCCCACTATAGCAGAAAGGGTCTTTCTAGTAGGTGCACATCAAATCTAAGCTGTCTGAAGTGTTTTTCGAAAGTTATCAACACTTTTATGTTTGGCGTTCCGAAACCCACCTTATCTCAGGCTGAAAAGCGTTTTTGTGCATTGTGCCATAACTTTTCAGGGAAGCTTCAGAACATGAAATTTTAACCTCCCACTATAGCAGAAAGGGTCTTTCTAGTAGTTGCACATCAAATCTAAACTGTCTGAATTGTTTTTCCAAAGTTATTAACACTTTTATGTTTGGCGTTCCGAAACCCACCTTATCTCATGCTGAAAAGCGTTTTTGTGCATTGTGCCATAACTTTTCAGGGAAGCTTCAGAACATGAAATTTTAACCTCCCACTATAGCAGAAAGGGTCTTTCTAGTAGTTGCACATCAAATCTAAACTGTCTGAAGTGTTTTTCCAAAGTTATTAACACTTTTATGTTTGGCGTTCCGAAACCCACCTTATCTCAGGCTGAAAAGCGTTTTTGTGCATTGTGCCATAACTTTTCAGGGAAGCTTCAGAACATGAAATTTTAACCTCCCACTATAGCAGAAAGGGTCTTTCTAGTAGTTGCACATCAAATCTAAACTGTCTGAAGTGTTTTTCCAAAGTTATCAACACTTTTATGTTTGGCGTTCCGAAACCCACCTTATCTCAGGCTGAAAAGCGTTTTTACGCATTGTGCCATAACTTTTCAGGGAAGCTTCAGAACATGAAATTTTAACCTCCCACTATAGCAGAAAGGGTCTTTCTAGTAGGTGCACATCAAATCTAAGCTGTCTGAAGTGTTTTTCGAAAGTTATCAACACTTTTATGTTTGGCGTTCCGAAACCCACCTTATCTCAGGCTGAAAAGCGTTTTTGTGCATTGTGCCATAACTTTTCAGGGAAGCTTCAGAACATGAAATTTTAACCTCCCACTATAGCAGAAAGGGTCTTTCTAGTAGTTGCACATCAAATCTAAGCTGTCTGAAGTGTTTTTCAAAGGTTACCAACACTTTTATGTTTGGCGTTCCGAAACCCACCTTATCTCTGGCTGAAAAGCGTTTTTGTGCATTGTGCCATAACTTTTCAGGAAAGCTTCAGAACATGAAATTTTAACCTCCCACTATAGCAGAAAGGGTCTTTCTAGTAGTTGCACATCAAATCTAAACTGTCTGAAGTGTTTTTCCAAAGTTATCAACACTTTTATGTTTGGCGTTCCGAAACCCACCTTATCTCAGGCTGAAAAGCGTTTTTGTGCATTGTGCCATAACTTTTCAGGGAAGCTTCAGAACATGAAATTTTAACCTCCCACTATAGCAGAAAGGGTCTTTCTAGTAGTTGCACATCAAATCTAAGCTGTCTGAAGTGTTTTTCAAAAGTTATCAACACTTTTATGTTTGGCGTTCCGAAACCCACCTTATCTCAGGCTGAAAAGCGTTTTTGTGCATTGTGCCATAACTTTTCAGGAAAGCTTCAGAACATGAAATTTTAACCTCCCACTATAGCAGAAAGGGTCTTTCTAGTAGGTGCACATCAAATCTAAGCTCTCTGAAGTGTTTTTCGAAAGTTATCAACACTTTTATGTTTGGCGTTCCGAAACCCACCTTATCTCAGGCTGAAAAGCGTTTTTGTGCATTGTGCCATAACTTTTCAGGGAAGCTTCAGAACATGAAATTTTAACCTCCCACTATAGCAGAAAGGGTCTTTCTAGTAGTTGCACATCAAATCTAAACTGTCTGAAGTGTTTTTCCAAAGTTATCAACACTTTTATGTTTGGCGTTCCGAAACCCACCTTATCTCAGGCTGAAAAGCGTTTTTGTGCATTGTGCCATAACTTTTCAGGGAAGCTTCAGAACATGAAATTTTAACCTCCCACTATAGCAGAAAGGGTCCTTTTAGTAGTTGCACATCAAATCTAAACTGTCTGAAGTGTTTTTCCAAAGTTATCAACACTTTTATGTTTGGCGTTCCGAAACCCACCTTATCTCAGGCTGAAAAGCGTTTTTACGCATTGTGCCATAACTTTTCAGGGAAGCTTCAGAACATGAAATTTTAACCTCCCACTATAGCAGAAAGGGTCTTTCTAGTAGGTGCACATCAAATCTAAGCTGTCTGAAGTGTTTTTCGAAAGTTATCAACACTTTTATGTTTGGCGTTCCGAAACCCACCTTATCTCAGGCTGAAAAGCGTTTTTGTGCATTGTGCCATAACTTTTCAGGAAAGCTTCAGAACATGAAATTTTAACCTCCCACTATAGCAGAAAGGGTCTTTCTAGTAGTTGCACATCAAATCTAAACTGTCTGAAGTGTTTTTCCAAAGTTATCAACACTTTTATGTTTGGCGTTCCGAAACCCACCTTATCTCAGGCTGAAAAGCGTTTTTGTGCATTGTGCCATAACTTTTCAGGGAAGCTTCAGAACATGAAATTTTAACCTCCCACTATAGCAGAAAGGGTCTTTCTAGTAGTTGCACATCAAATCTAAACTGTCTGAAGTGTTTTTCCAAAGTTATCAACACTTTTATGTTTGGCGTTCCGAAACCCACCTTATCTCAGGCTGAAAAGCGTTTTTACGCATTGTGCCATAACTTTTCAGGGAAGCTTCAGAACATGAAATTTTAACCTCCCACTATAGCAGAAAGGGTCTTTCTAGTAGGTGCACATCAAATCTAAGCTGTCTGAAGTGTTTTTCGAAAGTTATCAACACTTTTATGTTTGGCGTTCCGAAACCCACCTTATCTCAGGCTGAAAAGCGTTTTTGTGCATTGTGCCATAACTTTTCAGGGAAGCTTCAGAACATGAAATTTTAACCTCCCACTATAGCAGAAAGGGTCTTTCTAGTAGTTGCACATCAAATCTAAGCTGTCTGAAGTGTTTTTCAAAAGTTATCAACACTTTTATGTTTGGCGTTCCGAAACCCACCTTATCTCAGGCTGAAAAGCGTTTTTGTGCATTGTGCCATAACTTTTCAGGAAAGCTTCAGAACATGAAATTTTAACCTCCCACTATAGCAGAAAGGGTCTTTCTAGTAGGTGCACATCAAATCTAAGCTCTCTGAAGTGTTTTTCGAAAGTTATCAACACTTTTATGTTTGGCGTTCCGAAACCCACCTTATCTCAGGCTGAAAAGCGTTTTTGTGCATTGTGCCATAACTTTTCAGGGAAGCTTCAGAACATGAAATTTTAACCTCCCACTATAGCAGAAAGGGTCTTTCTAGTAGTTGCACATCAAATCTAAACTGTCTGAAGTGTTTTTCCAAAGTTATTAACACTTTTATGTTTGGCGTTCCGAAACCCACCTTATCTCAGGCTGAAAAGCGTTTTTGTGCATTGTGCCATAACTTTTCAGGGAAGCTTCAGAACATGAAATTTTAACCTCCCACTATAGCAGAAAGGGTCTTTCTAGTAGTTGCACATCAAATCTAAACTGTCTGAAGTGTTTTTCCAAAGTTATTAACACTTTTATGTTTGGCGTTCCGAAACCCACCTTATCTCAGGCTGAAAAGCGTTTTTGTGCATTGTGCCATAACTTTTCAGGGAAGCTTCAGAACATGAAATTTTAACCTCCCACTATAGCAGAAAGGGTCTTTCTAGTAGTTGCACATCAAATCTAAACTGTCTGAAGTGTTTTTCCAAAGTTATTAACACTTTTATGTTTGGCGTTCCGAAACCCACTTTATCTCAGGCTGAAAAGCGTTTTTGTGCATTGTGCCATAACTTTTCAGGGAAGCTTCAGAACATGAAATTTAACCTCCCACTATAGCAGAAAGGGTCTTTCTAGTAGTTGCACATCAAATCTAAACTGTCTGAAGTGTTTTTCCAAAGTTATCAACACTTTTATGTTTGGCGTTCCGAAACCCACCTTATCTCAGGCTGAAAAGCGTTTTTACGCATTGTGCCATAACTTTTCAGGGAAGCTTCAGAACATGAAATTTTAACCTCCCACTATAGCAGAAAGGGTCTTTCTAGTAGGTGCACATCAAATCTAAGCTGTCTGAAGTGTTTTTCGAAAGTTATCAACACTTTTATGTTTGGCGTTCCGAAACCCACCTTATCTCAGGCTGAAAAGCGTTTTTGTGCATTGTGCCATAACTTTTCAGGGAAGCTTCAGAACATGAAATTTTAACCTCCCACTATAGCAGAAAGGGTCTTTCTAGTAGTTGCACATCAAATCTAAGCTGTCTGAAGTGTTTTTCAAAAGTTATCAACACTTTTATGTTTGGCGTTCCGAAACCCACCTTATCTCAGGCTGTAAAGCGTTTTTGTGCATTGTGCCATAACTTTTCAGGAAAGCTTCAGAACATGACATTTTAACCTCCCACTATAGCAGAAAGGGTCTTTCTAGTAGGTGCACATCAAATCTAAGCTCTCTGAAGTGTTTTTCGAAAGTTATCAACACTTTTATGTTTGGCGTTCCGAAACCCACCTTATCTCAGGCTGAAAAGCGTTTTTGTGCATTGTGCCATAACTTTTCAGGGAAGCTTCAGAACATGAAATTTTAACCTCCCACTATAGCAGAAAGGGTCTTTCTAGTAGTTGCACATCAAATCTAAACTGTCTGAAGTGTTTTTCCAAAGTTATTAACACTTTTATGTTTGGCGTTCCGAAACCCACCTTATCTCAGGCTGAAAAGCGTTTTGTGCATTGTGCCATAACTTTTCAGGGAAGCTTCAGAACATGAAATTTTAACCTCCCACTATAGCAGAAAGGGTCTTTCTAGTAGTTGCACATCAAATCTAAACTGTCTGAAGTGTTTTTCCAAAGTTATTAACACTTTTATGTTTGGCGTTCCGAAACCCACCTTATCTCAGGCTGAAAAGCGTTTTTGTGCATTGTGCCATAACTTTTCAGGGAAGCTTCAGAACATGAAATTTTAACCTCCCACTATAGCAGAAAGGGTCTTTCTAGTAGTTGCACATCAAATCTAAACTGTCTGAAGTGTTTTTCCAAAGTTATCAACACTTTTATGTTTGGCGTTCCGAAACCCACCTTATCTCAGGCTGAAAAGCGTTTTTACGCATTGTGCCATAACTTTTCAGGGAAGCTTCAGAACATGAAATTTTAACCTCCCACTATAGCAGAAAGGGTCTTTCTAGTAGGTGCACATCAAATCTAAGCTGTCTGAAGTGTTTTTCGAAAGTTATCAACACTTTTATGTTTGGCGTTCCGAAACCCACCTTATCTCAGGCTGAAAAGCGTTTTTGTGCATTGTGCCATAACTTTTCAGGGAAGCTTCAGAACATGATATTTTAACCTCCCACTATAGCAGAAAGGGTCTTTATAGTAGTTGCACATCAAATCTAAACTCGCTGAAGTGTTTTTCCAAAGTTATTAACACTTTTATGTTTGGCGTTCCGAAACCCACCTTATCTCAGGCTGAAAAGCGTTTTTGTGCATTGTGCCATAACTTTTCAGGGAAGCTTCAGAACATGAAATTTTAACCTCCCACTATAGCAGAAAGGGTCTTTCTAGTAGTTGCACATCAAATCTAAACTGTCTGAAGTGTTTTTCCAAAGTTATCAACACTTTTATGTTTGGCGTTCCGAAACCCACCTTATCTCAGGCTGAAAAGCGTTTTTGTGCATTGTGCCATAACTTTTCAGGGAAGCTTCAGAACATGAAATTTTAACCTCCCACTATAGCAGAAAGGGTCTTTCTAGTAGTTGCACATCAAATCTAAACTGTCTGAGGTGTGTTTTTCCTAAGTTATCAACACTTTTATGTTTGGCGTTCCGAAACCCACCTTATCTCAGGCTGAAAAGCGTTTTTACGCATTGTGCCATAACTTTTCAGGGAAGCTTCAGAACATGAAATTTTAACCTCCCACTATAGCAGAAAGGGTCTTTCTAGTAGGTGCACATCAAATCTAAGCTGTCTGAAGTGTTTTTCGAAAGTTATCAACACTTTTATGTTTGGCGTTCCGAAACCCACCTTATCTCAGGCTGAAAAGCGTTTTTGTGCATTGTGCCATAACTTTTCAGGGAAGCTTCAGAACATGAAATTTTAACCTCCCACTATAGCAGAAAGGGTCTTTCTAGTAGTTGCACATCAAATCTAAGCTGTCTGAAGTGTTTTTCAAAAGTTATCTACACTTTTATGTTTGGCGTTCCGAAACCCACCTTATCTCAGGCTGAAAAGCGTTTTTGTGCATTGTGCCATAACTTTTCAGGAAAGCTTCAGAACATGAAATTTTAACCTCCCACTATAGCAGAAAGGGTCTTTCTAGTAGGTGCACATCAAATCTAAGCTCTCTGAAGTGTTTTTCGAAAGTTATCAACACTTTTATGTTTGGCGTTCCGAAACCCACCTTATCTCAGGCTGAAAAGCGTTTTTGTGCATTGTGCCATAACTTTTCAGGGAAGCTTCAGAACATGATATTTTAACCTCCCACTATAGCAGAAAGGGTCTTTCTAGTAGTTGCACATCAAATCTAAACTGTCTGAAGTGTTTTTCCAAAGTTATTAACACTTTTATGTTTGGCGTTCCGAAACCCACCTTATCTCAGGCTGAAAAGCGTTTTTGTGCATTGTGCCATAACTTTTCAGGGAAGCTTCAGAACATGAAATTTTAACCTCCCACTATAGCAGAAAGGGTCTTTCTAGTAGTTGCACATCAAATCTAAACTGTCTGAAGTGTTTTTCCAAAGTTATCAACACTTTTATGTTTGGCGTTCCGAAACCCACCTTATCTCAGGCTGAAAAGCGTTTTTACGCATTGTGCCATAACTTTTCAGGGAAGCTTCAGAACATGAAATTTTAACCTCCCACTATAGCAGAAAGGGTCTTTCTAGTAGGTGCACATCAAATCTAAGCTGTCTGAAGTGTTTTTCGAAAGTTATCAACACTTTTATGTTTGGCGTTCCGAAACCCACCTTATCTCAGGCTGAAAAGCGTTTTTGTGCATTGTGCCATAACTTTTCAGGGAAGCTTCAGAACATGAAATTTTAACCTCCCACTATAGCAGAAAGGGTCTTTCTAGTAGTTGCACATCAAATCTAAACTGTCTGAATTGTTTTTCCAAAGTTATTAACACTTTTATGTTTGGCGTTCCGAAACCCACCTTATCTCAGGCTGAAAAGCGTTTTTGTGCATTGTGCCATAACTTTTCAGGGAAGCTTCAGAACATGAAATTTTAACCTCCCACTATAGCAGAAAGGGTCTTTCTAGTAGTTGCACATCAAATCTAAACTGTCTGAAGTGTTTTTCCAAAGTTATTAACACTTTTATGTTTGGCGTTCCGAAACCCACCTTATCTCAGGCTGAAAAGCGTTTTTGTGCATTGTGCCATAACTTTTCAGGGAAGCTTCAGAACATGAAATTTTAACCTCCCACTATAGCAGAAAGGGTCTTTCTAGTAGTTGCACATCAAATCTAAACTGTCTGAGGTGTTTTTCCAAAGTTATCAACAATTTTATGTTTGGCGTTCCGAAACCCACCTTATCTCAGGCTGAAAAGCGTTTTTACGCATTGTGCCATAACTTTTCAGGGAAGCTTCAGAACATGAAATTTGAACCTCCCACTATAGCAGAAAGGGTCTTTCTAGTAGGTGCACATCAAATCTAAGCTGTCTGAAGTGTTTTTCGAAAGTTATCAACACTTTTATGTTTGGCGTTCCGAAACCCACCTTATCTCAGGCTGAAAAGCGTTTTTGTGCATTGTGCCATAACTTTTCAGGGAAGCTTCAGAACATGAAATTTTAACCTCCCACTATAGCAGAAAGGGTCTTTCTAGTAGTTGCACATCAAATCTAAGCTGTCTGAAGTGTTTTTCAAAAGTTATCAACACTTTTATGTTTGGCGTTCGGAAACCCACCTTATCTCAGGCTGAAAAGCGTTTTTGTGCATTGTGCCATAACTTTTCAGGAAAGCTTCAGAACATGAAATTTTAACCTCCCACTATAGCAGAAAGGGTCTTTCTAGTAGTTGCACATCAAATCTAAACTGTCTGAAGTGTTTTTCCAAAGTTATCAACACTTTTATGTTTGGCGTTCCGAAACCCACCTTATCTCAGGCTGAAAAGCGTTTTTGTGCATTGTGCCATAACTTTTCAGGGAAGCTTCAGAACATGAAATTTTAACCTCCCACTATAGCAGAAAGGGTCTTTCTAGTAGTTGCACATCAAATCTAAGCTGTCTGAAGTGTTTTTCAAAAGTTATCAACACTTTTATGTTTGGCGTTCCGAAACCCACCTTATCTCAGGCTGAAAAGCGTTTTTGTGCATTGTGCCATAACTTTTCAGGAAAGCTTCAGAACATGAAATTTTAACCTCCCACTATAGCAGAAAGGGTCTTTCTAGTAGGTGCACATCAAATCTAAGCTCTCTGAAGTGTTTTTCGAAAGTTATCAACACTTTTATGTTTGGCGTTCCGAAACCCACCTTATCTCAGGCTGAAAAGCGTTTTTGTGCATTGTGCCATAACTTTTCAGGGAAGCTTCAGAACATGAAATTTTAACCTCCCACTATAGCAGAAAGGGTCTTTCTAGTAGTTGCACATCAAATCTAAACTGTCTGAAGTGTTTTTCCAAAGTTATTAACACTTTTATGTTTGGCGTTCCGAAACCCACCTTATCTCAGGCTGAAAAGCGTTTTTGTGCATTGTGCCATAACTTTTCAGGGAAGCTTCAGAACATGAAATTTTAACCTCCCACTATAGCAGAAAGGGTCTTTCTAGTAGTTGCACATCAAATCTAAACTGTCTGAAGTGTTTTTCCAAAGTTATCAACACTTTTATGTTTGGCGTTCCGAAACCCACCTTATCTCAGGCTGAAAAGCGTTTTTACGCATTGTGCCATAACTTTTCAGGGAAGCTTCAGAACATGAAATTTTAACCTCCCACTATAGCAGAAAGGGTCTTTCTAGTAGGTGCACATCAAATCTAAGCTGTCTGAAGTGTTTTTCGAAAGTTATCAACACTTTTATGTTTGGCGTTCCGAAACCCACCTTATCTCAGGCTGAAAAGCGTTTTTGTGCATTGTGCCATAACTTTTCAGGGAAGCTTCAGAACATGAAATTTTAACCTCCCACTATAGCAGAAAGGGTCTTTCTAGTAGTTGCACATCAAATCTAAGCTGTCTGAAGTGTTTTTCAAAAGTTATCAACACTTTTATGTTTGGCGTTCCGAAACCCACCTTATCTCAGGCTGAAAAGCGTTTTTGTGAATTGTGCCATAACTTTTCAGGAAAGCTTCAGAACATGAAATTTTAACCTCCCACTATAGCAGAAAGGGTCTTTCTAGTAGGTGCACATCAAATCTAAGCTCTCTGAAGTGTTTTTCGAAAGTTATCAACACTTTTATGTTTGGCGTTCCGAAACCCACCTTATCTCAGGCTGAAAAGCGTTTTTGTGCATTGTGCCATAACTTTTCAGGGAAGCTTCAGAACATGAAATTTTAACCTCCCACTATAGCAGAAAGGGTCTTTCTAGTAGTTGCACATCAAATCTAAACTGTCTGAAGTGTTTTTCCAAAGTTATTAACACTTTTATGTTTGGCGTTCCGAAACCCACCTTATCTCAGGCTGAAAAGCGTTTTTGTGCATTGTGCCATAACTTTTCAGGGAAGCTTCAGAACATGAAATTTTAACCTCCCACTATAGCAGAAAGGGTCTTTCTAGTAGTTGCACATCAAATCTAAACTGTCTGAAGTGTTTTTCCAAAGTTATTAACACTTTTATGTTTGGCGTTCCGAAACCCACCTTATCTCAGGCTGAAAAGCGTTTTTGTGCATTGTGCCATAACTTTTCAGGGAAGCTTCAGAACATGAAATTTTAACCTCCCACTATAGCAGAAAGGGTCTTTCTAGTAGTTGCACATCAAATCTAAACTGTCTGAAGTGTTTTTCCAAAGTTATTAACACTTTTATGTTTGGCGTTCCGAAACCCACCTTATCTCAGGCTGAAAAGCGTTTATGTGCATTGTGCCATAACCTTTCAGGGAAGCTTCAGAACATGAAATTTTAACCTCCCACTATAGCAGAAAGGGTCTTTCTAGTAGGTGCACATCAAATCTAAGCTGTCTGAAGTGTTTTTCGAAAGTTATCAACACTTTTATGTTTGGCGTTCCGAAACCCACCTTATCTCAGGCTGAAAAGCGTTTTTGTACATTGTGCCATAACTTTTCAGGAAAGCTTCAGAACATGAAATTTTAACCTCCCACTATAGCAGAAAGGGTCTTTCTAGTAGGTGCACATCAAATCTAAGCTCTCTGAAGTGTTTTTCGAAAGTTATCAACACTTTTATGTTTGGCGTTCCGAAACCCACCTTATCTCAGGCTGAAAAGCGTTTTTGTGCATTGTGCCATAACTTTTCAGGGAAGCTTCAGAACATGAAATTTTAACCTCCCACTATAGCAGAAAGGGTCTTTCTAGTAGTTGCACATCAAATCTAAACTGTCTGAAGTGTTTTTCCAAAGTTATTAACACTTTTATGTTTGGCGTTCCGAAACCCACCTTATCTCAGGCTGAAAAGCGTTTTTGTGCATTGTGCCATAACTTTTCAGGGAAGCTTCAGAACATGAAATTTTAACCTCCCACTATAGCAGAAAGGGTCTTTCTAGTAGTTGCACATCAAATCTAAACTGTCTGAAGTGTTTTTCCAAAGTTATTAACACTTTTATGTTTGGCGTTCCGAAACCCACCTTATCTCAGGCTGAAAAGCGTTTTTGTGCATTGTGCCATAACTTTTCAGGGAAGCTTCAGAACATGAAATTTTAACCTCCCACTATAGCAGAAAGGGTCTTTCTAGTAGTTGCACATCAAATCTAAACTGTCTGAAGTGTTTTTCCAAAGTTATCAACACTTTTATGTTTGGCGTTCCGAAACCCACCTTATCTCAGGCTGAAAAGCGTTTTTACGCATTGTGCCATAACTTTTCAGGGAAGCTTCAGAACATGAAATTTTAACCTCCCACTATAGCAGAAAGGGTCTTTCTAGTAGGTGCACATCAAATCTAAGCTGTCTGAAGTGTTTTTCGAAAGTTATCAACACTTTTATGTTTGGCGTTCCGAAACCCACCTTATCTCAGGCTGAAAAGCGTTTTTGTGCATTGTGCCATAACTTTTCAGGGAAGCTTCAGAACATGAAATTTTAACGTCCCACTATAGCAGAAAGGGTCTTTCTAGTAGTTGCACATCAAATCTAAACTGTCTGAAGTGTTTTTCCAAAGTTATTAACACTTTTATGTTTGGCGTTCCGAAACCCACCTTATCTCAGGCTGAAAAGCGTTTTTGTGCATTGTGCCATAACTTTTCAGGGAAGCTTCAGAACATGAAATTTTAACCTCCCACTATAGCAGAAAGGGTCTTTCTAGTAGTTGCACATCAAATCTAAACTGTCTGAAGTGTTTTTCCAAAGTTATCAACACTTTTATGTTTGGCGTTCCGAAACCCACCTTATCTCAGGCTGAAAAGCGTTTTTACGCATTGTGCCATAACTTTTCAGGGAAGCTTCAGAACATGAAATTTTAACCTCCCACTATAGCAGAAAGGGTCTTTCTAGTAGGTGCACATCAAATCTAAGCTGTCTGAAGTGTTTTTCGAAAGTTATCAACACTTTTATGTTTGGCGTTCCGAAACCCACCTTATCTCAGGCTGAAAAGCGTTTTTGTGCATTGTGCCATAACTTTTCAGGGAAGCTTCAGAACATGAAATTTTAACCTCCCACTATAGCAGAAAGGGTCTTTCTAGTAGTTGCACATCAAATCTAAGCTGTCTGAAGTGTTTTTCAAAAGTTATCAACACTTTTATGTTTGGCGTTCCGAAACCCACCTTATCTCAGGCTGAAAAGCGTTTTTGTGCATTGTGCCATAACTTTTCAGGAAAGCTTCAGAACATGAAATTTTAACCTCCCACTATAGCAGAAAGGGTCTTTCTAGTAGGTGCACATCAAATCTAAGCTCTCTGAAGTGTTTTTCGAAAGTTATCAACACTTTTATGTTTGGCGTTCCGAAACCCACCTTATCTCAGGCTGAAAAGCGTTTTTGTGCATTGTGCCATAACTTTTCAGGGAAGCTTCAGAACATGAAATTTTAACCTCCCACTATAGCAGAGAGGGTCTTTCTAGTAGTTGCACATCAAATCTAAACTGTCTGAAGTGTTTTTCCAAAGTTATTAACACTTTTATGTTTGGCGTTCCGAAACCCACCTTATCTCAGGCTGAAAAGCGTTTTTGTGCATTGTGCCATAACTTTTCAGGGAAGCTTCAGAACATGAAATTTTAACCTCCCACTATAGCAGAAAGGGTCTTTCTAGTAGTTGCACATCAAATCTAAACTGTCTGAAGTGTTTTTCCAAAGTTATTAACACTTTTATGTTTGGCGTTCCGAAACCCACCTTATCTCAGGCTGAAAAGCGTTTTTGTGCATTGTGCCATAACTTTTCAGGGAAGCTTCAGAACATGAAATTTTAACCTCCCACTATAGCAGAAAGGGTCTTTCTAGTAGTTGCACATCAAATCTAAACTGTCTGAAGTGTTTTTCCAAAGTTATCAACACTTTTATGTTTGGCGTTCCGAAACCCACCTTATCTCAGGCTGAAAAGCGTTTTTACGCATTGTGCCATAACTTTTCAGGGAAGCTTCAGAACACGAAATTTTAACCTCCCACTATAGCAGAAAGGGTCTTTCTAGTAGGTGCACATCAAATCTAAGCTGTCTGAAGTGTTTTTCGAAAGTTATCAACACTTTTATGTTTGGCGTTCCGAAACCCACCTTATCTCAGGCTGAAAAGCGTTTTTGTGCATTGTGCCATAACTTTTCAGGGAATCTTCAGAACATGAAATTTTAACCTCCCACTATAGCAGAAAGGGTCTTTCTAGTAGTTGCACATCAAATCTAAACTGTCTGAAGTGTTTTTCCAAAGTTATCAACACTTTTATGTTTGGCGTTCCGAAACCCACCTTATCTCAGGCTGAAAAGCGTTTTTACGCATTGTGCCATAACTTTTCAGGGAAGCTTCAGAACATGAAATTTTAACCTCCCACTATAGCAGAAAGGGTCTTTCTAGTAGGTGCACATCAAATCTAAGCTGTCTGAAGTGTTTTTCGAAAGTTATCAACACTTTTATGTTTGGCGTTCCGAAACCCACCTTATCTCAGGCTGAAAAGCGTTTTTGTGCATTGTGCCATAACTTTTCAGGGAAGCTTCAGAACATGAAATTTTAACCTCCCACTATAGCAGAAAGGGTCTTTCTAGTAGTTGCACATCAAATCTAAACTGTCTGAAGTGTTTTTCCAAAGTTATCAACACTTTTATGTTTGGCGTTCCGAAACCCACCTTATCTCAGGCTGAAAAGCGTTTTTACGCATTGTGCCATAACTTTTCAGGGAAGCTTCAGAACATGAAATTTTAACCTCCCACTATAGCAGAAAGGGTCTTTCTAGTAGGTGCACATCAAATCTAAGCTGTCTGAAGTGTTTTTCGAAAGTTATCAACACTTTTATGTTTGGCGTTCCGAAACCCACCTTATCTCAGGCTGAAAAGCGTTTTTGTGCATTGTGCCATAACTTTTCAGGGAAGCTTCAGAACATGAAATTTTAACCTCCCACTATAGCAGAAAGGGTCTTTCTAGTAGTTGCACATCAAATCTAAACTGTCTGAATTGTTTTTCCAAAGTTATTAACACTTTTATGTTTGGCGTTCCGAAACCCACCTTATCTCAGGCTGAAAAGCGTTTTTGTGCATTGTGCCATAACTTTTCAGGGAAGCTTCAGAACATGAAATTTTAACCTCCCACTATAGCAGAAAGGGTCTTTCTAGTAGTTGCACATCAAATCTAAACTGTCTGAAGTGTTTTTCCAAAGTTATTAACACTTTTATGTTTGGCGTTCCGAAACCCACCTTATCTCAGGCTGAAAAGCGTTTTTACGCATTGTGCCATAACTTTTCAGGGAAGCTTCAGAACATGAAATTTTAACCTCCCACTATAGCAGAAAGGGTCTTTCTAGTAGGTGCACATCAAATCTAAGCTGTCTGAAGTGTTTTTCGAAAGTTATCAACACTTTTATGTTTGGCGTTCCGAAACCCACCTTATCTCAGGCTGAAAAGCGTTTTTGTGCATTGTGCCATAACTTTTCAGGGAAGCTTCAGAACATGAAATTTTAACCTCCCACTATAGCAGAAAGGGTCTTTCTAGTAGTTGCACATCAAATCTAAACTGTCTGAATTGTTTTTCCAAAGTTATCAACACTTTTATGTTTGGCGTTCCGAAACCCACCTTATCTCAGGCTGAAAAGCGTTTTTGTGCATTGTGCCATAACTTTTCAGGGAAGCTTCAGAACATGAAATTTTAACCTCCCACTATAGCAGAAAGGGTCTTTCTAGTAGTTGCACATCAAATCTAAACTGTCTGAAGTGTTTTTCCAAAGTTATTAACACTTTTATGTTTGGCGTTCCGAAACCCACCTTATCTCAGGCTGAAAAGCGTTTTTGTGCATTGTGCCATAACTTTTCAGGGAAGCTTCAGAACATGAAATTTTAACCTCCCACTATAGCAGAAAGGGTCTTTCTAGTAGTTGCACATCAAATCTAAACTGTCTGAAGTGTTTTTCCAAAGTTATCAACACTTTTATGTTTGGCGTTCCGAAACCCACCTTATCTCAGGCTGAAAAGCGTTTTTGTGCATTGTGCCATAACTTTTCAGGGAAGCTTCAGAACATGAAATTTTAACCTCCCACTATAGCAGAAAGGGTCTTTCTAGTAGTTGCACATCAAATCTAAGCTGTCTGAAGTGTTTTTCAAAAGTTATCAACACTTTTATGTTTGGCGTTCCGAAACCCACCTTATCTCAGGCTGAAAAGCGTTTTTGTGCATTGTGCCATAACTTTTCAGGGAAGCTTCAGAACATGAAATTTTAACCTCCCACTATAGCAGAAAGGGTCTTTCTAGTAGTTGCACATCAAATCTAAACTGTCTGAAGTGTTTTTCCAAAGTTATCAACACTTTTATGTTTGGCGTTCCGAAACCCACCTTATCTCAGGCTGAAAAGCGTTTTTACGCATTGTGCCATAACTTTTCAGGGAAGCTTCAGAACATGAAATTTTAACCTCCCACTATAGCAGAAAGGGTCTTTCTAGTAGGTGCACATCAAATCTAAGCTGTCTGAAGTGTTTTTCGAAAGTTATCAACACTTTTATGTTTGGCGTTCCGAAACCCACCTTATCTCAGGCTGAAAAGCGTTTTTGTGCATTGTGCCATAACTTTTCAGGGAAGCTTCAGAACATGAAATTTTAACCTCCCACTATAGCAGAAAGGGTCTTTCTAGTAGTTGCACATCAAATCTAAACTGTCTGAATTGTTTTTCCAAAGTTATTAACACTTTTATGTTTGGCGTTCCGAAACCCACCTTATCTCAGGCTGAAAAGCGTTTTTGTGCATTGTGCCATAACTTTTCAGGGAAGCTTCAGAACATGAAATTTTAACCTCCCACTATAGCAGAAAGGGTCTTTCTAGTAGTTGCACATCAAATCTAAACTGTCTGAAGTGTTTTTCCAAAGTTATTAACACTTTTATGTTTGGCGTTCCGAAACCCACCTTATCTCAGGCTGAAAAGCGTTTTTACGCATTGTGCCATAACTTTTCAGGGAAGCTTCAGAACATGAAATTTTAACCTCCCACTATAGCAGAAAGGGTCTTTCTAGTAGGTGCACATCAAATCTAAGCTGTCTGAAGTGTTTTTCGAAAGTTATCAACACTTTTATGTTTGGCGTTCCGAAACCCACCTTATCTCAGGCTGAAAAGCGTTTTTGTGCATTGTGCCATAACTTTTCAGGGAAGCTTCAGAACATGAAATTTTAACCTCCCACTATAGCAGAAAGGGTCTTTCTAGTAGTTGCACATCAAATCTAAACTGTCTGAATTGTTTTTCCAAAGTTATCAACACTTTTATGTTTGGCGTTCCGAAACCCACCTTATCTCAGGCTGAAAAGCGTTTTTGTGCATTGTGCCATAACTTTTCAGGGAAGCTTCAGAACATGAAATTTTAACCTCCCACTATAGCAGAAAGGGTCTTTCTAGTAGTTGCACATCAAATCTAAACTGTCTGAAGTGTTTTTCCAAAGTTATTAACACTTTTATGTTTGGCGTTCCGAAACCCACCTTATCTCAGGCTGAAAAGCTTTTTTGTGCATTGTGCCATAACTTTTCAGGGAAGCTTCAGAACATGAAATTTTAACCTCCCACTATAGCAGAAAGGGTCTTTCTAGTAGTTGCACATCAAATCTAAACTGTCTGAAGTGTTTTTCCAAAGTTATCAACACTTTTATGTTTGGCGTTCCGAAACCCACCTTATCTCAGGCTGAAAAGCGTTTTTACGCATTGTGCCATAACTTTTCAGGGAAGCTTCAGAACATGAAATTTTAACCTCCCACTACAGCAGAAAGGGTCTTTCTAGTAGGTGCACATCAAATCTAAGCTGTCTGAAGTGTTTTTCGAAAGTTATCAACACTTTTATGTTTGGCGTTCCGAAACCCACCTTATCTCAGGCTGAAAAGCGTTTTTGTGCATTGTGCCATAACTTTTCAGGGAAGCTTCAGAACATGAAATTTTAACCTCCCACTATAGCAGAAAGGGTCTTTCTAGTAGTTGCACATCAAATCTAAGCTGTCTGAAGTGTTTTTCAAAAGTTATCAACACTTTTATGTTTGGCGTTCCGAAACCCACCTTATCTCAGGCTGAAAAGCGTTTTTGTGCATTGTGCCATAACTTTTCAGGAAAGCTTCAGAACATGAAATTTTAACCTCCCACTATAGCAGAAAGGGTCTTTCTAGTAGGTGCACATCAAATCTAAGCTCTCTGAAGTGTTTTTCGAAAGTTATCAACACTTTTATGTTTGGCGTTCCGAAACCCACCTTATCTCAGGCTGAAAAGCGTTTTTGTGCATTGTGCCATAACTTTTCAGGGAAGCTTCAGAACATGAAATTTTAACCTCCCACTATAGCAGAAAGGGTCTTTCTAGTAGTTGCACATCAAATCTAAACTGTCTGAAGTGTTTTTCCAAAGTTATTAACACTTTTATGTTTGGCGTTCCGAAACCCACCTTATCTCAGGCTGAAAAGCGTTTTTGTGCATTGTGCCATAACTTTTCAGGGAAGCTTCAGAACATGAAATTTTAACCTCCCACTATAGCAGAAAGGGTCTTTCTAGTAGTTGCACATCAAATCTAAACTGTCTGAAGTGTTTTTCCAAAGTTATTAACACTTTTATGTTTGGCGTTCCGAAACCCACCTTATCTCAGGCTGAAAAGCGTTTTTGTGCATTGTGCCATAACTTTTCAGGGAAGCTTCAGAACATGAAATTTTAACCTCCCACTATAGCAGAAAGGGTCTTTCTAGTAGTTGCACATCAAATCTAAACTGTCTGAAGTGTTTTTCCAAAGTTATCAACACTTTTATGTTTGGCGTTCCGAAACCCACCTTATCTCAGGCTGAAAAGCGTTTTTACGCATTGTGCCATAACTTTTCAGGGAAGCTTCAGAACATGAAATTTTAACCTCCCACTATAGCAGAAAGGGTCTTTCTAGTAGGTGCACATCAAATCTAAGCTGTCTGAAGTGTTTTTCGAAAGTTATCAACACTTTTATGTTTGGCGTTCCGAAACCCACCTTATCTCAGGCTGAAAAGCGTTTTTGTGCATTGTGCCTTAACTTTTCAGGGAAGCTTCAGAACATGAAATTTTAACCTCCCACTATAGCAGAAAGGGTCTTTCTAGTAGTTGCACATCAAATCTAAACTGTCTGAAGTGTTTTTCCAAAGTTATTAACACTTTTATGTTTGGCGTTCCGAAACCCACCTTATCTCAGGCTGAAAAGCGTTTTTGTGCATTGTGCCATAACTTTTCAGGGAAGCTTCAGAACATGAAATTTTAACCTCCCACTAAAGCAGAAAGGGTCTTTCTAGTAGTTGCACATCAAATCTAAACTGTCTGAAGTGTTTTTCCAAAGTTATTAACACTTTTATGTTTGGCGTTCCGAAACCCACCTTATCTCAGGCTGAAAAGCGTTTTTGTGCATTGTGCCATAACTTTTCAGGGAAGCTTCAGAACATGAAATTTTAACCTCCCACTATAGCAGAAAGGGTCTTTCTAGTAGTTGCACATCAAATCTAAGCTGTCTGAAGTGTTTTTCAAAAGTTATCAACACTTTTATGTTTGGCGTTCCGAAACCCACCTTATCTCAGGCTGAAAAGCGTTTTTGTGCATTGTGCCATAACTTTTCAGGAAAGCTTCAGAACATGAAATTTTAACCTCCCACTATAGCAGAAAGGGTCTTTCTAGTAGGTGCACATCAAATCTAAGCTCTCTGAAGTGTTTTTCGAAAGTTATCAACACTTTTATGTTTGGCGTTCCGAAACCCACCTTATCTCAGGCTGAAAAGCGTTTTTGTGCATTGTGGCATAACTTTTCAGGGAAGCTTCAGAACATGAAATTTGAACCTCCCACTATAGCAGAAAGGGTCTTTCTAGTAGTTGCACATCAAATCTAAACTGTCTGAAGTGTTTTTCCAAAGTTATTAACACTTTTATGTTTGGCGTTCCGAAACCCACCTTATCTCAGGCTGAAAAGCGTTTTTGTGCATTGTGCCATAACTTTTCAGGGAAGCTTCAGAACATGAAATTTTAACCTCCCACTATAGCAGAAAGGGTCTTTCTAGTAGTTGCACATCAAATCTAAACTGTCTGAAGTGTTTTTCCAAAGTTATTAACACTTTTATGTTTGGCGTTCCGAAACCCACCTTATCTCAGGCTGAAAAGCGTTTTTGTGCATTGTGCCATAACTTTTCAGGGAAGCTTCAGAACATGAAATTTTAACCTCCCACTATAGCAGAAAGGGTCTTTCTAGTAGTTGCACATCAAATCTAAACTGTCTGAAGTGTTTTTCCAAAGTTATTAACACTTTTATGTTTGGCGTTCCGAAACCCACCTTATCTCAGGCTGAAAAGCGTTTTTGTGCATTGTGCCATAACTTTTCAGGGAAGCTTCAGAACATGAAATTTTAACCTCCCACTATAGCAGAAAGGGTCTTTCTAGTAGTTGCACATCAAATCTAAACTGTCTGAAGTGTTTTTCCAAAGTTATCAACACTTTTATGTTTGGCGTTCCGAAACCCACCTTATCTCAGGCTGAAAAGCGTTTTTACGCATTGTGCCATAACTTTTCAGGGAAGCTTCAGAACATGAAATTTTAACCTCCCACTATAGCAGAAAGGGTCTTTCTAGTAGGTGCACATCAAATCTAAGCTGTCTGAAGTGTTTTTCGAAAGTTATCAACACTTTTATGTTTGGCGTTCCGAAACCCACCTTATCTCAGGCTGAAAAGCGTTTTTGTGCATTGTGCCATAACTTTTCAGGGAAGCTTCAGAACATGAAATTTTAACCTCCCACTATAGCAGAAAGGGTCTTTCTAGTAGTTGCACATCAAATCTAAGCTGTCTGAAGTGTTTTTCAAAAGTTATCAACACTTTTATGTTTGGCGTTCCGAAACCCACCTTATCTCAGGCTGAAAAGCGTTTTTGTGCATTGTGCCATAACTTTTCAGGAAAGCTTCAGAACATGAAATTTTAACCTCCCACTATAGCAGAAAGGGTCTTTCTAGTAGGTGCACATCAAATCTAAGCTCTCTGAAGTGTTTTTCGAAAGTTATCAACACTTTTATGTTTGGCGTTCCGAAACCCACCTTATCTCAGGCTGAAAAGCGTTTTTGTGCATTGTGCCATAACTTTTCAGGGAAGCTTCAGAACATGAAATTTTAACCTCCCACTATAGCAGAAAGGGTCTTTCTAGTAGTTGCACATCAAATCTAAACTGTCTGAAGTGTTTTTCCAAAGTTATTAACACTTTTATGTTTGGCGTTCCGAAACCCACCTTATCTCAGGCTGAAAAGCGTTTTTGTGCATTGTGCCATAACTTTTCAGGGAAGCTTCAGAACATGAAATTTTAACCTCCCACTATAGCAGAAAGGGTCTTTCTAGTAGTTGCACATCAAATCTAAACTGTCTGAAGTGTTTTTCCAAAGTTATTAACACTTTTATGTTTGGCGTTCCGAAACCCACCTTATCTCAGGCTGAAAAGCGTTTTTGTGCATTGTGCCATAACTTTTCAGGGAAGCTTCAGAACATGAAATTTTAACCTCCCACTATAGCAGAAAGGGTCTTTCTAGTAGTTGCACATCAAATCTAAACTGTCTGAAGTGTTTTTCCAAAGTTATCAACACTTTTATGTTTGGCGTTCCGAAACCCACCTTATCTCAGGCTGAAAAGCGTTTTTGTGCATTGTGCCATAACTTTTCAGGGAAGCTTCAGAACATGAAATTTTAACCTCCCACTATAGCAGAAAGGGTCTTTCTAGTAGTTGCACATCAAATCTAAACTGTCTGAAGTGTTTTTCCAAAGTTATCAACACTTTTATGTTTGGCGTTCCGAAACCCACCTTATCTCAGGCTGAAAAGCGTTTTTACGCATTGTGCCATAACTTTTCGGGGAAGCTTCAGAACATGAAATTTTAACCTCCCACTATAGCAGAAAGGGTCTTTCTAGTAGGTGCACATCAAATCTAAGCTGTCTGAAGTGTTTTTCGAAAGTTATCAACACTTTTATGTTTGGCGTTCCGAAACCCACCTTATCTCAGGCTGAAAAGCGTTTTTGTGCATTGTGCCATAACTTTTCAGGGAAGCTTCAGAACATGAAATTTTAACCTCCCACTATAGCAGAAAGGGTCTTTCTAGTAGTTGCACATCAAATCTAAGCTGTCTGAAGTGTTTTTCAAAAGTTATCAACACTTTTATGTTTGGCGTTCCGAAACCCACCTTATCTCAGGCTGAAAAGCGTTTTTGTGCATTGTGCCATAACTTTTCAGGAAAGCTTCAGAACATGAAATTTTAACCTCCCACTATAGCAGAAAGGGTCTTTCTAGTAGGTGCACATCAAATCTAAGCTCTCTGAAGTGTTTTTCGAAAGTTATCAACACTTTTATGTTTGGCGTTCCGAAACCCACCTTATCTCAGGCTGAAAAGCGTTTTTGTGCATTGTGCCATAACTTTTCAGGGAAGCTTCAGAACATGAAATTTTAACCTCCCACTATAGCAGAAAGGGTCTTTCTAGTAGTTGCACATCAAATCTAAACTGTCTGAAGTGTTTTTCCAAAGTTATTAACACTTTTATGTTTGGCGTTCCGAAACCCACCTTATCTCAGGCTGAAAAGCGTTTTTGTGAATTGTGCCATAACTTTTCAGGGAAGCTTCAGAACATGAAATTTTAACCTCCCACTATAGCAGAAAGGGTCTTTCTAGTAGTTGCACATCAAATCTAAACTGTCTGAAGTGTTTTTCCAAAGTTATTAACACTTTTATGTTTGGCGTTCCGAAACCCACCTTATCTCAGGCTGAAAAGCGTTTTTGTGCATTGTGCCATAACTTTTCAGGGAAGCTTCAGAACATGAAATTTTAACCTCCCACTATAGCAGAAAGGGTCTTTCTAGTAGTTGCACATCAAATCTAAACTGTCTGAAGTGTTTTTCCAAAGTTATCAACACTTTTATGTTTGGCGTTCCGTAACCCACCTTATCTCAGGCTGAAAAGCGTTTTTACGCATTGTGCCATAACTTTTCAGGGAAGCTTCAGAACATGAAATTTTAACCTCCCACTATAGCAGAAAGGGTCTTTCTAGTAGGTGCACATCAAATCTAAGCTGTCTGAAGTGTTTTTCGAAAGTTATCAACACTTTTATGTTTGGCGTTCCGAAACCCACCTTATCTCAGGCTGAAAAGCGTTTTTGTGCATTGTGCCATAACTTTTCAGGGAAGCTTCAGAACATGAAATTTTAACCTCCCACTATAGCAGAAAGGGTCTTTCTAGTAGTTGCACATCAAATCTAAACTGTCTGAAGTGTTTTTCCAAAGTTATTAACACTTTTATGTTTGGCGTTCCGAAACCCACTTTATCTCAGGCTGAAAAGCGTTTTTGTGCATTGTGCCATAACTTTTCAGGGAAGCTTCAGAACATGAAATTTTAACCTCCCACTATAGCAGAAAGGGTCTTTCTAGTAGTTGCACATCAAATCTAAACTGTCTGAAGTGTTTTTCCAAAGTTATCAACACTTTTATGTTTGGCGTTCCGAAACCCACCTTATCTCAGGCTGAAAAGCGTTTTTGTGCATTGTGCCATAACTTTTCAGGGAAGCTTCAGAACATGAAATTTTAACCTCCCACTATAGCAGAAAGGGTCTTTCTAGTAGTTGCACATCAAATCTAAACTGTCTGAAGTGTTTTTCCAAAGTTATCAACACTTTTATGTTTGGCGTTCCGAAACCCACCTTATCTCAGGCTGAAAAGCGTTTTTACGCATTGTGCCATAACTTTTCAGGGAAGCTTCAGAACATGAAATTTTAACCTCCCACTATAGCAGAAAGGGTCTTTCTAGTAGGTGCACATCAAATCTAAGCTGTCTGAAGTGTTTTTCGAAAGTTATCAACACTTTTATGTTTGGCGTTCCGAAACCCACCTTATCTCAGGCTGAAAAGCGTTTTTGTGCATTGTGCCATAACTTTTCAGGGAAGCTTCAGAACATGAAATTTTAACCTCCCACTATAGCAGAAAGGGTCTTTCTAGTAGTTGCACATCAAATCTAAGCTGTCTGAAGTGTTTTTCAAAAGTTATCAACACTTTTATGTTTGGCGTTCCGAAACCCACCTTATCTCAGGCTGAAAAGCGTTTTTGTGCATTGTGCCATAACTTTTCAGGAAAGCTTCAGAACATGAAATTTTAACCTCCCACTATAGCAGAAAGGGTCTTTCTAGTAGGTGCACATCAAATCTAAGCTCTCTGAAGTGTTTTTCGAAAGTTATCAACACTTTTATGTTTGGCGTTCCGAAACCCACCTTATCTCAGGCTGAAAAGCGTTTTTGTGCATTGTGCCATAACTTTTCAGGGAAGCTTCAGAACATGAAATTTTAACCTCCCACTATAGCAGAAAGGGTCTTTCTAGTAGTTGCACATCAAATCTAAACTGTCTGAAGTGTTTTTCCAAAGTTATTAACACTTTTATGTTTGGCGTTCCGAAACCCACCTTATCTCAGGCTGAAAAGCGTTTTTGTGCATTGTGCCATAACTTTTCAGGGAAGCTTCAGAACATGAAATTTTAACCTCCCACTATAGCAGAAAGGGTCTTTCTAGTAGTTGCACATCAAATCTAAACTGTCTGAAGTGTTTTTCCAAAGTTATTAACACTTTTATGTTTGGCGTTCCGAAACCCACCTTATCTCAGGCTGAAAAGCGTTTTTGTGCATTGTGCCATAACTTTTCAGGGAAGCTTCAGAACATGAAATTTTAACCTCCCACTATAGCAGAAAGGGTCTTTCTAGTAGTTGCACATAAAATCTAAACTGTCTGAAGTGTTTTTCCAAAGTTATCAACACTTTTATGTTTGGCGTTCCGAAACCCACCTTATCTCAGGCTGAAAAGCGTTTTTACGCATTGTGCCATAACTTTTCAGGGAAGCTTCAGAACATGAAATTTTAACCTCCCACTATAGCAGAAAGGGTCTTTCTAGTAGGTGCACATCAAATCTAAGCTGTCTGAAGTGTTTTTCGAAAGTTATCAACACTTTTATGTTTGGCGTTCCGAAACCCACCTTATCTCAGGCTGAAAAGCGTTTTTGTGCATTGTGCCATAACTTTTCAGGGAAGCTTCAGAACATGAAATTTTAACCTCCCACTATAGCAGAAAGGGTCTTTCTAGTAGTTGCACATCAAATCTAAACTGTCTGAAGTGTTTTTCCAAAGTTATTAACACTTTTATGTTTGGCGTTCCGAAACCCACCTTATCTCAGGCTGAAAAGCGTTTTTGTGCATTGTGCCATAACTTTTCAGGGAAGCTTCAGAACATGAAATTTTAACCTCCCACTAAAGCAGAAAGGGTCTTTCTAGTAGTTGCACATCAAATCTAAACTGTCTGAAGTGTTTTTCCAAAGTTATTAACACTTTTATGTTTGGCGTTCCGAAACCCACCTTATCTCAGGCTGAAAAGCGTTTTTGTGCATTGTGCCATAACTTTTCAGGGAAGCTTCAGAACATGAAATTTTAACCTCCCACTATAGCAGAAAGGGTCTTTCTAGTAGTTGCACATCAAATCTAAACTGTCTGAAGTGTTTTTCCAAAGTTATCAACACTTTTATGTTTGGCGTTCCGAAACCCACCTTATCTCAGGCTGAAAAGCGTTTTTACGCATTGTGCCATAACTTTTCAGGGAAGCTTCAGAACATGAAATTTTAACCTCCCACTATAGCAGAAAGGGTCTTTCTAGTAGGTGCACATCAAATCTAAGCTGTCTGAAGTGTTTTTCGAAAGTTATCAACACTTTTATGTTTGGCGTTCCGAAACCCACCTTATCTCAGGCTGAAAAGCGTTTTTGTGCATTGTGCCATAACTTTTCAGGGAAGCTTCAGAACATGAAATTTTAACCTCCCACTATAGCAGAAAGGGTCTTTCTAGTAGTTGCACATCAAATCTAAGCTGTCTGAAGTGTTTTTCAAAAGTTATCAACACTTTTATGTTTGGCGTTCCGAAACCCACCTTATCTCAGGCTGAAAAGCGTTTTTGTGCATTGTGCCATAACTTTTCAGGAAAGCTTCAGAACATGAAATTTTAACCTCCCACTATAGCAGAAAGGGTCTTTCTAGTAGGTGCACATCAAATCTAAGCTCTCTGAAGTGTTTTTCGAAAGTCATCAACACTTTTATGTTTGGCGTTCCGAAACCCACCTTATCTCAGGCTGAAAAGCGTTTTTGTGCATTGTGACATAACTTTTCAGGGAAGCTTCAGAACATGAAATTTTAACCTCCCACTATAGCAGAAAGGGTCTTTCTAGTAGTTGCACATCAAATCTAAACTGTCTGAAGTGTTTTTCCAAAGTTATTAACACTTTTATGTTTGGCGTTCCGAAACCCACCTTATCTCAGGCTGAAAAGCGTTTTTGTGCATTGTGCCATAACTTTTCAGGGAAGCTTCAGAACATGAAATTTTAACCTCCCACTATAGCAGAAAGGGTCTTTCTAGTAGTTGCACATCAAATCTAAACTGTCTGAAGTGTTTTTCCAAAGTTATTAACACTTTTATGTTTGGCGTTCCGAAACCCACCTTATCTCAGGCTGAAAAGCGTTTTTGTGCATTGTGCCATAACTTTTCAGGGAAGCTTGAGAACATGAAATTTTAACCTCCCACTATAGCAGAAAGGGTCTTTCTAGTAGTTGCACATCAAATCTAAACTGTCTGAAGTGTTTTTCCAAAGTTATCAACACTTTTATGTTTGGCGTTCCGAAACCCACCTTATCTCAGGCTGAAAAGCGTTTTTACGCATTGTGCCATAACTTTTCAGGGAAGCTTCAGAACATGAAATTTTAACCTCCCACTATAGCAGAAAGGGTCTTTCTAGTAGGTGCACATCAAATCTAAGCTGTCTGAAGTGTTTTTCGAAAGTTATCAACACTTTTATGTTTGGCGTTCCGAAACCCACCTTATCTCAGGCTGAAAAGCGTTTTTGTGCATTGTGCCATAACTTTTCAGGGAAGCTTCAGAACATGAAATTTTAACCTCCCACTATAGCAGAAAGGGTCTTTCTAGTAGTTGCACATCAAATCTAAACTGTCTGAAGTGTTTTTCCAAAGTTATTAACACTTTTATGTTTGGCGTTCCGAAACCCACCTTATCTCAGGCTGAAAAGCGTTTTTGTGCATTGTGCCATAACTTTTCAGGGAAGCTTCAGAACATGAAATTTTAACCTCCCACTAAAGCAGAAAGGGTCTTTCTAGTAGTTGCACATCAAATCTAAACTGTCTGAAGTGTTTTTCCAAAGTTATTAACACTTTTATGTTTGGCGTTCCGAAACCCACCTTATCTCAGGCTGAAAAGCGTTTTTGTGCATTGTGCCATAACTTTTCAGGGAAGCTTCAGAACATGAAATTTTAACCTCCCACTATAGCAGAAAGGGTCTTTCTAGTAGTTGCACATCAAATCTAAACTGTCTGAAGTGTTTTTCCAAAGTTATCAACACTTTTATGTTTGGCGTTCCGAAACCCACCTTATCTCAGGCTGAAAAGCGTTTTTACGCATTGTGCCATAACTTTTCAGGGAAGCTTCAGAACATGAAATTTTAACCTCCCACTATAGCAGAAAGGGTCTTTCTAGTAGGTGCACATCAAATCTAAGCTGTCTGAAGTGTTTTTCGAAAGTTATCAACACTTTTATGTTTGGCGTTCCGAAACCCACCTTATCTCAGGCTGAAAAGCGTTTTTGTGCATTGTGCCATAACTTTTCAGGGAAGCTTCAGAACATGAAATTTTAACCTCCCACTATAGCAGAAAGGGTCTTTCTAGTAGTTGCACATCAAATCTAAGCTGTCTGAAGTGTTTTTCAAAAGTTATCAACACTTTTATGTTTGGCGTTCCGAAACCCACCTTATCTCAGGCTGAAAAGCGTTTTTGTGCATTGTGCCATAACTTTTCAGGAAAGCTTCAGAACATGAAATTTTAACCTCCCACTATAGCAGAAAGGGTCTTTCTAGTAGGTGCACATCAAATCTAAGCTCTCTGAAGTGTTTTTCGAAAGTTATCAACACTTTTATGTTTGGCGTTCCGAAACCCACCTTATCTCAGGCTGAAAAGCGTTTTTGTGCATTGTGCCATAACTTTTCAGGGAAGCTTCAGAACATGAAATTTTAACCTCCCACTATAGCAGAAAGGGTCTTTCTAGTAGTTGCACATCAAATCTAAACTGTCTGAAGTGTTTTTCCAAAGTTATTAACACTTTTATGTTTGGCGTTCCGAAACCCACCTTATCTCAGGCTGAAAAGCGTTTTTGTGCATTGTGCCATAACTTTTCAGGGAAGCTTCAGAACATGAAATTTTAACCTCCCACTATAGCAGAAAGGGTCTTTCTAGTAGTTGCACATAAAATCTAAACTGTCTGAAGTGTTTTTCCAAAGTTATCAACACTTTTATGTTTGGCGTTCCGAAACCCACCTTATCTCAGGCTGAAAAGCGTTTTTACGCATTGTGCCATAACTTTTCAGGGAAGCTTCAGAACATGAAATTTTAACCTCCCACTATAGCAGAAAGGGTCTTTCTAGTAGGTGCACATCAAATCTAAGCTGTCTGAAGTGTTTTTCGAAAGTTATCAACACTTTTATGTTTGGCGTTCCGAAACCCACCTTATCTCAGGCTGAAAAGCGTTTTTGTGCATTGTGCCATAACTTTTCAGGGAAGCTTCAGAACATGAAATTTTAACCTCCCACTATAGCAGAAAGGGTCTTTCTAGTAGTTGCACATCAAATCTAAACTGTCTGAAGTGTTTTTCCAAAGTTATTAACACTTTTATGTTTGGCGTTCCGAAACCCACCTTATCTCAGGCTGAAAAGCGTTTTTGTGCATTGTGCCATAACTTTTCAGGGAAGCTTCAGAACATGAAATTTTAACCTCCCACTAAAGCAGAAAGGGTCTTTCTAGTAGTTGCACATCAAATCTAAACTGTCTGAAGTGTTTTTCCAAAGTTATTAACACTTTTATGTTTGGCGTTCCGAAACCCACCTTATCTCAGGCTGAAAAGCGTTTTTGTGCATTGTGCCATAACTTTTCAGGGAAGCTTCAGAACATGAAATTTTAACCTCCCACTATAGCAGAAAGGGTCTTTCTAGTAGTTGCACATCAAATCTAAACTGTCTGAAGTGTTTTTCCAAAGTTATCAACACTTTTATGTTTGGCGTTCCGAAACCCACCTTATCTCAGGCTGAAAAGCGTTTTTACGCATTGTGCCATAACTTTTCAGGGAAGCTTCAGAACATGAAATTTTAACCTCCCACTATAGCAGAAAGGGTCTTTCTAGTAGGTGCACATCAAATCTAAGCTGTCTGAAGTGTTTTTCGAAAGTTATCAACACTTTTATGTTTGGCGTTCCGAAACCCACCTTATCTCAGGCTGAAAAGCGTTTTTGTGCATTGTGCCATAACTTTTCAGGGAAGCTTCAGAACATGAAATTTTAACCTCCCACTATAGCAGAAAGGGTCTTTCTAGTAGTTGCACATCAAATCTAAGCTGTCTGAAGTGTTTTTCAAAAGTTATCAACACTTTTATGTTTGGCGTTCCGAAACCCACCTTATCTCAGGCTGAAAAGCGTTTTTGTGCATTGTGCCATAACTTTTCAGGAAAGCTTCAGAACATGAAATTTTAACCTCCCACTATAGCAGAAAGGGTCTTTCTAGTAGGTGCACATCAAATCTAAGCTCTCTGAAGTGTTTTTCGAAAGTTATCAACACTTTTATGTTTGGCGTTCCGAAACCCACCTTATCTCAGGCTGAAAAGCGTTTTTGTGCATTGTGACATAACTTTTCAGGGAAGCTTCAGAACATGAAATTTTAACCTCCCACTATAGCAGAAAGGGTCTTTCTAGTAGTTGCACATCAAATCTAAACTGTCTGAAGTGTTTTTCCAAAGTTATTAACACTTTTATGTTTGGCGTTCCGAAACCCACCTTATCTCAGGCTGAAAAGCGTTTTTGTGCATTGTGCCATAACTTTTCAGGGAAGCTTCAGAACATGAAATTTTAACCTCCCACTATAGCAGAAAGGGTCTTTCTAGTAGTTGCACATCAAATCTAAACTGTCTGAAGTGTTTTTCCAAAGTTATTAACACTTTTATGTTTGGCGTTCCGAAACCCACCTTATCTCAGGCTGAAAAGCGTTTTTGTGCATTGTGCCATAACTTTTCAGGGAAGCTTGAGAACATGAAATTTTAACCTCCCACTATAGCAGAAAGGGTCTTTCTAGTAGTTGCACATCAAATCTAAACTGTCTGAAGTGTTTTTCCAAAGTTATCAACACTTTTATGTTTGGCGTTCCGAAACCCACCTTATCTCAGGCTGAAAAGCGTTTTTACGCATTGTGCCATAACTTTTCAGGGAAGCTTCAGAACATGAAATTTTAACCTCCCACTATAGCAGAAAGGGTCTTTCTAGTAGGTGCACATCAAATCTAAGCTGTCTGAAGTGTTTTTCGAAAGTTATCAACACTTTTATGTTTGGCGTTCCGAAACCCACCTTATCTCAGGCTGAAAAGCGTTTTTGTGCATTGTGCCATAACTTTTCAGGGAAGCTTCAGAACATGAAATTTTAACCTCCCACTATAGCAGAAAGGGTCTTTCTAGTAGTTGCACATCAAATCTAAACTGTCTGAAGTGTTTTTCCAAAGTTATTAACACTTTTATGTTTGGCGTTCCGAAACCCACCTTATCTCAGGCTGAAAAGCGTTTTTGTGCATTGTGCCATAACTTTTCAGGGAAGCTTCAGAACATGAAATTTTAACCTCCCACTAAAGCAGAAAGGGTCTTTCTAGTAGTTGCACATCAAATCTAAACTGTCTGAAGTGTTTTTCCAAAGTTATTAACACTTTTATGTTTGGCGTTCCGAAACCCACCTTATCTCAGGCTGAAAAGCGTTTTTGTGCATTGTGCCATAACTTTTCAGGGAAGCTTCAGAACATGAAATTTTAACCTCCCACTATAGCAGAAAGGGTCTTTCTAGTAGTTGCACATCAAATCTAAACTGTCTGAAGTGTTTTTCCAAAGTTATCAACACTTTTATGTTTGGCGTTCCGAAACCCACCTTATCTCAGGCTGAAAAGCGTTTTTACGCATTGTGCCATAACTTTTCAGGGAAGCTTCAGAACATGAAATTTTAACCTCCCACTATAGCAGAAAGGGTCTTTCTAGTAGGTGCACATCAAATCTAAGCTGTCTGAAGTGTTTTTCGAAAGTTATCAACACTTTTATGTTTGGCGTTCCGAAACCCACCTTATCTCAGGCTGAAAAGCGTTTTTGTGCATTGTGCCATAACTTTTCAGGGAAGCTTCAGAACATGAAATTTTAACCTCCCACTATAGCAGAAAGGGTCTTTCTAGTAGTTGCACATCAAATCTAAGCTGTCTGAAGTGTTTTTCAAAAGTTATCAACACTTTTATGTTTGGCGTTCCGAAACCCACCTTATCTCAGGCTGAAAAGCGTTTTTGTGCATTGTGCCATAACTTTTCAGGAAAGCTTCAGAACATGAAATTTTAACCTCCCACTATAGCAGAAAGGGTCTTTCTAGTAGGTGCACATCAAATCTAAGCTCTCTGAAGTGTTTTTCGAAAGTTATCAACACTTTTATGTTTGGCGTTCCGAAACCCACCTTATCTCAGGCTGAAAAGCGTTTTTGTGCATTGTGCCATAACTTTTCAGGGAAGCTTCAGAACATGAAATTTTAACCTCCCACTATAGCAGAAAGGGTCTTTCTAGTAGTTGCACATCAAATCTAAACTGTCTGAAGTGTTTTTCCAAAGTTATTAACACTTTTATGTTTGGCGTTCCGAAACCCACCTTATCTCAGGCTGAAAAGCGTTTTTGTGCATTGTGCCATAACTTTTCAGGGAAGCTTCAGAACATGAAATTTTAACCTCCCACTATAGCAGAAAGGGTCTTTCTAGTAGTTGCACATCAAATCTAAACTGTCTGAAGTGTTTTTCCAAAGTTATTAACACTTTTATGTTTGGCGTTCCGAAACCCACCTTATCTCAGGCTGAAAAGCGTTTTTGTGCATTGTGCCATAACTTTTCAGGGAAGCTTCAGAACATGAAATTTTAACCTCCCACTATAGCAGAAAGGGTCTTTCTAGTAGTTGCACATCAAATCTAAACTGTCTGAAGTGTTTTTCCAAAGTTATTAACACTTTTATGTTTGGCGTTCCGAAACCCACCTTATCTCAGGCTGAAAAGCGTTTTTGTGCATTGTGCCATAACTTTTCAGGGAAGCTTCAGAACATGAAATTTTAACCTCCCACTATAGCAGAAAGGGTCTTTCTAGTAGTTGCACATCAAATCTAAACTGTCTGAAGTGTTTTTCCAAAGTTATCAACACTTTTATGTTTGGCGTTCCGAAACCCACCTTATCTCAGGCTGAAAAGCGTTTTTACGCATTGTGCCATAACTTTTCAGGGAAGCTTCAGAACATGAAATTTTAACCTCCCACTATAGCAGAAAGGGTCTTTCTAGTAGTTGCACATCAAATCTAAGCTGTCTGAAGTGTTTTTCAAAAGTTATCAACACTTTTATGTTTGGCGTTCCGAAACCCACCTTATCTCAGGCTGAAAAGCGTTTTTGTGCATTGTGCCATAACTTTTCAGGAAAGCTTCAGAACATGAAATTTTAACCTCCCACTATAGCAGAAAGGGTCTTTCTAGTAGGTGCACATCAAATCTAAGCTCTCTGAAGTGTTTTTCGAAAGTTATCAACACTTTTATGTTTGGCGTTCCGAAACCCACCTTATCTCAGGCTGAAAAGCGTTTTTGTGCATTGTGCCATAACTTTTCAGGGAAGCTTCAGAACATGAAATTTTAACCTCCCACTATAGCAGAAAGGGTCTTTCTAGTAGTTGCACATCAAATCTAAACTGTCTGAAGTGTTTTTCCAAAGTTATTAACACTTTTATGTTTGGCGTTCCGAAACCCACCTTATCTCAGGCTGAAAAGCGTTTTTGTGCATTGTGCCATAACTTTTCAGGGAAGCTTCAGAACATGAAATTTTAACCTCCCACTATAGCAGAAAGGGTCTTTCTAGTAGTTGCACATCAAATCTAAACTGTCTGAAGTGTTTTTCCAAAGTTATTAACACTTTTATGTTTGGCGTTCCGAAACCCACCTTATCTCAGGCTGAAAAGCGTTTTTGTGCATTGTGCCATAACTTTTCAGGGAAGCTTCAGAACATGAAATTTTAACCTCCCACTATAGCAGAAAGGGTCTTTCTAGTAGGTGCACATCAAATCTAAGCTGTCTGAAGTGTTTTTCCAAAGTTATCAACACTTTTATGTTTGGCGTTCCGAAACCCACCTTATCTCAGGCTGAAAAGCGTTTTTGTGCATTGTGCCATAACTTTTCAGGGAAGCTTCAGAACATGAAATTTTAACCTCCCACTATAGCAGAAAGGGTCTTTCTAGTAGTTGCACATCAAATCTAAACTGTCTGAAGTGTTTTTCCAAAGTTATTAACACTTTTATGTTTGGCGTTCCGAAACCCACCTTATCTCAGGCTGAAAAGCGTTTTTGTGCATTGTGCCATAACTTTTCAGGGAAGCTTCAGAACATGAAATTTTAACCTCCCACTATAGCAGAAAGGGTCTTTCTAGTAGTTGCACATCAAATCTAAACTGTCTGAAGTGTTTTTCCAAAGTTATCAACACTTTTATTGTTGGGTTTTAACCCTTTGATTGCTGGTGAGAAGAGTATTGACCGCTGCAGCGTTCCGGTCAGAGAACTGGAGTCTTCAGATGAGTTCCAAACTTTTATTTCCCAGATGGGTGCAATGATCAACAGGAAGTTTCTATAAACAACATAATCACAGTGAGATTAGAACTGTACAAAACGGTAGTGCAGTGCACAAACTACGTCATTCAAATCACACAAACACGCAAATTCTTCATCAATTTTAACACTTAAACAATCCCAACCACACAGCGGTTTCCATGAACATGCAGAAGAACATGCGGAAAAGTACGTGTAACTGTTATTCTCTGCTGAACTTACGTAACTAACGTAATTACTCGGGCAGCCACGGAAACAGCGCTGCAGTGAGAGGAATTCTCAACATTTATGTTTGGCGTTCCGAAACCCACCTTATCTCAGGCTGAAAAGCGTTTTTGTGCATTGTGCCATAACTTTTCAGGGAAGCTTCAGAACATGAAATTTTAACCTCCCACTATAGCAGAAAGGGTCTTTCTAGTAGTTGCACATCAAATCTAAACTGTCTGAAGTGTTTTTCCAAAGTTATCAACACTTTTATGTTTGGCGTTCCGAAACCCACCTTATCTCAGGCTGAAAAGCGTTTTTACGCATTGTGCCATAACTTTTCAGGGAAGCTTCAGAACATGAAATTTTAACCTCCCACTATAGCAGAAAGGGTCTTTCTAGTAGGTGCACATCAAATCTAAGCTGTCTGAAGTGTTTTTCGAAAGTTATCAACACTTTTATGTTTGGCGTTCCGAAACCCACCTTATCTCAGGCTGAAAAGCGTTTTTGTGCATTGTGCCATAACTTTTCAGGGAAGCTTCAGAACATGAAATTTTAACCTCCCACTATAGCAGAAAGGGTCTTTCTAGTAGTTGCACATCAAATCTAAGCTGTCTGAAGTGTTTTTCAAAAGTTATCAACACTTTTATGTTTGGCGTTCCGAAACCCACCTTATCTCAGGCTGAAAAGCGTTTTTGTGCATTGTGCCATAACTTTTCAGGAAAGCTTCAGAACATGAAATTTTAACCTCCCACTATAGCAGAAAGGGTCTTTCTAGTAGGTGCACATCAAATCTAAGCTCTCTGAAGTGTTTTTCGAAAGTTATCAACACTTTTATGTTTGGCGTTCCGAAACCCACCTTATCTCAGGCTGAAAAGCGTTTTTGTGCATTGTGCCATAACTTTTCAGGGAAGCTTCAGAACATGAAATTTTAACCTCCCACTATAGCAGAAAGGGTCTTTCTAGTAGTTGCACATCAAATCTAAACTGTCTGAAGGGTTTTTCCAAAGTTATTAACACTTTTATGTTTGGCGTTCCGAAACCCACCTTATCTCAGGCTGAAAAGCGTTTTTGTGCATTGTGCCATAACTTTTCAGGGAAGCTTCAGAACATGAAATTTTAACCTCCCACTATAGCAGAAAGGGTCTTTCTAGTAGTTGCACATCAAATCTAAACTGTCTGAAGTGTTTTTCCAAAGTTATTAACACTTTTATGTTTGGCGTTCCGAAACCCACCTTATCTCAGGCTGAAAAGCGTTTTTGTGCATTGTGCCATAACTTTTCAGGGAAGCTTCAGAACATGAAATTTTAACCTCCCACTATAGCAGAAAGGGTCTTTCTAGTAGTTGCACATCAAATCTAAACTGTCTGAAGTGTTTTTCCAAAGTTATCAACACTTTTATGTTTGGCGTTCCGAAACCCACCTTATCTCAGGCTGAAAAGCGTTTTTACGCATTGTGCCATAACTTTTCAGGGAAGCTTCAGAACATGAAATTTTAACCTCCCACTATAGCAGAAAGGGTCTTTCTAGTAGGTGCACATCAAATCTAAGCTGTCTGAAGTGTTTTTCGAAAGTTATCAACACTTTTATGTTTGGCGTTCCGAAACCCACCTTATCTCAGGCTGAAAAGCGTTTTTGTGCATTGTGCCATAACTTTTCAGGGAAGCTTCAGAACATGAAATTTTAACCTCCCACTATAGCAGAAAGGGTCTTTCTAGTAGTTGCACATCAAATCTAAACTGTCTGAAGTGTTTTTCCAAAGTTATCAACACTTTTATGTTTGGCGTTCCGAAACCCACCTTATCTCAGGCTGAAAAGCGTTTTTACGCATTGTGCCATAACTTTTCAGGGAAGCTTCAGAACATGAAATTTTAACCTCCCACTATAGCAGAAAGGGTCTTTCTAGTAGGTGCACATCAAATCTAAGCTGTCTGAAGTGTTTTTCGAAAGTTATCAACACTTTTATGTTTGGCGTTCCGAAACCCACCTTATCTCAGGCTGAAAAGCGTTTTTGTGCATTGTGCCATAACTTTTCAGGGAAGCATCAGAACATGAAATTTTAACCTCCCACTATAGCAGAAAGGGTCTTTCTAGTAGTTGCACATCAAATCTAAGCTGTCTGAAGTGTTTTTCAAAAGTTATCAACACTTTTATGTTTGGCGTTCCGAAACCCACCTTATCTCAGGCTGAAAAGCGTTTTTGTGCATTGTGCCATAACTTTTCAGGAAAGCTTCAGAACATGAAATTTTAACCTCCCACTATAGCAGAAAGGGTCTTTCTAGTAGGTGCACATCAAATCTAAGCTCTCTGAAGTGTTTTTCGAAAGTTATCAACACTTTTATGTTTGGCGTTCCGAAACCCACCTTATCTCAGGCTGAAAAGCGTTTTTGTGCATTGTGCCATAACTTTTCAGGGAAGCTTCAGAACATGAAATTTTAACCTCCCACTATAGCAGAAAGGGTCTTTCTAGTAGTTGCACATCAAATCTAAACTGTCTGAAGTGTTTTTCCAAAGTTATTAACACTTTTATGTTTGGCGTTCCGAAACCCACCTTATCTCAGGCTGAAAAGCGTTTTTGTGCATTGTGCCATAACTTTTCAGGGAAGCTTCAGAACATGAAATTTTAACCTCCCACTATAGCAGAAAGGGTCTTTCTAGTAGTTGCACATCAAATCTAAACTGTCTGAAGTGTTTTTCCAAAGTTATCAACACTTTTATGTTTGGCGTTCCGAAACCCACCTTATCTCAGGCTGAAAAGCGTTTTTACGCATTGTGCCATAACTTTTCAGGGAAGCTTCAGAACATGAAATTTTAACCTCCCACTATAGCAGAAAGGGTCTTTCTAGTAGGTGCACATCAAATCTAAGCTGTCTGAAGTGTTTTTCGAAAGTTATCAACACTTTTATGTTTGGCGTTCCGAAACCCACCTTATCTCAGGCTGAAAAGCGTTTTTGTGCATTGTGCCATAACTTTTCAGGGAAGCTTCAGAACATGAAATTTTAACCTCCCACTATAGCAGAAAGGGTCTTTCTAGTAGTTGCACATCAAATCTAAACTGTCTGAAGTGTTTTTCCAAAGTTATTAACACTTTTATGTTTGGCGTTCCGAAACCCACCTTATCTCAGGCTGAAAAGCGTTTTTGTGCATTGTGCCATAACTTTTCAGGGAAGCTTCAGAACATGAAATTTTAACCTCCCACTATAGCAGAAAGGGTCTTTCTAGTAGTTGCACATCAAATCTAAACTGTCTGAAGTGTTTTTCCAAAGTTATCAACACTTTTATGTTTGGCGTTCCGAAACCCACCTTATCTCAGGCTGAAAAGCGTTTTTGTGCATTGTGCCATAACTTTTCAGGGAAGCTTCAGAACATGAAATTTTAACCTCCCACTATAGCAGAAAGGGTCTTTCTAGTAGTTGCACATCAAATCTAAACTGTCTGAAGTGTTTTTCCAAAGTTATCAACACTTTTATGTTTGGCGTTCCGAATCCACCTTATCTCAGGCTGAAAAGCGTTTTTACGCATTGTGCCATAACTTTTCAGGGAAGCTTCAGAACATGAAATTTTAACCTCCCACTATTGCAGAAAGGGTCTTTCTAGTAGGTGCACATCAAATCTAAGCTGTCTGAAGTGTTTTTCGAAAGTTATCAACACTTTTATGTTTGGCGTTCCGAAACCCACCTTATCTCAGGCTGAAAAGCGTTTTTGTGCATTGTGCCATAACTTTTCAGGGAAGCTTCAGAACATGAAATTTTAACCTCCCACTATAGCAGAAAGGGTCTTTCTAGTAGTTGCACATCAAATCTAAGCTGTCTGAAGTGTTTTTCAAAAGTTATCAACACTTTTATGTTTGGCGTTCCGAAACCCACCTTATCTCAGGCTGAAAAGCGTTTTTGTGCATTGTGCCATAACTTTTCAGGAAAGCTTCAGAACATGAAATTTTAACCTCCCACTATAGCAGAAAGGGTCTTTCTAGTAGGTGCACATCAAATCTAAGCTCTCTGAAGTGTTTTTCGAAAGTTATCAACACTTTTATGTTTGGCGTTCCGAAACCCACCTTATCTCAGGCTGAAAAGCGTTTTTGTGCATTGTGCCATAACTTTTCAGGGAAGCTTCAGAACATGAAATTTTAACCTCCCACTATAGCAGAAAGGGTCTTTCTAGTAGTTGCACATCAAATCTAAACTGTCTGAAGTGTTTTTCCAAAGTTATTAACACTTTTATGTTTGGCGTTCCGAAACCCACCTTATCTCAGGCTGAAAAGCGTTTTTGTGCATTGTGCCATAACTTTTCAGGGAAGCTTCAGAACATGAAATTTTAACCTCCCACTATAGCAGAAAGGGTCTTTCTAGTAGTTGCACATCAAATCTAAACTGTCTGAAGTGTTTTTCCAAAGTTATTAACACTTTTATGTTTGGCGTTCCGAAACCCACCTTATCTCAGGCTGAAAAGCGTTTTAGTGCATTGTGCCATAACTTTTCAGGGAAGCTTCAGAACATGAAATTTTAACCTCCCACTATAGCAGAAAGGGTCTTTCTAGTAGTTGCACATCAAATCTAAACTGTCTGAAGTGTTTTTCCAAAGTTATCAACACTTTTATGTTTGGCGTTCCGAAACCCACCTTATCTCAGGCTGAAAAGCGTTTTTACGCATTGTGCCATAACTTTTCAGGGAAGCTTCAGAACATGAAATTTTAACCTCCCACTATAGCAGAAAGGGTCTTTCTAGTAGGTGCACATCAAATCTAAGCTGTCTGAAGTGTTTTTCGAAAGTTATCAACACTTTTATGTTTGGCGTTCCGAAACCCACCTTATCTCAGGCTGAAAAGCGTTTTTGTGCATTGTGCCATAACTTTTCAGGGAAGCTTCAGAACATGAAATTTTAACCTCCCACTATAGCAGAAAGGGTCTTTCTAGTAGTTGCACATCAAATCTAAACTGTCTGAAGTGTTTTTCCAAAGTTATCAACACTTTTATGTTTGGCGTTCCGAAACCCACCTTATCTCAGGCTGAAAAGCGTTTTTACGCATTGTGCCATAACTTTTCAGGGAAGCTTCAGAACATGAAATTTTAACCTCCCACTATAGCAGAAAGGGTCTTTCTAGTAGGTGCACATCAAATCTAAGCTGTCTGAAGTGTTTTTCGAAAGTTATCAACACTTTTATGTTTGGCGTTCCGAAACCCACCTTATCTCAGGCTGAAAAGCGTTTTTGTGCATTGTGCCATAACTTTTCAGGGAAGCTTCAGAACATGAAATTTTAACCTCCCACTATAGCAGAAAGGGTCTTTCTAGTAGTTGCACATCAAATCTAAACTGTCTGAAGTGTTTTTCCAAAGTTATCAACACTTTTATGTTTGGCGTTCCGAAACCCACCTTATCTCAGGCTGAAAAGCGTTTTTACGCATTGTGCCATAACTTTTCAGGGAAGCTTCAGAACATGAAATTTTAACCTCCCACTATAGCAGAAAGGGTCTTTCTAGTAGGTGCACATCAAATCTAAGCTGTCTGAAGTGTTTTTCGAAAGTTATCAACACTTTTATGTTTGGCGTTCCGAAACCCACCTTATCTCAGGCTGAAAAGCGTTTTTGTGCATTGTGCCATAACTTTTCAGGGAAGCTTCAGAACATGAAATTTTAACCTCCCACTATAGCAGAAAGGGTCTTTCTAGTAGTTGCAAATCAAATCTAAACTGTCTGAAGTGTTTTTCCAAAGTTATCAACACTTTTATGTTTGGCGTTCCGAAACCCACCTTATCTCAGGCTGAAAAGCGTTTTTACGCATTGTGCCATAACTTTTCAGGGAAGCTTCAGAACATGAAATTTTAACCTCCCACTATAGCAGAAAGGGTCTTTCTAGTAGTTGCACATCAAATCTAAGCTGTCTGAAGTGTTTTTCGAAAGTTATCAACACTTTTATGTTTGGCGTTCCGAAACCCACCTTATCTCAGGCTGAAAAGCGTTTTTGTGCATTGTGCCATAACTTTTCAGGGAAGCTTCAGAACATGAAATTTTAACCTCCCACTATAGCAGAAAGGGTCTTTCTAGTAGTTGCACATCAAATCTAAACTGTCTGAAGTGTTTTTCCAAAGTTATCAACACTTTTATGTTTGGCGTTCCGAAACCCACCTTATCTCAGGCTGAAAAGCGTTTTTACGCATTGTGCCATAACTTTTCAGGGAAGCTTCAGAACATGAAATTTTAACCTCCCACTATAGCAGAAAGGGTCTTTCTAGTAGGTGCACATCAAATCTAAGCTGTCTGAAGTGTTTTTCGAAAGTTATCAACACTTTTATGTTTGGCGTTCCGAAACCCACCTTATCTCAGGCTGAAAAGCGTTTTTACGCATTGTGCCATAACTTTTCAGGGAAGCTTCAGAACATGAAATTTTAACCTCCCACTATAGCAGAAAGGGTCTTTCTAGTAGGTGCACATCAAATCTAAGCTGTCTGAAGTGTTTTTCGAAAGTTATCAACACTTTTATGTTTGGCGTTCCGTAACCCACCTTATCTCAGGCTGAAAAGCGTTTTTGTGCATTGTGCCATAACTTTTCAGGGAAGCTTCAGAACATGAAATTTTAACCTCCCACTATAGCAGAAAGGGTCTTTCTAGTAGTTGCACATCAAATCTAAACTGTCTGAAGTGTTTTTCCAAAGTTATTAACACTTTTATGTTTGGCCTTCCGAAACCCACCTTATCTCAGGCTGAAAAGCGTTTTTGTGCATTGTGCCATAACTTTTCAGGGAAGCTTCAGAACATGAAATTTTAACCTCCCACTATAGCAGAAAGGGTCTTTCTAGTAGTTGCACATCAAATCTAAACTGTCTGAAGTGTTTTTCCAAAGTTATCAACACTTTTATGTTTGGCGTTCCGAAACCCACCTTATCTCAGGCTGAAAAGCGTTTTTGTGCATTGTGCCATAACTTTTCAGGGAAGCTTCAGAACATGAAATTTTAACCTCCCACTATAGCAGAAAGGGTCTTTCTAGTAGTTGCACATCAAATCTAAACTGTCTGAAGTGTTTTTCCAAAGTTATCAACACTTTTATGTTTGGCGTTCCGAAACCCACCTTATCTCAGGCTGAAAAGCGTTTTTACGCATTGTGCCATAACTTTTCAGGGAAGCTTCAGAACATGAAATTTTAACCTCCCACTATAGCAGAAAGGGTCTTTCTAGTAGGTGCACATCAAATCTAAGCTGTCTGAAGTGTTTTTCGAAAGTTATCAACACTTTTATGTTTGGCGTTCCGAAACCCACCTTATCTCAGGCTGAAAAGCGTTTTTGTGCATTGTGCCATAACTTTTCAGGGAAGCTTCAGAACATGAAATTTTAACCTCCCACTATAGCAGAAAGGGTCTTTTTAGTAGGTGCACATCAAATCTAAGCTGTCTGAAGTGTTTTTCGAAAGTTATCAACACTTTTATGTTTGGCGTTCCGAAACCCACCTTATCTCAGGCTGAAAAGCGTTTTTGTGCATTGTGCCATAACTTTTCAGGGAAGCTTCAGAACATGAAATTTTAACCTCCCACTATAGCAGAAAGGGTCTTTCTAGTAGTTGCACATCAAATCTAAACTGTCTGAAGTGTTTTTCCAAAGTTATCAACACTTTTATGTTTGGCGTTCCGAAACCCACCTTATCTCAGGCTGAAAAGCGTTTTTACGCATTGTGCCATAACTTTTCAGGGAAGCTTCAGAACATGAAATTTTAACCTCCCACTATAGCAGAAAGGGTCTTTCTAGTAGGTGCACATCAAATCTAAGCTGTCTGAAGTGTTTTTCGAAAGTTATCAACACTTTTATGTTTGGCGTTCCGAAACCCACCTTATCTCAGGCTGAAAAGCGTTTTTGTGCATTGTGCCATAACTTTTCAGGGAAGCTTCAGAACATGAAATTTTAACCTCCCACTATAGCAGAAAGGGTCTTTCTAGTAGTTGCACATCAAATCTAAACTGTCTGAAGTGTTTTTCCAAAGTTATCAACACTTTTATGTTTGGCGTTCCGAAACCCACCTTATCTCAGGCTGAAAAGCGTTTTTACGCATTGTGCCATAACTTTTCAGGGAAGCTTCAGAACATGAAATTTTAACCTCCCACTATAGCAGAAAGGGTCTTTCTAGTAGGTGCACATCAAATCTAAGCTGTCTGAAGTGTTTTTCGAAAGTTATCAACACTTTTATGTTTGGCGTTCCGAAACCCACCTTATCTCAGGCTGAAAAGCGTTTTTGTGCATTGTGCCATAACTTTTCAGGGAAGCTTCAGAACATGAAATTTTAACCTCCCACTATAGCAGAAAGGGTCTTTCTAGTAGTTGCACATCAAATCTAAACTGTCTGAAGTGTTTTTCCAAAGTTATCAACACTTTTATGTTTGGCGTTCCGAAACCCACCTTATCTCAGGCTGAAAAGCGTTTTTACGCATTGTGCCATAACTTTTCAGGGAAGCTTCAGAACATGAAATTTTAACCTCCCACTATAGCAGAAAGGGTCTTTCTAGTAGGTGCACATCAAATCTAAGCTGTCTGAAGTGTTTTTCGAAAGTTATCAACACTTTTATGTTTGGCGTTCCGAAACCCACCTTATCTCAGGCTGAAAAGCGTTTTTACGCATTGTGCCATAACTTTTCAGGGAAGCTTCAGAACATGAAATTTTAACCTCCCACTATAGCAGAAAGGGTCTTTCTAGTAGGTGCACATCAAATCTAAGCTGTCTGAAGTGTTTTTCGAAAGTTATCAACACTTTTATGTTTGGCGTTCCGTAACCCACCTTATCTCAGGCTGAAAAGCGTTTTTGTGCATTGTGCCATAACTTTTCAGGGAAGCTTCAGAACATGAAATTTTAACCTCCCACTATAGCAGAAAGGGTCTTTCTAGTAGTTGCACATCAAATCTAAACTGTCTGAAGTGTTTTTCCAAAGTTATTAACACTTTTATGTTTGGCGTTCCGAAACCCACCTTATCTCAGGCTGAAAAGCGTTTTTGTGCATTGTGCCATAACTTTTCAGGGAAGCTTCAGAACATGAAATTTTAACCTCCCACTATAGCAGAAAGGGTCTTTCTAGTAGTTGCACATCAAATCTAAACTGTCTGAAGTGTTTTTCCAAAGTTATCAACACTTTTATGTTTGGCGTTCCGAAACCCACCTTATCTCAGGCTGAAAAGCGTTTTTACGCATTGTGCCATAACTTTTTAGGGAAGCTTCAGAACATGAAATTTTAACCTCCCACTATAGCAGAAAGGGTCTTTCTAGTAGGTGCACATCAAATCTAAGCTGTCTGAAGTGTTTTTCGAATGTTATCAACACTTTTATGTTTGGCGTTCCGAAACCCACCTTATCTCAGGCTGAAAAGCGTTTTTGTGCATTGTGCCATAACTTTTCAGGGAAGCTTCAGAACATGAAATTTTAACCTCCCACTATAGCAGAAAGGGTCTTTCTAGTAGTTGCACATCAAATCTAAGCTGTCTGAAGTGTTTTTCAAAAGTTATCAACACTTTTATGTTTGGCGTTCCGAAACCCACCTTATCTCAGGCTGAAAAGCGTTTTTGTGCATTGTGCCATAACTTTTCAGGAAAGCTTCAGAACATGAAATTTTAACCTCCCACTATAGCAGAAAGGGTCTTTCTAGTAGGTGCACATCAAATCTAAGCTCTCTGAAGTGTTTTTCGAAAGTTATCAACACTTTTATGTTTGGCGTTCCGAAACCCACCTTATCTCAGGCTGAAAAGCGTTTTTGTGCATTGTGCCATAACTTTTCAGGGAAGCTTCAGAACATGAAATTTTAACCTCCCACTATAGCAGAAAGGGTCTTTCTAGTAGTTGCACATCAAATCTAAACTGTCTGAAGTGTTTTTCCAAAGTTATTAACACTTTTATGTTTGGCGTTCCGAAACCCACCTTATCTCAGGCTGAAAAGCGTTTTTGTGCATTGTGCCATAACTTTTCAGGGAAGCTTCAGAACATGAAATTTTAACCTCCCACTATAGCAGAAAGGGTCTTTCTAGTAGTTGCACATCAAATCTAAACTGTCTGAAGTGTTTTTCCAAAGTTATTAACACTTTTATGTTTGGCGTTCCGAAACCCACCTTATCTCAGGCTGAAAAGCGTTTTTGTGCATTGTGCCATAACTTTTCAGGGAAGCTTCAGAACATGAAATTTTAACCTCCCACTATAGCAGAAAGGGTCTTTCTAGTAGTTGCACATCAAATCTAAACTGTCTGAAGTGTTTTTCCAAAGTTATCAACACTTTTATGTTTGGCGTTCCGAAACCCACCTTATCTCAGGCTGAAAAGCGTTTTTACGCATTGTGCCATAACTTTTCAGGGAAGCTTCAGAACATGAAATTTTAACCTCCCACTATAGCAGAAAGGGTCTTTCTAGTAGGTGCACATCAAATCTAAGCTGTCTGAAGTGTTTTTCGAAAGTTATCAACACTTTTATGTTTGGCGTTCCGAAACCCACCTTATCTCAGGCTGAAAAGCGTTTTTGTGCATTGTGCCATAACTTTTCAGGGAAGCTTCAGAACATGAAATTTTAACCTCCCACTATAGCAGAAAGGGTCTTTCTAGTAGTTGCACATCAAATCTAAACTGTCTGAAGTGTTTTTCCAAAGTTATCAACACTTTTATGTTTGGCGTTCCGAAACCCACCTTATCTCAGGCTGAAAAGCGTTTTTACGCATTGTGCCATAACTTTTCAGGAAAGCTTCAGAACATGAAATTTTAACCTCCCACTATAGCAGAAAGGGTCTTTCTAGTAGGTGCACATCAAATCTAAGCTCTCTGAAGTGTTTTTCGAAAGTTATCAACACTTTTATGTTTGGCGTTCCGAAACCCACCTTATCTCAGGCTGAAAAGCGTTTTTGTGCATTGTGCCATAACTTTTCAGGGAAGCTTCAGAACATGAAATTTTAACCTCCCACTATAGCAGAAAGGGTCTTTCTAGTAGTTGCACATCAAATCTAAACTGTCTGAAGTGTTTTTCCAAAGTTATCAACACTTTTATGTTTGGCGTTCCGAAACCCACCTTATCTCACGCTGAAAAGCGTTTTTACGCATTGTGCCATAACTTTTCAGGAAAGCTTCAGAACATGAAATTTTAACCTCCCACTATAGCAGAAAGGGTCTTTCTAGTAGGTGCACATCAAATCTAAGCTCTCTGAAGTGTTTTTCGAAAGTTATCAACACTTTTATGTTTGGCGTTCCGAAACCCACCTTATCTCAGGCTGAAAAGCGTTTTTGTGCATTGTGCCATAACTTTTCAGGGAAGCTTCAGAACATGAAATTTTAACCTCCCACTATAGCAGAAAGGGTCTTTCTAGTAGTTGCACATCAAATCTAAACTGTCTGAAGTGTTTTTCCAAAGTTATTAACACTTTTATGTTTGGCGTTCCGAAACCCACCTTATCTCAGGCTGAAAAGCGTTTTTGTGCATTGTGCCATAACTTTTCAGGGAAGCTTCAGAACATGAAATTTTAACCTCCCACTATAGCAGAAAGGGTCTTTCTAGTAGTTGCACATCAAATCTAAACTGTCTGAAGTGTTTTTCCAAAGTTATTAACACTTTTATGTTTGGCGTTCCGAAACCCACCTTATCTCAGGCTGAAAAGCGTTTTTGTGCATTGTGCCATAACTTTTCAGGGAAGCTTCAGAACATGAAATTTTAACCTCCCACTATAGCAGAAAGGGTCTTTCTAGTAGTTGCACATCAAATCTAAACTGTCTGAAGTGTTTTTCCAAAGTTATCAACACTTTTATGTTTGGCGTTCCGAAACCCACCTTATCTCAGGCTGAAAAGCGTTTTTACGCATTGTGCCATAACTTTTCAGGGAAGCTTCAGAACATGAAATTTTAACCTCCCACTATAGCAGAAAGGGTCTTTCTAGTAGGTGCACATCAAATCTAAGCTGTCTGAAGTGTTTTTCGAAAGTTATCAACACTTTTATGTTTGGCGTTCCGAAACCCACCTTATCTCAGGCTGAAAAGCGTTTTTGTGCATTGTGCCATAACTTTTCAGGGAAGCTTCAGAACATGAAATTTTAACCTCCCACTATAGCAGAAAGGGTCTTTCTAGTAGTTGCACATCAAATCTAAACTGTCTGAAGTGTTTTTCCAAAGTTATCAACACTTTTATGTTTGGCGTTCCGAAACCCACCTTATCTCAGGCTGAAAAGCGTTTTTACGCATTGTGGCATAACTTTTCAGGGAAGCTTCAGAACATGAAATTTTAACCTCCCACTATAGCAGAAAGGGTCTTTCTAGTAGGTGCACATCAAATCTAAGCTGTCTGAAGTGTTTTTCGAAAGTTATCAACACTTTTATGTTTGGCGTTCCGAAACCCACCTTATCTCAGGCTGAAAAGCGTTTTTGTGCATTGTGCCATAACTTTTCAGGAAAGCTTCAGAACATGAAATTTTAACCTCCCACTATAGCAGAAAGGGTCTTTCTAGTAGTTGCACATCAAATCTAAACTGTCTGAAGTGTTTTTCCAAAGTTATTAACACTTTTATGTTTGGCGTTCCGAAACCCACCTTATCTCAGGCTGAAAAGCGTTTTTGTGCATTGTGCCATAACTTTTCAGGGAAGCTTCAGAACATGAAATTTTAACCTCCCACTATAGCAGAAAGGGTCTTTCTAGTAGTTGCACATCAAATCTAAACTGTCTGAAGTGTTTTTCCAAAGTTATCAACACTTTTATGTTTGGCGTTCCGAAACCCACCTTATCTCAGGCTGAAAAGCGTTTTTGTGCATTGTGCCATAACTTTTCAGGAAAGCTTCAGAACATGAAATTTTAACCTCCCACTATAGCAGAAAGGGTCTTTCTAGTAGTTGCACATCAAATCTAAACTGTCTGAAGTGTTTTTCCAAAGTTATTAACACTTTTATGTTTGGCGTTCCGAAACCCACCTTATCTCAGGCTGAAAAGCGTTTTTGTGCATTGTGCCATAACTTTTCAGGGAAGCTTCAGAACATGAAATTTTAACCTCCCACTATAGCAGAAAGGGTCTTTCTAGTAGTTGCACATCAAATCTAAACTGTCTGAAGTGTTTTTCCAAAGTTATCAACACTTTTATGTTTGGCGTTCCGAAACCCACCTTATCTCAGGCTGAAAAGCGTTTTTACGCATTGTGCCATAACTTTTCAGGGAAGCTTCAGAACATGAAATTTTAACCTTCCACTATAGCAGAAAGGGTCTTTCTAGTAGGTGCACATCAAATCTAAGCTCTCTGAAGTGTTTTTCGAAAGTTATCAACACTTTTATGTTTGGCGTTCCGAAACCCACCTTATCTCAGGCTGAAAAGCGTTTTTGTGCATTGTGCCATAACTTTTCAGGGAAGCTTCAGAACATGAAATTTTAACCTCCCACTATAGCAGAAAGGGTCTTTCTAGTAGTTGCACATCAAATCTAAACTGTCTGAAGTGTTTTTCCAAAGTTATTAACACTTTTATGTTTGGCGTTCCGAAACCCACCTTATCTCAGGCTGAAAAGCGTTTTTGTGCATTGTGCCATAACTTTTCAGGGAAGCTTCAGAACATGAAATTTTAACCTCCCACTATAGCAGAAAGGGTCTTTCTAGTAGTTGCACATCAAATCTAAACTGTCTGAAGTGTTTTTCCAAAGTTATCAACACTTTTATGTTTGGCGTTCCGAAACCCACCTTATCTCAGGCTGAAAAGCGTTTTTGTGCATTGTGCCATAACTTTTCAGGGAAGCTTCAGAACATGAAATTTTAACCTCCCACTATAGCAGAAAGGGTCTTTCTAGTAGTTGCACATCAAATCTAAACTGTCTGAAGTGTTTTTCCAAAGTTATCAACACTTTTATGTTTGGCGTTCCGAAACCCACCTTATCTCAGGCTGAAAAGCGTTTTTGTGCTTTGTGCCATAACTTTTCTGGGAAGCTTCAGAACATGAAATTTTAACCTCCCACTATAGCAGAAAGGGTCTTTCTAGTAGTTGCACATCAAATCTAAGCTGTCTGAAGTGTTTTTCAAAAGTTATCAACACTTTTATGTTTGGCGTTCCGAAACCCACCTTATCTCAGGCTGAAAAGCGTTTTTGTGCATTGTGCCATAACTTTTCAGGGAAGCTTCAGAACATGAAATTTTAACCTCCCACTATAGCAGAAAGGGTCTTTCTAGTAGTTGCACATCAAATCTAAACTGTCTGAAGTGTTTTTCCAAAGTTATCAACACTTTTATGTTTGGCGTTCCGAAACCCACCTTATCTCAGGCTGAAAAGCGTTTTTACGCATTGTGCCATAACTTTTCAGGGAAGCTTCAGAACATGAAATTTTAACCTCCCACTATAGCAGAAAGGGTCTTTCTAGTAGTTGCACATCAAATCTAAACTGTCTGAAGTGTTTTTCCAAAGTTATCAACACTTTTATGTTTGGCGTTCCGAAACCCACCTTATCTCAGGCTGAAAAGCGTTTTTGTGCATTGTGCCATAACTTTTCAGGGAAGCTTCAGAACATGAAATTTTAACCTCCCACTATAGCAGAAAGGGTCTTTCTAGTAGTTGCACATCAAATCTAAGCTGTCTGAAGTGTTTTTCAAAAGTTATCAACACTTTTATGTTTGGCGTTCCGAAACCCACCTTATCTCAGGCTGAAAAGCGTTTTTGTGCATTGTGCCATAACTTTTCAGGAAAGCTTCAGAACATGAAATTTTAACCTCCCACTATAGCAGAAAGGGTCTTTCTAGTAGGTGCACATCAAATCTAAGCTCTCTGAAGTGTTTTTCGAAAGTTATCAACACTTTTATGTTTGGCGTTCCGAAACCCACCTTATCTCAGGCTGAAAAGCGTTTTTGTGCATTGTGCCATAACTTTTCAGGGAAGCTTCAGAACATGAAATTTTAACCTCCCACTATAGCAGAAAGGGTCTTTCTAGTAGTTGCACATCAAATCTAAACTGTCTGAAGTGTTTTTCCAAAGTTATTAACACTTTTATGTTTGGCGTTCCGAAACCCACCTTATCTCAGGCTGAAAAGCGTTTTTGTGCATTGTGCCATAACTTTTCAGGGAAGCTTCAGAACATGAAATTTTAACCTCCCACTATAGCAGAAAGGGTCTTTCTAGTAGTTGCACATCAAATCTAAACTGTCTGAAGTGTTTTTCCAAAGTTATTAACACTTTTATGTTTGGCGTTCCGAAACCCACCTTATCTCAGGCTGAAAAGCGTTTTTGTGCATTGTGCCATAACTTTTCAGGGAAGCTTCAGAACATGAAATTTTAACCTCCCACTATAGCAGAAAGGGTCTTTCTAGTAGTTGCACATCAAATCTAAACTGTCTGAAGTGTTTTTCCAAAGTTATCAACACTTTTATGTTTGGCGTTCCGAAACCCACCTTATCTCAGGCTGAAAAGCGTTTTTACGCATTGTGCCATAACTTTTCAGGGAAGCTTCAGAACATGAAATTTTAACCTACCACTATAGCAGAAAGGGTCTTTCTAGTAGGTGCACATCAAATCTAAGCTGTCTGAAGTGTTTTTCGAAAGTTATCAACACTTTTATGTTTGGCGTTCCGAAACCCACCTTATCTCAGGCTGAAAAGCGTTTTTGTGCATTGTGCCATAACTTTTCAGGGAAGCTTCAGAACATGAAATTTTAACCTCCCACTATAGCAGAAAGGGTCTTTCAAGTAGTTGCACATCAAATCTAAACTGTCTGAAGTGTTTTTCCAAAGTTATCAACACTTTTATGTTTGGCGTTCCGAAACCCACCTTATCTCAGGCTGAAAAGCGTTTTTACGCATTGTGCCATAACTTTTCAGGGAAGCTTCAGAACATGAAATTTTAACCTCCCACTATAGCAGAAAGGGTCTTTCTAGTAGGTGCACATCAAATCTAAGCTGTCTGAAGTGTTTTTCGAAAGTTATCAACACTTTTATGTTTGGCGTTCCGAAACCCACCTTATCTCAGGCTGAAAAGCGTTTTTGTGCATTGTGCCATAACTTTTCAGGGAAGCTTCAGAACATGAAATTTTAACCTCCCACTATAGCAGAAAGGGTCTTTCTAGTAGTTGCACATCAAATCTAAACTGTCTGAAGTGTTTTTCCAAAGTTATCAACACTTTTATGTTTGGCGTTCCGAAACCCACCTTATCTCAGGCTGAAAAGCGTTTTTACGCATTGTGCCATAACTTTTCAGGGAAGCTTCAGAACATGAAATTTTAACCTCCCACTATAGCAGAAAGGGTCTTTCTAGTAGGTGCACATCAAATCTAAGCTGTCTGAAGTGTTTTTCGAAAGTTATCAACACTTTTATGTTTGGCGTTCCGAAACCCACCTTATCTCAGGCTGAAAAGCGTTTTTGTGCATTGTGCCATAACTTTTCAGGGAAGCTTCAGAACATGAAATTTTAACCTCCCACTATAGCAGAAAGGGTCTTTCTAGTAGTTGCACATCAAATCTAAGCTGTCTGAAGTGTTTTTCAAAAGTTATCAACACTTTTATGTTTGGCGTTCCGAAACCCACCTTATCTCAGGCTGAAAAGCGTTTTTGTGCATTGTGCCATAACTTTTCAGGAAAGCTTCAGAACATGAAATTTTAACCTCCCACTATAGCAGAAAGGGTCTTTCTAGTAGTTGCACATCAAATCAAAACTGTCTGAAGTGTTTTTCCAAAGTTATCAACACTTTTATGTTTGGCGTTCCGAAACCCACCTTATCTCAGGCTGAAAAGCGTTTTTACGCATTGTGCCATAACTTTTCAGGGAAGCTTCAGAACATGAAATTTTAACCTCCCACTATAGCAGAAAGGGTCTTTCTAGTAGGTGCACATCAAATCTAAGCTCTCTGAAGTGTTTTTCGAAAGTTATCAACACTTTTATGTTTGGCGTTCCGAAACCCACCTTATCTCAGGCTGAAAAGCGTTTTTGTGCATTGTGCCATAACTTTTCAGGAAAGCTTCAGAACATGAAATTTTAACCTCCCACTATAGCAGAAAGGGTCTTTCTAGTAGTTGCACATCAAATCTAAACTGTCTGAAGTGTTTTTCCAAAGTTATCAACACTTTTATGTTTGGCGTTCCGAAACCCACCTTATCTCAGGCTGAAAAGCGTTTTTGTGCATTGTGCCATAACTTTTCAGGGAAGCTTCAGAACATGAAATTTTAACCTCCCACTATAGCAGAAAGGGTCTTTCTAGTAGTTGCACATCAAATCTAAACTGTCTGAAGTGTTTTTCCAAAGTTATCAACACTTTTATGTTTGGCGTTCCGAAACCCACCTTATCTCAGGCTGAAAAGCGTTTTTACGCATTGTGCCATAACTTTTCAGGGAAGCTTCAGAACATGAAATTTTAACCTCCCACTATAGCAGAAAGGGTCTTTCTAGTAGTTGCACATCAAATCTAAACTGTCTGAAGTGTTTTTCCAAAGTTATCAACACTTTTATGTTTGGCGTTCCGAAACCCACCTTATCTCAGGCTGAAAAGCGTTTTTGTGCATTGTGCCATAACTTTTCAGGGAAGCTTCAGAACATGAAATTTTAACCTCCCACTATAGCAGAAAGGGTCTTTCTAGTAGTTGCACATCAAATCTAAGCTGTCTGAAGTGTTTTTCAAAAGTTATCAACACTTTTATGTTTGGCGTTCCGAAACCCACCTTATCTCAGGCTGAAAAGCGTTTTTGTGCATTGTGCCATAACTTTTCAGGAAAGCTTCAGAACATGAAATTTTAACCTCCCACTATAGCAGAAAGGGTCTTTCTAGTAGTTGCACATCAAATCTAAACTGTCTGAAGTGTTTTTCCAAAGTTATCAACACTTTTATGTTTGGCGTTCCGAAACCCACCTTATCTCAGGCTGAAAAGCGTTTTTGTGCATTGTGCCATAACTTTTCAGGAAAGCTTCAGAACATGAAATTTTAACCTCCCACTATAGCAGAAAGGGTCTTTCTAGTAGTTGCACATCAAATCTAAACTGTCTGAAGTGTTTTTCCAAAGTTATCAACACTTTTATGTTTGGCGTTCCGAAACCCACCTTATCTCAGGCTGAAAAGCGTTTTTACGCATTGTGCCATAACTTTTCAGGGAAGCTTCAGAACATGAAATTTTAACCTCCCACTATAGCAGAAAGGGTCTTTCTAGTAGGTGCACATCAAATCTAAGCTCTCTGAAGTGTTTTTCGAAAGTTATCAACACTTTTATGTTTGGCGTTCCGAAACCCACCTTATCTCAGGCTGAAAAGCGTTTTTGTGCATTGTGCCATAACTTTTCAGGGAAGCTTCAGAACATGAAATTTTAACCTCCCACTATAGCAGAAAGGGTCTTTCTAGTAGTTGCACATCAAATCTAAACTGTCTGAAGTGTTTTTCCAAAGTTATCAACACTTTTATGTTTGGCGTTCCGAAACCCACCTTATCTCAGGCTGAAAAGCGTTTTTGTGCATTGTGCCATAACTTTTCAGGGAAGCTTCAGAACATGAAATTTTAACCTCCCACGATAGCAGAAGGGGTCTTTCTAGTAGTTGCACATCAAATCTAAACTGTCTGAAGTGTTTTTCCAAAGTTATCAACACTTTTATGTTTGGCGTTCCGAAACCCACCTTATCTCAGGCTGAAAAGCGTTTTTGTGCATTGTGCCATAACTTTTCAGGGAAGCTTCAGAACATGAAATTTTAACCTCCCACTATAGCAGAAAGGGTCTTTCTAGTAGTTGCATATCAAATCTAAGCTGTCTGAAGTGTTTTTCAAAAGTTATCAACACTTTTATGTTTGGCGTTCCGAAACCCACCTTATCTCAGGCTGAAAAGCGTTTTTGTGCATTGTGCCATAACTTTTCAGGGAAGCTTCAGAACATGAAATTTTAACCTCCCACTATAGCAGAAAGGGTCTTTCTAGTAGTTGCATATCAAATCTAAGCTGTCTGAAGTGTTTTTCAAAAGTTATCAACACTTTTATGTTTGGCGTTCCGAAACCCACCTTATCTCAGGCTGAAAAGCGTTTTTGTGCATTGTGCCATAACTTTTCAGGAAAGCTTCAGAACATGGAATTTTAACCTCCCACTATAGCAGAAAGGGTCTTTCTAGTAGTTGCACATCAAATCTAAACTGTCTGAAGTGTTTTTCCAAAGTTATCAACACTTTTATGTTTGGCGTTCCGAAACCCACCTTATCTCAGGCTGAAAAGCGTTTTTGTGCATTGTGCCATAACTTTTCAGGGAAGCTTCAGAACATGAAATTTTAACCTCCCACTATAGCAGAAAGGGACTTTCTAGTAGTTGCACATCAAATCTAAGCTGTCTGAAGTGTTTTTCAAAAGTTATCAACACTTTTATGTTTGGCGTTCCGAAACCCACCTTATCTCAGGCTGAAAAGCGTTTTTGTGCATTGTGCCATAACTTTTCAGGAAAGCTTCAGAACATGAAATTTTAACCTCCCACTATAGCAGAAAGGGTCTTTCTAGTAGTTGCACATCAAATCTAAACTGTCTGAAGTGTTTTTCCAAAGTTATCAACACTTTTATGTTTGGCGTTCCGAAACCCACCTTATCTCAGGCTGAAAAGCGTTTTTACGCATTGTGCCATAACTTTTCAGGGAAGCTTCAGAACATGAAATTTTAACCTCCCACTATAGCAGAAAGGGTCTTTCTAGTAGGTGCACATCAAATCTAAGCTCTCTGAAGCGTTTTTCGAAAGTTATCAACACTTTTATGTTTGGCGTTCCGAAACCCACCTTATCTCAGGCTGAAAAGCGTTTTTGTGCATTGTGCCATAACTTTTCAGGGTAGCTTCAGAACATGTAATTTTAACCTCCCACTATAGCAGAAAGGGTCTTTCTAGTAGTTGCACATCAAATCTAAACTGTCTGAAGTGTTTTTCCAAAGTTATTAACACTTTTATGTTTGGCGTTCCGAAACCCACCTTATCTCAGGCTGAAAAGCGTTTTTGTGCATTGTGCCATAACTTTTCAGGAAAGCTTCAGACCATGAAATTTTAACCTCCCACTAAAGCAGAAAGGGTCTTTCTAGTAGGTGCACATCAAATCTAAGCTCTGTGAAGTGTTTTTCGAAAGTTATCAACACTTTTATGTTTGGCGTTCCGAAACCCACCTTATCTCAGGCTGAAAAGCGTTTTTGTGCATTGTGCCATAACTTTTCAGGGAAGCTTCAGAACATGAAATTTTAACCTCCCACTATAGCAGAAAGGGTCTTTCTAGTAGTTGCACATCAAATCTAAACTGTCTGAAGTGTTTTTCCAAAGTTATTAACACTTTTATGTTTGGCGTTCCGAAACCCACCTTATCTCAGGCTGAAAAGCGTTTTTGTGCATTGTGCCGTAACTTTTCAGGGAAGCTTCAGAACATGAAATTTTAACCTCCCACTATAGCAGAAAGGGTCTTTCTAGTAGTTGCACATCAAATCTAAACTGTCTGAAGTGTTTTTCCAAAGTTATTAACACTTTTATGTTTGGCGTTCCGAAACCCACCTTATCTCAGGCTGAAAAGCGTTTTTGTGCATTGTGCCATAACTTTTCAGGAAAGCTTCAGAACATGAAATTTTAACCTCCCACTATAGCAGAAAGGGTCTTTCTAGTAGTTGCACATCAAATCTAAACTGTCTGAAGTGTTTTTCCAAAGTTATCAACACTTTTATGTTTGGCGTTCCGAAACCCACCTTATCTCACGCTGAAAAGCGTTTTTACGCATTGTGCCATAACTTTTCAGGGAAGCTTCAGAACATGAAATTTTAACCTCCCACTATAGCAGAAAGGGTCTTTCTAGTAGGTGCACATCAAATCTAAGCTGTCTGAAGTGTTTTTCGAAAGTTATCAACACTTTTATGTTTGGCGTTCCGAAACCCACCTTATCTCAGGCTGAAAAGCGTTTTTGTGCATTGTGCCATAACTTTTCAGGGAAGCTTCAGAACATGAAATTTTAACCTCCCACTATAGCAGAAAGGGTCTTTCTAGTAGTTGCACATCAAATCTAAGCTGTCTGAAGTGTTTTTCAAAAGTTATCAACACTTTTATGTTTGGCGTTCCGAAACCCACCTTATCTCAGGCTGAAAAGCGTTTTTGTGCATTGTGCCATAACTTTTCAGGAAAGCTTCAGAACATGAAATTTTAACCTCCCACTATAGCAGATAGGGTCTTTCTAGTAGGTGCACATCAAATCTAAGCTCTCTGAAGTGTTTTTCGAAAGTTATCAACACTTTTATGTTTGGCGTTCCGAAACCCACCTTATCTCAGGCTGAAAAGCGTTTTTGTGCATTGTGCCATAACTTTTCAGGGAAGCTTCAGAACATGAAATTTTAACCTCCCACTATAGCAGAAAGGGTCTTTCTAGTAGTTGCACATCAAATCTAAACTGTCTGAAGTGTTTTTCCAAAGTTATTAACACTTTTATGTTTGGCGTTCCGAAACCCACCTTATCTCAGGCTGAAAAGCGTTTTTGTGCATTGTGCCATAACTTTTCAGGGAAGCTTCAGAACATGAAATTTTAACCTCCCACTATAGCAGAAAGGGTCTTTCTAGTAGTTGCACATCAAATCTAAACTGTCTGAAGTGTTTTTCCAAAGTTATCAACACTTTTATGTTTGGCGTTCCGAAACCCACCTTATCTCAGGCTGAAAAGCGTTTTTGTGCATTGTGCCATAACTTTTCAGGGAAGCTTCAGAACATGAAATTTTAACCTCCCACTATAGCAGAAAGGGTCTTTCTAGTAGTTGCACATCAAATCTAAACTGTCTGAAGTGTTTTTCCAAAGTTATTAACACTTTTATGTTTGGCGTTCCGAAACCCACCTTATCTCAGGCTGAAAAGCGTTTTTGTGCATTGTGCCATAACTTTTCAGGAAAGCTTCAGAACATGAAATTTTAACCTCCCACTATAGCAGATAGGGTCTTTCTAGTAGTTGCACATCAAATCTAAGCTCTCTGAAGTGTTTTTCGAAAGTTATCAACACTTTTATGTTTGGCGTTCCGAAACCCACCTTATCTCAGGCTGAAAAGCGTTTTTGTGCATTGTGCCATAACTTTTCAGGGAAGCTTCAGAACATGAAATTTTAACCTCCCACTATAGCAGAAAGGGTCTTTCTAGTAGTTGCACATCAAATCTAAACTGTCTGAAGTGTTTTTCCAAAGTTATTAACACTTTTATGTTTGGCGTTCCGAAACCCACCTTATCTCAGGCTGAAAAGCGTTTTTGTGCATTGTGCCATAACTTTTCAGGGAAGCTTCAGAACATGAAATTTTAACCTCCCACTATAGCAGAAAGGGTCTTTCTAGTAGTTGCACATCAAATCTAAACTGTCTGAAGTGTTTTTCCAAAGTTATCAACACTTTTATGTTTGGCGTTCCGAAACCCACCTTATCTCAGGCTGAAAAGCGTTTTTACGCATTGTGCCATAACTTTTCAGGGAAGCTTCAGAACATGAAATTTTAACCTCCCACTACAGCAGAAAGGGTCTTTCTAGTAGGTGCACATCAAATCTAAGCTGTCTGAAGTGTTTTTCGAAAGTTATCAACACTTTTATGTTTGGCGTTCCGAAACCCACCTTATCTCAGGCTGAAAAGCGTTTTTGTGCATTGTGCCATAACTTTTCAGAGAAGCTTCAGAACATGAAATTTTAACCTCCCACTATAGCAGAAAGGGTCTTTCTAGTAGTTGCACATCAAATCTAAACTGTCTGAAGTGTTTTTCCAAAGTTATTAACACTTTTATGTTTGGCGTTCCGAAACCCACCTTATCTCTGGCTGAAAAGCGTTTTTGTGCATTGTGCCATAACTTTTCAGGGAAGCTTCAGAACATGAAATTTTAACCTCCCACTATAGCAGAAAGGGTCTTTCTAGTAGTTGCACATCAAATCTAAACTGTCTGAAGTGTTTTTCCAAAGTTATCAACACTTTTATGTTTGGCGTTCCGAAACCCACCTTATCTCAGGCTGAAAAGCGTTTTTACGCATTGTGCCATAACTTTTCAGGGAAGCTTCAGAACATGAAATTTTAACCTCCCACTATAGCAGAAAGGGTCTTTCTAGTAGGTGCACATCAAATCTAAGCTGTCTGAAGTGTTTTTCGAAAGTTATCAACACTTTTATGTTTGGCGTTCCGAAACCCACCTTATCTCAGGCTGAAAAGCGTTTTTGTGCATTGTGCCATAACTTTTCAGGGAAGCTTCAGAACATGAAATTTTAACCTCCCACTATAGCAGAAAGGGTCTTTCTAGTAGTTGCACATCAAATCTAAGCTGTCTGAAGTGTTTTTCAAAAGTTATCAACACTTTTATGTTTGGCGTTCCGAAACCCACCTTATCTCAGGCTGAAAAGCGTTTTTGTGCATTGTGCCATAACTTTTCAGGAAAGCTTCAGAACATGAAATTTTAACCTCCCACTATAGCAGAAAGGGTCTTTCTAGTAGTTGCACATCAAATCTAAACTGTCTGAAGTGTTTTTCCAAAGTTATCAACACTTTTATGTTTGGCGTTCCGAAACCCACCTTATCTCAGGCTGAAAAGCGTTTTTACGCATTGTGCCATAACTTTTCAGGGAAGCTTCAGAACATGAAATTTTAACCTCCCACTATAGCAGAAAGGGTCTTTCTAGTAGGTGCACATCAAATCTAAGCTCTCTGAAGTGTTTTTCGAAAGTTATCAACACTTTTATGTTTGGCGTTCCGAAACCCACCTTATCTCAGGCTGAAAAGCGTTTTTACGCATTGTGCCATAACTTTTCAGGGAAGCTTCAGAACATGAAATTTTAACCTCCCACTATAGCAGAAAGGGTCTTTCTAGTAGGTGCACATCAAATCTAAGCTCTCTGAAGTGTTTTTCGAAAGTTATCAACACTTTTATGTTTGGCGTTCCGAAACCCACCTTATCTCAGGCTGAAAAGCGTTTTTGTGCATTGTGCCATAACTTTTCAGGGAAGCTTCAGAACATGAAATTTTAACCTCCCACTATAGCAGAAAGGTTCTTTCTAGTAGTTGCACATCAAATCTAAACTGTCTGAAGTGTTTTTCCAAAGTTATCAACACTTTTATGTTTGGCGTTCCGAAACCCACCTTATCTCAGGCTGAAAGGCGTTTTTACGCATTGTGCCATAACTTTTCAGGGAAGCTTCAGAACATGAAATTTTAACCTTCCACTATAGCAGAAAGGGTCTTTCTAGTAGGTGCACATCAAATCTAAGCTCTCTGAAGTGTTTTTCGAAAGTTATCAACACTTTTATGTTTGGCGTTCCGAAACCCACCTTATCTCAGGCTGAAAAGCGTTTTTGTGCATTGTGCCATAACTTTTCAGGGAAGCTTCAGAACATGAAATTTTAACCTCCCACTATAGCAGAAAGGGTCTTTCTAGTAGTTGCACATCAAATCTAAACTGTCTGAAGTGTTTTTCCAAAGTCATTAACACTTTTATGTTTGGCGTTCCGAAACCCACCTTATCTCAGGCTGAAATGCGTTTTTGTGCATTGTGCCATAACTTTTCAGGGAAGCTTCAGAACATGAAATTTTAACCTCCCACTATAGCAGAAAGGGTCTTTCTAGTAGTTGCACATCAAATCTAAACTGTCTGAAGTGTTTTTCCAAAGTTATCAACACTTTTATGTTTGGCGTTCCGAAACCCACCTTATCTCAGGCTGAAAAGCGTTTTTGTGCATTGTGCCATAACTTTTCAGGGAAGCTTCAGAACATGAAATTTTAACCTCCCACTATAGCAGAAAGGGTCTTTCTAGTGGTTGCACATCAAATCTAAGCTGTCTGAAGTGTTTTTCAAAAGTTATCAACACTTTTATGTTTGGCGTTCCGAAACCCACCTTATCTCAGGCTGAAAAGCGTTTTTGTGCATTGTGCCATAACTTTTCAGGAAAGCTTCAGAACATGAAATTTTAACCTCCCACTATAGCAGAAAGGGTCTTTCTAGTAGTTGCACATCAAATCTAAACTGTCTGAAGTGTTTTTCCAAAGTTATCAACACTTTTATGTTTGGCGTTCCGAAACCCACCTTATCTCAGGCTGAAAAGCGTTTTTACGCATTGTGCCATAACTTTTCAGGGAAGCTTCAGAACATGAAATTTTAACCTCCCACTATAGCAGAAAGGGTCTTTCTAGTAGGTGCACATCAAATCTAAGCTCTCTGAAGTGTTTTTCGAAAGTTATCAACACTTTTATGTTTGGCGTTCCGAAACCCACCTTATCTCTGGCTGAAAAGCGTTTTTGTGCATTGTGCCATAACTTTTCAGGAAAGCTTCAGAACATGAAATTTTAACCTCCCACTATAGCAGAAAGGGTCTTTCTAGTAGTTGCACATCAAATCTAAGCTGTCTGAAGTGTTTTTCAAAAGTTATCAACACTTTTATGTTTGGCGTTCCGAAACCCACCTTATCTCAGGCTGAAAAGCGTTTTTGTACATTGTGCCATAACTTTTCAGGAAAGCTTCAGAACATGAAATTTTAACCTCCCACTATAGCAGAAAGGGTCTTTCTAGTAGGTGCACATCAAATCTAAGCTCTCTGAAGTGTTTTTCGAAAGTTATCAACACTTCTATGTTTGGCGTTCCGAAACCCACCTTATCTCAGGCTGTAAAGCGTTTTTGTGCATTGTGCCATAACTTTTCAGGGAAGCTTCAGAACATGAAATTTTAACCTCCCACTATAGCAGAAAGGGTCTTTCTAGTAGTTGCACATCAAATCTAAACTGTCTGAAGTGTTTTTCCAAAGTTATCAACACTTTTATGTTTGGCGTTCCGAAACCCACCTTATCTCAGGCTGAAAAGCGTTTTTACGCATTGTGCCATAACTTTTCAGGGAAGCTTTAGAACATGAAATTTTAACCTCCCACTATAGCAGAAAGGGTCTTTCTAGTAGGTGCACATCAAATCTAAGCTGTCTGAAGTGTTTTTCGAAAGTTATTAACACTTTTATGTTTGGCGTTCCGAAACCCACCTTATCTCAGGCTGAAAAGCGTTTTTGTGCATTGTGCCATAACTTTTCAGGGAAGCTTCAGAACATGAAATTTTAACCTCCCACTATAGCAGAAAGGGTCTTTCTAGTAGTTGCACATCAAATCTAAACTGTCTGAAGTGTTTTTCCAAAGTTATTAACACTTTTATGTTTGGCGTTCCGAAACCCACCTTATCTCAGGCTGAAAAGCGTTTTTGTGCATTGTGCCATAACTTTTCAGGGAAGCTTCAGAACATGAAATTTTAACCTCCCACTAAAGCAGAAAGGGTCTTTCTAGTAGTTGCACATCAAATCTAAACTGTCTGAAGTGTTTTTCCAAAGTTATTAACACTTTTATGTTTGGCGTTCCGAAACCCACCTTATCTCAGGCTGAAAAGCGTTTTTGTGCATTGTGCCATAACTTTTCAGGGAAGCTTCAGAACATGAAATTTTAACCTCCCACTATAGCAGAAAGGGTCTTTCTAGTAGTTGCACATCAAATCTAAACTGTCTGAAGTGTTTTTCCAAAGTTATCAACACTTTTATGTTTGGCGTTCCGAAACCCACCTTATCTCAGGCTGAAAAGCGTTTTTACGCATTGTGCCATAACTTTTCAGGGAAGCTTCAGAACATGAAATTTTAACCTCCCACTATAGCAGAAAGGGTCTTTCTAGTAGGTGCACATCAAATCTAAGCTCTCTGAAGTGTTTTTCGAAAGTTATCAACACTTTTATGTTTGGCGTTCCGAAACCCACCTTATCTCAGGCTGAAAAGCGTTTTTGTGCATTGTGCCATAACTTTTCAGGGAAGCTTCAGAACATGAAATTTTAACCTCCCACTATAGCAGAAAGGGTCTTTCTAGTAGTTGCACATCAAATCTAAACTGTCTGAAGTGTTTTTCCAAAGTTATTAACACTTTTATGTTTGGCGTTCCGAAACCCACCTTATCTCAGGCTGAAAAGCGTTTTTGTGCATTGTGCCATAACTTTTCAGGGAAGCTTCAGAACATGAAATTTTAACCTCCCACTATAGCAGAAAGGGTCTTTCTAGTAGTTGCACATCAAATCTAAACTGTCTGAAGTGTTTTTCCAAAGTTATCAACACTTTTATGTTTGGCGTTCCGAAACCCACCTTATCTCAGGCTGAAAAGCGTTTTTACGCATTGTGCCATAACTTTTCAGGGAAGCTTCAGAACATGAAATTTTAACCTCCCACTATAGCAGAAAGGGTCTTTCTAGTAGGTGCACATCAAATCTAAGCTGTCTGAAGTGTTTTTCGAAAGTTATCAACACTTTTATGTTTGGCGTTCCGAAACCCACCTTATCTCAGGCTGAAAAGCGTTTTTGTGCATTGTGCCATAACTTTTCAGGGAAGCTTCAGAACATGAAATTTTAACCTCCCACTATAGCAGAAAGGGTCTTTCTAGTAGTTGCACATCAAATCTAAGCTGTCTGAAGTGTTTTTCAAAAGTTGTCAACACTTTTATGTTTGGCGTTCCGAAACCCACCTTATCTCAGGCTGAAAAGCGTTTTTGTGCATTGTGCCATAACTTTTCAGGAAAGCTTCAGAACATGAAATTTTAACCTCCCACTATAGCAGAAAGGGTCTTTCTAGTAGGTGCACATCAAATCTAAGCTCTCTGAAGTGTTTTTCGAAAGTTATCAACACTTTTATGTTTGGCGTTCCGAAACCCACCTTATCTCAGGCTGAAAAGCGTTTTTGTGCATTGTGCCATAACTTTTCAGGGAAGCTTCAGAACATGAAATTTTAACCTCCCACTATAGCAGAAAGGGTCTTTCTAGTAGTTGCACATCAAATCTAAACTGTCTGAAGTGTTTTTCCAAAGTTATTAACACTTTTATGTTTGGCGTTCCGAAACCCACCTTATCTCAGGCTGAAAAGCGTTTTTGTGCATTGTGCCATAACTTTTCAGGGAAGCTTCAGAACATGAAATTTTAACCTCCCACTATAGCAGAAAGGGTCTTTCTAGTAGTTGCACATCAAATCTAAACTGTCTGAAGTGTTTTTCCAAAGTTATCAACACTTTTATGTTTGGCGTTCCGAAACCCACCTTATCTCAGGCTGAAAAGCGTTTTTACGCATTGTGCCATAACTTTTCAGGGAAGCTTCAGAACATGAAATTTTAACCTCCCACTATAGCAGAAAGGGTCTTTCTAGTAGGTGCACATCAAATCTAAGCTGTCTGAAGTGTTTTTCGAAAGTTATCAACACTTTTATGTTTGGCGTTCCGAAACCCACCTTATCTCAGGCTGAAAAGCGTTTTTGTGCATTGTGCCATAACTTTTCAGGGAAGCTTCAGAACATGAAATTTTAACCTCCCACTATAGCAGAAAGGGTCTTTCTAGTAGTTGCACATCAAATCTAAACTGTCTGAAGTGTTTTTCCAAAGTTATTAACACTTTTATGTTTGGCGTTCCGAAACCCACCTTGTCTCAGGCTGAAAAGCGTTTTTGTGCATTGTGCCATAACTTTTCAGGGAAGCTTCAGAACATGAAATTTTAACCTCCCACTATAGCAGAAAGGGTCTTTCTAGTAGTTGCACATCAAATCTAAACTGTCTGAAGTGTTTTTCCAAAGTTATTAACACTTTTATGTTTGGCGTTCCGAAACCCACCTTATCTCAGGCTGAAAAGCGTTTTTGTGCATTGTGCCATAACTTTTCAGGGAAGCTTCAGAACATGAAATTTTAACCTCCCACTATAGCAGAAAGGGTCTTTCTAGTAGTTGCACATCAAATCTAAACTGTCTGAAGTGTTTTTCCAAAGTTATCAACACTTTTATGTTTGGCGTTCCGAAACCCACCTTATCTCAGGCTGAAAAGCGTTTTTACGCATTGTGCCATAACTTTTCAGGGAAGCTTCAGAACATGAAATTTTAACCTCCCACTATAGCAGAAAGGGTCTTTCTAGTAGGTGCACATCAAATCTAAGCTGTCTGAAGTGTTTTTCGAAAGTTATCAACACTTTTATGTTTGGCGTTCCGAAACCCACCTTATCTCAGGCTGAAAAGCGTTTTTGTGCATTGTGCCATAACTTTTCAGGGAAGCTTCAGAACATGAAATTTTAACCTCCCACTATAGCAGAAAGGGTCTTTCTAGTAGTTGCACATCAAATCTAAGCTGTCTGAAGTGTTTTTCAAAAGTTATCAACACTTTTATGTTTGGCGTTCCGAAACCCACCTTATCTCAGGCTGAAAAGCGTTTTTGTGCATTGTGCCATAACTTTTCAGGAAAGCTTCAGAACATGAAATTTTAACCTCCCACTATAGCAGAAAGGGTCTTTCTAGTAGTTGCACATCAAATCTAAACTGTCTGAAGTGTTTTTCCAAAGTTATCAACACTTTTATGTTTGGCGTTCCGAAACCCACCTTATCTCAGGCTGAAAAGCGTTTTTACGCATTGTGCCATAACTTTTCAGGGAAGCTTCAGAACATGAAATTTTAACCTCCCACTATAGCAGAAAGGGTCTTTCTAGTAGGTGCACATCAAATCTAAGCTCTCTGAAGTGTTTTTCGAAAGTTATCAACACTTTTATGTTTGGCGTTCCGAAACCCACCTTATCTCAGGCTGAAAAGCGTTTTTGTGCATTGTGCCATAACTTTTCAGGAAAGCTTCAGAACATGAAATTTTAACCTCCCACTATAGCAGAAAGGGTCTTTCTAGTAGTTGCACATCAAATCTAAACTGTCTGAAGTGTTTTTCCAAAGTTATTAACACTTTTATGTTTGGCGTTCCGAAACCCACCTTATCTCAGGCTGAAAAGCGTTTTTGTGCATTTTGCCATAACTTTTCAGGGAAGCTTCAGAACATGAAATTTTAACCTCCCACTATAGCAGAAAGGGTCTTTCTAGTAGTTGCACATCAAATCTAAACTGTCTGAAGTGTTTTTCCAAAGTTATCAACACTTTTATGTTTGGCGTTCCGAAACCCACCTTATCTCAGGCTGAAAAGCGTTTTTACGCATTGTGCCATAACTTTTCAGGGAAGCTTCAGAACATGAAATTTTAACCTTCCACTATAGCAGAAAGGGTCTTTCTAGTAGGTGCACATCAAATCTAAGCTCTCTGAAGTGTTTTTCGAAAGTTATCAACACTTTTATGTTTGGCGTTCCGAAACCCACCTTATCTCAGGCTGAAAAGCGTTTTTGTTCATTGTGCCATAACTTTTCAGGGAAGCTTCAGAACATGAAATTTTAACCTCCCACTATAGCAGAAAGGGTCTTTCTAGTAGTTGCACATCAAATCTAAACTGTCTGAAGTGTTTTTCCAAAGTTATTAACACTTTTATGTTTGGCGTTCCGAAACCCACCTTATCTCAGGCTGAAAAGCGTTTTTGTGCATTGTGCCATAACTTTTCAGGGAAGCTTCAGAACATGAAATTTTAACCTCCCACTATAGCAGAAAGGGTCTTTCTAGTAGTTGCACATCAAATCTAAACTGTCTGAAGTGTTTTTCCAAAGTTATCAACACTTTTATGTTTGGCGTTCCGAAACCCACCTTATCTCAGGCTGAAAAGCGTTTTTGTGCATTGTGCCATAACTTTTCAGGGAAGCTTCAGAACATGAAATTTTAACCTCCCACTATAGCAGAAAGGGTCTTTCTAGTAGTTGCACATCAAATCTAAGCTGTCTGAAGTGTTTTTCAAAAGTTATCAACACTTTTATGTTTGGCGTTCCGAAACCCACCTTATCTCAGGCTGAAAAGCGTTTTTGTGCATTGTGCCATAACTTTTCAGGAAAGCTTCAGAACATGAAATTTTAACCTCCCACTATAGCAGAAAGGGTCTTTCTAGTAGTTGCACATCAAATCTAAACTGTCTGAAGTGTTTTTCCAAAGTTATCAACACTTTTATGTTTGGCGTTCCGAAACCCACCTTATCTCAGGCTGAAAAGCGTTTTTACGCATTGTGCCATAACTTTTCAGGGAAGCTTCAGAACATGAAATTTTAACCTCCCACTATAGCAGAAAGGGTCTTTCTAGTAGGTGCACATCAAATCTAAGCTCTCTGAAGTGTTTTTCGAAAGTTATCAACACTTTTATGTTTGGCGTTCCGAAACCCACCTTATCTCAGGCTGAAAAGCGTTTTTGTGCATTGTGCCATAACTTTTCAGGAAAGCTTCAGAACATGGAATTTTAACCTCCCACTATAGCAGAAAGGGTCTTTCTAGTAGTTGCACATCAAATCTAAACTGTCTGAAGTGTTTTTCCAAAGTTATTAACACTTTTATGTTTGGCGTTCCGAAACCCACCTTATCTCAGGCTGAAAAGCGTTTTTGTGCATTGTGCCATAACTTTTCAGGGAAGCTTCAGAACATGAAATTTTAACCTCCCACTATAGCAGAAAGGGTCTTTCTAGTAGTTGCACATCAAATCTAAACTGTCTGAAGTGTTTTTCCAAAGTTATCAACACTTTTATGTTTGGCGTTCCGAAACCCACCTTATCTCAGGCTGAAAAGCGTTTTTGTGCATTGTGCCATAACTTTTCAGGGAAGCTTCAGAACATGAAATTTTAACCTCCCACTATAGCAGAAAGGGTCTTTCTAGTAGTTGCATATCAAATCTAAGCTGTCTGAAGTGTTTTTCAAAAGTTATCAACACTTTTATGTTTGGCGTTCCGAAACCCACCTTATCTCAGGCTGAAAATCGTTTTTGTGCATTGTGCCATAACTTTTCAGGAAAGCTTCAGAACATGAAATTTTAACCTCCCACTATAGCAGAAAGGGTCTTTCTAGTAGTTGCACATCAAATCTAAACTGTCTGAAGTGTTTTTCCAAAGTTATCAACACTTTTATGTTTGGCGTTCCGAAACCCACCTTATCTCAGGCTGAAAAGCGTTTTTGTGCATTGTGCCATAACTTTTCAGGGAAGCTTCAGAACATGAAATTTTAACCTCCCACTATAGCAGAAAGGGTCTTTCTAGTAGTTGCACATCAAATCTAAACTGTCTGAAGTGTTTTTCCAAAGTTATCAACACTTTTATGTTTGGCGTTCCGAAACCCACCTTATCTCAGGCTGAAAAGCGTTTTTGTGCATTGTGCCATAACTTTTCAGGGAAGCTTCAGAACATGAAATTTTAACCTCCCACTATAGCAGAAAGGGTCTTTCTAGTAGTTGCACATCAAATCTAAACTGTCTGAAGTGTTTTTCCAAAGTTATTAACACTTTTATGTTTGGCGTTCCGAAACCCACCTTATCTCAGGCTGAAAAGCGTTTTTGTGCATTGTGCCATAACTTTTCAGGAAAGCTTCAGAACATGAAATTTTAACCTCCCACTATAGCAGAAAGGGTCTTTCTAGTAGGTGCACATCAAATCTAAGCTCTCTGAAGTGTTTTTCGAAAGTTATCAACACTTTTATGTTTGGCGTTCCGAAACCCACCTTATCTCAGGCTGAAAAGCGTTTTTGTGCATTGTGCCATAACTTTTCAGGGAAGCTTCAGAACATGAAATTTTAACCTCCCACTATAGCAGAAAGGGTCTTTCTAGTAGTTGCACATCAAATCTAAACTGTCTGAAGTGTTTTTCCAAAGTTATTAACACTTTTATGTTTGGCGTTCCGAAACCCACCTTATCTCAGGCTGAAAAGCGTTTTTGTGCATTGTGCCATAACTTTTCAGGGAAGCTTCAGAACATGAAATTTTAACCTCCCACTATAGCAGAAAGGGTCTTTCTAGTAGTTGCACATCAAATCTAAACTGTCTGAAGTGTTTTTCCAAAGTTATCAACACTTTTATGTTTGGCGTTCCGAAACCCACCTTATCTCAGGCTGAAAAGCGTTTTTACGCATTGTGCCATAACTTTTCAGGGAAGCTTCAGAACATGAAATTTTAACCTCCCACTATAGCAGCAAGGGTCTTTCTAGTAGGTGCACATCAAATCTAAGCTGTCTGAAGTGTTTTTCGAACGTTATCAACACTTTTATGTTTGGCGTTCCGAAACCCACCTTATCTCAGGCTGAAAAGCGTTTTTGTGCATTGTGCCATAACTTTTCAGGGAAGCTTCAGAACATGAAATTTTAACCTCCCACTATAGCAGAAAGGGTCTTTCTAGTAGTTGCACATCAAATCTAAACTGTCTGAAGTGTTTTTCCAAAGTTATTAACACTTTTATGTTTGGCGTTCCGAAACCCACCTTATCTCAGGCTGAAAAGCGTTTTTACGCATTGTGCCATAACTTTTCAGGGAAGCTTCAGAACATGAAATTTTAACCTCCCACTATAGCAAAAAGGGTCTTTCTAGTAGGTGCACATCAAATCTAAGCTGTCTGAAGTGTTTTTCGAAAGTTATCAACACTTTTATGTTTGGCGTTCCGAAACCCACCTTATCTCAGGCAGAAAAGCGTTTTTGTGCATTGTGCCATAACTTTTCAGGAAAGCTTCAGAACATGAAATTTTAACCTCCCACTATAGCAGAAAGGGTCTTTCTAGTAGGTGCACATCAAATCTAAGCTCTCTGAAGTGTTTTTCGAAAGTTATCAACACTTTTATGTTTGGCGTTCAGAAACCCACCTTATCTCAGGCTGAAAAGCGTTTTTGTGCATTGTGCCATAACTTTTCAGGGAAGCTACAGAACATGAAATTTTAACCTCCCACTATAGCAGAAAGGGCCTTTCTAGTAGTTGCACATCAAATCTAAACTGTCTGAAGTGTTTTTCCAAAGTTATTAACACTTTTATGTTTGGCGTTCCGAAACCCACCTTATCTCAGGCTGAAAAGCGTTTTTGTGCATTGTGCCATAACTTTTCAGGGAAGCTTCAGAACATGAAATTTTAACCTCCCACTATAGCAGAAAGGGTCTTTCTAGTAGTTGCACATCAAATCTAAACCGTCTGAAGTGTTTTTCCAAGGTTATTAACACTTTTATGTTTGGCGTTCCGAAACCCACCTTATCTCAGGCTGAAAAGCGTTTTTGTGCATTGTGCCATAACTTTTCAGGGAAGCTTCAGAACATGAAATTTTAACCTCCCACTATAGCAGAAAGGGTCTTTCTAGTAGTTGCACATCAAATCTAAACTGTCTGAAGTGTTTTTCCAAAGTTATTAACACTTTTATGTTTGGCGTTCCGAAACCCACCTTATCTCAGGCTGAAAAGCGTTTTTGTGCATTGTGCCATAACTTTTCAGGGAAGCTTCAGAACATGAAATTTTAACCTCCCACTATAGCAGAAAGGGTCTTTCTAGTAGTTGCACATCAAATCTAAACTGTCTGAAGTGTTTTTCCAAAGTTATCAACACTTTTATGTTTGGCGTTCCGAAACCCACCTTATCTCAGGCTGAAAAGCGTTTTTACGCATTGTGCCATAACTTTTCAGGGAAGCTTCAGAACATTAAATTTTAACCTCCCACTATAGCAGAAAGGGTCTTTCTAGTAGGTGCACATCAAATCTAAGCTGTCTGAAGTGTTTTTCGAAAGTTATCAACACTTTTATGTTTGGCGTTCCGAAACCCACCTTATCTCAGGCTGAAAAGCGTTTTTGTGCATTGTGCCATAACTTTTCAGGGAAGCTTCAGAACATGAAATTTTAACCTCCCACTATAGCAGAAAGGGTCTTTCTAGTAGTTGCACATCAAATCTAAACTGTCTGAAGTGTTTTTCCAAAGTTATTAACACTTTTATGTTTGGCGTTCCGAAACCCACCTTATCTCAGGCTGAAAAGCGTTTTTGTGCATTGTGCCATAACTTTTCAGGGAAGCTTCAGAACATGAAATTTTAACCTCCCACTATAGCAGAAAGGGTCTTTCTAGTAGTTGCACATCAAATCTAAACTGTCTGAAGTGTTTTTCCAAAGTTATCAACACTTTTATGTTTGGCGTTCCGAAACCCACCTTATCTCAGGCTGAAAAGCGTTTTTACGCATTGTGCCATAACTTTTCAGGGAAGCTTCAGAACATGAAATTTTAACCTCCCACTATAGCAGAAAGGGTCTTTCTAGTAGGTGCACATCAAATCTAAGCTGTCTGAAGTGTTTTTCGAAAGTTATCAACACTTTTATGTTTGGCGTTCCGAAACCCACCTTATCTCAGGCTGAAAAGCGTTTTTGTGCATTGTGCCATAACTTTTCAGGGAAGCTTCAGAACATGAAATTTTAACCTCCCACTATAGCAGAAAGGGTCTTTCTAGTAGTTGCACATCAAATCTAAGCTGTCTGAAGTGTTTTTCAAAAGTTATCAACACTTTTATGTTTGGCGTTCCGAAACCCACCTTATCTCAGGCTGAAAAGCGTTTTTGTGCATTGTGCCATAACTTTTCAGGAAAGCTTCAGAACATGAAATTTTAACCTCCCACTATAGCAGAAAGGGTCTTTCTAGTAGTTGCACATCAAATCTAAACTGTCTGAAGTGTTTTTCCAAAGTTATCAACACTTTTATGTTTGGCGTTCCGAAACCCACCTTATCTCAGGCTGAAAAGCGTTTTTACGCATTGTGCCATAACTTTTCAGGGAAGCTTCAGAACATGAAATTTTAACCTCCCACTATAGCAGAAAGGGTCTTTCTAGTAGGTGCACATCAAATCTAAGCTCTCTGAAGTGTTTTTCGAAAGTTATCAACACTTTTATGTTTGGCGTTCCGAAACCCACCTTATCTCAGGCTGAAAAGCGTTTTTGTGCATTGTGCCATAACTTTTCAGGAAAGCTTCAGAACATGAAATTTTAACCTCCCACTATAGCAGAAAGGGTCTTTCTAGTAGTTGCACATCAAATCTAAACTGTCTGAAGTGTTTTTCCAAAGTTATTAACACTTTTATGTTTGGCGTTCCGAAACCCACCTTATCTCAGGCTGAAAAGCGTTTTTGTGCATTGTGCCATAACTTTTCAGGGAAGCTTCAGAACATGAAATTTTAACCTCCCACTATAGCAGAAAGGGTCTTTCTAGTAGTTGCACATCAAATCTAAACTGTCTGAAGTGTTTTTCCAAAGTTATCAACACTTTTATGTTTGGCGTTCCGAAACCCACCTTATCTCAGGCTGAAAAGCGTTTTTACGCATTGTGCCATAACTTTTCAGGGAAGCTTCAGAACATGAAATTTTAACCTCCCACTATAGCAGAAAGGGTCTTTCTAGTAGGTGCACATCAAATCTAAGCTCTCTGAAGTGTTTTTCGAAAGTTATCAACACTTTTATGTTTGGCGTTCCGAAACCCACCTTATCTCAGGCTGAAAAGCGTTTTTGTGCATTGTGCCATAACTTTTCAGGGAAGCTTCAGAACATGAAATTTTAACCTCCCACTATAGCAGAAAGGGTCTTTCTAGTAGTTGCACATCAAATCTAAACTGTCTGAAGTGTTTTTCCAAAGTTATTAACACTTTTATGTTTGGCGTTCCGAAACCCACCTTATCTCAGGCTGAAAAGCGTTTTTGTGCATTGTGCCATAACTTTTCAGGGAAGCTTCAGAACATGAAATTTTAACCTCCCACTATAGCAGAAAGGGTCTTTCTAGTAGTTGCACATCAAATCTAAACTGTCTGAAGTGTTTTTCCAAAGTTATCAACACTTTTATGTTTGGCGTTCCGAAACCCACCTTATCTCAGGCTGAAAAGCGTTTTTACGCATTGTGCCATAACTTTTCAGGGAAGCTTCAGAACATGAAATTTTAACCTCCCACTATAGCAGAAAGGGTCTTTCTAGTAGGTGCACATCAAATCTAAGCTGTCTGAAGTGTTTTTCGAAAGTTATCAACACTTTTATGTTTGGCGTTCCGAAACCCACCTTATCTCAGGCTGAAAAGCGTTTTTGTGCATTGTGCCATAACTTTTCAGGGAAGCTTCAGAACATGAAATTTTAACCTCCCACTATAGCAGAAAGGGTCTTTCTAGTAGTTGCACATCAAATCTAAGCTGTCTGAAGTGTTTTTCAAAAGTTGTCAACACTTTTATGTTTGGCGTTCCGAAACCCACCTTATCTCAGGCTGAAAAGCGTTTTTGTGCATTGTGCCATAACTTTTCAGGAAAGCTTCAGAACATGAAATTTTAACCTCCCACTATAGCAGAAAGGGTCTTTCTAGTAGGTGCACATCAAATCTAAGCTCTCTGAAGTGTTTTTCGAAAGTTATCAACACTTTTATGTTTGGCGTTCCGAAACCCACCTTATCTCAGGCTGAAAAGCGTTTTTGTGCATTGTGCCATAACTTTTCAGGGAAGCTTCAGAACATGAAATTTTAACCTCCCACTATAGCAGAAAGGGTCTTTCTAGTAGTTGCACATCAAATCTAAACTGTCTGAAGTGTTTTTCCAAAGTTATTAACACTTTTATGTTTGGCGTTCCGAAACCCACCTTATCTCAGGCTGAAAAGCGTTTTTGTGCATTGTGCCATAACTTTTCAGGGAAGCTTCAGAACATGAAATTTTAACCTCCCACTATAGCAGAAAGGGTCTTTCTAGTAGTTGCACATCAAATCTAAACTGTCTGAAGTGTTTTTCCAAAGTTATCAACACTTTTATGTTTGGCGTTCCGAAACCCACCTTATCTCAGGCTGAAAAGCGTTTTTACGCATTGTGCCATAACTTTTCAGGGAAGCTTCAGAACATGAAATTTTAACCTCCCACTATAGCAGAAAGGGTCTTTCTAGTAGGTGCACATCAAATCTAAGCTGTCTGAAGTGTTTTTCGAAAGTTATCAACACTTTTATGTTTGGCGTTCCGAAACCCACCTTATCTCAGGCTGAAAAGCGTTTTTGTGCATTGTGCCATAACTTTTCAGGGAAGCTTCAGAACATGAAATTTTAACCTCCCACTATAGCAGAAAGGGTCTTTCTAGTAGTTGCACATCAAATCTAAACTGTCTGAAGTGTTTTTCCAAAGTTATTAACACTTTTATGTTTGGCGTTCCGAAACCCACCTTGTCTCAGGCTGAAAAGCGTTTTTGTGCATTGTGCCATAACTTTTCAGGGAAGCTTCAGAACATGAAATTTTAACCTCCCACTATAGCAGAAAGGGTCTTTCTAGTAGTTGCACATCAAATCTAAACTGTCTGAAGTGTTTTTCCAAAGTTATTAACACTTTTATGTTTGGCGTTCCGAAACCCACCTTATCTCAGGCTGAAAAGCGTTTTTGTGCATTGTGCCATAACTTTTCAGGGAAGCTTCAGAACATGAAATTTTAACCTCCCACTATAGCAGAAAGGGTCTTTCTAGTAGTTGCACATCAAATCTAAACTGTCTGAAGTGTTTTTCCAAAGTTATCAACACTTTTATGTTTGGCGTTCCGAAACCCACCTTATCTCAGGCTGAAAAGCGTTTTTACGCATTGTGCCATAACTTTTCAGGGAAGCTTCAGAACATGAAATTTTAACCTCCCACTATAGCAGAAAGGGTCTTTCTAGTAGGTGCACATCAAATCTAAGCTGTCTGAAGTGTTTTTCGAAAGTTATCAACACTTTTATGTTTGGCGTTCCGAAACCCACCTTATCTCAGGCTGAAAAGCGTTTTTGTGCATTGTGCCATAACTTTTCAGGGAAGCTTCAGAACATGAAATTTTAACCTCCCACTATAGCAGAAAGGGTCTTTCTAGTAGTTGCACATCAAATCTAAGCTGTCTGAAGTGTTTTTCAAAAGTTATCAACACTTTTATGTTTGGCGTTCCGAAACCCACCTTATCTCAGGCTGAAAAGCGTTTTTGTGCATTGTGCCATAACTTTTCAGGAAAGCTTCAGAACATGAAATTTTAACCTCCCACTATAGCAGAAAGGGTCTTTCTAGTAGTTGCACATCAAATCTAAACTGTCTGAAGTGTTTTTCCAAAGTTATCAACACTTTTATGTTTGGCGTTCCGAAACCCACCTTATCTCAGGCTGAAAAGCGTTTTTACGCATTGTGCCATAACTTTTCAGGGAAGCTTCAGAACATGAAATTTTAACCTCCCACTATAGCAGAAAGGGTCTTTCTAGTAGGTGCACATCAAATCTAAGCTCTCTGAAGTGTTTTTCGAAAGTTATCAACACTTTTATGTTTGGCGTTCCGAAACCCACCTTATCTCAGGCTGAAAAGCGTTTTTGTGCATTGTGCCATAACTTTTCAGGAAAGCTTCAGAACATGAAATTTTAACCTCCCACTATAGCAGAAAGGGTCTTTCTAGTAGTTGCACATCAAATCTAAACTGTCTGAAGTGTTTTTCCAAAGTTATTAACACTTTTATGTTTGGCGTTCCGAAACCCACCTTATCTCAGGCTGAAAAGCGTTTTTGTGCATTTTGCCATAACTTTTCAGGGAAGCTTCAGAACATGAAATTTTAACCTCCCACTATAGCAGAAAGGGTCTTTCTAGTAGTTGCACATCAAATCTAAACTGTCTGAAGTGTTTTTCCAAAGTTATCAACACTTTTATGTTTGGCGTTCCGAAACCCACCTTATCTCAGGCTGAAAAGCGTTTTTACGCATTGTGCCATAACTTTTCAGGGAAGCTTCAGAACATGAAATTTTAACCTTCCACTATAGCAGAAAGGGTCTTTCTAGTAGGTGCACATCAAATCTAAGCTCTCTGAAGTGTTTTTCGAAAGTTATCAACACTTTTATGTTTGGCGTTCCGAAACCCACCTTATCTCAGGCTGAAAAGCGTTTTTGTTCATTGTGCCATAACTTTTCAGGGAAGCTTCAGAACATGAAATTTTAACCTCCCACTATAGCAGAAAGGGTCTTTCTAGTAGTTGCACATCAAATCTAAACTGTCTGAAGTGTTTTTCCAAAGTTATTAACACTTTTATGTTTGGCGTTCCGAAACCCACCTTATCTCAGGCTGAAAAGCGTTTTTGTGCATTGTGCCATAACTTTTCAGGGAAGCTTCAGAACATGAAATTTTAACCTCCCACTATAGCAGAAAGGGTCTTTCTAGTAGTTGCACATCAAATCTAAACTGTCTGAAGTGTTTTTCCAAAGTTATCAACACTTTTATGTTTGGCGTTCCGAAACCCACCTTATCTCAGGCTGAAAAGCGTTTTTGTGCATTGTGCCATAACTTTTCAGGGAAGCTTCAGAACATGAAATTTTAACCTCCCACTATAGCAGAAAGGGTCTTTCTAGTAGTTGCACATCAAATCTAAGCTGTCTGAAGTGTTTTTCAAAAGTTATCAACACTTTTATGTTTGGCGTTCCGAAACCCACCTTATCTCAGGCTGAAAAGCGTTTTTGTGCATTGTGCCATAACTTTTCAGGAAAGCTTCAGAACATGAAATTTTAACCTCCCACTATAGCAGAAAGGGTCTTTCTAGTAGTTGCACATCAAATCTAAACTGTCTGAAGTGTTTTTCCAAAGTTATCAACACTTTTATGTTTGGCGTTCCGAAACCCACCTTATCTCAGGCTGAAAAGCGTTTTTACGCATTGTGCCATAACTTTTCAGGGAAGCTTCAGAACATGAAATTTTAACCTCCCACTATAGCAGAAAGGGTCTTTCTAGTAGGTGCACATCAAATCTAAGCTCTCTGAAGTGTTTTTCGAAAGTTATCAACACTTTTATGTTTGGCGTTCCGAAACCCACCTTATCTCAGGCTGAAAAGCGTTTTTGTGCATTGTGCCATAACTTTTCAGGAAAGCTTCAGAACATGAAATTTTAACCTCCCACTATAGCAGAAAGGGTCTTTCTAGTAGTTGCACATCAAATCTAAACTGTCTGAAGTGTTTTTCCAAAGTTATTAACACTTTTATGTTTGGCGTTCCGAAACCCACCTTATCTCAGGCTGAAAAGCGTTTTTGTGCATTGTGCCATAACTTTTCAGGGAAGCTTCAGAACATGAAATTTTAACCTCCCACTATAGCAGAAAGGGTCTTTCTAGTAGTTGCACATCAAATCTAAACTGTCTGAAGTGTTTTTCCAAAGTTATCAACACTTTTATGTTTGGCGTTCCGAAACCCACCTTATCTCAGGCTGAAAAGCGTTTTTGTGCATTGTGCCATAACTTTTCAGGGAAGCTTCAGAACATGAAATTTTAACCTCCCACTATAGCAGAAAGGGTCTTTCTAGTAGTTGCATATCAAATCTAAGCTGTCTGAAGTGTTTTTCAAAAGTTATCAACACTTTTATGTTTGGCGTTCCGAAACCCACCTTATCTCAGGCTGAAAATCGTTTTTGTGCATTGTGCCATAACTTTTCAGGAAAGCTTCAGAACATGAAATTTTAACCTCCCACTATAGCAGAAAGGGTCTTTCTAGTAGTTGCACATCAAATCTAAACTGTCTGAAGTGTTTTTCCAAAGTTATCAACACTTTTATGTTTGGCGTTCCGAAACCCACCTTATCTCAGGCTGAAAAGCGTTTTTGTGCATTGTGCCATAACTTTTCAGGGAAGCTTCAGAACATGAAATTTTAACCTCCCACTATAGCAGAAAGGGTCTTTCTAGTAGTTGCACATCAAATCTAAACTGTCTGAAGTGTTTTTCCAAAGTTATCAACACTTTTATGTTTGGCGTTCCGAAACCCACCTTATCTCAGGCTGAAAAGCGTTTTTGTGCATTGTGCCATAACTTTTCAGGGAAGCTTCAGAACATGAAATTTTAACCTCCCACTATAGCAGAAAGGGTCTTTCTAGTAGTTGCACATCAAATCTAAACTGTCTGAAGTGTTTTTCCAAAGTTATTAACACTTTTATGTTTGGCGTTCCGAAACCCACCTTATCTCAGGCTGAAAAGCGTTTTTGTGCATTGTGCCATAACTTTTCAGGAAAGCTTCAGAACATGAAATTTTAACCTCCCACTATAGCAGAAAGGGTCTTTCTAGTAGGTGCACATCAAATCTAAGCTCTCTGAAGTGTTTTTCGAAAGTTATCAACACTTTTATGTTTGGCGTTCCGAAACCCACCTTATCTCAGGCTGAAAAGCGTTTTTGTGCATTGTGCCATAACTTTTCAGGGAAGCTTCAGAACATGAAATTTTAACCTCCCACTATAGCAGAAAGGGTCTTTCTAGTAGTTGCACATCAAATCTAAACTGTCTGAAGTGTTTTTCCAAAGTTATTAACACTTTTATGTTTGGCGTTCCGAAACCCACCTTATCTCAGGCTGAAAAGCGTTTTTGTGCATTGTGCCATAACTTTTCAGGGAAGCTTCAGAACATGAAATTTTAACCTCCCACTATAGCAGAAAGGGTCTTTCTAGTAGTTGCACATCAAATCTAAACTGTCTGAAGTGTTTTTCCAAAGTTATCAACACTTTTATGTTTGGCGTTCCGAAACCCACCTTATCTCAGGCTGAAAAGCGTTTTTACGCATTGTGCCATAACTTTTCAGGGAAGCTTCAGAACATGAAATTTTAACCTCCCACTATAGCAGCAAGGGTCTTTCTAGTAGGTGCACATCAAATCTAAGCTGTCTGAAGTGTTTTTCGAAAGTTATCAACACTTTTATGTTTGGCGTTCCGAAACCCACCTTATCTCAGGCTGAAAAGCGTTTTTGTGCATTGTGCCATAACTTTTCAGGGAAGCTTCAGAACATGAAATTTTAACCTCCCACTATAGCAGAAAGGGTCTTTCTAGTAGTTGCACATCAAATCTAAACTGTCTGAAGTGTTTTTCCAAAGTTATTAACACTTTTATGTTTGGCGTTCCGAAACCCACCTTATCTCAGGCTGAAAAGCGTTTTTACGCATTGTGCCATAACTTTTCAGGGAAGCTTCAGAACATGAAATTTTAACCTCCCACTATAGCAAAAAGGGTCTTTCTAGTAGGTGCACATCAAATCTAAGCTGTCTGAAGTGTTTTTCGAAAGTTATCAACACTTTTATGTTTGGCGTTCCGAAACCCACCTTATCTCAGGCAGAAAAGCGTTTTTGTGCATTGTGCCATAACTTTTCAGGAAAGCTTCAGAACATGAAATTTTAACCTCCCACTATAGCAGAAAGGGTCTTTCTAGTAGGTGCACATCAAATCTAAGCTCTCTGAAGTGTTTTTCGAAAGTTATCAACACTTTTATGTTTGGCGTTCAGAAACCCACCTTATCTCAGGCTGAAAAGCGTTTTTGTGCATTGTGCCATAACTTTTCAGGGAAGCTACAGAACATGAAATTTTAACCTCCCACTATAGCAGAAAGGGCCTTTCTAGTAGTTGCACATCAAATCTAAACTGTCTGAAGTGTTTTTCCAAAGTTATTAACACTTTTATGTTTGGCGTTCCGAAACCCACCTTATCTCAGGCTGAAAAGCGTTTTTGTGCATTGTGCCATAACTTTTCAGGGAAGCTTCAGAACATGAAATTTTAACCTCCCACTATAGCAGAAAGGGTCTTTCTAGTAGTTGCACATCAAATCTAAACCGTCTGAAGTGTTTTTCCAAAGTTATTAACACTTTTATGTTTGGCGTTCCGAAACCCACCTTATCTCAGGCTGAAAAGCGTTTTTGTGCATTGTGCCATAACTTTTCAGGGAAGCTTCAGAACATGAAATTTTAACCTCCCACTATAGCAGAAAGGGTCTTTCTAGTAGTTGCACATCAAATCTAAACTGTCTGAAGTGTTTTTCCAAAGTTATTAACACTTTTATGTTTGGCGTTCCGAAACCCACCTTATCTCAGGCTGAAAAGCGTTTTTGTGCATTGTGCCATAACTTTTCAGGGAAGCTTCAGAACATGAAATTTTAACCTCCCACTATAGCAGAAAGGGTCTTTCTAGTAGTTGCACATCAAATCTAAACTGTCTGAAGTGTTTTTCCAAAGTTATCAACACTTTTATGTTTGGCGTTCCGAAACCCACCTTATCTCAGGCTGAAAAGCGTTTTTACGCATTGTGCCATAACTTTTCAGGGAAGCTTCAGAACATTAAATTTTAACCTCCCACTATAGCAGAAAGGGTCTTTCTAGTAGGTGCACATCAAATCTAAGCTGTCTGAAGTGTTTTTCGAAAGTTATCAACACTTTTATGTTTGGCGTTCCGAAACCCACCTTATCTCAGGCTGAAAAGCGTTTTTGTGCATTGTGCCATAACTTTTCAGGGAAGCTTCAGAACATGAAATTTTAACCTCCCACTATAGCAGAAAGGGTCTTTCTAGTAGTTGCACATCAAATCTAAACTGTCTGAAGTGTTTTTCCAAAGTTATTAACACTTTTATGTTTGGCGTTCCGAAACCCACCTTATCTCAGGCTGAAAAGCGTTTTTGTGCATTGTGCCATAACTTTTCAGGGAAGCTTCAGAACATGAAATTTTAACCTCCCACTATAGCAGAAAGGGTCTTTCTAGTAGTTGCACATCAAATCTAAACTGTCTGAAGTGTTTTTCCAAAGTTATCAACACTTTTATGTTTGGCGTTCCGAAACCCACCTTATCTCAGGCTGAAAAGCGTTTTTACGCATTGTGCCATAACTTTTCAGGGAAGCTTCAGAACATGAAATTTTAACCTCCCACTATAGCAGAAAGGGTCTTTCTAGTAGGTGCACATCAAATCTAAGCTGTCTGAAGTGTTTTTCGAAAGTTATCAACACTTTTATGTTTGGCGTTCCGAAACCCACCTTATCTCAGGCTGAAAAGCGTTTTTGTGCATTGTGCCATAACTTTTCAGGGAAGCTTCAGAACATGAAATTTTAACCTCCCACTATAGCAGAAAGGGTCTTTCTAGTAGTTGCACATCAAATCTAAGCTGTCTGAAGTGTTTTTCAAAAGTTATCAACACTTTTATGTTTGGCGTTCCGAAACCCACCTTATCTCAGGCTGAAAAGCGTTTTTGTGCATTGTGCCATAACTTTTCAGGAAAGCTTCAGAACATGAAATTTTAACCTCCCACTATAGCAGAAAGGGTCTTTCTAGTAGTTGCACATCAAATCTAAACTGTCTGAAGTGTTTTTCCAAAGTTATCAACACTTTTATGTTTGGCGTTCCGAAACCCACCTTATCTCAGGCTGAAAAGCGTTTTTACGCATTGTGCCATAACTTTTCAGGGAAGCTTCAGAACATGAAATTTTAACCTCCCACTATAGCAGAAAGGGTCTTTCTAGTAGGTGCACATCAAATCTAAGCTCTCTGAAGTGTTTTTCGAAAGTTATCAACACTTTTATGTTTGGCGTTCCGAAACCCACCTTATCTCAGGCTGAAAAGCGTTTTTGTGCATTGTGCCATAACTTTTCAGGAAAGCTTCAGAACATGAAATTTTAACCTCCCACTATAGCAGAAAGGGTCTTTCTAGTAGTTGCACATCAAATCTAAACTGTCTGAAGTGTTTTTCCAAAGTTATTAACACTTTTATGTTTGGCGTTCCGAAACCCACCTTATCTCAGGCTGAAAAGCGTTTTTGTGCATTGTGCCATAACTTTTCAGGGAAGCTTCAGAACATGAAATTTTAACCTCCCACTATAGCAGAAAGGGTCTTTCTAGTAGTTGCACATCAAATCTAAACTGTCTGAAGTGTTTGTCCAAAGTTATCAACACTTTTATGTTTGGCGTTCCGAAACCCACCTTATCTCAGGCTGAAAAGCGTTTTTACGAATTGTGCCATAACTTTTCAGGGAAGCTTCAGAACATGAAATTTTAACCTCCCACTATAGCAGAAAGGGTCTTTCTAGTAGGTGCACATCAAATCTAAGCTCTCTGAAGTGTTTTTCGAAAGTTATCAACACTTTTATGTTTGGCGTTCCGAAACCCACCTTATCTCAGGCTGAAAAGCGTTTTTGTGCATTGTGCCATAACTTTTCAGGGAAGCTTCAGAACATGAAATTTTAACCTCCCACTATAGCAGAAAGGGTCTTTCTAGTAGTTGCACATCAAATCTAAACTGTCTGAAGTGTTTTTCCAAAGTTATTAACACTTTTATGTTTGGCGTTCCGAAACCCACCTTATCTCAGGCTGAAAAGCGTTTTTGTGCATTGTGCCATAACTTTTCAGGAAAGCTTCAGAACATGAAATTTTAACCTCCCACTATAGCAGAAAGGGTCTTTCTAGTAGTTGCACATCAAATCTAAACTGTCTGAAGTGTTTTTCCAAAGTTATCAACACTTTTATGTTTGGCGTTCCGAAACCCACCTTATCTCAGGCTGAAAAGCGTTTTTACGCATTGTGCCATAACTTTTCAGGGAAGCTTCAGAACATGAAATTTTAACCTCCCACTATAGCAGAAAGGGTCTTTCTAGTAGGTGCACATCAAATCTAAGCTCTCTGAAGTGTTTTTCGAAAGTTATCAACACTTTTATGTTTGGCGTTCCGAAACCCACCTTATCTCAGGCTGAAAAGCGTTTTTGTGCATTGTGCCATAACTTTTCAGGAAAGCTTCAGAACATGAAATTTTAACCTCCCACTATAGCAGAAAGGGTCTTTCTAGTAGTTGCACATCAAATCTAAACTGTCTGAAGTGTTTTTCCAAAGTTATTAACACTTTTATGTTTGGCGTTCCGAAACCCACCTTATCTCAGGCTGAAAAGCGTTTTTGTGCATTGTGCCATAACTTTTCAGGGAAGCTTCAGAACATGAAATTTTAACCTCCCACTATAGCAGAAAGGGTCTTTCTAGTAGTTGCACATCAAATCTAAACTGTCTGAAGTGTTTTTCCAAAGTTATCAAGACTTTTATGTTTGGCGTTCCGAAACCCACCTTATCTCAGGCTGAAAAGCGTTTTTACGCATTGTGCCATAACTTTTCAGGGAAGCTTCAGAACATGAAATTTTAACCTCCCACTATAGCAGAAAGGGTCTTTCTAGTAGTTGCACATCAAATCTAAACTGTCTGAAGTGTTTTTCCAAAGTTATCAACACTTTTATGTTTGGCGTTCCGAAACCCACCTTATCTCAGGCTGAAAAGCGTTTTTGTGCATTGTGCCATAACTTTTCAGGGAAGCTTCAGAACATGAAATTTTAACCTCCCACTATAGCAGAAAGGGTCTTTCTAGTAGGTGCACATCAAATCTAAGCTCTCTGAAGTGTTTTTCGAAAGTTCTCAACACTTTTATGTTTGGCGTTCCGAAACCCACCTTATCTCAGGCTGAAAAGCGTTTTTGTGCATTGTGCCATAACTTTTCAGGGAAGCTTCAGAACATGAAATTTTAACCTCCCACTATAGCAGAAAGGGTCTTTCTAGTAGTTGCACATCAAATCTAAACTGTCTGAAGTGTTTTTCCAAAGTTATTAACACTTTTATGTTTGGCGTTCCGAAACCCACCTTATCTCAGGCTGAAAAGCGTTTTTGTGCATTGTGCCATAACTTTTCAGGGAAGCTTCAGAACATGAAATTTTAACCTCCCACTATAGCAGAAAGGGTCTTTCTAGTAGGTGCACATCAAATCTAAGCTCTCTGAAGTGTTTTTCCAAAGTTATCAACACTTTTATGTTTGGCGTTCCGAAACCCACCTTATCTCAGGCTGAAAAGCGTTTTTGTGCATTGTGCCATAACTTTTCAGGGAAGCTTCAGAACATGAAATTTTAACCTCCCACTATAGCAGAAAGGGTCTTTCTAGTAGTTGCACATCAAATCTAAACTGTCTGAAGTGTTTTTCCAAAGTTATTAACACTTTTATGTTTGGCGTTCCGAAACCCACCTTATCTCAGGCTGAAAAGCGTTTTTGTGCATTGTGCCATAACTTTTCAGGGAAGCTTCAGAACATGAAATTTTAACCTCCCACTATAGCAGAAAGGGTCTTTCTAGTAGTTGCACATCAAATCTAAACTGTCTGAAGTGTTTTTCCAAAGTTATCAACACTTTTATGTTTGGCGTTCCGAAACCCACCTTATCTCAGGCTGAAAAGCGTTTTTACGCATTGTGCCATAACTTTTCAGGGAAGCTTCAGAACATGAAATTTTAACCTCCCACTATAGCAGAAAGGGTCTTTCTAGTAGGTGCACATCAAATCTAAGCTGTCTGAAGTGTTTTTCGAAAGTTATCAACACTTTTATGTTTGGCGTTCCGAAACCCACCTTATCTCAGGCTGAAAAGCGTTTTTGTGCATTGTGCCATAACTTTTCAGGGAAGCTTCAGAACATGAAATTTTAACCTCCCACTATAGCAGAAAGGGTCTTTCTAGTAGTTGCACATCAAATCTAAGCTGTCTGAAGTGTTTTTCCAAAGTTATCAACACTTTTATGTTTGGCGTTCCGAAACCCACCTTATCTCAGGCTGAAAAGCGTTTTTACGCATTGTGCCATAACTTTTCAGGGAAGCTTCAGAACATGAAATTTTAACCTCCCACTATAGCAGAAAGGGTCTTTCTAGTAGGTGCACATCAAATCTAAGCTCTCTGAAGTGTTTTTCGAAAGTTATCAACACTTTTATGTTTGGCGTTCCGAAACCCACCTTATCTCAGGCTGAAAAGCGTTTTTGTGCATTGTGCCATAACTTTTCAGGAAAGCTTCAGAACATGAAATTTTAACCTCCCACTATAGCAGAAAGGGTCTTTCTAGTAGTTGCACATCAAATCTAAACTGCCTGAAGTGTTTTTCCAATGTTATTAACACTTTTATGTTTGGCGTTCCGAAACCCACCTTATCTCAGGCTGAAAAGCGTTTTTGTGCATTGTGCCATAACTTTTCAGGGAAGCTTCAGAACATGAAATTTTAACCTCCCACTATAGCAGAAAGGGTCTTTCTAGTAGTTGCACATCAAATCTAAACTGTCTGAAGTGTTTTTCCAAAGTTATCAACACTTTTATGTTTGGCGTTCCGAAACCCACCTTATCTCAGGCTGAAAAGCGTTTTTACGCATTGTGCCATAACTTTTCAGGGAAGCTTCAGAACATGAAATTTTAACCTCCCACTATAGCAGAAAGGGTCTTTCTAGTAGGTGCACATCAAATCTAAGCTCTCTGAAGTGTTTTTCGAAAGTTATCAACACTTTTATGTTTGGCGTTCCGAAACCCACCTTATCTCAGGCTGAAAAGCGTTTTTGTGCATTGTGCCATAACTTTTCAGGGAAGCTTCAGAACATGAAATTTTAACCTCCCACTATAGCAGAAAGGGTCTTTCTAGTAGTTGCACATCAAATCTAAACTGTCTGAAGTGTTTTTCCAAAGTTATTAACACTTTTATGTTTGGCGTTCCGAAACCCACCTTATCTCAGGCTGAAAAGCGTTTTAGTGCATTGTGCCATAACTTTTCAGGGAAGCTTCAGAACATGAAATTTTAACCTCCCACTATAGCAGAAAGGGTCTTTCTAGTAGTTGCACATCAAATCTAAACTGTCTGAAGTGTTTTTCCAAAGTTATCAACACTTTTATGTTTGGCGTTCCGAAACCCACCTTATCTCAGGCTGAAAAGCGTTTTTGTGCATTGTGCCATAACTTTTCAGGGAAGCTTCAGAACATGAAATTTTAACCTCCCACTATAGCAGAAAGGGTCTTTCTAGTAGGTGCACATCAAATCTAAGCTCTCTGAAGTGTTTTTCGAAAGTTATCAACACTTTTATGTTTGGCGTTCCGAAACCCACCTTATCTCAGGCTGAAAAGCGTTTTTGTGCATTGTGCCATAACTTTTCAGGAAAGCTTCAGAACATGAAATTTTAACCTCCCACTATAGCAGAAAGGGTCTTTCTAGTAGTTGCACATCAAATCTAAGCTCTCTGAAGTGTTTTTCGAAAGTTATCAACACTTTTATGTTTGGCGTTCCGAAACCCACCTTATCTCAGGCTGAAAAGCGTTTTTGTGCATTGTGCCATAACTTTTCAGGGAAGCTTCAGAACATGAAATTTTAACCTCCCACTATAGCAGAAAGGGTCTTTCTAGTAGTTGCACATCAAATCTAAACTGTCTGAAGTGTTTTTCCAAAGTTATTAACACTTTTATGTTTGGCGTTCCGAAACCCACCTTATCTCAGGCTGAAAAGCGTTTTTGTGCATTGTGCCATAACTTTTCAGGGAAGCTTCAGAACATGAAATTTTAACCTCCCACTATAGCAGAAAGGGTCTTTCTAGTAGTTGCACATCAAATCTAAACTGTCTGAAGTGTTTTTCCAAAGTTATCAACACTTTTATGTTTGGCGTTCCGAAACCCACCTTATCTCAGGCTGAAAAGCGTTTTTGTGCATTGTGCCATAACTTTTCAGGGAAGCTTCAGAACATGAAATTTTAACCTCCCACTATAGCAGAAAGGGTCTTTCTAGTAGGTGCACATCAAATCTAAGCTCTCTGAAGTGTTTTTCGAAAGTTATCAACACTTTTATGTTTGGCGTTCGGAAACCCACCTTATCTCAGGCTGAAAAGCGTTTTTGTGCATTGTGCCATAACTTTTCAGGAAAGCTTCAGAACATGAAATTTTAACCTCCCACTATAGCAGAAAGGGTCTTTCTAGTAGTTGCACATCAAATCTAAACTGTCTGAAGTGTTTTTCCAAAGTTATTAACACTTTTATGTTTGGCGTTCCGAAACCCACCTTATCTCAGGCTGAAAAGCGTTTTTGTGCATTGTGCCATAACTTTTCAGGGAAGCTTCAGAACATGAAATTTTAACCTCCCACTATAGCAGAAAGGGTCTTTCTAGTAGGTGCACATCAAATCTAAGCTGTCTGAAGTGTTTTTCGAAAGTTATCAACACTTTTATGTTTGGCGTTCCGAAACCCACCTTATCTCAGGCTGAAAAGCGTTTTTGTGCATTGTGCCATAACTTTTCAGGGAAGCTTCAGAACATGAAATTTTAACCTCCCACTATAGCAGAAAGGGTCTTTCTAGTAGTTGCACATCAAATCTAAGCTGTCTGAAGTGTTTTTCAAAAGTTATCAACACTTTTATGTTTGGCGTTCCGAAACCCACCTTATCTCAGGCTGAAAAGCGTTTTTGTGCATTGTGCCATAACTTTTCAGGAAAGCTTCAGAACATGAAATTTTAACCTCCCACTATAGCAGAAAGGGTCTTTCTAGTAGGTGCACATCAAATCTAAGCTCTCTGAAGTGTTTTTCGAAAGTTATCAACACTTTTATGTTTGGCGTTCCGAAACCCACCTTATCTCAGGCTGAAAAGCGTTTTTGTGCATTGTGCCATAACTTTTCAGGGAAGCTTCAGAACATGAAATTTTAACCTCCCACTATAGCAGAAAGGGTCTTTCTAGTAGTTGCACATCAAATCTAAACTGTCTGAAGTGTTTTTCCAAAGTTATTAACACTTTTATGTTTGGCGTTCCGAAACCCACCTTATCTCAGGCTGAAAAGCGTTTTTGTGCATTGTGCCATAACTTTTCAGGGAAGCTTCAGAACATGAAATTTTAACCTCCCACTATAGCAGAAAGGGTCTTTCTAGTAGTTGCACATCAAATCTAAACTGTCTGAAGTGTTTTTCCAAAGTTATCAACACTTTTATGTTTGGCGTTCCGAAACCCACCGTATCTCAGGCTGAAAAGCGTTTTTACGCATTGTGCCATAACTTTTCAGGGAAGCTTCAGAACATGAAATTTTAACCTCCCACTATAGCAGAAAGGGTCTTTCTAGTAGGTGCACATCAAATCTAAGCTCTCTGAAGTGTTTTTCGAAAGTTATCAACACTTTTATGTTTGGCGTTCCGAAACCCACCTTATCTCAGGCTGAAAAGCGTTTTTGTGCATTGTGCCATAACTTTTCAGGGAAGCTTCAGAACATGAAATTTTAACCTCCCACTATAGCAGAAAGGGTCTTTCTAGTAGTTGCACATCAAATCTAAACTGTCTGAAGTGTTTTTCCAAAGTTATTAACACTTTTATGTTTGGCGTTCCGAAACCCACCTTATCTCAGGCTGAAAAGCGTTTTTGTGCATTGTGCCATAACTTTTCAGGAAAGCTTCAGAACATGAAATTTTAACCTCCCACTATAGCAGAAAGGGTCTTTCTAGTAGGTGCACATCAAATCTAAGCTCTCTGAAGTGTTTTTCGAAAGTTATCAACACTTTTATGTTTGGCGTTCCGAAACCCACCTTATCTCAGGCTGAAAAGCGTTTTTGTGCATTGTGCCATAACTTTTCAGGGAAGCTTCAGAACATGAAATTTTAACCTCCCACTATAGCAGAAAGGGTCTTTCTAGTAGTTGCACATCAAATCTAAACTGTCTGAAGTGTTTTTCCAAAGTTATTAACACTTTTATGTTTGGCGTTCCGAAACCCACCTTATCACAGGCTGAAAAGCGTTTTTGTGCATTGTGCCATAACTTTTCAGGGAAGCTTCAGAACATGAAATTTTAACCTCCCACTATAGCAGAAAGGGTCTTTCTAGTAGTTGCACATCAAATCTAAACTGTCTGAAGTGTTTTTCCAAAGTTATCAACACTTTTATGTTTGGCGTTCCGAAACCCACCTTATCTCAGGCTGAAAAGCGTTTTTGTGCATTGTGCCATAACTTTTCAGGGAAGCTTCAGAACATGAAATTTTAACCTCCCACTATAGCAGAAAGGGTCTTTCTAGTAGGTGCACATCAAATCTAAGCTCTCTGAAGTGTTTTTCGAAAGTTATCAACACTTTTATGTTTGGCGTTCCGAAACCCACCTTATCTCAGGCTGAAAAGCGTTTTTGTGCATTGTGCCATAACTTTTCAGGAAAGCTTCAGAACATGAAATTTTAACCTCCCACTATAGCAGAAAGGGTCTTTCTAGTAGTTGCACATCAAATCTAAACTGTCTGAAGTGTTTTTCCAAAGTTATTAACACTTTTATGTTTGGCGTTCCGAAACCCACCTTATCTCAGGCTGAAAAGCGTTTTTGTGCATTGTGCCATAACTTTTCAGGGAAGCTTCAGAACATGAAATTTTAACCTCCCACTATAGCAGAAAGGGTCTTTCTAGTAGGTGCACATCAAATCTAAGCTGTCTGAAGTGTTTTTCGAAAGTTATCAACACTTTTATGTTTGGCGTTCCGAAACCCACCTTATCTCAGGCTGAAAAGCGTTTTTGTGCATTGTGCCATAACTTTTCAGGGAAGCTTCAGAACATGAAATTTTAACCTCCCACTATAGCAGAAAGGGTCTTTCTAGTAGTTGCACATCAAATCTAAGCTGTCTGAAGTGTTTTTCAAAAGTTATCAACACTTTTATGTTTGGCGTTCCGAAACCCACCTTATCTCAGGCTGAAAAGCGTTTTTGTGCATTGTGCCATAACTTTTCAGGAAAGCTTCAGAACATGAAATTTTAACCTCCCACTATAGCAGAAAGGGTCTTTCTAGTAGGTGCACATCAAATCTAAGCTCTCTGAAGTGTTTTTCGAAAGTTATCAACACTTTTATGTTTGGCGTTCCGAAACCCACCTTATCTCAGGCTGAAAAGCGTTTTTGTGCATTGTGCCATAACTTTTCAGGGAAGCTTCAGAACATGAAATTTTAACCTCCCACTATAGCAGAAAGGGTCTTTCTAGTAGTTGCACATCAAATCTAAACTGTCTGAAGTGTTTTTCCAAAGTTATTAACACTTTTATGTTTGGCGTTCCGAAACCCACCTTATCTCAGGCTGAAAAGCGTTTTTGTGCATTGTGCCATAACTTTTCAGGGAAGCTTCAGAACATGAAATTTTAACCTCCCACTATAGCAGAAAGGGTCTTTCTAGTAGTTGCACATCAAATCTAAACTGTCTGAAGTGTTTTTCCAAAGTTATCAACACTTTTATGTTTGGCGTTCCGAAACCCACCGTATCTCAGGCTGAAAAGCGTTTTTACGCATTGTGCCATAACTTTTCAGGGAAGCTTCAGAACATGAAATTTTAACCTCCCACTATAGCAGAAAGGGTCTTTCTAGTAGGTGCACATCAAATCTAAGATGTCTGTAGTGTTTTTCGAAAGTTATCAACACTTTTATGTTTGGCGTTCCGAAACCCACCTTATCTCAGGCTGAAAAGCGTTTTTGTGCATTGTGCCATAACTTTTCAGGGAAGCTTCAGAACATGAAATTTTAACCTCCCACTATAGCAGAAAGGGTCTTTCTAGTAGTTGCACATCAAATCTAAACTGTCTGAAGTGTTTTTCCAAAGTTATTAACACTTTTATGTTTGGCGTTCCGAAACCCACCTTATCTCAGGCTGAAAAGCGTTTTTGTGCATTGTGCCATAACTTTTCAGGGAAGCTTCAGAACATGAAATTTTAACCTCCCACTATAGCAGAAAGGGTCTTTCTAGTAGGTGCACATCAAATCTAAGCTGTCTGAAGTGTTTTTCGAAAGTTATCAACACTTTTATGTTTGGCGTTCCGAAACCCACCTTATCTCAGGCTGAAAAGCGTTTTTGTGCATTGTGCCATAACTTTTCAGGGAAGCTTCAGAACATGAAATTTTAACCTCCCACTATAGCAGAAAGGGTCTTTCTAGTAGTTGCACATCAAATCTAAGCTGTCTGAAGTGTTTTTCAAAAGTTATCAACACTTTTATGTTTGGCGTTCCGAAACCCACCTTATCTCAGGCTGAAAAGCGTTTTTGTGCATTGTGCCATAACTTTTCAGGAAAGCTTCAGAACATGAAATTTTAACCTCCCACTATAGCAGAAAGGGTCTTTCTAGTAGGTGCACATCAAATCTAAGCTCTCTGAAGTGTTTTTCGAAAGTTATCAACACTTTTATGTTTGGCGTTCCGAAACCCACCTTATCTCAGGCTGAAAAGCGTTTTTGTGCATTGTGCCATAACTTTTCAGGGAAGCTTCAGAACATGAAATTTTAACCTCCCACTATAGCAGAAAGGGTCTTTCTAGTAGTTGCACATCAAATCTAAACTGTCTGAAGTGTTTTTCCAAAGTTATTAACACTTTTATGTTTGGCGTTCCGAAACCCACCTTATCTCAGGCTGAAAAGCGTTTTTGTGCATTGTGCCATAACTTTTCAGGGAAGCTTCAGAACATGAAATTTTAACCTCCCACTATAGCAGAAAGGGTCTTTCTAGTAGTTGCACATCAAATCTAAACTGTCTGAAGTGTTTTTCCAAAGTTATCAACACTTTTATGTTTGGCGTTCCGAAACCCACCGTATCTCAGGCTGAAAAGCGTTTTTACGCATTGTGCCATAACTTTTCAGGGAAGCTTCAGAACATGAAATTTTAACCTCCCACTATAGCAGAAAGGGTCTTTCTAGTAGGTGCACATCAAATCTAAGATGTCTGTAGTGTTTTTCGAAAGTTATCAACACTTTTATGTTTGGCGTTCCGAAACCCACCTTATCTCAGGCTGAAAAGCGTTTTTGTGCATTGTGCCATAACTTTTCAGGGAAGCTTCAGAACATGAAATTTTAACCTCCCACTATAGCAGAAAGGGTCTTTCTAGTAGTTGCACATCAAATCTAAACTGTCTGAAGTGTTTTTCCAAAGTTATTAACACTTTTATGTTTGGCGTTCCGAAACCCACCTTATCTCAGGCTGAAAAGCGTTTTTGTGCATTGTGCCATAACTTTTCAGGGAAGCTTCAGAACATGAAATTTTAACCTCCCACTATAGCAGAAAGGGTCTTTCTAGTAGGTGCACATCAAATCTAAACTGTCTGAAGTGTTTTTCCAAAGTTATCAACACTTTTATGTTTGGCGTTCCGAAACCCACCTTATCTCAGGCTGAAAAGCGTTTTTACGCATTGTGCCATAACTTTTCAGGAAAGCTTCAGAACATGAAATTTTAACCTCCCACTATAGCAGAAAGGGTCTTTCTAGTAGGTGCACATCAAATCTAAACTGTCTGAAGTGTTTTTCGAAAGTTATCAACACTTTTATGTTTGGCGTTCCGAAACCCACCTTATCTCAGGCTGAAAAGCGTTTTTGTGCATTGTGCCATAACTTTTCAGGGAAGCTTCAGAACATGAAATTTTAACCTCCCACTATAGCAGAAAGGGTCTTTCTAGTAGTTGCACATCAAATCTAAACTGTCTGAAGTGTTTTTCCAAAGTTATTAACACTTTTATGTTTGGCGTTCCGAAACCCACCTTATCTCAGGCTGAAAAGCGTTTTTGTGCATTGTGCCATAACTTTTCAGGGAAGCTTCAGAACATGAAATTTTAACCTCCCACTATAGCAGAAAGGGTCTTTCTAGTAGTTGCACATCAAATCTAAACTGTCTGAAGTGTTTTTCCAAAGTTATCAACACTTTTATGTTTGGCGTTCCGAAACCCACCTTATCTCAGGCTGAAAAGCGTTTTTACGCATTGTGCCATAACTTTTCAGGGAAGCTTCAGAACATGAAATTTTAACCTCCCACTATAGCAGAAAGGGTCTTTCTAGTAGGTGCACATCAAATCTAAGCTGTCTGAAGTGTTTTTCGAAAGTTATCAACACTTTTATGTTTGGCGTTCCGAAACCCACCTTATCTCAGGCTGAAAAGCGTTTTTGTGCATTGTGCCATAACTTTTCAGGGAAGCTTCAGAACATGAAATTTTAACCTCCCACTATAGCAGAAAGGGTCTTTCTAGTAGTTGCACATCAGATCTAAGCTGTCTGAAGTGTTTTTCAAAAGTTATCAACACTTTTATGTTTGGCGTTCCGAAACCCACCTTATCTCAGGCTGAAAAGCGTTTTTGTGCATTGTGCCATAACTTTTCAGGAAAGCTTCAGAACATGAAATTTTAACCTCCCACTATAGCAGAAAGGGTCTTTCTAGTAGTTGCACATCAAATCTAAACTGTCTGAAGTGTTTTTCCAAAGTTATCAACACTTTTATGTTTGGCGTTCCGAAACCCACCTTATCTCAGGCTGAAAAGCGTTTTTACGCATTGTGCCATAACTTTTCAGGGAAGCTTCAGAACATGAAATTTTAACCTCCCACTATAGCAGAAAGGGTCTTTCTAGTAGGTGCACATCAAATCTAAGCTCTCTGAAGTGTTTTTCGAAAGTTATCAACACATTTATGTTTGGCGTTCCGAAACCCACCTTATCTCAGGCTGAAAAGCGTTTTTGTGCATTGTGCCATAACTTTTCAGGAAAGCTTCAGAACATGAAATTTTAACCTCCCACTATAGCAGAAAGGGTCTTTCTAGTAGTTGCACATCAAATCTAAACTGTCTGAAGTGTTTTTCCAAAGTTTTTAACACTTTTATGTTTGGCGTTCCGAAACCCACCTTATCTCAGGCTGAAAAGCGTTTTTGTGCATTGTGCTATAACTTTTCAGGGAAGCTTCAGAACATGAAATTTTAACCTCCCACTATAGCAGAAAGGGTCTTTCTAGTAGTTGCACATCAAATCTAAACTGTCTGAAGTGTTTTTCCAAAGTTATCAACACTTTTATGTTTGGCGTTCCGAAACCCACCTTATCTCAGGCTGAAAAGCGTTTTTACGCATTGTGCCATAACTTTTCAGGGAAGCTTCAGAACATGAAATTTTAACCTCCCACTATAGCAGAAAGGGTCTTTCTAGTAGGTGCACATCAAATCTAAGCTCTCTGAAGTGTTTTTCGAAAGTTATCAACACTTTTATGTTTGGCGTTCCGAAACCCACCTTATCTCAGGCTGAAAAGCGTTTTTGTGCATTGTGCCATAACTTTTCAGGGAAGCTTCAGAACATGAAATTTTAACCTCCCACTATAGCAGAAAGGGTCTTTCTAGTAGTTGCACATCAAATCTAAACTGTCTGAAGTGTTTTTCCAAAGTTATTAACACTTTTATGTTTGGCGTTCCGAAACCCACCTTATCTCAGGCTGAAAAGCGTTTTTGTGCATTGTGCCATAACTTTTCAGGGAAGCTTCAGAACATGAAATTTTAACCTCCCACTATAGCAGAAAGGGTCTTTCTAGTAGTTGCACATCAAATCTAAACTGTCTGAAGTGTTTTTCCAAAGTTATCAACACTTTTATGTTTGGCGTTCCGAAACCCACCTTATCTCAGGCTGAAAAGCGTTTTTGTGCATTGTGCCATAACTTTTCAGGGAAGCTTCAGAACATGAAATTTTAACCTCCCACTATAGCAGAAAGGGTCTTTCTAGTAGTTGCACATCAAATCTAAACTGTCTGAAGTGTTTTTCCAAAGTTATCAACACTTTTATGTTTGGCGTTCCGAAACCCACCTTATCTCAGGCTGAAAAGCGTTTTTACGCATTGTGCCATAACTTTTCAGGGAAGCTTCAGAACATGAAATTTTAACCTCCCACTATAGCAGAAAGGGTCTTTCTAGTAGGTGCACATCAAATCTAAGCTGTCTGAAGTGTTTTTCGAAAGTTATCAACACTTTTATGTTTGGCGTTCCGAAACCCACCTTATCTCAGGCTGAAAAGCGTTTTTGTGCATTGTGCCATAACTTTTCAGGGAAGCTTCAGAACATGAAATTTTAACCTCCCACTATAGCAGAAAGGGTCTTTCTAGTAGTTGCACATCAAATCTAAACAGTCTGAAGTGTTTTTCCAAAGTTATTAACACTTTTATGTTTGGCGTTCCGAAACCCACCTTATCTCAGGCTGAAAAGCGTTTTTGTGCATTGTGCCGTAACTTTTCAGGGAAGCTTCAGAACATGAAATTTTAACCTCCCACTATAGCAGAAAGGGTCTTTCTAGTAGGTGCACATCAAATCTAAACTGTCTGAAGTGTTTTTCGAAAGTTATCAACACTTTTATGTTTGGCGTTCCGAAACCCACCTTATCTCAGGCTGAAAAGCGTTTTTGTGCATTGTGCCATAACTTTTCAGGGAAGCTTCAGAACATGAAATTTTAACCTCCCACTATAGCAGAAAGGGTCTTTCTAGTAGTTGCACATCAAATCTAAACTGTCTGAAGTGTTTTTCCAAAGTTATTAACACTTTTATGTTTGGCGTTCCGAAACCCACCTTATCTCAGGCTGAAAAGCGTTTTTGTGCATTGTGCCATAACCTTTCAGGGAAGCTTCAGAACATGAAATTTTAACCTCCCACTATAGCAGAAAGGGTCTTTCTAGTAGTTGCACATCAAATCTAAACTGTCTGAAGTGTTTTTCCAAAGTTATCAACACTTTTATGTTTGGCGTTCCGAAACCCACCTTATCTCAGGCTGAAAAGCGTTTTTACGCATTGTGCCATAACTTTTCAGGGAAGCTTCAGAACATGAAATTTTAACCTCCCACTATAGCAGAAAGGGTCTTTCTAGTAGGTGCACATCAAATCTAAGCTGTCTGAAGTGTTTTTCGAAAGTTATCAACACTTTTATGTTTGGCGTTCCGAAACCCACCTTATCTCAGGCTGAAAAGCGTTTTTGTGCATTGTGCCATAACTTTTCAGGGAAGCTTCAGAACATGAAATTTTAACCTCCCACTATAGCAGAAAGGGTCTTTCTAGTAGTTGCACATCAAATCTAAACTGTCTGAAGTGTTTTTCAAAAGTTATTAACACTTTTATGTTTGGCGTTCCGAAACCCACCTTATCTCAGGCTGAAAAGCGTTTTTGTGCATTGTGCCATAACTTTTCAGGGAAGCTTCAGAACATGAAATTTTAACCTCCCACTATAGCAGAAAGGGTCTTTCTAGTAGTTGCACATCAAATCTAAACTGTCTGAAGTGTTTTTCCAAAGTTATCAACACTTTTATGTTTGGCGTTCCGAAACCCACCTTATCTCAGGCTGAAAAGCGTTTTTACGCATTGTGCCATAACTTTTCAGGGAAGCTTCAGAACATGAAATTTTAACCTCCCACTATAGCAGAAAGGGTCTTTCTAGTAGGTGCACATCAAATCTAAGCTGTCTGAAGTGTTTTTCGAAAGTTATCAACACTTTTATGTTTGGCGTTCCGAAACCCACCTTATCTCAGGCTGAAAAGCGTTTTTGGGCATTGTGCCATAACTTTTCAGGGAAGCTTCAGAACATGAAATTTTAACCTCCCACTATAGCAGAAAGGGTCTTTCTAGTAGTTGCACATCAAATCTAAACAGTCTGAAGTGTTTTTCCAAAGTTATTAACACTTTTATGTTTGGCGTTCCGAAACCCACCTTATCTCAGGCTGAAAAGCGTTTTTGTGCATTGTGCCGTAACTTTTCAGGGAAGCTTCAGAACATGAAATTTTAACCTCCCACTATAGCAGAAAGGGTCTTTCTAGTAGGTGCACATCAAATCTAAACTGTCTGAAGTGTTTTTCGAAAGTTATCAACACTTTTATGTTTGGCGTTCCGAAACCCACCTTATCTCAGGCTGAAAAGCGTTTTTGTGCATTGTGCCATAACTTTTCAGGGAAGCTTCAGAACATGAAATTTTAACCTCCCACTATAGCAGAAAGGGTCTTTCTAGTAGTTGCACATCAAATCTAAACTGTCTGAAGTGTTTTTCCAAAGTTATTAACACTTTTATGTTTGGCGTTCCGAAACCCACCTTATCTCAGGCTGAAAAGCGTTTTTGTGCATTGTGCCATAACTTTTCAGGGAAGCTTCAGAACATGAAATTTTAACCTCCCACTATAGCAGAAAGGGTCTTTCTAGTAGTTGCACATCAAATCTAAACTGTCTGAAGTGTTTTTCCAAAGTTATCAACACTTTTATGTTTGGCGTTCCGAAACCCACCTTATCTCAGGCTGAAAAGCGTTTTTACGCATTGTGCCATAACTTTTCAGGGAAGCTTCAGAACATGAAATTTTAACCTCCCACTATAGCAGAAAGGGTCTTTCTAGTAGGTGCACATCAAATCTAAGCTGTCTGAAGTGTTTTTCGAAAGTTATCAACACTTTTATGTTTGGCGTTCCGAAACCCACCTTATCTCAGGCTGAAAAGCGTTTTTGTGCATTGTGCCATAACTTTTCAGGGAAGCTTCAGAACATGAAATTTTAACCTCCCACTATAGCAGAAAGGGTCTTTCTAGTAGTTGCACATCAGATCTAAGCTGTCTGAAGTGTTTTTCAAAAGTTATCAACACTTTTATGTTTGGCGTTCCGAAACCCACCTTATCTCAGGCTGAAAAGCGTTTTTGTGCATTGTGCCATAACTTTTCAGGAAAGCTTCAGAACATGAAATTTTAACCTCCCACTATAGCAGAAAGGGTCTTTCTAGTAGTTGCACATCAAATCTAAACTGTCTGAAGTGTTTTTCCAAAGTTATCAACACTTTTATGTTTGGCGTTCCGAAACCCACCTTATCTCAGGCTGAAAAGCGTTTTTACGCATTGTGCCATAACTTTTCAGGGAAGCTTCAGAACATGAAATTTTAACCTCCCACTATAGCAGAAAGGGTCTTTCTAGTAGGTGCACATCAAATCTAAGCTCTCTGAAGTGTTTTTCGAAAGTTATCAACACTTTTATGTTTGGCGTTCCGAAACCCACCTTATCTCAGGCTGAAAAGCGTTTTTGTGCATTGTGCCATAACTTTTCAGGAAAGCTTCAGAACATGAAATTTTAACCTCCCACTATAGCAGAAAGGGTCTTTCTAGTAGTTGCACATCAAATCTAAACTGTCTGAAGTGTTTTTCCAAAGTTATCAACACTTTTATGTTTGGCGTTCCGAAACCCACCTTATCTCAGGCTGAAAAGCGTTTTTACGCATTGTGCCATAACTTTTCAGGGAAGCTTCAGAACATGAAATTTTAACCTCCCACTATAGCAGAAAGGGTCTTTCTAGTAGGTGCACATCAAATCTAAGCTCTCTGAAGTGTTTTTCGAAAGTTATCAACACTTTTATGTTTGGCGTTCCGAAACCCACCTTATCTCAGGCTGAAAAGCGTTTTTGTGCATTGTGCCATAACTTTTCAGGGAAGCTTCAGAACATGAAATTTTAACCTCCCACTATAGCAGAAAGGGTCTTTCTAGTAGTTGCACATCAAATCTAAACTGTCTGAAGTGTTTTTCCAAAGTTATTAACACTTTTATGTTTGGCGTTCCGAAACCCACCTTATCTCAGGCTGAAAAGCGTTTTTGTGCATTGTGCCATAACTTTTCAGGGAAGCTTCAGAACATGAAATTTTAACCTCCCACTATAGCAGAAAGGGTCTTTCTAGTAGTTGCACATCAAATCTAAACTGTCTGAAGTGTTTTTCCAAAGTTATCAACACTTTTATGTTTGGCGTTCCGAAACCCACCTTATCTCAGGCTGAAAAGCGTTTTTGTGCATTGTGCCATAACTTTTCAGGGAAGCTTCAGAACATGAAATTTTAACCTCCCACTATAGCAGAAAGGGTCTTTCTAGTAGTTGCACATCAAATCTAAACTGTCTGAAGTGTTTTTCCAAAGTTATCAACACTTTTATGTTTGGCGTTCCGAAACCCACCTTATCTCAGGCTGAAAAGCGTTTTTACGCATTGTGCCATAACTTTTCAGGGAAGCTTCAGAACATGAAATTTTAACCTCCCACTATAGCAGAAAGGGTCTTTCTAGTAGGTGCACATCAAATCTAAGCTCTCTGAAGTGTTTTTCGAAAGTTATCAACACTTTTATGTTTGGCGTTCCGAAACCCACCTTATCTCAGGCTGAAAAGCGTTTTTGTGCATTGTGCCATAACTTTTCAGGGAAGCTTCAGAACATGAAATTTTAACCTCCCACTATAGCAGAAAGGGTCTTTCTAGTAGTTGCACATCAAATCTAAACTGTCTGAAGTGTTTTTCCAAAGTTATTAACACTTTTATGTTTGGCGTTCCGAAACCCACCTTATCTCAGGCTGAAAAGCGTTTTTGTGCATTGTGCCATAACTTTTCAGGGAAGCTTCAGAACATGAAATTTTAACCTCCCACTATAGCAGAAAGGGTCTTTCTAGTAGTTGCACATCAAATCTAAACTGTCTGAAGTGTTTTTCCAAAGTTATCAACACTTTTATGTTTGGCGTTCCGAAACCCACCTTATCTCAGGCTGAAAAGCGTTTTTGTGCATTGTGCCATAACTTTTCAGGGAAGCTTCAGAACATGAAATTTTAACCTCCCACTATAGCAGAAAGGGTCTTTCTAGTAGTTGCACATCAAATCTAAACTGTCTGAAGTGTTTTTCCAAAGTTATCAACACTTTTATGTTTGGCGTTCCGAAACCCACCTTATCTCAGGCTGAAAAGCGTTTTTACGCATTGTGCCATAACTTTTCAGGGAAGCTTCAGAACATGAAATTTTAACCTCCCACTATAGCAGAAAGGGTCTTTCTAGTAGGTGCACATCAAATCTAAGCTGTCTGAAGTGTTTTTCGAAAGTTATCAACACTTTTATGTTTGGCGTTCCGAAACCCGCCTTATCTCAGGCTGAAAAGCGTTTTTGTGCATTGTGCCATAACTTTTCAGGGAAGCTTCAGAACATGAAATTTTAACCTCCCACTATAGCAGAAAGGGTCTTTCTAGTAGTTGCACATCAAATCTAAACAGTCTGAAGTGTTTTTCCAAAGTTATTAACACTTTTATGTTTGGCGTTCCGAAACCCACCTTATCTCAGGCTGAAAAGCGTTTTTGTGCATTGTGCCGTAACTTTTCAGGGAAGCTTCAGAACATGAAATTTTAACCTCCCACTATAGCAGAAAGGGTCTTTCTAGTAGTTGCACATCAAATCTAAACTGTCTGAAGTGTTTTTCCAAAGTTATTAACACTTTTATGTTTGGCGTTCCGAAACCCACCTTATCTCAGGCTGAAAAGCGTTTTTGTGCATTGTGCCATAACTTTTCAGGGAAGCTTCAGAACATGAAATTTTAACCTCCCACTATAGCAGAAAGGGTCTTTCTAGTAGTTGCACATCAAATCTAAACTGTCTGAAGTGTTTTTCCAAAGTTATCAACACTTTTATGTTTGGCGTTCCGAAACCCACCTTATCTCAGGCTGAAAAGCGTTTTTACGCATTGTGCCATAACTTTTCAGGGAAGCTTCAGAACATGAAATTTTAACCTCCCACTATAGCAGAAAGGGTCTTTCTAGTAGGTGCACATCAAATCTAAGCTGTCTGAAGTGTTTTTCGAAAGTTATCAACACTTTTATGTTTGGCGTTCCGAAACCCACCTTATCTCAGGCTGAAAAGCGTTTTTGTGCATTGTGCCATAACTTTTCAGGGAAGCTTCAGAACATGAAATTTTAACCTCCCACTATAGCAGAAAGGGTCTTTCTAGTAGTTGCACATCAAATCTAAGCTGTCTGAAGTGTTTTTCAAAAGTTATCAACACTTTTATGTTTGGCGTTCCGAAACCCACCTTATCTCAGGCTGAAAAGCGTTTTTGTGCATTGTGCCATAACTTTTCAGGAAAGCTTCAGAACATGAAATTTTAACCCCCCACTATAGCAGAAAGGGTCTTTCTAGTAGGTGCACATCAAATCTAAGCTCTCTGAAGTGTTTTTCCAAAGTTATCAACACTTTTATGTTTGGCGTTCCGAAACCCACCTTATCTCAGGCTGAAAAGCGTTTTTGTGCATTGTGCCATAACTTTTCAGGGAAGCTTCAGAACATGAAATTTTAACCTCCTACTATAGCAGAAAGGGTCTTTCTAGTAGTTGCACATCAAATCTAAACTGTCTGAAGTGTTTTTCCAAAGTTATTAACACTTTTATGTTTGGCGTTCCGAAACCCACCTTATCTCAGGCTGAAAAGCGTTTTTGTGCATTGTGCCATAACTTTTCAGGGAAGCTTCAGAACATGAAATTTTAACCTCCCACTATAGCAGAAAGGGTCTTTCTAGTAGTTGCACATCAAATCTAAACTGTCTGAAGTGTTTTTCCAAAGTTATCAACACTTTTATGTTTGGCGTTCCGAAACCCACCTTATCTCAGGCTGAAAAGCGTTTTTACGCATTGTGCCATAACTTTTCAGGGAAGCTTCAGAACATGAAATTTTAACCTCCCACTATAGCAGAAAGGGTCTTTCTAGTAGGTGCACATCAAATCTAAGCTGTCTGAAGTGTTTTTCGAAAGTTATCAACACTTTTATGTTTGTCGTTCCGAAACCCACCTTATCTCAGGCTGAAAAGCGTTTTTGTGCATTGTGCCATAACTTTTCAGGGAAGCTACAGAACATGAAATTTTAACCTCCCACTATAGCAGAAAGGGTCTTTCTAGTAGTTGCACATCAAATCTAAACTGTCTGAAGTGTGTTTCCAAAGTTATCAACACTTTTATGTTTGGCGTTCCGAAACCCACCTTATCTCAGGCTGAAAAGCGTTTTTACGCATTGTGCCATAACTTTTCAGGGAAGCTTCAGAACATGAAATTTTAACCTCCCACTATAGCAGAAAGGGTCTTTCTAGTAGGTGCACATCAAATCTAAGCTGTCTGAAGTGTTTTTCGAAAGTTATCAACACTTTTATGTTTGGCGTTCCGAAACCCACCTTATCTCAGGCTGAAAAGCGTTTTTGTGCATTGTGCCATAACTTTTCAGGGAAGCTTCAGAACATGAAATTTTAACCTCCCACTATAGCAGAAAGGGTCTTTCTAGTAGTTGCACATCAAATCTAAGCTGTCTGAAGTGTTTTTCAAAAGTTATCAACACTTTTATGTTTGGCGTTCCGAAACCCACCTTATCTCAGGCTGAAAAGCGTTTTTGTGCATTGTGCCATAACTTTTCAGGAAAGCTTCAGAACATGAAATTTTAACCTCCCACTATAGCAGAAAGGGTCTTTCTAGTAGTTGCACATCAAATCTAAACTGTCTGAAGTGTTTTTCCAAAGTTATCAACACTTTTATGTTTGGCGTTCCGAAACCCACCTTATCTCAGGCTGAAAAGCGTTTTTGTGCATTGTGCCATAACTTTTCAGGAAAGCTTCAGAACATGAAATTTTAACCTCCCACTATAGCAGAAAGGGTCTTTCTAGTAGTTGCACATCAAATCTAAACTGTCTGAAGTGTTTTTCCAAAGTTATTAACACTTTTATGTTTGGCGTTCCGAAACCCACCTTATCTCAGGCTGAAAAGCGTTTTTGTGCATTGTGCCATAACTTTTCAGTGAAGCTTCAGAACATGAAATTTTAACCTCCCACTATAGCAGAAAGGGTCTTTCTAGTAGTTGCACATCAAATCTAAACTGTCTGAAGTGTTTTTCCAAAGTTATCAACACTTTTATGTTTGGCGTTCCGAAACCCACCTTATCTCAGGCTGAAAAGCGTTTTTACGCATTGTGCCATAACTTTTCAGGGAAGCTTCAGAACATGAAATTTTAACCTCCCACTATAGCAGAAAGGGTCTTTCTAGTAGGTGCACATCAAATCTAAGCTCTCTGAAGTGTTTTTCGAAAGTTATCAACACTTTTATGTTTGGCGTTCCGAAACCCACCTTATCTCAGGCTGAAAAGCGTTTTTGTGCATTGTGCCATAACTTTTCAGGAAAGCTTCAGAACATGAAATTTTAATCTCCCACTATAGCAGAAAGGGTCTTTCTAGTAGTTGCACATCAAATCTAAACTGTCTGAAGTGTTTTTCCAAAGTTATTAAAACTTTTATGTTTGGCGTTCCGAAACCCACCTTATCTCAGGCTGAAAAGCGTTTTTGTGCATTGTGCCATAACTTTTCAGGGAAGCTTCAGAACATGAAATTTTAACCTCCCACTATAGCAGAAAGGGTCTTTCTAGTAGTTGCACATCAAATCTAAACTGTCTGAAGTGTTTTTCCAAAGTTATCAACACTTTTATGTTTGGCGTTCCGAAACCCACCTTATCTCAGGCTGAAAAGCGTTTTTACGCATTGTGCCATAACTTTTCAGGGAAGCTTCAGAACATGAAATTTTAACCTCCCACTATAGCAGAAAGGGTCTTTCTAGTAGGTGCACATCAAATCTAAGCTGTCTGAAGTGTTTTTCGAAAGTTATCAACACTTTTATGTTTGGCGTTCCGAAACCCACCTTATCTCAGGCTGAAAAGCGTTTTTGTGCATTGTGCCATAACTTTTCAGGGAAGCTTCAGAACATGAAATTTTAACCTCCCACTATAGCAGAAGGGGTCTTTCTAGTAGTTGCACATCAAATCTAAGCTGTCTGAAGTGTTTTTCAAAAGTTATCAACACTTTTATGTTTGGCGTTCCGAAACCCACCTTATCTCAGGCTGAAAAGCGTTTTTGTGCATTGTGCCATAACTTTTCAGGAAAGCTTCAGAACATGAAATTTTAACCTCCCACTATAGCAGAAAGGGTCTTTCTAGTAGGTGCACATCAAATCTAAACTGTCTCAAGTGTTTTTCCAAAGTTATTAACACTTTTATGTTTGGCGTACCGAAACCCACCTTATCTCAGGCTGAAAAGCGTTTTTGTGCATTGTGCCATAACTTTTCAGGGAAGCTTCAGAACATGAAATTTTAACCTCCCACTATAGCAGAAAGGGTCTTTCTAGTAGTTGCACATCAAATCTAAACTGTCTGAAGTGTTTTTCCAAAGTTATCAACACTTTTATGTTTGGCGTTCCGAAACCCACCGTATCTCAGGCTGAAAAGCGTTTTTACGCATTGTGCCATAACTTTTCAGGGAAGCTTCAGAACATGAAATTTTAACCTCCCACTATAGCAGAAAGGGTCTTTCTAGTAGGTGCACATCAAATCTAAGCTGTCTGAAGTGTTTTTCGAAAGTTATCAACACTTTTATGTTTGGCGTTCCGAAACCCACCTTATCTCAGGCTGAAAAGCGTTTTTGTGCATTGTGCCATAACTTTTCAGGGAAGCTTCAGAACATGAAATTTTAACCTCCCACTATAGCAGAAAGGGTCTTTCTAGTAGTTGCACATCAAATCTAAACTGTCTGAAGTGTTTTTCCAAAGTTATTAACACTTTTATGTTTGGCGTTCCGAAACCCACCTTATCTCAGGCTGAAAAGCGTTTTTGTGCATTGTGCCATAACTTTTCAGGGAAGCTTCAGAACATGAAATTTTAACCTCCCACTATAGCAGAAAGGGTCTTTCTAGTAGTTGCACATCAAATCTAAACTGTCTGAAGTGTTTTTCCAAAGTTATTAACACTTTTATGTTTGGCGTTCCGAAACCCACTTTATCTCAGGCTGAAAAGCGTTTTTGTGCATTGTGCCATAACTTTTCAGGGAAGCTTCAGAACATGAAATTTTAACCTCCCACTATAGCAGAAAGGGTCTTTCTAGTAGGTGCACATCAAATCTAAACTGTCTGAAGTGTTTTTCCAAAGTTATCAACACTTTTATGTTTGGCGTTCCGAAACCCACCTTATCTCAGGCTGAAAAGCGTTTTTACGCATTGTGCCATAACTTTTCAGGGAAGCTTCAGAACATGAAATTTTAACCTCCCACTATAGCAGAAAGGGTCTTTCTAGTAGGTGCACATCAAATCTAAGCTGTCTGAAGTGTTTTTCGAAAGTTATCAACACTTTTATGTTTGGCGTTCCGAAACCCACCTTATCTCAGGCTGAAAAGCGTTTTTGTGCATTGTGCCATAACTTTTCAGGGAAGCTTCAGAACATGAAATTTTAACCTCCCACTATAGCAGAAAGGGTCTTTCTAGTAGTTGGACATCAAATCTAAGCTGTCTGAAGTGTTTTTCAAAAGTTATCAACACTTTTATGTTTGGCGTTCCGAAACCCACCTTATCTCAGGCTGAAAAGCGTTTTTGTGCATTGTGCCATAACTTTTCAGGAAAGCTATAGAACATGAAATTTTAACCTCCCACTATAGCAGAAAGGGTCTTTCTAGTAGGTGCACATCAAATCTAAGCTCTCTGAAGTGTTTTTCGAAAGTTATCAACACTTTTATGTTTGGCGTTCCGAAACCCACCTTATCTCAGGCTGAAAAGCGTTTTTGTGCATTGTGCCATAACTTTTCAGGGAAGCTTCAGAACATGAAATTTTAACCTCCCACTATAGCAGAAAGGGTCTTTCTAGTAGTTGCACATCAAATCTAAACTGTCTGAAGTGTTTTTCCAAAGTTATCAACACTTTTATGTTTGGCGTTCCGAAACCCACCTTATCTCAGGCTGAAAAGCGTTTTTGTGCATTGTGCCATAACTTTTCAGGGAAGCTTCAGAACATGAAATTTTAACCTCCCACTATAGCAGAAAGGGTCTTTCTAGTAGTTGCACATCAAATCTAAACTGTCTGAAGTGTTTTTCCAAAGTTATCAACACTTTTATGTTTGGCGTTCCGAAACCCACCTTATCTCAGGCTGAAAAGCGTTTTTACGCATTGTGCCATAACTTTTCAGGGAAGCTTCAGAACATGAAATTTTAACCTCCCACTATAGCAGAAAGGGTCTTTCTAGTAGGTGCACATCAAATCTAAGCTGTCTGAAGTGTTTTTCGAAAGTTATCAACACTTTTATGTTTGGCGTTCCGAAACCCACCTTATCTCAGGCTGAAAAGCGTTTTTGTGCATTGTGCCATAACTTTTCAGGGAAGCTTCAGAACATGAAATTTTAACCTCCCACTATAGCAGAAGGGGTCTTTCTAGTAGTTGCACATCAAATCTAAGCTGTCTGAAGTGTTTTTCAAAAGTTATCAACACTTTTATGTTTGGCGTTCCGAAACCCACCTTATCTCAGGCTGAAAAGCGTTTTTGTGCATTGTGCCATAACTTTTCAGGAAAGCTTCAGAACATGAAATTTTAACCTCCCACTATAGCAGAAAGGGTCTTTCTAGTAGGTGCACATCAAATCTAAACTGTCTCAAGTGTTTTTCCAAAGTTATTAACACTTTTATGTTTGGCGTACCGAAACCCACCTTATCTCAGGCTGAAAAGCGTTTTTGTGCATTGTGCCATAACTTTTCAGGGAAGCTTCAGAACATGAAATTTTAACCTCCCACTATAGCAGAAAGGGTCTTTCTAGTAGTTGCACATCAAATCTAAACTGTCTGAAGTGTTTTTCCAAAGTTATCAACACTTTTATGTTTGGCGTTCCGAAACCCACCGTATCTCAGGCTGAAAAGCGTTTTTACGCATTGTGCCATAACTTTTCAGGGAAGCTTCAGAACATGAAATTTTAACCTCCCACTATAGCAGAAAGGGTCTTTCTAGTAGGTGCACATCAAATCTAAGCTGTCTGAAGTGTTTTTCGAAAGTTATCAACACTTTTATGTTTGGCGTTCCGAAACCCACCTTATCTCAGGCTGAAAAGCGTTTTTGTGCATTGTGCCATAACTTTTCAGGGAAGCTTCAGAACATGAAATTTTAACCTCCCACTATAGCAGAAAGGGTCTTTCTAGTAGTTGCACATCAAATCTAAACTGTCTGAAGTGTTTTTCCAAAGTTATTAACACTTTTATGTTTGGCGTTCCGAAACCCACCTTATCTCAGGCTGAAAAGCGTTTTTGTGCATTGTGCCATAACTTTTCAGGGAAGCTTCAGAACATGAAATTTTAACCTCCCACTATAGCAGAAAGGGTCTTTCTAGTAGTTGCACATCAAATCTAAACTGTCTGAAGTGTTTTTCCAAAGTTATTAACACTTTTATGTTTGGCGTTCCGAAACCCACTTTATCTCAGGCTGAAAAGCGTTTTTGTGCATTGTGCCATAACTTTTCAGGGAAGCTTCAGAACATGAAATTTTAACCTCCCACTATAGCAGAAAGGGTCTTTCTAGTAGGTGCACATCAAATCTAAACTGTCTGAAGTGTTTTTCCAAAGTTATCAACACTTTTATGTTTGGCGTTCCGAAACCCACCTTATCTCAGGCTGAAAAGCGTTTTTACGCATTGTGCCATAACTTTTCAGGGAAGCTTCAGAACATGAAATTTTAACCTCCCACTATAGCAGAAAGGGTCTTTCTAGTAGGTGCACATCAAATCTAAGCTGTCTGAAGTGTTTTTCGAAAGTTATCAACACTTTTATGTTTGGCGTTCCGAAACCCACCTTATCTCAGGCTGAAAAGCGTTTTTGTGCATTGTGCCATAACTTTTCAGGGAAGCTTCAGAACATGAAATTTTAACCTCCCACTATAGCAGAAAGGGTCTTTCTAGTAGTTGGACATCAAATCTAAGCTGTCTGAAGTGTTTTTCAAAAGTTATCAACACTTTTATGTTTGGCGTTCCGAAACCCACCTTATCTCAGGCTGAAAAGCGTTTTTGTGCATTGTGCCATAACTTTTCAGGAAAGCTATAGAACATGAAATTTTAACCTCCCACTATAGCAGAAAGGGTCTTTCTAGTAGGTGCACATCAAATCTAAGCTCTCTGAAGTGTTTTTCGAAAGTTATCAACACTTTTATGTTTGGCGTTCCGAAACCCACCTTATCTCAGGCTGAAAAGCGTTTTTGTGCATTGTGCCATAACTTTTCAGGGAAGCTTCAGAACATGAAATTTTAACCTCCCACTATAGCAGAAAGGGTCTTTCTAGTAGTTGCACATCAAATCTAAACTGTCTGAAGTGTTTTTCCAAAGTTATCAACACTTTTATGTTTGGCGTTCCGAAACCCACCTTATCTCAGGCTGAAAAGCGTTTTTGTGCATTGTGCCATAACTTTTCAGGGAAGCTTCAGAACATGAAATTTTAACCTCCCACTATAGCAGAAAGGGTCTTTCTAGTAGTTGCACATCAAATCTAAACTGTCTGAAGTGTTTTTCCAAAGTTATCAACACTTTTATGTTTGGCGTTCCGAAACCCACCTTATCTCAGGCTGAAAAGCGTTTTTACGCATTGTGCCATAACTTTTCAGGGAAGCTTCAGAACATGAAATTTTAACCTCCCACTATAGCAGAAAGGGTCTTTCTAGTAGGTGCACATCAAATCTAAGCTGTCTGAAGTGTTTTTCGAAAGTTATCAACACTTTTATGTTTGGCGTTCCGAAACCCACCTTATCTCAGGCTGAAAAGCGTTTTTGTGCATTGTGCCATAACTTTTCAGGGAAGCTTCAGAACATGAAATTTTAACCTCCCACTATAGCAGAAAGGGTCTTTCTAGTAGTTGCACATCAAATCTAAACTGTCTGAAGTGTTTTTCCAAAGTTATTAACACTTTTATGTTTGGCGTTCCGAAACCCACCTTATCTCAGGCTGAAAAGCGTTTTTGTGCATTGTGCCATAACTTTTCAGGGAAGCTTCAGAACATGAAATTTTAACCTCCCACTATAGCAGAAAGGGTCTTTCTAGTAGTTGCACATCAAATCTAAACTGTCTGAAGTGTTTTTCCAAAGTTATTAACACTTTTATGTTTGGCGTTCCGAAACCCTCCTTATCTCAGGCTGAAAAGCGTTTTTGTGCATTGTGCCATAACTTTTCAGGGAAGCTTCAGAACATGAAATTTTAACCTCCCACTATAGCAGAAAGGGTCTTTCTAGTAGGTGCACATCAAATCTAAGCTGTCTGAAGTGTTTTTCGAAAGTTATCAACACTTTTATGTTTGGCGTTCCGAAACCCACCTTATCTCAGGCTGAAAAGCGTTTTTGTGCATTGTGCCATAACTTTTCAGGGAAGCTTCAGAACATGAAATTTTAACCTCCCACTATAGCAGAAAGGGTCTTTCTAGTAGTTGCACATCAAATCTAAACTGTCTGAAGTGTTTTTCCAAAGTTATCAACACTTTTATGTTTGGCGTTCCGAAACCCACCTTATCTCAGGCTGAAAAGCGTTTTTACGCATTGTGCCATAACTTTTCAGGGAAGCTTCAGAACATGAAATTTTAACCTCCCACTATAGCAGAAAGGGTCTTTCTAGTAGGTGCACATCAAATCTAAGCTCGCTGAAGTGTTTTTCGAAAGTTATCAACACGTTTATGTTTGGCGTTCCGAAACCCACCTTATCTCAGGCTGAAAAGCGTTTTTGTGCATTGTGCCATAACTTTTCAGGAAAGCTTCAGAACATGAAATTTTAACCTCCCACTATAGCAGAAAGGGTCTTTCTAGTAGTTGCACATCAAATCTAAACTGTCTGAAGTGTTTTTCCAAAGTTATTAACACTTTTATGTTTGGCGTTCCGAAACCCACCTTATCTCAGGCTGAAAAGCGTTTTTGTGCATTGTGCCATAACTTTTCAGGGAAGCTTCAGAACATGAAATTTTAACCTCCCACTATAGCAGAAAGGGTCTTTCTAGTAGTTGCACATCAAATCTAAACTGTCTGAAGTGTTTTTCCAAAGTTATCAACACTTTTATGTTTGGCGTTCCGAAACCCACCTTATCTCAGGCTGAAAAGCGTTTTTACGCATTGTGCCATAACTTTTCAGGGAAGCTTCAGAACATGAAATTTTAACCTCCCACTATAGCAGAAAGGGTCTTTCTAGTAGGTGCACATCAAATCTAAGCTCTCTGAAGTGTTTTTCGAAAGTTATCAACACTTTTATGTTTGGCGTTCCGAAACCCACCTTATCTCAGGCTGAAAAGCGTTTTTGTGCATTGTGCCATAACTTTTCAGGGAAGCTTCAGAACATGAAACTTTAACCTCCCACTATAGCAGAAAGGGTCTTTCTAGTAGTTGCACATCAAATCTAAGCTGTCTGAAGTGTTTTTCAAAAGTTATCAACACTTTTATGTTTTATCGTTCCGAAACCCACCTTATCTCAGGCTGAAAAGCGTTTTTGTGCATTGTGCCATAACTTTTCAGGAAAGCTTCAGAACATGAAATTTTAACCTCCCACTATAGCAGAAAGGGTCTTTCTAGTAGTTGCACATCAAATCTAAACTGTCTGAAGTGTTTTTCCAAAGTTATCAACACTTTTATGTTTGGCGTTCCGAAACCCACCTTATCTCAGGCTGAAAAGCGTTTTTACGCATTGTGCCATAACTTTTCAGGGAAGCTTCAGAACATGAAATTTTAACCTCCCACTATAGCAGAAAGGGTCTTTCTAGTAGGTGCACATCAAATCTAAGCTCGCTGAAGTGTTTTTCGAAAGTTATCAACACTTTTATGTTTGGCGTTCCGAAACCCACCTTATCTCAGGCTGAAAAGCGTTTTTGTGCATTGTGCCATAACTTTTCAGGAAAGCTTCAGAACATGAAATTTTAACCTCCCACTATAGCAGAAAGGGTCTTTCTAGTAGTTGCACATCAAATCTAAACTGTCTGAAGTGTTTTTCCAAAGTTATTAACACTTTTATGTTTGGCGTTCCGAAACCCACCTTATCTCAGGCTGAAAAGCGTTTTTGTGCATTGTGCCATAACTTTTCAGGGAAGCTTCAGAACATGAAATTTTAACCTCCCACTATAGCAGAAAGGGTCTTTCTAGTAGTTGCACATCAAATCTAAACTGTCTGAAGTGTTTTTCCAAAGTTATCAACACTTTTATGTTTGGCGTTCCGAAACCCACCTTATCTCAGGCTGAAAAGCGTTTTTGTGCATTGTGCCATAACTTTTCAGGAAAGCTTCAGAACATGAAATTTTAACCTCCCACTATAGCAGAAAGGGTCTTTCTAGTAGTTGCACATCAAATCTAAACTGTCTGAAGTGTTTTTCCAAAGTTATTAACACTTTTATGTTTGGCGTTCCGAAACCCACCTTATCTCAGGCTGAAAAGCGTTTTTGTGCATTGTGCCATAACTTTTCAGGGAAGCTTCAGAACATGAAATTTTAACCTCCCACTATAGCAGAAAGGGTCTTTCTAGTAGTTGCACATCAAATCTAAACTGTCTGAAGTGTTTTTCCAAAGTTATCAACACTTTTATGTTTGGCGTTCCGAAACCCACCTTATCTCAGGCTGAAAAGCGTTTTTACGCATTGTGCCATAACTTTTCAGGGAAGCTTCAGAACATGAAATTTTAACCTCCCACTATAGCAGAAAGGGTCTTTCTAGTAGGTGCACATCAAATCTAAGCTCTCTGAAGTGTTTTTCGAAAGTTATCAACACTTTTATGTTTGGCGTTCCGAAACCCACCTTATCTCAGGCTGAAAAGCGTTTTTGTGCATTGTGCCATAACTTTTCAGGGAAGCTTCAGAACATGAAACTTTAACCTCCCACTATAGCAGAAAGGGTCTTTCTAGTAGTTGCACATCAAATCTAAACTGTCTGAAGTGTTTTTCCAAAGTTATTAACACTTTTATGTTTGGCGTTCCGAAATCCACCTTATCTCAGGCTGAAAAGCGTTTTTGTGCATTGTGCCATAACTTTTCAGGGAAGCTTCAGAACATGAAATTTTAACCTCCCACTATAGCAGAAAGGGTCTTTCTAGTAGTTGCACATCAAATCTAAACTGTCTGAAGTGTTTTTCCAAAGTTATCAACACTTTTATGTTTGGCGTTCCGAAACCCACCTTATCTCAGGCTGAAAAGGGTTTTTGTGCATTGTGCCATAACTTTTCAGGGAAGCTTCAGAACATGAAATTTTAACCTCCCACTATAGCAGAAAGGGTCTTTCTAGTAGTTGCACATCAAATCTAAACTGTCTGAAGTGTTTTTCCAAAGTTATCAACACTTTTATGTTTGGCGTTCCGAAACCCACCTTATCTCAGGCTGAAAAGCGTTTTTACGCATTGTGCCATAACTTTTCAGGGAAGCTTCAGAACATGAAATTTTAACCTCCCACTATAGCAGAAAGGGTCTTTCTAGTAGGTGCACATCAAATCTAAGCTGTCTGAAGTGTTTTTCGAAAGTTATCAACACTTTTATGTTTGGCGTTCCGAAACCCACCTTATCCAGGCTGAAAAGCGTTTTTGTACATTGTGCCATAACTTTTCAGGGAAGCTTCAGAACATGAAATTTTAACCTCCCACTATAGCAGAAAGGGTCTTTCTAGTAGTTGCACATCAAATCTAAACTGTCTGAAGTGTTTTTCCAAAGTTATTAACACTTTTATGTTTGGCGTTCCGAAACCCACCTTATCTCAGGCTGAAAAGCGTTTTTGTGCATTGTGCCATAACTTTTCAGGGAAGCTTCAGAACATGAAATTTTAACCTCCCACTATAGCAGAAAGGGTCTTTCTAGTAGTTGCACATCAAATCTAAACTGTCTGAAGTGTTTTTCCAAAGTTATCAACACTTTTATGTTTGGCGTTCCGAAACCCACCTTATCTCAGGCTGAAAAGCGTTTTTACGCATTGTGCCATAACTTTTCAGGGAAGCTTCAGAACATGAAATTTTAACCTCCCACTATAGCAGAAAGGGTGTTTCTAGTAGGTGCACATCAAATCTAAGCTGTCTGAAGTGTTTTTCGAAAGCTATCAACACTTTTATGTTTGGCGTTCCGAAACCCACCTTATCTCAGGCTGAAAAGCGTTTTTGTGCATTGTGCCATAACTTTTCAGGGAAGCTTCAGAACATGAAATTTTAACCTCCCACTATAGCAGAAAGGGTCTTTCTAGTAGTTGCACATCAAATCTAAGCTGTCTGAAGTGTTTTTCAAAAGTTATCAACACTTTTATGTTTGGCGTTCCGAAACCCACCTTATCTCAGGCTGAAAAGCGTTTTTGTGCATTGTGCCATAACTTTTCAGGAAAGCTTCAGAACATGAAATTTTAACCTCCCACTATAGCAGAAAGGGTCTTTCTAGTAGGTGCACATCAAATCTAAGCTCTCTGAAGTGTTTTTCGAAAGTTATCAACACTTTTATGTTTGGCGTTCCGAAACCCACCTTATCTCAGGCTGAAAAGCGTTTTTGTGCATTGTGCCATAACTTTTCAGGGAAGCTTCAGAACATGAAATTTTAACCTCCCACTATAGCAGAAAGGGTCTTTCTAGTAGTTGCACATCAAATCTAAACTGTCTGAAGTGTTTTTCCAAAGTTATTAACACTTTTATGTTTGGCGTTGCGAAACCCACCTTATCTCAGGCTGAAAAGCGTTTTTACGCATTGTGCCATAACTTTTCAGGGAAGCTTCAGAACATGAAATTTTAACCTCCCACTATAGCAGAAAGGGTCTTTCTAGTAGGTGCACATCAAATCTAAGCTGTCTGAAGTGTTTTTCGAAAGTTATCAACACTTTTATGTTTGGCGTTCCGAAACCCACCTTATCCAGGCTGAAAAGCGTTTTTGTACATTGTGCCATAACTTTTCAGGGAAGCTTAAGAACATGAAATTTTAACCTCCCACTATAGCAGAAAGGGTCTTTCTAGTAGTTGCACATCAAATCTAAACTGTCTGAAGTGTTTTTCCAAAGTTATTAACACTTTTATGTTTGGCGTTCCGAAACCCACCTTATCTCAGGCTGAAAAGCGTTTTTGTGCATTGTGCCATAACTTTTCAGGGAAGCTTCAGAACATGAAATTTTAACCTCCCACTATAGCAGAAAGGGTCTTTCTAGTAGTTGCACATCAAATCTAAACTGTCTGAAGTGTTTTTCCAAAGTTATCAACACTTTTATGTTTGGCGTTCCGAAACCCACCTTATCTCAGGCTGAAAAGCGTTTTTACGCATTGTGCCATAACTTTTCAGGGAAGCTTCAGAACATGAAATTTTAACCTCCCACTATAGCAGAAAGGGTGTTTCTAGTAGGTGCACATCAAATCTAAGCTGTCTGAAGTGTTTTTCGAAAGCTATCAACACTTTTATGTTTGGCGTTCCGAAACCCACCTTATCTCAGGCTGAAAAGCGTTTTTGTGCATTGTGCCATAACTTTTCAGGGAAGCTTCAGAACATGAAATTTTAACCTCCCACTATAGCAGAAAGGGTCTTTCTAGTAGTTGCACATCAAATCTAAGCTGTCTGAAGTGTTTTTCAAAAGTTATCAACACTTTTATGTTTGGCGTTCCGAAACCCACCTTATCTCAGGCTGAAAAGCGTTTTTGTGCATTGTGCCATAACTTTTCAGGAAAGCTTCAGAACATGAAATTTTAACCTCCCACTATAGCAGAAAGGGTCTTTCTAGTAGGTGCACATCAAATCTAAGCTCTCTGAAGTGTTTTTCGAAAGTTATCAACACTTTTATGTTTGGCGTTCCGAAACCCACCTTATCTCAGGCTGAAAAGCGTTTTTGTGCATTGTGCCATAACTTTTCAGGGAAGCTTCAGAACATGAAATTTTAACCTCCCACTATAGCAGAAAGGGTCTTTCTAGTAGTTGCACATCAAATCTAAACTGTCTGAAGTGTTTTTCCAAAGTTATTAACACTTTTATGTTTGGCGTTCCGAAACCCACCTTATCTCAGGCTGAAAAGCGTTTTTGTGCATTGTGCCATAACTTTTCAGGGAAGCTTCAGAACATGAAATTTTAACCTCCCACTATAGCAGAAAGGGTCTTTCTAGTAGTTGCACATCAAATCTAAACTGTCTGAAGTGTTTTTCCAAAGTTATTAACACTTTTATGTTTGGCGTTGCGAAACCCACCTTATCTCAGGCTGAAAAGCGTTTTTACGCATTGTGCCATAACTTTTCAGGGAAGCTTCAGAACATGAAATTTTAACCTCCCACTATAGCAGAAAGGGTCTTTCTAGTAGGTGCACATCAAATCTAAGCTGTCTGAAGTGTTTTTCGAAAGTTATCAACACTTTTATGTTTGGCGTTCCGAAACCCACCTTATCTCAGGCTGAAAAGCGTTTTTGTGCATTGTGCCATAACTTTTCAGGGAAGCTTCAGAATATGAAATTTTAACCTCCCACTATAGCAGAAAGGGTCTTTCTAGTAGTTGCACATCAAATCTAAACTGTCTGAAGTGTTTTTCCAAAGTTATCAACACTTTTATGTTTGGCGTTCCGAAACCCACCTTATCTCAGGCTGAAAAGCGTTTTTACGCATTGTGCCATAACTTTTCAGGGAAGCTTCAGAACATGAAATTTTAACCTCCCACTATAGCAGAAAGGGTCTTTCTAGTAGGTGCACATCAAATCTAAGCTGTCTGAAGTGTTTTTCGAAAGTTATCAACACTTTCATGTTTGGCGTTCCGAAACCCACCTTATCTCAGGCTGAAAAGCGTTTTTGTGCATTGTGCCATAACTTTTCAGGAAAGCTTCAGAACATGAAATTTTAACCTCCCACTATAGCAGAAAGGGTCTTTCTAGTAGTTGCACATCAAATCTAAACTGTCTGAAGTGTTTTTCCAAAGTTATCAACACTTTTATGTTTGGCGTTCCGAAACCCACCTTATCTCAGGCTGAAAAGCGTTTTTGTGCATTGTGCCATAACTTTTCAGGGAAGATTCAGAACATGAAATTTTAACCTCCCACTATAGCAGAAAGGGTCTTTCTAGTAGTTGCACATCAAATCTAAGCTGTCTGAAGTGTTTTTCAAAAGTTATCAACACTTTTATGTTTGGCGTTCCGAAACCCACCTTATCTCAGGCTGAAAAGCGTTTTTGTGCATTGTGCCATAACTTTTCAGGAAAGCTTCAGAACATGAAATTTTAACCTCCCACTATAGCAGAAAGGGTCTTTCTAGTAGTTGCACATCAAATCTAAACTGTCTGAAGTGTTTTTCCAAAGTTATCAACACTTTTATGTTTGGCGTTCCGAAACCCACCTTATCTCAGGCTGGAAAGCGTTTTTACGCATTGTGCCATAACTTTTCAGGGAAGCTTCAGAACATGAAATTTTAACCTCCCACTATAGCAGAAAGGGTCTTTCTAGTAGGTGCACATCAAATCTAAGCTCTCTGAAGTGTTTTTCGAAAGTTATCAACACTTTTATGTTTGGCGTTCCGAAACCCACCTTATCTCAGGCTGAAAAGCGTTTTTGTGCATTGTGCCATAACTTTTCAGGGAAGGTTCAGAACATGACATTTTAACCTCCCACTATAGCAGAAAGGGTCTTTCTAGTAGTTGCACATCAAATCTAAACTGTCTGAAGTGTTTTTCCAAAGTTATCAACACTTTTATGTTTGGCGTTCCGAAACCCACCTTATCTCAGGCTGAAAAGCGTTTTTGTGCATTGTGCCATAACTTTTCAGGGAAGCTTCAGAACATGAAATTTTAACCTCCCACTATATCAGAAAGGGTCTTTCTAGTAGTTGCACATCAAATCTAAGCTGTCTGAAGTGTTTTTCAAAAGTTATCAACACTTTTATGTTTGGCGTTCCGAAACCCACCTTATCTCAGGCTGAAAAGCGTTTTTGTGCATTGTGCCATAACTTTTCAGGAAAGCTTCAGAACATGAAATTTTAACCTCCCACTATAGCAGAAAGGGTCTTTCTAGTAGTTGCACATCAAATCTAAACTGTCTGAAGTGTTTTTCCAAAGTTATCAACACTTTTATGTTTGGCGTTCCGAAACCCACCTTATCTCAGGCTGAAAAGCGTTTTTACGCATTGTGCCATAACTTTTCAGGGAAGCTTCAGAACATGAAATTTTAACCTCCCACTATAGCAGAAAGGGTCTTTCTAGTAGGTGCACATCAAATCTAAGCTCTCTGAAGTGTTTTTCGAAAGTTATCAACACTTTTATGTTTGGCGTTCCGAAACCCACCTTATCTCAGGCTGAAAAGCGTTTTTGTGCATTGTGCCATAACTTTTCAGGGAAGCTACAGAACATGAAATTTTAACCTCCCACTATAGCAGAAAGGGTCTTTCTAGTAGTTGCACATCAAATATAAACTGTCTGAAGTGTTTTTCCAAAGTTATTAACACTTTTATGTTTGGCGTTCCGAAACCCACCTTATCTCAGGCTGAAAAGCGTTTTTGTGCATTGTGCCATAACTTTTCAGGGAAGCTTCAGAACATGAAATTTTAACCTCCCACTATAGCAGAAAGGGTCTTTCTAGTAGTTGCACATCAAATCTAAACTGTCTGAAGTGTTTTTCCAAAGTTATCAACACTTTTATGTTTGGCGTTCCGAAACCCACCTTATCTCAGGCTGAAAAGCGTTTTTACGCATTGTGCCATAACTTTTCAGGGAAGCTTCAGAACATGAAATTTTAACCTCCCACTATAGCAGAAAGGGTCTTTCTAGTAGGTGCACATCAAATCTAAGCTCTCTGAAGTGTTTTTCGAAAGTTATCAACACTTTTATGTTTGGCGTTCCGAAACCCACCTTATCTCAGGCTGAAAAGCGTTTTTGTGCATTGTGCCATAACTTTTCAGGAAAGCTTCAGAACATGAAATTTTAACCTCCCACTATAGCAGAAAGGGTCTTTCTAGTAGTTGCACATCAAATCTAAACTGTCTGAAGTGTTTTTCGAAAGTTATCAACACTTTTATGTTTGGCGTTCCGAAACCCACCTTATCTCAGGCTGAAAAGCGTTTTTGTGCATTGTGCCATAACTTTTCAGGAAAGCTTCAGAACATGAAATTTTAACCTCCCACTATAGCAGAAAGCGTCTTTCTAGTAGTTGCACATCAAATCTAAACTGTCTGAAGTGTTTTTCCAAAGTTATTAACACTTTTATGTTTGGCGTTCCGAAACCCACCTTATCTCAGGCTGAAAAGCGTTTTTGTGCATTGTGCCATAACTTTTCAGGGAAGCTTCAGAACATGAAATTTTAAGCTCCCACTATAGCAGAAAGGGTCTTTCTAGTAGTTGCACATCAAATCTAAACTGTCTGAAGTGTTTTTCCAAAGTTATTAACACTTTTATGTTTGGCGTTCCGAAACCCACCTTATCTCAGGCTGAAAAGCGTTTTTGTGCATTGTGCCATAACTTTTCAGGGAAGCTTCAGAACATGAAATTTTAACCTCCCACTATAGCAGAAATGGTCTTTCTAGTAGTTGAACATCAAATCTAAACTGTCTGAAGTGTTTTTCCAAAGTTATCAACACTTTTATGTTTGGCGTTCCGAAACCCACCTTATCTCAGGCTGAAAAGCGTTTTTGTGCATTGTGCCATAACTTTTCAGGGAAGCTTCAGAACATGAAATTTTAACCTCCCACTATAGCAGAAAGGGTCTTTCTAGTAGTTGCACATCAAATCTAAACTGACTGAAGTGTTTTTCCAAAGTTATCAACACTTTTATGTTTGGCGTTCCGAAACCCACCTTATCTCAGGCTGAAAAGCGTTTTTACGCATTGTGCCATAACCTTTCAGGGAAGCTTCAGAACATGAAATTTTAACCTCCCACTATAGCAGAAAGGGTCTTTCTAGTAGTTGCACATCAAATCTAAACTGTCTGAAGTGTTTTTCCAAAGTTATCAACACTTTTATGTTTGGCGTTCCGAAACCCACCTTATCTCAGGCTGAAAAGCGTTTTTACGCATTGTGCCATAACTTTTCAGGGAACCTTCAGAACATGAAATTTTAACCTCCCACTATAGCAGAAAGGGTCTTTCTAGTAGGTGCAGATCAAATCTAAGCTGTCTGAAGTGTTTTTCGAAAGTTATCAACACTTTTATGTTTGGCGTTCCGAAACCCACCTTATCTCAGGCTGAAAAGCGTTTTTGTGCATTGTGCCATAACTTTTCAGGGAAGCTTCAGAACATGAAATTTTAACCTCCCACTATAGCAGAAAGGGTCTTTCTAGTAGTTGCACATCAAATCTAAACTGTCTGAAGTGTTTTTCCAAAGTTATTAACACTTTTATGTTTGGCGTTCCGAAACCCACCTTATCTCAGGCTGAAAAGCGTTTTTGTGCATTGTGCCATAACTTTTCAGGGAAGCTTCAGAACATGAAATTTTAACCTTCCACTATAGCAGAAAGGGTCTTTCTAGTAGTTGCACATCAAATCTAAACTGTCTGAAGTGTTTTTCCAAAGTTATCAACACTTTTATGTTTGGCGTTCCGAAACCCACCTTATCTCAGGCTGAAAAGCGTTTTTGTGCATTGTGCCATAACTTTTCAGGGAAGCTTCAGAACATGAAATTTTAACCTCCCACTATAGCAGAAAGGGTCTTTCTAGTAGTTGCACATCAAATCTAAGCTGTCTGAAGTGTTTTTCAAAAGTTATCAACACTTTTATGTTTGGCGTTCCGAAACCCACCTTATCTCAGGCTGAAAAGCGTTTTTGTGCATTGTGCCATAACTTTTCAGGAAAGCTTCAGAACATGAAATTTTAACCTCCCACTATAGCAGAAAGGGTCTTTCTAGTAGTTGCACATCAAATCTAAACTGTCTGAAGTGTTTTTCCAAAGTTATCAACACTTTTATGTTTGGCGTTCCGAAACCCACCTTATCTCAGGCTGAAAAGCGTTTTTGTGCATTGTGCCATAACTTTTCAGGGAAGCTTCAGAACATGAAATTTTAACCTCCCACTATAGCAGAAAGGGTCTTTCTAGTAGTTGCACATCAAATCTAAGCTGTCTGAAGTGTTTTTCCAAAGTTATCAACACTTTTATGTTTGGCGTTCCGAAACCCACCTTATCTCAGGCTGAAAAGCGTTTTTGTGCATTGTGCCATAACTTTTCAGGGAAGCTTCAGAACATGAAATTTTAACCTCCCACTATAGCAGATAGGGTCTTTCTAGTAGTTGCACATCAAATCTAAACTGTCTGAAGTGTTTTTCCAAAGTTATCAACACTTTTATGTTTGGCGTTCCGAAACCCACCTTATCTCAGGCTGAAAAGCGTTTTTACGCATTGTGCCATAACTTTTCAGGGAAGCTTCAGAACATGAAATTTTAACCTCCCACTATAGCAGAAAGGGTCTTTCTAGTAGGTGCACATCAAATCTATGCTCTCTGAAGTGTTTTTCGAAAGTTATCAACACTTTTATGTTTGGCGTTCCGAAACCCACCTTATCTCAGGCTGAAAAGCGTTTTTGTGCATTGTGCCATAACTTTTCAGGGAAGCTTCAGAACATGAAATTTTAACCTCCCACTATAGCAGAAAGGGTCTTTCTAGTAGTTGCACATCAAATCTAAACTGTCTGAAGTGTTTTTCCAAAGTTATCAACACTTTTATGTTTGGCGTTCCGAAACCCACCTTATCTCAGGCTGAAAAGCGCTTTTGTGCATTGTGCCATAACTTTTCAGGGAAGCTTCAGAACATGAAATTTTAACCTCCCACTATATCAGAAAGGGTCTTTCTAGTAGTTGCACATCAAATCTAAGCTGTCTGAAGTGTTTTTCAAAAGTTATCAACACTTTTATGTTTGGCGTTCCGAAACCCACCTTATCTCAGGCTGAAAAGCGTTTTTGTGCATTGTGCCATAACTTTTCAGGAAAGCTTCAGAACATGAAATTTTAACCTCCCACTATAGCAGAAAGGGTCTTTCTAGTAGTTGCACATCAAATCTAAACTGTCTGAAGTGTTTTTCCAAAGTTATCAACACTTTTATGTTTGGCGTTCCGAAACCCACCTTATCTCAGGCTGAAAAGCGTTTTTACGCATTGTGCCATAACTTTTCAGGGAAGCTTCAGAACATGAAATTTTAACCTCCCACTATAGCAGAAAGGGTCTTTCTAGTAGGTGCACATCAAATCTAAGCTCTCTGAAGTGTTTTTCGAAAGTTATCAACACTTTTATGTTTGGCGTTCCGAAACCCACCTTATCTCAGGCTGAAAAGCGTTTTTGTGCATTGTGCCATAACTTTTCAGGGAAGCTTCAGAACATGAAATTTTAACCTCCCACTATAGCAGAAAGGGTCTTTCTAGTAGTTGCACATCAAATCTAAACTGTCTGAAGTGTTTTTCCAAAGTTATTAACACTTTTATGTTTGGCGTTCCGAAACCCACCTTATCTCAGGCTGAAAAGCGTTTTTGTGCATTGTGCCATAACTTTTCAGGGAAGCTTCAGAACATGAAATTTTAACCTCCCACTATAGCAGAAAGGGTCTTTCTAGTAGTTGCACATCAAATCTAAACTGTCTGAAGTGTTTTTCCAAAGTTATCAACACTTTTATGTTTGGCGTTCCGAAACCCACCTTATCTCAGGCTGAAAAGCGTTTTTACGCATTGTGCCATAACTTTTCAGGGAAGCTTCAGAACATGAAATTTTAACCTCCCACTATAGCAGAAAGGGTCTTTCTAGTAGGTGCACATCAAATCTAAGCTGTCTGAAGTGTTTTTCGAAAGTTATCAACACTTTTATGTTTGGCGTTCCGAAACCCACCTTATCTCAGGCTGAAAAGCGTTTTTGTGCATTGTGCCATAACTTTTCAGGGAAGCTTCAGAACATGAAATTTTAACCTCCCACTATAGCAGAAAGGGTCTTTCTAGTAGTTGCACATCAAATCTAAGCTGTCTGAAGTGTTTTTCCAAAGTTATCAACACTTTTATGTTTGGCGTTCCGAAACCCACCTTATCTCAGGCTGAAAAGCGTTTTTACGCATTGTGCCATAACTTTTCAGGGAAGCTTCAGAACATGAAATTTTAACCTCCCACTATAGCAGAAAGGGTCTTTCTAGTAGGTGCACATCAAATCTAAGCTCTCTGAAGTGTTTTTCGAAAGTTATCAACACTTTTATGTTTGGCGTTCCGAAACCCACCTTATCTCAGGCTGAAAAGCGTTTTTGTGCATTGTGCCATAACTTTTCAGGGAAGCTTCAGAACATGAAATTTTAACCTCCCACTATAGCAGAAAGGGTCTTTCTAGTAGTTGCACATCAAATCTAAACTGTCTGAAGTGTTTTTCCAAAGTTATTAACACTTTTATGTTTGGCGTTCCGAAACCCACCTTATCTCAGGCTGAAAAGCGTTTTTGTGCATTGTGCCATAACTTTTCAGGGAAGCTTCAGAACATGAAATTTTAACCTCCCACTATAGCAGAAAGGGTCTTTCTAGTAGTTGAACATCAAATCTAAACTGTCTGAAGTGTTTTTCCAAAGTTATCAACACTTTTATGTTTGGCGTTCCGAAACCCACCTTATCTCAGGCTGAAAAGCGTTTTTGTTCATTGTGCCATAACTTTTCAGGGAAGCTTCAGAACATGAAATTTTAACCTCCCACTATAGCAGAAAGGGTCTTTCTAGTAGTTGCACATCAAATCTAAACTGTCTGAAGTGTTTTTCCAAAGTTATCAACACTTTTATGTTTGGCGTTCCGAAACCCACCTTATCTCAGGCTGAAAAGCGTTTTTACGCATTGTGCCATAACTTTTCAGGGAAGCTTCAGAACATGAAATTTTAACCTCCCACTATAGCAGAAAGGGTCTTTCTAGTAGTTGCACATCAAATCTAAACTGTCTGAAGTGTTTTTCCAAAGTTATCAACACTTTTATGTTTGGCGTTCCGAAACCCACCTTATCTCAGGCTGAAAAGCGTTTTTGTGCATTGTGCCATAACTTTTCAGGGAAGCTTCAGAACATGAAATTTTAACCTCCCACTATAGCAGAAAGGGTCTTTCTAGTAGTTGCACATCAAATCTAAGCTGTCTGAAGTGTTTTTCAAAAGTTATCAACACTTTTATGTTTGGCGTTCCGAAACCCACCTTATCTCAGGCTGAAAAGCGTTTTTGTGCATTGTGCCATAACTTTTCAGGGAAGCTTCAGAACATGAAATTTTAACCTCCCACTATAGCAGAAAGGGTCTTTCTAGTAGTTGCACATCAAATCTAAACTGTCTGAAGTGTTTTTCCAAAGTTATCAACACTTTTATGTTTGGCGTTCCGAAACCCACCTTATCTCAGGCTGAAAAGCGTTTTTACGCATTGTGCCATAACTTTTCAGGGAAGCTTCAGAACATGAAATTTTAACCTCCCACTATAGCAGAAAGGGTCTTTCTAGTAGGTGCACATCAAATCTAAGCTCTCTGAAGTGTTTTTCGAAAGTTATCAACACTTTTATGTTTGGCGTTCCGAAACCCACCTTATTTCAGGCTGAAAAGCGTTTTTGTGCATTGTGCCATAACTTTTCAGGGAAGCTTCAGAACATGAAATTTTAACCTCCCACTATAGCAGAAAGGGTCTTTCTAGTAGTTGCACATCAAATCTAAACTGTCTGAAGTGTTTTTCCAAAGTTATCAACACTTTTATGTTTGGCGTTCCGAAACCCACCTTATCTCAGGCTGAAAAGCGTTTTTGTGCATTGTGCCATAACTTTTCAGGGAAGCTTCAGAACATGAAATTTTAACCTCCCACTATATCAGAAAGGGTCTTTCTAGTAGTTGCACATCAAATCTAAGCTGTCTGAAGTGTTTTTCAAAAGTTATCAACACTTTTATGTTTGGCGTTCCGAAACCCACCTTATCTCAGGCTGAAAAGCGTTTTTGTGCATTGTGCCATAACTTTTCAGGAAAGCTTCAGAACATGAAATTTTAACCTCCCACTATAGCAGAAAGGGTCTTTCTAGTAGTTGCACATCAAATCTAAACTGTCTGAAGTGTTTTTCCAAAGTTATCAACACTTTTATGTTTGGCGTTCCGAAACCCACCTTATCTCAGGCTGAAAAGCGTTTTTACGCATTGTGCCATAACTTTTCAGGGAAGCTTCAGAACATGAAATTTTAACCTCCCACTATAGCAGAAAGGGTCTTTCTAGTAGGTGCACATCAAATCTAAGCTCTCTGAAGTGTTTTTCGAAAGTTATCAACACTTTTATGTTTGGCGTTCCGAAACCCACCTTATCTCAGGCTGAAAAGCGTTTTTGTGCATTGTGCCATAACTTTTCAGGGAAGCTTCAGAACATGAAATTTAAACCTCCCACTATAGCAGAAAGGGTCTTTCTAGTAGTTGCACATCAAATCTAAACTGTCTGAAGTGTTTTTCCAAAGTTATTAACACTTTTATGTTTGGCGTTCCGAAACCCACCTTATCTCAGGCTGAAAAGCGTTTTTGTGCATTTTGCCATAACTTTTCAGGGAAGCTTCAGAACATGAAATTTTAACCTCCCACTATAGCAGAAAGGGTCTTTCTAGTAGTTGCACATCAAATCTAAACTGTCTGAAGTGTTTTTCCAAAGTTATCAACACTTTTATGTTTGGCGTTCCGAAACCCACCTTATCTCAGGCTGAAAAGCGTTTTTACGCATTGTGCCATAACTTTTCAGGGAAGCTTCAGAACATGAAATTTTAACCTCCCACTATAGCAGAAAGGGTCTTTCTAGTAGGTGCACATCAAATCTAAGCTGTCTGAAGTGTTTTTCGAAAGTTATCAACACTTTTATGTTTGGCGATCCGAAACCCACCTTATCTCAGGCTGAAAAGCGTTTTTGTGCATTGTGCCATAACTTTTCAGGGAAGCTTCAGAACATGAAATTTTAACCTCCCACTATAGCAGAAAGGGTCTTTCTAGTAGTTGCACATCAAATCTAAGCTGTCTGAAGTGTTTTTCCAAAGTTATCAACACTTTTATGTTTGGCGTTCCGAAACCCACCTTATCTCAGGCTGAAAAGCGTTTTTACGCATTGTGCCATAACTTTTCAGGGAAGCTTCAGAACATGAAATTTTAACCTCCCACTATAGCAGAAAGGGTCTTTCTAGTAGGTGCACATCAAATCTAAGCTCTCTGAAGTGTTTTTCGAAAGTTATCAACACTTTTATGTTTGGCGTTCCGATACCCACCTTATCTCAGGCTGAAAAGCGTTTTTGTGCATTGTGCCATAACTTTTCAGGAAAGCTTCAGAACATGAAATTTTAACCTCCCACTATAGCAGAAAGGGTCTTTCTAGTAGTTGCACATCAAATCTAAACTGTCTGAAGTGTTTTTCCAAAGTTATTAACACTTTTATGTTTGGCGTTCCGAAACCCACCTTATCTCAGGCTGAAAAGCGTTTTTGTGCATTGTGCCATAACTTTTCAGGGAAGCTTCAGAACATGAAATTTTAACCTCCCACTATAGCAGAAAGGGTCTTTCTAGTAGTTGCACATCAAATCTAAACTGTCTGAAGTGTTTTTCCAAAGTTATCAACACTTTTATGTTTGGCGTTCCGAAACCCACCTTATCTCAGGCTGAAAAGCGTTTTTACGCATTGTGCCATAACTTTTCAGGGAAGCTTCAGAACATGAAATTTTAACCTCCCACTATAGCAGAAAGGGTCTTTCTAGTAGGTGCACATCAAATCTAAGCTCTCTGAAGTGTTTTTCGAAAGTTATCAACACTTTTATGTTTGGCGTTCCGAAACCAACCTTATCTCAGGCTGAAAAGCGTTTTTGTGCATTGTGCCATAACTTTTCAGGGAAGCTTCAGAACATGAAATTTTAACCTCCCACTATAGCAGAAAGGGTCTTTCTAGTAGTTGCACATCAAATCTAAACTGTCTGAAGTGTTTTTCCAAAGTTATTAACACTTTTATGTTTGGCGTCCCGAAACCCACCTTATCTCAGGCTGAAAAGCGTTTTTGTGCATTGTGCCATAACTTTTCAGGGAAGCTTCAGAACATGAAATTTTAACCTCCCACTATAGCAGAAAGGGTCTTTCTAGTAGTTGCACATCAAATCTAAACTGTCTGAAGTGTTTTTCCAAAGTTATTAACACTTTTATGTTTGGCGTTCCGAAACCCACCTTATCTCAGGCTGAAAAGCGTTTTTGTGCATTGTGCCATAACTTTTCAGGGAAGCTTCAGAACATGAAATTTTAACCTCCCACTATAGCAGAAAGGGTCTTTCTAGTAGGTGCACATCAAATCTAAACTGTCTGAAGTGTTTTTCCAAAGTTATCAACACTTTTATGTTTGGCGTTCCGAAACCCACCTTATCTCAGGCTGAAAAGCGTTTTTACGCATTGTGCCATAACTTTTCAGGGAAGCTTCAGAACATGAAATTTTAACCTCCCACTATAGCAGAAAGGGTCTTTCTAGTAGGTGCACATCAAATCTAAGCTGTCTGAAGTGTTTTTCGAAAGTTATTAACACTTTTATGTTTGGCGTTCCGAAACCCACCTTATCTCAGGCTGAAAAGCGTTTTTGTGCATTGTGCCATAACTTTTCAGGGAAGCTTCAGAACATGAAATTTTAACCTCCCACTATAGCAGAAAGGGTCTTTCTCGTAGTTGCACATCAAATCTAAGCTGTCTGAAGTGTTTTTCAAAAGTTATCAACACTTTTATGTTTGGCGTTCCGAAACCCACCTTATCTCAGGCTGAAAAGCGTTTTTGTGCATTGTGCCATAACTTTTCAGGAAAGCTTCAGAACATGAAATTTTAACCTCCCACTATAGCAGAAAGGGTCTTTCTAGTAGGTGCACATCAAATCTAAGCTCTCTGAAGTGTTTTTCGAAAGTTATCAACACTTTTATGTTTGGCGTTCCGAAACCCACCTTATCTCAGGCTGAAAAGCGTTTTTGTGCATTGTGCCATAACTTTTCAGGGAAGCTTCAGAACATGAAATTTTAACCTCCCACTATAGCAGAAAGGGTCTTTCTAGTAGTTGCACATCAAATCTAAACTGTCTGAAGTGTTTTTCCAAAGTTATTAACACTTTTATGTTTGGCGTTCCGAAACCCACCTTATCTCAGGCTGAAAAGCGTTTTCGTGCATTGTGCCATAACTTTTCAGGGAACCTTCAGAACATGAAATTTTAACCTCCCACTATAGCAGAAAGGGTCTTTCTAGTAGTTGCACATCAAATCTAAACTGTCTGAAGTGTTTTTCCAAAGTTATCAACACTTTTATGTTTGGCGTTCCGAAACCCACCTTATCTCAGGCTGAAAAGCGTTTTTACGCATTGTGCCATAACTTTTCAGGGAAGCTTCAGAACATGAAATTTTAACCTCCCACTATAGCAGAAAGGGTCTTTCTAGTAGGTGCACATCAGATCTAAGCTCTCTGAAGTGTTTTTCGAAAGTTATCAACACTTTTATGTTTGGCGTTCCGAAACCCACCTTATCTCAGGCTGAAAAGCGTTTTTGTGCATTGTGCCATAACTTTTCAGGGAAGCTTCAGAACATGAAATTTTAACCTCCCACTATAGCAGAAAGGGTCTTTCTCGTAGTTGCACATCAAATCTAAGCTGTCTGAAGTGTTTTTCAAAAGTTATCAACACTTTTATGTTTGGCGTTCCGAAACCCACCTTATCTCAGGCTGAAAAGCGTTTTTGTGCATTGTGCCATAACTTTTCAGGAAAGCTTCAGAACATGAAATTTTAACCTCCCACTATAGCAGAAAGGGTCTTTCTAGTAGGTGCACATCAAATCTAAGCTCTCTGAAGTGTTTTTCGAAAGTTATCAACACTTTTATGTTTGGCGTTCCGAAACCCACCTTATCTCAGGCTGAAAAGCGTTTTTGTGCATTGTGCCATAACTTTTCAGGGAAGCTTCAGAACATGAAATTTTAACCTCCCACTATAGCAGAAAGGGTCTTTCTAGTAGTTGCACATCAAATCTAAACTGTCTGAAGTGTTTTTCCAAAGTTATTAACACTTTTATGTTTGGCGTTCCGAAACCCACCTTATCTCAGGCTGAAAAGCGTTTTCGTGCATTGTGCCATAACTTTTCAGGGAACCTTCAGAACATGAAATTTTAACCTCCCACTATAGCAGAAAGGGTCTTTCTAGTAGTTGCACATCAAATCTAAACTGTCTGAAGTGTTTTTCCAAAGTTATCAACACTTTTATGTTTGGCGTTCCGAAACCCACCTTATCTCAGGCTGAAAAGCGTTTTTACGCATTGTGCCATAACTTTTCAGGGAAGCTTCAGAACATGAAATTTTAACCTCCCACTATAGCAGAAAGGGTCTTTCTAGTAGGTGCACATCAGATCTAAGCTCTCTGAAGTGTTTTTCGAAAGTTATCAACACTTTTATGTTTGGCGTTCCGAAACCCACCTTATCTCAGGCTGAAAAGCGTTTTTGTGCATTGTGCCATAACTTTTCAGGGAAGCTTCAGAACATGAAATTTTAACCTCCCACTATAGCAGAAAGGGTCTTTCTAGTAGTTGCACATCAAATCTAAACTGTCTGAAGTGTTTTTCCAAAGTTATCAACACTTTTATGTTTGGCGTTCCGAAACCCACCTTATCTCAGGCTGAAATGCGTTTTTGTGCATTGTGCCATAACTTTTCAGGGAAGCTTCAGAACATGAAATCTTAACCTCCCACTATATCAGAAAGGGTCTTTCTAGTAGTTGCACATCAAATCTAAGCTGTCTGAAGTGTTTTTCAAAAGTTATCAACACTTTTATGTTTGGCGTTCCGAAACCCACCTTATCTCAGGCTGAAAAGCGTTTTTGTGCATTGTGCCATAACTTTTCAGGAAAGCTTCAGAACATGAAATTTTAACCATCACTATAGCAGAAATGGTCTTTCTAGTAGTTGCACATCAAATCTAAACTGTCTGAAGTGTTTTTCCAAAGTTATCAACACTTTTATGTTTGGCGTTCCGAAACCCACCATATCTCAGGCTGAAAATCGTTTTTACGCATTGTGCCATAACTTTTCAGGGAAGCTTCAGAACATGAAATTTTAACCTCCCACTATAGCAGAAAGGGTCTTTCTAGTAGGTGCACATCAAATCTAAACTGTCTGAAGTGTTTTTCCAAAGTTATTAACACTTTTATGTTTGGCGTTCCGAAACCCACCTTATCTCAGGCTGAAAAGCGTTTTTGTGCATTGTGCCATAACTTTTCAGGGAAGCTTCAGAACATGAAATTTTAACCTCCCACTATAGCAGAAAGGGTCTTTCTAGTAGTTGCACATCAAATCTAAACTGTCTGAAGTGTTTTTCCAAAGTTATCAACACTTTTATGTTTGGCGTTCCGAAACCCACCTTATCTCAGGCTGAAAAGCGTTTTTACGCATTGTGCCATAACTTTTCAGGGAAGCTTCAGAACATGAAATTTTAACCTCCCACTATAGCAGAAAGGGTCTTTCTAGTAGGTGCACATCAAATCTAAGCTGTCTGAAGTGTTTTTCGAAAGTTATCAACACTTTTATGTTTGGCGTTCCGAAACCCACCTTATCTCAGGCTGAAAAGCGTTTTTGTGCATTGTGCCATAACTTTTCAGGGAAGCTTCAGAACATGAAATTTTAACCTCCCACTATAGCAGAAAGGGTCTTTCTAGTAGTTGCACATCAAATCTAAGCTGTCTGAAGTGTTTTTCCAAAGTTATCAACACTTTTATGTTTGGCGTTCCGAAACCCACCTTATCTCAGGCTGAAAAGCGTTTTTACGCATTGTGCCATAACTTTTCAGGGAAGCTTCAGAACATGAAATTTTAACCTCCCACTATAGCAGAAAGGGTCTTTCTAGTAGGTGCACATCAAATCTAAGCTCTCTGAAGTGTTTTTCGAAAGTTATCAACACTTTTATGTTTGGCGTTCCGAAACCCACCTTATCTCAGGCTGAAAAGCGTTTTTGTGCATTGTGCCATAACTTTTCAGGGAAGCTTCAGAACATGAAATTTTAACCTCCCACTATAGCAGAAAGGGTCTTTCTAGTAGTTGCACATCAAATCTAAACTGTCTGAAGTGTTTTTCCAAAGTTATTAACACTTTTATGTTTGGCGTTCCGAAACCCACCTTATCTCAGGCTGAAAAGCGTTTTTGTGCATTGTGCCATAACTTTTCAGGGAAGCTTCAGAACATAAAATTTTAACCTCCCACTATAGCAGAAAGGGTCTTTCTAGTAGTTGCACATCAAATCTAAACTGTCTGAAGTGTTTTTCCAAAGTTATCAACACTTTTATGTTTGGCGTTCCGAAACCCACCTTATCTCAGGCTGAAAAGCGTTTTTGTGCATTGTGCCATAACTTTTCAGGGAAGCTTCAGAACATGAAATTTTAACCTCCCACTATAGCAGAAAGGGTCTTTCTAGTAGGTGCACATCAAATCTAAGCTCTCTGAAGTGTTTTTCGAAAGTTATCAACACTTTTATGTTTGGCGTTCCGAAACCCACCTTATCTCAGGCTGAAAAGCGTTTTTGTGCATTGTGCCATAACTTTTCAGGGAAGCTTCAGAACATGAAATTTTAACCTCCCACTATAGCAGAAAGGGTCTTTCTAGTAGTTGCACATCAAATCTAAACTGTCTGAAGTGTTTTTCCAAAGTTATCAACACTTTTATGTTTGGCGTTCCGAAACCCACCTTATCTCAGGCTGAAATGCGTTTTTGTGCATTGTGCCATAACTTTTCAGGGAAGCTTCAGAACATGAAATCTTAACCTCCCACTATATCAGAAAGGGTCTTTCTAGTAGTTGCACATCAAATCTAAGCTGTCTGAAGTGTTTTTCAAAAGTTATCAACACTTTTATGTTTGGCGTTCCGAAACCCACCTTATCTCAGGCTGAAAAGCGTTTTTGTGCATTGTGCCATAACTTTTCAGGAAAGCTTCAGAACATGAAATTTTAACCATCACTATAGCAGAAAGGGTCTTTCTAGTAGTTGCACATCAAATCTAAACTGTCTGAAGTGTTTTTCCAAAGTTATCAACACTTTTATGTTTGGCGTTCCGAAACCCACCATATCTCAGGCTGAAAATCGTTTTTACGCATTGTGCCATAACTTTTCAGGGAAGCTTCAGAACATGAAATTTTAACCTCCCACTATAGCAGAAAGGGTCTTTCTAGTAGGTGCACATCAAATCTAAACTGTCTGAAGTGTTTTTCCAAAGTTATTAACACTTTTATGTTTGGCGTTCCGAAACCCACCTTATCTCAGGCTGAAAAGCGTTTTTGTGCATTGTGCCATAACTTTTCAGGGAAGCTTCAGAACATGAAATTTTAACCTCCCACTATAGCAGAAAGGGTCTTTCTAGTAGTTGCACATCAAATCTAAACTGTCTGAAGTGTTTTTCCAAAGTTATCAACACTTTTATGTTTGGCGTTCCGAAACCCACCTTATCTCAGGCTGAAAAGCGTTTTTACGCATTGTGCCATAACTTTTCAGGGAAGCTTCAGAACATGAAATTTTAACCTCCCACTATAGCAGAAAGGGTCTTTCTAGTAGGTGCACATCAAATCTAAGCTGTCTGAAGTGTTTTTCGAAAGTTATCAACACTTTTATGTTTGGCGTTCCGAAACCCACCTTATCTCAGGCTGAAAAGCGTTTTTGTGCATTGTGCCATAACTTTTCAGGGAAGCTTCAGAACATGAAATTTTAACCTCCCACTATAGCAGAAAGGGTCTTTCTAGTAGTTGCACATCAAATCTAAGCTGTCTGAAGTGTTTTTCCAAAGTTATCAACACTTTTATGTTTGGCGTTCCGAAACCCACCTTATCTCAGGCTGAAAAGCGTTTTTACGCATTGTGCCATAACTTTTCAGGGAAGCTTCAGAACATGAAATTTTAACCTCCCACTATAGCAGAAAGGGTCTTTCTAGTAGGTGCACATCAAATCTAAGCTCTCTGAAGTGTTTTTCGAAAGTTATCAACACTTTTATGTTTGGCGTTCCGAAACCCACCTTATCTCAGGCTGAAAAGCGTTTTTGTGCATTGTGCCATAACTTTTCAGGGAAGCTTCAGAACATGAAATTTTAACCTCCCACTATAGCAGAAAGGGTCTTTCTAGTAGTTGCACATCAAATCTAAACTGTCTGAAGTGTTTTTCCAAAGTTATTAACACTTTTATGTTTGGCGTTCCGAAACCCACCTTATCTCAGGCTGAAAAGCGTTTTTGTGCATTGTGCCATAACTTTTCAGGGAAGCTTCAGAACATAAAATTTTAACCTCCCACTATAGCAGAAAGGGTCTTTCTAGTAGTTGCACATCAAATCTAAACTGTCTGAAGTGTTTTTCCAAAGTTATCAACACTTTTATGTTTGGCGTTCCGAAACCCACCTTATCTCAGGCTGAAAAGCGTTTTTACGCATTGTGCCATAACTTTTCAGGGAAGCTTCAGAACATGAAATTTTAACCTCCCACTATAGCAGAAAGGGTCTTTCTAGTAGGTGCACATCAAATCTAAGCTCTCTGAAGTGTTTTTCGAAAGTTATCAACACTTTTATGTTTGGCGTTCCGAAACCCACCTTATCTCAGGCTGAAAAGCGTTTTTGTGCATTGTGCCATAACTTTTCAGGGAAGCTTCAGAACATGAAATTTTAACCTCCCACTATAGCAGAAAGGGTCTTTCTAGTAGTTGCACATCAAATCTAAACTGTCTGAAGTGTTTTTCCAAAGTTATTAACACTTTTATGTTTGGCGTTCCGAAACCCACCTTATCTCAGGCTGAAAAGCGTTTTTGTGCATTGTGCCAGAACTTTTCAGGGAAGCTTCAGAACATGAAATTTTAACCTCCCACTATAGCAGAAAAGGTCTTTCTAGTAGTTGCACATCAAATCTAAACTGTCTGAAGTGTTTTTCCAAAGTTATCAACACTTTTATGTTTGGCGTTCCGAAACCCACCTTATCTCAGGCTGAAAAGCGTTTTTACGCATTGTGCCATAACTTTTCAGGGAAGCTTCAGAACATGAAATTTTAACCTCCCACTATAGCAGAAAGGGTCTTTCTAGTAGGTGCACATCAAATCTAAGCTGTCTGAAGTGTTTTTCGAAAGTTATCAACACTTTTATGTTTGGCGTTCCGAAACCCACCTTATCTCAGGCTGAAAAGCGTTTTTGTGCATTGTGCCACAACTTTTCAGGGAAGCTTCAGAACATGAAATTTTAACCTCCCACTATAGCAGAAAGGGTCTTTCTAGTAGTTGCACATCAAATCAAAACTGTCTGAAGTGTTTTTCCAAAGTTATTAACACTTTTATGTTTGGCGTTCCGAAACCCACCTTATCTCAGGCTGAAAAGCGTTTTTGTGCATTTTGCCATAACTTTTCAGGGAAGCTTCAGAACATGAAATTTTAACCTCCCACTATAGCAGAAAGGGTCTTTCTAGTAGTTGCACATCAAATCTAAACTGTCTGAAGTGTTTTTCCAAAGTTATCAACACTTTTATGTTTGGCGTTCCGAAACCCACCTTATCTCAGGCTGAAAAGCGTTTTTACGCATTGTGCCATAACTTTTCAGGGAAGCTTCAGAACATGAAATTTTAACCTCCCACTATAGCAGAAAGGGTCTTTCTAGTAGGTGCACATCAAATCTAAGCTCTCTGAAGTGTTTTTCGAAAGTTATCAACACTTTTATGTTTGGCGTTCCGAAACCCACCTTATCTCAGGCTGAAAAGCGTTTTTGTGCATTGTGCCATAACTTTTCAGGGAAGCTTCAGAACATGAAATTTTAACCTCCCACTATAGCAGAAAGGGTCTTTCTAGTAGTTGCACATCAAATCTAAACTGTCTGAAGTGTTTTTCCAAAGTTATTAACACTTTTATGTTTGGCGTTCCGAAACCCACCTTATCTCAGGCTGAAAAGCGTTTTTGTGCATTGTGCCATAACTTTTCAGGGAACCTTCAGAACATGAAATTTTAACCTCCCACTATAGCAGAAAGGGTCTTTCTAGTAGTTGCACATCAAATCTAAACTGTCTGAAGTGTTTTTCCAAAGTTATCAACACTTTTATGTTTGGCGTTCCGAAACCCACCTTATCTCAGGCTGAAAAGCGTTTTTACGCATTGTGCCATAACTTTTCAGGGAAGCTTCAGAACATGAAATTTTAACCTCCCACTATAGCAGAAAGGGTCTTTCTAGTAGGTGCACATCAGATCTAAGCTCTCTGAAGTGTTTTTCGAAAGTTATCAACACTTTTATGTTTGGCGTTCCGAAACCCACCTTATCTCAGGCTGAAAAGCGTTTTTGTGCATTGTGCCATAACTTTTCAGGGAAGCTTCAGAACATGAAATTTTAACCTCCCACTATAGCAGAAAGGGTCTTTCTAGTAGTTGCACATCAAATCTAAACTGTCTGAAGTGTTTTTCCAAAGTTATCAACACTTTTATGTTTGGCGTTCCGAAACCCACCTTATCTCAGGCTGAAAAGCGTTTTTGTGCATTGTGCCATAACTTTTCAGGGAAGCTTCAGAACATGAAATTTTAACCTCCCACTATATCAGAAAGGGTCTTTCTAGTAGTTGCACATCAAATCTAAGCTGTCTGAAGTGTTTTTCAAAAGTTATCAACACTTTTATGTTTGGCGTTCCGAAACCCACCTTATCTCAGGCTGAAAAGCGTTTTTGTGCATTGTGCCATAACTTTTCAGGAAAGCTTCAGAACATGAAATTTTAACCATCACTATAGCAGAAAGGGTCTTTCTAGTAGTTGCACATCAAATCTAAACTGTCTGAAGTGTTTTTCCAAAGTTATCAACACTTTTATGTTTGGCGTTCCGAAACCCACCATATCTCAGGCTGAAAAGCGTTTTTACGCATTGTGCCATAACTTTTCAGGGAAGCTTCAGAACATGAAATTTTAACCTCCCACTATAGCAGAAAGGGTCTTTCTAGTAGGTGCACATCAAATCTAAGCTCTCTGAAGTGTTTTTCGAAAGTTATCAACACTTTTATGTTTGGCGTTCCGAAACCCACCTTATCTCAGGCTGAAAAGCGTTTTTGTGCATTGTGCCATAACTTTTCAGGGAAGCTTCAGAACATGAAATTTTAACCTCCCACTATAGCAGAAAGGGTCTTTCTAGTAGTTGCACATCAAATCTAAACTGTCTGAAGTGTTTTTCCAAAGTTATTAACACTTTTATGTTTGGCGTTCCGAAACCCACCTTATCTCAGGCTGAAAAGCGTTTTTGTGCATTGTGCCATAACTTTTCAGGGAAGCTTCAGAACATGAAATTTTAACCTCCCACTATAGCAGAAAGGGTCTTTCTAGTAGTTGCACATCAAATCTAAACTGTCTGAAGTGTTTTTCCAAAGTTATCAACACTTTTATGTTTGGCGTTCCGAAACCCACCTTATCTCAGGCTGAAAAGCGTTTTTACGCATTGTGCCATAACTTTTCAGGGAAGCTTCAGAACATGAAATTTTAACCTCCCACTATAGCAGAAAGGGTCTTTCTAGTAGGTGCACATCAAATCTAAGCTGTCTGAAGTGTTTTTCGAAAGTTATCAACACTTTTATGTTTGGCGTTCCGAAACCCACCTTATCTCAGGCTGAAAAGCGTTTTTGTGCATTGTGCCATAACTTTTCAGGGAAGCTTCAGAACATGAAATTTTAACCTCCCACTATAGCAGAAAGGGTCTTTCTAGTAGTTGCACATCAAATCTAAGCTCTCTGAAGTGTTTTTCGAAAGTTATCAACACTTTTATGTTTGGCGTTCCGAAACCCACCTTATCTCAGGCTGAAAAGCGTTTTTGTGCATTGTGCCATAACTTTTCAGGGAAGCTTCAGAACATGAAATTTTAACCTCCCACTATAGCAGAAAGGGTCTTTCTAGTAGTTGCACATCAAATCTAAACTGTCTGAAGTGTTTTTCCAAAGTTATTAACACTTTTATGTTTGGCGTTCCGAAACCCACCTTATCTCAGGCTGAAAAGCGTTTTTGTGCATTGTGCCATAACTTTTCAGGGAAGCTTCAGAACATGAAATTTTAACCTCCCACTATAGCAGAAAGGGTCTTTCTAGTAGTTGCACATCAAATCTAAACTGTCTGAAGTGTTTTTCCAAAGTTATCAACACTTTTATGTTTGGCGTTCCGAAACCCACCTTATCTCAGGCTGAAAAGCGTTTTTACGCATTGTGCCATAACTTTTCAGGGAAGCTTCAGAACATGAAATTTTAACCTCCCACTATAGCAGAAAGGGTCTTTCTAGTAGGTGCACATCAAATCTAAGCTCTCTGAAGTGTTTTTCGAAAGTTATCAACACTTTTATGTTTGGCGTTCCGAAACCCACCTTATCTCAGGCTGAAAAGCGTTTTTGTGCATTGTGCCATAACTTTTCAGGGAAGCTTCAGAACATGAAATTTTAACCTCCCACTATAGCAGAAAGGGTCTTTCTAGTAGTTGCACATCAAATCTAAACTGTCTGAAGTGTTTTTCCAAAGTTATTAACACTTTTATGTTTGGCGTTCCGAAACCCACCTTATCTCAGGCTGAAAAGCGTTTTTGTGCATTGTGCCATAACTTTTCAGGGAAGCTTCAGAACATGAAATTTTAACCTCCCACTATAGCAGAAAGGGTCTTTCTAGTAGTTGCACATCAAATCTAAGCTGTCTGAAGTGTTTTTCAAAAGTTATCAACACTTTTATGTTTGGCGTTCCGAAACCCACCTTATCTCAGGCTGAAAAGCGTTTTTGTGCATTGTGCCATAACTTTTCAGGAAAGCTTCAGAACATGAAATTTTAACCTCCCACTATAGCAGAAAGGGTCTTTCTAGTAGGTGCACATCAAATCTAAGCTCTCTGAAGTGTTTTTCGAAAGTTATCAACACTTTTATGTTTGGCGTTCCGAAACCCACCTTATCTCAGGCTGAAAAGCGTTTTTGTGCATTGTGCCATAACTTTTCAGGGAAGCTTCAGAACATGAAATTTTAACCTCCCACTATAGCAGAAAGGGTCTTTCTAGTAGTTGCACATCAAATCTAAACTGTCTGAAGTGTTTTTCCAAAGTTATTAACACTTTTATGTTTGGCGTTCCGAAACCCACCTTATCTCAGGCTGAAAAGCGTTTTTGTGCATTGTGCCATAACTTTTCAGGGAAGCTTCAGAACATGAAATTTTAACCTCCCACTATAGCAGAAAGGGTCTTTCTAGTAGTTGCACATCAAATCTAAACTGTCTGAAGTGTTTTTCCAAAGTTATCAACACTTTTATGTTTGGCGTTCCGAAACCCACCTTATCTCAGGCTGAAAAGCGTTTTTACGCATTGTGCCATAACTTTTCAGGGAAGCTTCAGAACATGAAATTTTAACCTCCCACTATAGCAGAAAGGGTCTTTCTAGTAGGTGCACATCAAATCTAAGCTGTCTGAAGTGTTTTTCGAAAGTTATCAACACTTTTATGTTTGGCGTTCCGAAACCCACCTTATCTCAGGCTGAAAAGCGTTTTTGTGCATTGTGCCATAACTTTTCAGGGAAGCTTCAGAACATGAAATTTTAACCTCCCACTATAGCAGAAAGGGTCTTTCTAGTAGTTGCACATCAAATCTAAACTGTCTGAAGTGTTTTTCCAAAGTTATTAACACTTTTATGTTTGGCGTTCCGAAACCCACCTTATCTCAGGCTGAAAAGCGTTTTTGTGCATTGTGCCATAACTTTTCAGGGAAGCTTCAGAACATGAAATTTTAACCTCCCACTATAGCAGAAAGGGTCTTTCTAGTAGTTGCACATCAAATCTAAAATGTCTGAAGTGTTTTTCCAAAGTTATCAACACTTTTATGTTTGGCGTTCCGAAACCCACCTTATCTCAGGCTGAAAAGCGTTTTCACGCATTGTGCCATAACTTTTCAGGGAAGCTTCAGAACATGAAATTTTAACCTCCCACTATAGCAGAAAGGGTCTTTCTAGTAGGTGCACATCAAATCTAAGCTCTCTGAAGTGTTTTTCGAAAGTTATCAACACTTTTATGTTTGGCGTTCCGAAACCCACCTTATCTCAGGCTGAAAAGCGTTTTTGTGCATTGTGCCATAACTTTTCAGGGAAGCTTCAGAACATGAAATTTTAACCTCCCACTATAGCAGAAAGGGTCTTTCTAGTAGTTGCACATCAAATCTAAACTGTCTGAAGTGTTTTTCCAAAGTTATTAACACTTTTATGTTTTGCGTTCCGAAACCCACCTTATCTCAGGCTGAAAAGCGTTTTTGTGCATTGTGCCATAACTTTTCAGGGAACCTTCAGAACATGAAATTTTAACCTCCCACTATAGCAGAAAGGGTCTTTCTAGTAGTTGCACATCAAATCTAAACTGTCTGAAGTGTTTTTCCAAAGTTATCAACACTTTTATGTTTGGCGTTCCGAAACCCACCTTATCTCAGGCTGAAAAGCGTTTTTGTGCATTGTGCCATAACTTTTCAGGGAAGCTTCAGAAGAAGAAATTTTAACCTCCCACTATAGCAGAAAGGGTCTTTCTAGTAGTTGCACATCAAATCTAAGCTGTCTGAAGTGTTTTTCAAAAGTTATCAACACTTTTATGTTTGGCGTTCCGAAACCCACCTTATCTCAGGCTGAAAAGCGTTTTGGTGCATTGTGCCATAACTTTTCAGGGAAGCTTCAGAACATGAAATTTTAACCTCCCACTATAGCAGAAAGGGTCTTTCTAGTAGTTGCACATCAAATCTAAACTGTCTGAAGTGCTTTTCCAAAGTTATTAACACTTTTATGTTTGGCGTTCCGAAACCCACCTTATCTCAGGCTGAAATGCGTTTTTGTGCATTGTGCCATAACTTTTCAGGGAAGCTTCAGAACATGAAATTTTAACCTCCCACTATAGCAGAAAGGGTCTTTCTAGTAGTTGCACATCAAATCTAAACTGTCTGAAGTGTTTTTCCAAAGTTATCAACACTTTTATGTTTGGCGTTCCGAAACCCACCTTATCTCAGGCTGAAAAGCGTTTTTGTGCATTGTGCCATAACTTTTCAGGGAAGCTTCAGAACATGAAATTTTAACCTCCCACTATAGCAGAAATGGTCTTTCTAGTAGTTGCACATCAAATCTAAGCTGTCTGAAGTGTTTTTCAAAAGTTATCAACACTTTTATGTTTGGCGTTCCGAAACCCACCTTATCTCAGGCTGAAAAGCGTTTTTACGCATTGTGCCATAACTTTTCAGGAAAGCTTCAGAACATGAAATTTTAACCTCCCACTATAGCAGAAAGGGTCTTTCTAGTAGTTGCACATCAAATCTAAACTGTCTGAAGTGTTTTTCCAAAGTTATCAACACTTTTATGTTTGGCGTTCCGAAACCCACCTTATCTCAGGCTGAAAAGCGTTTTTACGCATTGTGCCATAACTTTTCAGGGAAGCTTCAGAACATGAAATTTTAACCTCCCACTATAGCAGAAAGGGTCTTTCTAGTAGGTGCACATCAAATCTAAGCTCTCTGAAGTGTTTTTCGAAAGTTATCAACACTTTTATGTTTGGCGTTCCGAAACCCACCTTATCTCAGGCTGAAAAGCGTTTTTGTGCATTGTGCCATAACTTTTCAGGGAAGCTTCAGAACATGAAATTTTAACCTCCCACTATAGCAGAAAGGGTCTTTCTAGTAGTTGCACATCAAATCTAAACTGTCTGAAGTGTTTTTCCAAAGTTATTAACACTTTTATGTTTGGCGTTCCGTAACCCACCTTATCTCAGGCTGAAAAGCGTTTTTGTGCATTGTGCCATAACTTTTCAGGGAAGCTTCAGAACATGAAATTTTAACCTCCCACTATAGCAGAAAGGGTCTTTCTAGTAGTTGCACATCAAATCTAAACTGTCTGAAGTGTTTTTCCAAAGTTATCAACACTTTTATGTTTGGCGTTCCGAAACCCACCTTATCTCAGGCTGAAAAGCGTTTTTGTGCATTGTGCCATAACTTTTCAGGGAAGCTTCAGAACATGAAATTTTAACCTCCCACTATAGCAGAAAGGGTCTTTCTAGTAGTTGCACATCAAATCTAAGCTGTCTGAAGTGTTTTTCAAAAGTTATCAACACTTTTATGTTTGGCGTTCCGAAACCCACCTTATCTCAGGCTGAAAAGCGTTTTTGTGCATTGTGCCATAACTTTTCAGGAAAGCTTCAGAACATGAAATTTTAACCTCCCACTATAGCAGAAAGGGTCTTTCTAGTAGTTGCACATCAAATCTAAACTGTCTGAAGTGTTTTTCCAAAGTTATCAACACTTTTATGTTTGGCGTTCCGAAACCCACCTTATCTCAGGCTGAAAAGCGTTTTTACGCATTGTGCCATAACTTTTCAGGGAAGCTTCAGAACATGAAATTTTAACCTCCCACTATAGCAGAAAGGGTCTTTCTAGTAGGTGCACATCAAATCTAAGCTCTCTGAAGTGTTTTTCGAAAGTTATCAACACTTTTATGTTTGGCGTTCCGAAACCCACCTTATCTCAGGCTGAAAAGCGTTTTTGTGCATTGTGCCATAACTTTTCAGGAAAGCTTCAGAACAAGAAATTTTAACCTCCCACTATAGCAGAAAGGGTCTTTCTAGTAGTTGCACATCAAATCTAAACTGTCTGAAGTGTTTTTCCAAAGTTATTAACACTTTTATGTTTGGCGTTCCGAAACCCACCTTATCTCAGGCTGAAAAGCGTTTTTGTGCATTGTGCCATAACTTTTCAGGGAAGCTTCAGAACATGAAATTTTAACCTCCCACTATAGCAGAAAGGGTCTTTCTAGTAGTTGCACATCAAATCTAAACTGTCTGAAGTGTTTTTCCAAAGTTATCAACACTTTTATGTTTGGCGTTCCGAAACCCACCTTATCTCAGGCTGAAAAGCGTTTTTGTGCATTGTGCCATAACTTTTCAGGGAAGCTTCAGAACATGAAATTTTAACCTCCCACTATAGCAGAAAGGGTCTTTCTAGTAGTTGCACATCAAATCTAAACTGTCTGAAGTGTTTTTCCAAAGTTATCAACACTTTTATGTTTGGCGTTCCGAAACCCACCTTATCTCAGGCTGAAAAGCGTTTTTACGCATTGTGCCATAACCTTTCAGGGAAGCTTCAGAACATGAAATTTTAACCTCCCACTATAGCAGAAAGGGTCTTTCTAGTAGTTGCACATCAAATCTAAACTGTCTGAAGTGTTTTTCCAAAGTTATCAACACTTTTATGTTTGGCGTTCCGAAACCCACCTTATCTCAGACTGAAAAGCGTTTTTACGCATTGTGCCATAACTTTTCAGGGAAGCTTCAGAACATGAAATTTTAACCTCCCACTATAGCAGAAAGGGTCTTTCTAGTAGGTGCACATCAAATCTAAGCTCTCTGAAGTGTTTTTCGAAAGTTATCAACACTTTTATGTTTGGCGTTCCGAAACCCACCTTATCTCAGGCTGAAAAGCGTTTTTGTGCATTGTGCCATAACTTTTCAGGGAAGCTTCAGAACATGAAATTTTAACCTCCCACTATAGCAGAAAGGGTCTTTCTAGTAGTTGCACATCAAATCTAAACTGTCTGAAGTGTTTTTCCAAAGTTATCAACACTTTTATGTTTGGCGTTCCGAAACCCACCTTATCTCAGGCTGAAAAGCGTTTTTGTGCATTGTGCCATAACTTTTCAGGGAAGCTTCAGAACATGAAATTTTAACCTCCCACTATAGCAGAAAGGGTCTTTCTAGTAGTTGCACATCAAATCTAAGCTGTCTGAAGTGTTTTTCAAAAGTTATCAACACTTTTATGTTTGGCGTTCCGAAACCCACCTTATCTCAGGCTGAAAAGCGTTTTTGTGCATTGTGCCATAACTTTTCAGGAAAGCTTCAGAACATGAAATTTTAACCTCCCACTATAGCAGAAAGGGTCTTTCTAGTAGTTGCACATCAAATCTAAACTGTCTGAAGTGTTTTTCCAAAGTTATTAACACTTTTATGTTTGGCGTTCCGAAACCCACCTTATCTCAGGCTGAAAAGCGTTTTTGTGCATTGTGCCATAACTTTTCAGGGAAGCTTCAGAACATGAAATTTTAACCTCCCACTATAGCAGAAAGGGTCTTTCTAGTAGTTGAACATCAAATCTAAACTGTCTGAAGTGTTTTTCCAAAGTTATCAACACTTTTATGTTTGGCGTTCCGAAACCCACCTTATCTCAGGCTGAAAAGCGTTTTTGTGCATTGTGCCATAACTTTTCAGGGAAGCTTCAGAACATGAAATTTTAACCTCCCACTATAGCAGAAAGGGTCTTTCTAGTAGTTGCACATCAAATCTAAACTGTCTGAAGTGTTTTTCCAAAGTTATCAACACTTTTATGTTTGGTGTTCCGAATCCCACCTTATCTCAGACTGAAAAGCGTTTTTACGCATTGTGCCATAACCTTTCAGGGAAGCTTCAGAACATGAAATTTTAACCTCCCACTATAGCAGAAAGGGTCTTTCTAGTAGTTGCACATCAAATCTAAACTGTCTGAAGTGTTTTTCCAAAGTTATCAACACTTTTATGTTTGGCGTTCCGAAACCCACCTTATCTCAGGCTGAAAAGCGTTTTTACGCATTGTGCCATAACTTTTCAGGGAAGCTTCAGAACATGAAATTTTAACCTCCCACTATAGCAGAAAGGGTCTTTCTAGTAGGTGCACATCAAATCTAAGCTCTCTGAAGTGTTTTTCGAAAGTTATCAACACTTTTATGTTTGGCGTTCCGAAACCCACCTTATCTCAGGCTGAAAAGCGTTTTTGTGCATTGTGCCATAACTTTTCAGGGAAGCTTCAGAACATGAAATTTTAACCTCCCACTATAGCAGAAAGGGTCTTTCTAGTAGTTGCACATCAAATCTAAACTGTCTGAAGTGTTTTTCCAAAGTTATCAACACTTTTATGTTTGGCGTTCCGAAACCCACCTTATCTCGGGCTGAAAAGCGTTTTTGTGCATTGTGCCATAACTTTTCAGGGAAGCTTCAGAACATGAAATTTTAACCTCCCACTATAGCAGAAAGGGTCTTTCTAGTAGTTGCACATCAAATCTAAGCTGTCTGAAGTGTTTTTCAAAAGTTATCAACACTTTTATGTTTGGCGTTCCGAAACCCACCTTATCTCAGGCTGAAAAGCGTTTTTGTGCATTGTGCCATAACTTTTCAGGAAAGCTTCAGAACATGAAATTTTAACCTCCCACTATAGCAGAAAGGGTCTTTCTAGTAGTTGCACATCAAATCTAAACTGTCTGAAGTGTTTTTCCAAAGTTATCAACACTTTTATGTTTGGCGTTCCGAAACCCACCTTATCTCAGGCTGAAAAGCGTTTTTGTGCATTGTGCCATAACTTTTCAGGGAAGCTTCAGAACATGAAATTTTAACCTCCCACTATAGCAGAAAGGGTCTTTCTAGTAGTTGCACATCAAATCTAAACTGTCTGAAGTGTTTTTCCAAAGTTATTAACACTTTTATGTTTGGCGTTCCGAAACCCACCTTATCTCAGGCTGAAAAGCGATTTTGTGCATTGTGCCATAACTTTTCAGGGAAGCTTCAGAACATGAAATTTTAACCTTCCACTATAGCAGAAAGGGTCTTTCTAGTAGTTGCACATCAAATCTAAACTGTCTGAAGTGTTTTTCCAAAGTTATCAACACTTTTATGTTTGGCGTTCCGAAACCCACCTTATCTCAGGCTGAAAGGCGTTTTTGTGCATTGTGCCATAACTTTTCAGGGAAGCTTCAGAACATGAAATTTTAACCTCCCACTATAGCAGAAAGGGTCTTTCTAGTAGTTGCACATCAAATCTAAGCTGTCTGAAGTGTTTTTCAAAAGTTATCAACACTTTTATGTTTGGCGTTCCGAAACCCACCTTATCTCAGGCTGAAAAGCGTTTTTGTGCATTGTGCCATAACTTTTCAGGGAAGCTTCAGAACATGAAATTTTAACCTCCCACTATAGCAGAAAGGGTCTTTCTAGTAGTTGCACATCAAATCTAAACTGTCTGAAGTGTTTTTCCAAAGTTATCAACACTTTTATGTTTGGCGTTCCGAAACCCACCTTATCTCAGGCTGAAAAGCGTTTTTACGCATTGTGCCATAACTTTTCAGGGAAGCTTCAGAACATGAAATTTTAACCTCCCACTATAGCAGAAAGGGTCTTTCTAGTAGGTGCACATCAAATCTAAGCTCTCTGAAGTGTTTTTCGAAAGTTATCAACACTTTTATGTTTGGCGTTCCGAAACCCACCTTATCTCAGGCTGAAAAGCGTTTTTGTGCATTGTGCCATAACTTTTCAGGGAAGCTTCAGAACATGAAATTTTAACCTCCCACTATAGCAGAAAGGGTCTTTCTAGTAGTTGCACATCAAATCTAAACTGTCTGAAGTGTTTTTCCAAAGTTATCAACACTTTTATGTTTGGCGTTCCGAATCCCACCTTATCTCAGACTGAAAAGCGTTTTTACGCATTGTGCCATAACCTTTCAGGGAAGCTTCAGAACATGAAATTTTAACCTCCCACTATAGCAGAAAGGGTCTTTCTAGTAGTTGCACATCAAATCTAAACTGTCTGAAGTGTTTTTCCAAAGTTATCAACACTTTTATGTTTGGCGTTCCGAAACCCACCTTATCTCAGGCTGAAAAGCGTTTTTACGCATTGTGCCATAACTTTTCAGGGAAGCTTCAGAACATGAAATTTTAACCTCCCACTATAGCAGAAAGGGTCTTTCTAGTAGGTGCACATCAAATCTAAGCTCTCTGAAGTGTTTTTCGAAAGTTATCAACACTTTTATGTTTGGCGTTCCGAAACCCACCTTATCTCAGGCTGAAAAGCGTTTTTGTGCATTGTGCCATAACTTTTCAGGGAAGCTTCAGAACATGAAATTTTAACCTCCCACTATAGCAGAAAGGGTCTTTCTAGTAGTTGCACATCAAATCTAAACTGTCTGAAGTGTTTTTCCAAAGTTATTAACACTTTTATGTTTGGCGTTCCGAAACCCACCTTATCTCAGGCTGAAAAGCGTTTTTGTGCATTGTGCCATAACTTTTCAGGGAAGCTTCAGAACATGAAATTTTAACCTTCCACTATAGCAGAAAGGGTCTTTCTAGTAGTTGCACATCAAATCTAAACTGTCTGAAGTGTTTTTCCAAAGTTATCAACACTTTTATGTTTGGCGTTCCGAAACCCACCTTATCTCGGGCTGAAAAGCGTTTTTGTGCATTGTGCCATAACTTTTCAGGGAAGCTTCAGAACATGAAATTTTAACCTCCCACTATAGCAGAAAGGGTCTTTCTAGTAGTTGCACATCAAATCTAAGCTGTCTGAAGTGTTTTTCAAAAGTTATCAACACTTTTATGTTTGGCGTTCCGAAACCCACCTTATCTCAGGCTGAAAAGCGTTTTTGTGCATTGTGCCATAACTTTTCAGGAAAGCTTCAGAACATGAAATTTTAACCTCCCACTATAGCAGAAAGGGTCTTTCTAGTAGTTGCACATCAAATCTAAACTGTCTGAAGTGTTTTTCCAAAGTTATCAACACTTTTATGTTTGGCGTTCCGAAACCCACCTTATCTCAGGCTGAAAAGCGTTTTTGTGCATTGTGCCATAACTTTTCAGGGAAGCTTCAGAACATGAAATTTTAACCTCCCACTATAGCAGAAAGGGTCTTTCTAGTAGTTGCACATCAAATCTAAACTGTCTGAAGTGTTTTTCCAAAGTTATTAACACTTTTATGTTTGGCGTTCCGAAACCCACTGTTGTATACACTGGAAGTTCGAAAATATTATAATCAAAACCTGCTAAATAATATTTGATATTGTTTCTGTTTTTTATCATTAATGGACCTGCTAAATAATATTTGATATTGTTTCTGTTTTTTATCATTAATGGACCTGCTAAATAATATTTGATATTGTTTCTGATTTTTTATCATTAATTGTTTAATGTTTCAAACTTTAGTGAACCTGTATGCGTTTGATCATGCGCGTTTGAACTCACGAACAGCTGTGTGCTTGGATCTGAGAATGACCTTGAAGGCGCGCTCATCTGAAGTCATGAGAGAGCGGCCATCTTGAACTTAGTTTGAACCTGTGCGCACGTGCTGACAAAATGGAGTGGATGTACTGACCTAATATGGTGAACCGGGCATCAGTGACGTAAAAAATGATGTAAGTGCTGACGCAATTGACACTAATATGATCTATCACCGAACATGTATCCTTTTGAGGGAGGAACTTCAAAAGGCCACCTGGAGAAAAAACAAGATAAGTTATAGATATGACTAATTGGCTTGGCGTGAGAAAACGGATGTCGGTATGTCTTCAAAGCCGTGTGTCGCTATATAAGCGCTCGGAGATGTGACCCTGAGCTCTTGCTCTTTTTGGATCTTCGCCCGCGTTTGTCCGCCGTAAGTTTTTATCTTATCTTGGGACGGTGCTCTTGCTGTTTGCTCTCGGACCATTTGATTTCAACTCATCTTTTATTTCTCTTTTACTATTTTTGAATTAATCCTTTTTATTGAAGTAATTTTGATTATATGGTTATGAAGTATTTTTAATTATACGGTTTTTGAAGAGTTTTTGATTATATGGTTATTGAAGTAATTTTGATTATATGGTTTTGAAGTATTCTTAATTATACGGTTTTTGAAGAGTTTTTGATTATATGGTTATTGGAGTAATTTTGATTATATGGTTTTGAAGTATTTTTAATTATACGGTTATTGAAGTATTTTTGATTATATGGTTTTGAAGTATTTTTAATTATACGGCTTTTGAAGTATTTTTGATTATATGGTTTTTGAAGTATATGTACTAGTACCAGCGTCTGGCGGTACTTTTGATATTGTTGGGTATCAGCGTCTGGCAATACCCTTGAGTTTATGGATTTTATTGTTTTTAGTTGACTTTACTGTTTTTACTATTCTTTTATTAATTTTTTGAAGAAACATTTTTGTGACAAAAAACAAAATAAAATTGAGTACGAATTAAGTACTGAAAAGGCACAACGGCGTGGATCCCTGACTACTAAAGAATCAACTGGCTCCTACCTACTACCATCAATTGGGTTATAGGTGAGTTACTGTTTGATTTCCTCCTGTTGCACATTTAATGAGTGTCTCACATGGCAGCATTATTCCATCCTGAATTATTGTGTCAATGATTAGGTGGTAGTTTTAGGCATTTATGGGGAAAATGTTATTTGAGAGGAATGGATTTAGGATCCGATCATGAGTCCCTAAACGAAGTTAAGTAAAGAGACTACGATAAGGTGTAGCATTGTAAGGTCAAGAACCTGTTTCTTAACAGGTCGGGCTAATTAAATAACCCGCTCAGTGAAGCGCCGACACTACTCACTAATATAATAAGGTATAGTTGATATGCTTATTATAGATTTAGAACCGTGTCCGCAACAAGAGGCTGACTGAGTTGACCAACCGAGGGGCCCTTTACCAGAGAGGCAAAGGGAGGTAGTGTGCTTGGAACTAGGGACGGCTTATGTTATAGCTAATCGCCTTGTACACAAGACCTTGAAAACCTAAACCCGACGACATGGCGCCCGAACAGGGACCTGATTGAAAAACGTACAATCTATTTGTGAGTAACTGGACCACAGATTAAAATTCTGGCGGGAAAAGTTCGGTAGTGAATAGATGGATCCTACAATCTCTGAGTTTTGAATCAAAGAGAAAGATTCAGGCTCTATCACTCGACAACGTACGATCGTGTTGACTCTACAATTTACCGAAAGACTGTCCCTTGGGACTGATCACCCCAAGCAGGATAGTTAAAGTATTAAGGTAATTGTAGTACAACTATATAATATAGCTGGAATACAGAAGTACAGCAAAAAGTCCCGTGAGGCCTTATAACGGGCACCCCATGGTAAAGAGTCCGCTAAGGACAACTGGGGAACTGCAGCAGGAAGCAGCGGCATAGTTCGGGAAACTGTTCATAGCCGGTAAAGTGAATTCCTTAAAAATAATTTGACTGAGATTGAAAAATGGAAATGAGCAAAGAGGTTGTGCCAAAAAGTGGTGGAGCTCTTACGAGAAGAGCTTCCATGGATAATGCCGCCGTGTGCACTTCCAAGCACTTTCGTTCATGGTTGGAGCAGGAAGGGATACGACATGTCTTATCCATCCCGCATCAATCCAACACTAACGGAGTCGCGGAACGTGCAGTGCGCGCGGCAAAATCACAAATACTACTGTATAAGCACAGATGGCACTTACCTGAAAACCTCTTTGCCATTAACCAACAACTCAGTCTCCCCAAGTTACGGGGCTCTACCCCTGCCCACTCTCACGAGCCCTCTGTATCGTTACAGGTGGGAAGTGAGGTGTGGATACTCGCCACCGGAAAATCTACCACAATAGTAAAAGTCGAAGGGAACGTACTTACGGGTAAAGATGGCCACAGGTACCACCCCAAGCAACTACGACTTAAGTATAAAAATCAGGATGGAAGCTGACCGAGACCATGTGCAAGGTTGGGTTCAGGGGGTTGGGGAGGACTATGTGAAGATGCTCCCCGACCGAGTCTTCCCAAATAATGGCCTTTTGGTCATGGCCTGGGATGGTGTTAATCATTCCTGGAAAAAAGGGATTGTTATGCCCTACACTCACCCCACCACCAGTGTTAGATGGTCTAACTATGAGCCTGGTGACTGTGTCCTTTGTGCTGCGCCTGTTTTTGCCCTCATTTGGTCCGGAGATGCAAAGTACAAGCATGAGCACCGTCCTAAGCGAGCGGAAGTGGGCGCCGAACACTTGATGTGCGGGATTGAATTAATGGGGTCTGCCCCCTTCACGTTTTGCAAATGCTGCTGGGACTCGTGGGGATGTCGATATCAAATACTACGCAAAGACACCCATTGTGGGCCATGCACCTGTGGCCGACGTAACGGGGTTTGGAATGTGTGCGATACTGGCACCCCCTGGCAGATAAACCCAGCACAGTTCTTGGCGCTGCGGTATCGTTTCCACTCAAACGATCACCTTCCTCAGCCGCCGTTTGCTTTACGGGCCAGTGTCATAGATTCTTGGAACTGCCCCATTCTGATATACCAGACTGTGATGACTATTGGCTATGACAAATTGTCATCTAAACAGGAAAAGAAACTCTCAGTCATCCCCAGGGATACCACCATGAAGTGGGAAGACTTTCTCCCTTGGAAGTGGGAGGATGGCTTGCGTTTGTCTGGAGATGGGAGCCTATCCTTGCCAGGCTATAGCCAGAGAGATTGGGAATCCACCTCCATGGGAAGGTGGTGGACCGAGCAAATATGGCCACAAGATAGAGTGGCTAAGGGGAAAATATTCTGCCCAGACGTGTACAACTACCCGCATTTAACCAACAATAAGAGGATTTTTACAACTTCTGGAACCTTGCCCAGGCATGCTAAGGAGGTACAGGAAGCCAGGGTCTCCACTATTGAACGTAACCTTATTCTTGTTACTGAATGTGGCCCACGTGTAGTGTCTGGGACCGCCCATGTCCTTATCTTGTTCACTGGCTTCATATGGTGCCCGTTGGGGGTCTTCATAGAAGTTGACACAAAGGACTTGATGATACTGACTAATGTCTCGATCCCGGTCAGACCTGTAGCAAGGACAAAGGTGACTGGATGGTGGTTAGCCTGGCTGAGGAGGAGAGCTAAGCTCCGCCGTACTGGATTTACTCAAGCTGTCTTGGATCATGAGATGCCAGGCAGCACGTTTTTCCAGCAGCACCTAGGACCATGCCTGGGAGGTGCGATTGGTCCAGAGGGGGAGAGGAATAATCCCAAGAACAGCTCGGCTATTATGAACCAATCAGGAGAGACGTCAAATATCGGGTGACTTGTTCTGGAGTGGCAGCGTTGGTGTCGTACAGTAGAGCAGGTTTCAAACCCAAGTTCACTGCAGAGACTTGAGCAGCCAGGTCCAGACTCTGGACAACTGAGAGGGACTTCTTCCCACAAGACACATATTTACGAGCCGCAGTAACAAAGGGTTCCAAAGATGACATGACTTCAGAAAACACAAACAGCATTACAGCACTCAAAAATAGAAGGTTCAATGTTTGGTTTCATTATATCTTCTTCACTCAAATAAGCACCAATGAGCATCTTGAACAAAATATGTGTGGGTAATGACAGTTGCATTGGTTAGTCTTATGTAGTATACCAGCAGTGTCACCCGACGTTGGAAATCGAAAACAGTACGTTGTAGAAACTGCACCGTCTTGACCCCGGATACGAAAGAAATATCTTTGCCAATTGCAACAGATAAAAATGGCACTCAATTTGATCAAGCTCTATGGATAAAACAAGCAATTGTCTACCTAAATATCCATGGAGCTATAAGTGGCACTTGTGAGTATGAGAAACCAAAACTTGATAGTCAGGAAGTGAAGAGTCAGGTGACCGTCAAGACACTAAAATGGAGCACGTGGCAGAGGTGGTCCGCCGCTGCCCCCACCACCAAAATGAGGACGCTGCAGAAAACAGCAGCCACTTGATTCGGCTCGAGGGCAGCCAACTGGCACTATATTATGAAGACCCCAACACGAAGAGGCATAGTGTAACTGTGCGGTATGAACCGCCTCAGCTTGGCTCTCGCCATACGACCATTTTGCTGTCATACATGTGCATCAGACCTCATGCTCACTCTCAAGGGGCCAACATGTATTTGGAAAAAGCCGGGGAGTTGAAGCTGCTGCTGGCGGAGAAGGAGCAGGCCTCTGGGTCGGTGCACTGCTTCAGCAAAGACGACGGGGCTCTGTTTGTGGAGGCTGTTCCCCAGACCGACATCAGCCGGAGGATCACTGCTTTCCAGTATGAGCTGGTCCCCAGTCAGGGTCCTGGCGTGCACATGTACACACGCCTGCACTCAGGTCCAGATATGAAGACCAAGGTATCGGCTACAAAAGTACCTGAGGGGGAAGCGAATAAGGAAAACCTCAGGATTAAATTTATGACCTTAATATGGTTGTTCGGCACCATCATAATAATATATGAATCACTTAATTTTAAAATTACCTACTTCTCCAACAGAGAAGATTGGTGTCAGAAAAGTTACCACAGGGATAACTGGCTTGTGGCGGCCAAGCTAACAGAGGGACTTGCATGGATGGAGTCAACACTTACAACTGTCAGTGCCCTCCAGAGTGGACTGGCCAACACTGTACAGAGGATGTGGATGAGTGCCGCCTTCAGCCAAATACTTGTCAAAATGGAGAAAGGTTGAAACAACCACTATAATAACAGAAAAATACATCCTAATCAGTGCCAAGGCATTGGTTTATGACATCACTGAAGGATTGACTAAATGGCAAAATGATACAATGTTACAGAACGATACACTGAGCTCCATGGCTTATTACCCACGTTGCATTATACACCCAAAAGTGTTTGAACACTGCACGGATCCAGGAGATAGTGTTTGGACTATCTTCTGGATGATGCTGACATGGGCATACATTGGAGCAGACATACTGATGTTCCATCTACGTCAACAGGAAACTGAAGGTAACACCTCCATCTACAAGCACACAGGCAAAGCTGCGCAGGAAGTATCTTACATTTAGTCGCACTGAGCATGGCAAGCAACCAGACGAACAACACCGGGTATGACCCAGCAAATCCTTCTCAGGTAGGGACAGATTTTATTGATCTTATGATACTGTCCATGTTACAAGTAGTATTTGTTCCTCCATTACACAAGCAAAAAAAAAAACTTGCCATGGGTGCATCTTCGGATTAGTAGTAGGATGCATTCGTTTTTTAGTTAGGAAAGTAACCCCTATACACACATCATTCGGCCTCATTGGAGTCGCTGCATTGAATCTTAGTCCTCAGAGACCGTGGCTTTGGCCGACCGCGGTCAACGTAGTATATATTCTGGACAGTTTGTACACCGAATTGACTTTACTATTTTGCACAGATTCTCAGTGCACCTATTGCAATATAGCAGGAACAGTGATATATCTTATACTCATAGGTTTATTGCTGACATTAATTTGGTCAACCCTGGGGAGGTATAAAAAGGGCAGCACTTAATCTTACTGCGCAATGGATAATTCTGATGATATGGATTCTGTTCAAAAAGTTAGCTGGAGGAACTTCTTTGTATGTCTCTGTGTTTTATATAGGTTACCTGATGGGGACTTGTTACCCCATAAAGATATGGAAAACTTCGAACAGCATAAGGCTGTTTGGAATGGCGTCTGCTGTTAGTAGACCTTCTCAAAATTGACATTTTGTAATGTTTCTGCAGGGCCCAATTGTGATTACGGACGGGAACGACAAAGCAGATCAATGGGATCCATGGGGCACAAAGGAGACGAATGTGCTGTTAGCTCTGGATGTGATCATGGAGCCCCTTGATCCTAAAACCAAAGTCCGCCCTGCAGACATAGGACGCCGTAGGGTTTTTAGTTGGGGACCCTCCACCAAAATGATTGAATATTGGAGGAATAAGCCCCTCATGAGATTTACAGCAAAAGTATCACGCGGCGTCGTCACTCAAGATCACCGAAAGAAGGTCCAAAAGATATGGGTGCCCCTCGAAATCAAACCAACGAGAAAGATCGTGTGGTCATTTGAAAAAGAGACCCCGTTCATCCTCCAGGCATGGCCACGTTTCGTGGTAATGTGCCAGGAGAATGAGCCATTAGTACACTGGCTTCCAGTGGTATGTGCCGAACACTGGGAGTTCACGTTCCCAGGGGATGATAAGCTGCCCCCATTGACCACGTACGCCCTTAGGGTGTACCACTGTACTATAGGACCTGGGCAGACATCCTGGATTGAACAGGGAGGATTTCATCCTCCATATGTGGTGCAGGGAATGGTGTTAAAAACGGAACAGGTGGGAGAAGTGTATGATAAAGATTTGGGGTTCATTAGTCCCGCTAGACCTTGGGGGCCGGGAAACATACAGCCAGGTTACCGACGTCCAGGGGACCAGATTCACCTCCGTGACCCAAACTTACTGATGGTGACTCAGTGGCTAAGAGACGATGTGAGCGTGTATGAGGACTGGGAGGACTTGATACTCAGTGAACATGGTAGATTATGGCATGGGGGGTTTCGTCTACACCATTATCAGGGAGGATTTTGCCCTCGTGGTTACTTCGAGTGGATGAGCAAATTATTGAAAAATAGAACAACAGTGCCCACCGCATTGGGGTGGCATGTTCAAGGACCAGTCTCATGGCAGAATTTTGCCCAACTGGTAATAAGCGGAAATGAGAAAGAAGCTCTGGCTGTGTTGAAGGGAGAACGTGACTGGAAGCGCCCTGCTATGCTCGAGCAGCACAAGCAGAGATTTAGGCGCGGTGGGAGGCCCTTTCCTCGGAGAACAAATCCGGCGAGACGCTGGGTAGAGAGAGCTGCGACATCCAGAAGCGGTTGGGTATTTCAGTTTGCTTCGCCTCCTGGGCAGGGGAACAACTGTCTGTCTGATACAGGACCATCTGCTAACTCGGATTCGGGAGCTACTCCCGCCCCAAGGGCACCCAGACGTTCAAGGGCCTCCGTGTCCGTACCAACGTACGTACACCTGCAGTCCTTTCCTCGATCACAGCAGAGTGACACCTCGCTAACTGAAGGTGAGACGGATGAAGAAAATCCGAAAGATCAATCAAAATCTCCGGAAGACACCGGTGCAACAAATTGCAACTATTGTGAAGGTAATGTAATGACTCTTAAAAATCTACTCCTATGTAAACATGAGGGCCGTGTCCTGAACAATTGTCATCAATGTGGGTTAAATATGATAAAAAACAAATTTGTCTTCCCAGACTCAAAACAGCTCACAGATGTCCCAGCTAATGTTACCTCCTCGGGGTCGGCTGACCCTGTGAATACATCTTCGGGGTCGGCTGATCCTGTGAACACATCATCTCCGGTGCGTCCGAATACCCCCAGAGTTTCGACCCCTGTTACGCCTGAGCGGAACGAATACTCTCCTACCACCCCCCGAGCTGAGAGTCCAGATCCCACCATGCCTAATCGTCCGAGCAGAGGAAGCGACCTCACTCCTCCTTCAACGCACGCCGCCACGACATCTACCGGTAGATCCAAGGAGTCTGCACAGAAATTGTTTGACTACTATATGAATGTGCTGAGAAGGCTGAAGGAGGAAGAATTGAAGGAGCTTGAGTCCCGAATGAATGAAAAAGATGAGAAAGATGAAGAAGATGAATCGATGGACTTAGACAAATGGTGAAGGAGGATATTTTCGGAGGGGGATGTTGTATACACTGGAAGTTCGAAAATATTATAATCAAAACCTGCTAAATAATATTTGATATTGTTTCTGTTTTTTATCATTAATGGACCTGCTAAATAATATTTGATATTGTTTCTGTTTTTTATCATTAATGGACCTGCTAAATAATATTTGATATTGTTTCTGATTTTTTATCATTAATTGTTTAATGTTTCAAACTTTAGTGAACCTGTATGCGTTTGATCATGCGCGTTTGAACTCACGAACAGCTGTGTGCTTGGATCTGAGAATGACCTTGAAGGCGCGCTCATCTGAAGTCATGAGAGAGCGGCCATCTTGAACTTAGTTTGAACCTGTGCGCACGTGCTGACAAAATGGAGTGGATGTACTGACCTAATATGGTGAACCGGGCATCAGTGACGTAAAAAATGATGTAAGTGCTGACGCAATTGACACTAATATGATCTATCACCGAACATGTATCCTTTTGAGGGAGGAACTTCAAAAGGCCACCTGGAGAAAAAACAAGATAAGTTATAGATATGACTAATTGGCTTGGCGTGAGAAAACGGATGTCGGTATGTCTTCAAAGCCGTGTGTCGCTATATAAGCGCTCGGAGATGTGACCCTGAGCTCTTGCTCTTTTTGGATCTTCGCCCGCGTTTGTCCGCCGTAAGTTTTTATCTTATCTTGGGACGGTGCTCTTGCTGTTTGCTCTCGGACCATTTGATTTCAACTCATCTTTTATTTCTCTTTTACTATTTTTGAATTAATCCTTTTTATTGAAGTAATTTTGATTATATGGTTATGAAGTATTTTTAATTATACGGTTTTTGAAGAGTTTTTGATTATATGGTTATTGAAGTAATTTTGATTATATGGTTTTGAAGTATTCTTAATTATACGGTTTTTGAAGAGTTTTTGATTATATGGTTATTGGAGTAATTTTGATTATATGGTTTTGAAGTATTTTTAATTATACGGTTATTGAAGTATTTTTGATTATATGGTTTTGAAGTATTTTTAATTATACGGCTTTTGAAGTATTTTTGATTATATGGTTTTTGAAGTATATGTACTAGTACCAGCGTCTGGCGGTACTTTTGATATTGTTGGGTATCAGCGTCTGGCAATACCCTTGAGTTTATGGATTTTATTGTTTTTAGTTGACTTTACTGTTTTTACTATTCTTTTATTAATTTTTTGAAGAAACATTTTTGTGACAAAAAACAAAATAAAATTGAGTACGAATTAAGTACTGAAAAGGCACAACGGCGTGGATCCCTGACTACTAAAGAATCAACTGGCTCCTACCTACTACCATCAATTGGGTTATAGGTGAGTTACTGTTTGATTTCCTCCTGTTGCACATTTAATGAGTGTCTCACATGGCAGCATTATTCCATCCTGAATTATTGTGTCAATGATTAGGTGGTAGTTTTAGGCATTTATGGGGAAAATGTTATTTGAGAGGAATGGATTTAGGATCCGATCATGAGTCCCTAAACGAAGTTAAGTAAAGAGACTACGATAAGGTGTAGCATTGTAAGGTCAAGAACCTGTTTCTTAACAGGTCGGGCTAATTAAATAACCCGCTCAGTGAAGCGCCGACACTACTCACTAATATAATAAGGTATAGTTGATATGCTTATTATAGATTTAGAACCGTGTCCGCAACAAGAGGCTGACTGAGTTGACCAACCGAGGGGCCCTTTACCAGAGAGGCAAAGGGAGGTAGTGTGCTTGGAACTAGGGACGGCTTATGTTATAGCTAATCGCCTTGTACACAAGACCTTGAAAACCTAAACCCGACGACACCCACCTTATCTCAGGCTGAAAAGCGTTTTTGTGCATTGTGCCATAACTTTTCAGGGAAGCTTCAGAACATGAAATTTTAACCTTCCACTATAGCAGAAAGGGTCTTTCTAGTAGTTGCACATCAAATCTAAACTGTCTGAAGTGTTTTTCCAAAGTTATCAACACTTTTATGTTTGGCGTTCCGAAACCCACCTTATCTCAGGCTGAAAAGCGTTTTTGTGCATTGTGCCATAACTTTTCAGGGAAGCTTCAGAACATGAAATTTTAACCTCCCACTATAGCAGAAAGGGTCTTTCTAGTAGTTGCACATCAAATCTAAGCTGTCTGAAGTGTTTTTCAAAAGTTATCAACACTTTTATGTTTGGCGTTCCGAAACCCACCTTATCTCAGGCTGAAAAGCGTTTTTGTGCATTGTGCCATAACTTTTCAGGAAAGCTTCAGAACATGAAATTTTAACCTCCCACTATAGCAGAAAGGGTCTTTCTAGTAGTTGCACATCAAATCTAAACTGTCTGAAGTGTTTTTCCAAAGTTATCAACACTTTTATGTTTGGCGTTCCGAAACCCACCTTATCTCAGGCTGAAAGGCGTTTTTGTGCATTGTGCCATAACTTTTCAGGGAAGCTTCAGAACATGAAATTTTAACCTCCCACTATAGCAGAAAGGGTCTTTCTAGTAGTTGCACATCAAATCTAAGCTGTCTGAAGTGTTTTTCAAAAGTTATCAACACTTTTATGTTTGGCGTTCCGAAACCCACCTTATCTCAGGCTGAAAAGCGTTTTTGTGCATTGTGCCATAACTTTTCAGGGAAGCTTCAGAACATGAAATTTTAACCTCCCACTATAGCAGAAAGGGTCTTTCTAGTAGTTGCACATCAAATCTAAACTGTCTGAAGTGTTTTTCCAAAGTTATCAACACTTTTATGTTTGGCGTTCCGAAACCCACCTTATCTCAGGCTGAAAAGCGTTTTTACGCATTGTGCCATAACTTTTCAGGGAAGCTTCAGAACATGAAATTTTAACCTCCCACTATAGCAGAAAGGGTCTTTCTAGTAGGTGCACATCAAATCTAAGCTCTCTGAAGTGTTTTTCGAAAGTTATCAACACTTTTATGTTTGGCGTTCCGAAACCCACCTTATCTCAGGCTGAAAAGCGTTTTTGTGCATTGTGCCATAACTTTTCAGGGAAGCTTCAGAACATGAAATTTTAACCTCCCACTATAGCAGAAAGGGTCTTTCTAGTAGTTGCACATCAAATCTAAACTGTCTGAAGTGTTTTTCCAAAGTTATCAACACTTTTATGTTTGGCGTTCCGAAACCCACCTTATCTCAGGCTGAAAAGCGTTTTTGTGCATTGTGCCATAACTTTTCAGGGAAGCTTCAGAACATGAAATTTTAACCTCCCACTATATCAGAAAGGGTCTTTCTAGTAGTTGCACATCAAATCTAAGCTGTCTGAAGTGTTTTTCAAAAGTTATCAACACTTTTATGTTTGGCGTTCCGAAACCCACCTTATCTCAGGCTGAAAAGCGTTTTTGTGCATTGTGCCATAACTTTTCAGGAAAGCTTCAGAACATGAAATTTTAACCTCCCACTATAGCAGAAAGGGTCTTTCTAGTAGTTGCACATCAAATCTAAACTGTCTGAAGTGTTTTTCCAAAGTTATCAACACTTTTATGTTTGGCGTTCCGAAACCCACCTTATCTCAGGCTGAAAAGCGTTTTTACGCATTGTGCCATAACTTTTCAGGGAAGCTTCAGAACATGAAATTTTAACCTCCCACTATAGCAGAAAGGGTCTTTCTAGTAGGTGCACATCAAATCTAAGCTCTCTGAAGTGTTTTTCGAAAGTTATCAACACTTTTATGTTTGGCGTTCCGAAACCCACCTTATCTCAGGCTGAAAAGCGTTTTTGTGCATTGTGCCATAACTTTTCAGGGAAGCTTCAGAACATGAAATTTTAACCTCCCACTATAGCAGAAAGGGTCTTTCTAGTAGTTGCACATCAAATCTAAACTGTCTGAAGTGTTTTTGCAAAGTTATTAACACTTTTATGTTTGGCGTTCCGAAACCCACCTTATCTCAGGCTGAAAAGCGTTTTTGTGCATTGTGCCATAACTTTTCAGGGAAGCTTCAGAACATGAAATTTTAACCTCCCACTATAGCAGAAAGGGTCTTTCTAGTAGTTGCACATCAAATCTAAACTGTCTGAAGTGTTTTTCCAAAGTTATCAACACTTTTATGTTTGGCGTTCCGAAACCCACCTTATCTCAGGCTGAAAAGCGTTTTTACGCATTGTGCCATAACTTTTCAGGGAAGCTTCAGAACATGAAATTTTAACCTCCCACTATAGCAGAAAGGGTCTTTCTAGTAGGTGCACATCAAATCTAAGCTGTCTGAAGTGTTTTTCGAAAGTTATCAACACTTTTATGTTTGGCGTTCCGAAACCCACCTTATCTCAGGCTGAAAAGCGTTTTTGTGCATTGTGCCATAACTTTTCAGGGAAGCTTCAGAACATGAAATTTTAACCTCCCACTATAGCAGAAAGGGTCTTTCTAGTAGTTGCACATCAAATCTAAGCTGTCTGAAGTGTTTTTCCAAAGTTATCAACACTTTTATGTTTGGCGTTCCGAAACCCACCTTATCTCAGGCTGAAAAGCGTTTTTACGCATTGTGCCATAACTTTTCAGGGAAGCTTCAGAACATGAAATTTTAACCTCCCACTATAGCAGAAAGGGTCTTTCTAGTAGTTGCACATCAAATCTAAACTGTCTGAAGTGTTTTTCCAAAGTTATTAACACTTTTATGTTTGGCGTTCCGAAACCCACCTTATCTCAGGCTGAAAAGCGTTTTTGTGCATTGTGCCATAACTTTTCAGGGAAGCTTCAGAACATGAAATTTTAACCTCCCACTATAGCAGAAAGGGTCTTTCTAGTAGTTGCACATCAAATCTAAACTGTCTGAAGTGTTTTTCCAAAGTTATCAACACTTTTATGTTTGGCGTTCCGAAACCCACCTTATCTCAGGCTGAAAAGCGTTTTTACGCATTGTGCCATAACTTTTCAGGGAAGCTTCAGAACATGAAATTTTAACCTCCCACTATAGCAGAAAGGGTCTTTCTAGTAGGTGCACATCAAATCTAAGCTCTCTGAAGTGTTTTTCGAAAGTTATCAACACTTTTATGTTTGGCGTTCCGAAACCCACCTTATCTCAGGCTGAAAAGCGTTTTTGTGCATTGTGCCATAACTTTTCAGGGAAGCTTCAGAACATGAAATTTTAACGTCCCACTATAGCAGAAAGGGTCTTTCTAGTAGTTGCACATCAAATCTAAACTGTCTGAAGTGTTTTTCCAAAGTTATTAACACTTTTATGTTTGGCGTTCCGAAACCCACCTTATCTCAGGCTGAAAAGCGTTTTTGTGCATTGTGCCATAACTTTTCAGGGAAGCTTCAGAACATGAAATTTTAACCTTCCACTATAGCAGAAAGGGTCTTTCTAGTAGTTGCACATCAAATCTAAACTGTCTGAAGTGTTTTTCCAAAGTTATCAACACTTTTATGTTTGGCGTTCCGAAACCCACCTTATCTCAGGCTGAAAAGCGTTTTTGTGCATTGTGCCATAACTTTTCAGGGAAGCTTCAGAACATGAAATTTTAACCTCCCACTATAGCAGAAAGGGTCTTTCTAGTAGTTGCACATCAAATCTAAGCTGTCTGAAGTGTTTTTCAAAAGTTATCAACACTTTTATGTTTGGCGTTCCGAAACCCACCTTATCTCAGGCTGAAAAGCGTTTTTGTGCATTGTGCCATAACTTTTCAGGGAAGCTTCAGAACATGAAATTTTAACCTCCCACTATATCAGAAAGGGTCTTTCTAGTAGTTGCACATCAAATCTAAGCTCTCTGAAGTGTTTTTCAAAAGTTATCAACACTTTTATGTTTGGCGTTCCGAAACCCACCTTATCTCAGGCTGAAAAGCGTTTTTGTGCATTGTGCCATAACTTTTCAGGGAAGCTTCAGAACATGAAATTTTAACCTCCCACTATAGCAGAAAGGGTCTTTCTAGTAGGTGCACATCAAATCTAAGCTCTCTGAAGTGTTTTTCGAAAGTTATCAACACTTTTATGTTTGGCGTTCCGAAACCCACCTTATCTCAGGCTGAAAAGCGTTTTTGTGCATTGTGCCATAACTTTTCAGGGAAGCTTCAGAACATGAAATTTTAACCTCCCACTATAGCAGAAAGGGTCTTTCTAGTAGTTGCACATCAAATCTAAACTGTCTGAAGTGTTTTTCCAAAGTTATCAACACTTTTATGTTTGGCGTTCCGAAACCCACCTTATCTCAGGCTGAAAAGCGTTTTTGTGCATTGTGCCATAACTTTTCAGGGAAGCTTCAGAACATGAAATTTTAACCTCCCACTATATCAGAAAGGGTCTTTCTAGTAGTTGCACATCAAATCTAAGCTGTCTGAAGTGTTTTTCAAAAGTTATCAACACTTTTATGTTTGGCGTTCCGAAACCCACCTTATCTCAGGCTGAAAAGCGTTTTTGTGCATTGTGCCATAACTTTTCAGGGAAGCTTCAGAACATGAAATTTTAACCTTCCACTATAGCAGAAAGGGTCTTTCTAGTAGTTGCACATCAAATCTAAACTGTCTGAAGTGTTTTTCCAAAGTTATCAACCCTTTTATGTTTGGCGTTCCGAAACCCACCTTATCTCAGGCTGAAAAGCGTTTTTGTGCATTGTGCCATAACTTTTCAGGGAAGCTTCAGAACATGAAATTTTAACCTCCCACTATAGCAGAAAGGGTCTTTCTAGTAGTTGCACATCAAATCTAAGCTGTCTGAAGTGTTTTTCAAAAGTTATCAACACTTTTATGTTTGGCGTTCCGAAACCCACCTTATCTCAGGCTGAAAAGCGTTTTTGTGCATTGTGCCATAACTTTTCAGGGAAGCTTCAGAACATGAAATTTTAACCTCCCACTATATCAGAAAGGGTCTTTCTAGTAGTTGCACATCAAATCTAAGCTCTCTGAAGTGTTTTTCAAAAGTTATCAACACTTTTATGTTTGGCGTTCCGAAACCCACCTTATCTCAGGCTGAAAAGCGTTTTTGTGCATTGTGCCATAACTTTTCAGGGAAGCTTCAGAACATGAAATTTTAACCTCCCACTATAGCAGAAAGGGTCTTTCTAGTAGGTGCACATCAAATCTAAGCTCTCTGAAGTGTTTTTCGAAAGTTATCAACACTTTTATGTTTGGCGTTCCGAAACCCACCTTATCTCAGGCTGAAAAGCGTTTTTGTGCATTGTGCCATAACTTTTCAGGGAAGCTTCAGAACATGAAATTTTAACCTCCCACTATAGCAGAAAGGGTCTTTCTAGTAGTTGCACATCAAATCTAAACTGTCTGAAGTGTTTTTCCAAAGTTATCAACACTTTTATGTTTGGCGTTCCGAAACCCACCTTATCTCAGGCTGAAAAGCGTTTTTGTGCATTGTGCCATAACTTTTCAGGGAAGCTTCAGAACATGAAATTTTAACCTCCCACTATATCAGAAAGGGTCTTTCTAGTAGTTGCACATCAAATCTAAGCTGTCTGAAGTGTTTTTCAAAAGTTATCAACACTTTTATGTTTGGCGTTCCGAAACCCACCTTATCTCAGGCTGAAAAGCGTTTTTGTGCATTGTGCCATAACTTTTCAGGAAAGCTTCAGAACATGAAATTTTAACCTCCCACTATAGCAGAAAGGGTCTTTCTAGTAGTTGCACATCAAATCTAAACTGTCTGAAGTGTTTTTCCAAAGTTATCAACACTTTTATGTTTGGCGTTCCGAAACCCACCTTATCTCAGGCTGAAAAGCGTTTTTACGCATTGTGCCATAACTTTTCAGGGAAGCTTCAGAACATGAAATTTTAACCTCCCACTATAGCAGAAAGGGTCTTTCTAGTAGTTGCACATCAAATCTAAACTGTCTGAAGTGTTTTTGCAAAGTTATTAACACTTTTATGTTTGGCGTTCCGAAACCCACCTTATCTCAGGCTGAAAAGCGTTTTTGTGCATTGTGCCATAACTTTTCAGGGAAGCTTCAGAACATGAAATTTTAACCTCCCACTATAGCAGAAAGGGTCTTTCTAGTAGTTGCACATCAAATCTAAACTGTCTGAAGTGTTTTTCCAAAGTTATCAACACTTTTATGTTTGGCGTTCCGAAACCCACCTTATCTCAGGCTGAAAAGCGTTTTTGTGCATTGTGCCATAACTTTTCAGGGAAGCTTCAGAACATGAAATTTTAACCTCCCACTATAGCAGAAAGGGTCTTTCTAGTAGTTGCACATCAAATCTAAGCTGTCTGAAGTGTTTTTCCAAAGTTATCAACACTTTTATGTTTGGCGTTCCGAAACCCACCTTATCTCAGGCTGAAAAGCGTTTTTACGCATTGTGCCATAACTTTTCAGGGAAGCTTCAGAACATGAAAATTTAACCTCCCACTATAGCAGAAACGGTCTTTCTAGTAGGTGCACATCAAATCTAAGCTCTCTGAAGTGTTTTTCGAAAGTTATCAACACTTTTATGTTTGGCGTTCCGAAACCCACCTTATCTCAGGCTGAAAAGCGTTTTTGTGCATTGTGCCATAACTTTTCAGGAAAGCTTCAGAACATGAAATTTTAACCTCCCACTATAGCTGAAAGGGTCTTTCTAGTAGTTGCACATCAAATCTAAACTGTCTGAAGTGTTTTTCCAAAGTTATTAACACTTTTATGTTTGGCGTTCCGAAACCCACCTTATCTCAGGCTGAAAAGCGTTTTTGTGCATTGTGCCATAACTTTTCAGGGAAGCTTCAGAACATGAAATTTTAACCTCCCACTATAGCAGAAAGGGTCTTTCTAGTAGTTGCACATCAAATCTAAACTGTCTGAAGTGTTTTTCCAAAGTTATCAACACTTTTATGTTTGGCGTTCCGAAACCCCCCTTATCTCAGGCTGAAAAGCGTTTTTACGCATTGTGCCATAACTTTTCAGGGAAGCTTCAGAACATGAAAATTTAACCTCCCACTATAGCAGAAACGGTCTTTCTAGTAGGTGCACATCAAATCTAAGCTCTCTGAAGTGTTTTTCGAAAGTTATCAACACTTTTATGTTTGGCGTTCCGAAACCCACCTTATCTCAGGCTGAAAAGCGTTTTTGTGCATTGTGCCATAACTTTTCAGGAAAGCTTCAGAACATGAAATTTTAACCTCCCACTATAGCTGAAAGGGTCTTTCTAGTAGTTGCACATCAAATCTAAACTGTCTGAAGTGTTTTTCCAAAGTTATTAACACTTTTATGTTTGGCGTTCCGAAACCCACCTTATCTCAGGCTGAAAAGCGTTTTTGTGCATTGTGCCATAACTTTTCAGGGAAGCTTCAGAACATGAAATTTTAACCTCCCACTATAGCAGAAAGGGTCTTTCTAGTAGTTGCACATCAAATCTAAACTGTCTGAAGTGTTTTTCCAAAGTTATCAACACTTTTATGTTTGGCGTTCCGAAACCCCCCTTATCTCAGGCTGAAAAGCGTTTTTACGCATTGTGCCATAACTTTTCAGGGAAGCTTCAGAACATGAAATTTTAACCTCCCACTATAGCAGAAAGGGTCTTTCTAGTAGGTGCACATCAAATCTAAGCTATCTGAAGTGTTTTTCGAAAGTTATCAACACTTTTATGTTTGGCGTTCCGAAACCCACCTTATCTCAGGCTGAAAAGCGTTTTTGTGCATTGTGCCATAACTTTTCAGGGAAGCTTCAGAACATGAAATTTTAACCTCCCACTATAGCAGAAAGGGTCTTTCTAGTAGTTGCACATCAAATCTAAACTGTCTGAAGTGTTTTTCCAAAGTTATTAACACTTTTATGTTTGGCGTTCCGAAACCCACCTTATCTCAGGCTGAAAAGCGTTTTTGTTTCATTGTGCCATAACTTTTCAGGGAAGCTTCAGAACATGAAATTTTAACCTCCCACTATAGCAGAAAGGGTCTTTCTAGTAGTTGCACATCAAATCTAAACTGTCTGAAGTGTTTTTCCAAAGTTATTAACACTTTTATGTTTGGCGTTCCGAAACCCACCTTATCTCAGGCTGAAAAGCGTTTTTGTGCATTGTGCCATAACTTTTCAGGGAAGCTTCAGAACATGAAATTTTAACCTCCCACTATAGCAGAAAGGGTCTTTCTAGTAGGTGCACATCAAATCTAAACTGTCTGAAGTGTTTTTCCAAAGTTATCAACACTTTTATGTTTGGCGTTCCGAAACCCACCTTATCTCAGGCTGAAAAGCGATTTTACGCATTGTGCCATAACTTTTCAGGGAAGCTTCAGAACATGAAATTTTAACCTCCCACTATAGCAGAAAGGGTCTTTCTAGTAGGTGCACATCAAATCTAAGCTGTCTGAAGTGTTTTTCGAAAGTTATCAACACTTTTATGTTTGGCGTTCCGAAACCCACCTTATCTCAGGCTGAAAAGCGTTTTTGTGCATTGTGCCATAACTTTTCAGGGAAGCTTCAGAACATGAAATTTTAACCTCCCACTATAGCAGAAAGGGTCTTTCTAGTAGTTGCACATCAAATCTAAGCTGTCTGAAGTGTTTTTCAAAAGTTATCAACACTTTTATGTTTGGCGTTCCGAAACCCACCTTATCTCAGGCTGAAAAGCGTTTTTGTGCATTGTGCCATAACTTTTCAGGAAAGCTTCAGAACATGAAATTTTAACCTCCCACTATAGCAGAAAGGGTCTTTCTAGTAGGTGCACATCAAATCTAAGCTCTCTGAAGTGTTTTTCGAAAGTTATCAACACTTTTATGTTTGGCGTTCCGAAACCCACCTTATCTCAGGCTGAAAAGCGTTTTTGTGCATTGTGCCATAACTTTTCAGGGAAGCTTCAGAACATGAAATTTTAACCTCCCACTATAGCAGAAAGGGTCTTTCTAGTAGTTGCACATCAAATCTAAACTGTCTGAAGTGTTTTTCCAAAGTTATTAACACTTTTATGTTTGGCGTTCCGAAACCCACCTTATCTCAGGCTGAAAAGCGTTTTTGTGCATTGTGCCATAACTTTTCAGGGAAGCTTCAGAACATGAAATTTTAACCTCCCACTATAGCAGAAAGGGTCTTTCTAGTAGTTGCACATCAAATCTAAACTGTCTGAAGTGTTTTTCCAAAGTTATTAACACTTTTATGTTTGGCGTTCCGTAACCCACCTTATCTCAGGCTGAAAAGCGTTTTTGTGCATTGTGCCATAACTTTTCAGGGAAGCTTCAGAACATGAAATTTTAACCTCCCACTATAGCAGAAAGGGTTTTTCTAGTAGTTGCACATCAAATCTAAGCTGTCTGAAGTGTTTTTCAAAAGTTATCAACACTTTTATGTTTGGCGTTCCGAAACCCACCTTATCTCAGGCTGAAAAGCGTTTTTGTGCATTGTGCCATAACTTTTCAGGGAAGCTTCAGAACATGAAATTTTAACCTCCCACTATAGCAGAAAGGGTCTTTCTAGTAGTTGCACATCAAATCTAAACTGTCTGAAGTGCTTTTCCAAAGTTATTAACACTTTTATGTTTGGCGTTCCGAAACCCACCTTATCTCAGGCTGAAAAGCGTTTTTGTGCATTGTGCCATAACTTTTCAGGGAAGCTTCAGAACATGAAATTTTAACCTCCCACTATAGCAGAAAGGGTCTTTCTAGTAGGTGCACATCAAATCTAAGCTCTCTGAAGTGTTTTTCGAAAGTTATCAACACTTTTGTGTTTGGCGTTCCGAAACCCACCTTATCTCAGGCTGAAAAGCGTTTTTGTGCATTGTGCCATAACTTTTCAGGGAAGCTTCAGAACATGAAATTTTAACCTCCCACTATAGCAGAAAGGGTCTTTCTAGTAGTTGCACATCAAATCTAAACTGTCTGAAGTGTTTTTCCAAAGTTATTAACACTTTTATGTTTGGCGTTCCGAAACCCACCTTATCTCAGGCTGAAAAGCGTTTTTGTGCATTGTGCCATAACTTTTCAGGGAACCTTCAGAACATGAAATTTTAACCTCCCACTATAGCAGAAAGGGTCTTTCTAGTAGTTGCACATCAAATCTAAACTGTCTGAAGTGTTTTTCCAAAGTTATCAACACTTTTATGTTTGGCGTTCCGAAACCCACCTTATCTCAGGCTGAAAAGCGTTTTTGTGCATTGTGCCATAACTTTTCAGGGAAGCTTCAGAACATGAAATTTTAACCTCCCACTATAGCAGAAAGGGTTTTTCTAGTAGTTGCACATCAAATCTAAGCTGTCTGAAGTGTTTTTCAAAAGTTATCAACACTTTTATGTTTGGCGTTCCGAAACCCACCTTATCTCAGGCTGAAAAGCGTTTTTGTGCATTGTGCCATAACTTTTCAGGGAAGCTTCAGAACATGAAATTTTAACCTCCCACTATAGCAGAAAGGGTCTTTCTAGTAGTTGCACATCAAATCTAAACTGTCTGAAGTGCTTTTCCAAAGTTATTAACACTTTTATGTTTGGCGTTCCGAAACCCACCTTATCTCAGGCTGAAAAGCGTTTTTGTGCATTGTGCCATAGCTTTTCAGGGAAGCTTCAGAACATGAAATTTTAACCTCCCACTATAGCAGAAAGGGTCTTTCTAGTAGTTGCACATCAAATCTAAACTGTCTGAAGTGTTTTTCCAAAGTTATCAACACTTTTATGTTTGGCGTTCCGAAACCCACCTTATCTCAGGCTGAAAAGCGTTTTTGTGCATTGTGCCATAACTTTTCAGGGAAGCTTCAGAACATGAAATTTTAACCTCCCACTATAGCAGAAATGGTCTTTCTAGTAGTTGCACATCAAATCTAAGCTGTCTGAAGTGTTTTTCAAAAGTTATCAACACTTTTATGTTTGGCGTTCCGAAACCCACCTTATCTCAGGCTGAAAAGCGTTTTTGTGCATTGTGCCATAACTTTTCAGGAAAGCTTCAGAACATGAAATTTTAACCTCCCACTATAGCAGAAAGGGTCGTTCTAGTAGTTGCACATCAAATCTAAACTGTCTGAAGTGTTTTTCCAAAGTTATCAACACTTTTATGTTTGGCGTTCCGAAACCCACCTTATCTCAGGCTGAAAAGCGTTTTTGTGCATTGTGCCATAACTTTTCAGGGAAGCTTCAGAACATGAAATTTTAACCTCCCACTATAGCAGAAAGGGTCTTTCTAGTAGTTGCACATCAAATCTAAGCTGTCTGAAGTGTTTTTCAAAAGTTATCAACACTTTTATGTTTGGCGTTCCGAAACCCACCTTATCTCAGGCTGAAAAGCGTTTTTGTGCATTGTGCCATAACTTTTCAGGAAAGCTTCAGAACATGAAATTTTAACCTCCCACTATAGCAGAAAGGGTCTTTCTAGTAGTTGCACATCAAATCTAAACTGTCTGAAGTGTTTTTCCAAAGTTATCAACACTTTTATGTTTGGCGTTCCGAAACCCACCTTATCTCAGGCTGAAAAGCGTTTTTACGCATTGTGCCATAACTTTTCAGGGAAGCTTCAGAACATGAAATTTTAACCTCCCACTATAGCAGAAAGGGTCTTTCTAGTAGGTGCACATCAAATCTAAGCTCTCTGAAGTGTTTTTCGAAAGTTATCAACACTTTTATGTTTGGCGTTCCGAAACCCACCTTATCTCAGGCTGAAAAGCGTTTTTGTGCATTGTGCCATAACTTTTCAGGGAAGCTTCAGAACATGAAATTTTAACCTCCCACTATAGCAGAAAGGGTCTTTCTAGTAGTTGCACATCAAATCTAAACTGTCTGAAGTGTTTTTCCAAAGTTATTAACACTTTTATGTTTGGCGTTCCGTAACCCACCTTATCTCAGGCTGAAAAGCGTTTTTGTGCATTGTGCCATAACTTTTCAGGGAAGCTTCAGAACATGAAATTTTAACCTCCCACTATAGCAGAAAGGGTCTTTCTAGTAGTTGCACATCAAATCTAAACTGTCTGAAGTGTTTTTCCAAAGTTATCAACACTTTTATGTTTGGCGTTCCGAAACCCACCTTATCTCAGGCTGAAAAGCGTTTTTGTGCATTGTGCCATAACTTTTCAGAGAAGCTTCAGAACATGAAATTTTAACCTCCCACTATAGCAGAAAGGGTCTTTCTAGTAGTTGCACATCAAATCTAAGCTGTCTGAAGTGTTTTTCAAAAGTTATCAACACTTTTATGTTTGGCGTTCCGAAACCCACCTTATCTCAGGCTGAAAAGCGTTTTTACGCATTGTGCCATAACTTTTCAGGGAAGCTTCAGAACATGAAATTTTAACCTCCCACTATAGCAGAAAGGGTCTTTCTAGTAGGTGCACATCAAATCTAAGCTCTCTGAAGTGTTTTTCGAAAGTTATCAACACTTTTATGTTTGGCGTTCCGAAACCCACCTTATCTCAGGCTGAAAAGCGTTTTTGTGCATTGTGCCATAACTTTTCAGGAAAGCTTCAGAACATGAAATTTTAACCTCCCACTATAGCAGAAAGGGTCTTTCTAGTAGTTGCACATCAAATCTAAACTGTCTGAAGTGTTTTTCCAAAGTTATTAACACTTTTATGTTTGGCGTTCCGAAACCCACCTTATCTCAGGCTGAAAAGCGTTTTTGTGCATTGTGCCATAACTTTTCAGGGAAGCTTCAGAACATGAAATTTTAACCTCCCACTATAGCAGAAAGGGTCTTTCTAGTAGTTGCACATCAAATCTAAACTGTCTGAAGTGTTTTTCCAAAGTTATTAACACTTTTATGTTTGGCGTTCCGAAACCCACCTTATCTCAGGCTGAAAAGCGTTTTTGTGCATTGTGCCATAACTTTTCAGGGAAGCTTCAGAACATGAAATTTTAACCTCCCACTATAGCAGAAAGGGTCTTTCTAGTAGTTGAACATCAAATCTAAACTGTCTGAAGTGTTTTTCCAAAGTTATCAACACTTTTATGTTTGGCGTTCCGAAACCCACCTTATCTCAGGCTGAAAAGCGTTTTTGTGCATTGTGCCATAACTTTTCAGGGAAGCTTCAGAACATGAAATTTTAACCTCCCACTATAGCAGAAAGGGTCTTTCTAGTAGTTGCACATCAAATCTAAACTGTCTGAAGTGTTTTTCCAAAGTTATCAACACTTTTATGTTTGGCGTTCCGAAACCCACCTTATCTCAGGCTGAAAAGCGTTTTTACGCATTGTGCCATAACCTTTCAGGGAAGCTTCAGAACATGACATTTTAACCTCCCACTATAGCAGAAAGGGTCTTTCTAGTAGTTGCACATCAAATCTAAACTGTCTGAAGTGTTTTTCCAAAGTTATCAACACTTTTATGTTTGGCGTTCCGAAACCCACCTTATCTCAGGCTGAAAACCGTTTTTACGCATTGTGCCATAACTTTTCAGGGAAGCTTCAGAACATGAAATTTTAACCTCCCACTATAGCAGAAAGGGTCTTTCTAGTAGGTGCACATCAAATCTAAGCTCTCTGAAGTGTTTTTCGAAAGTTATCAACACTTTTATGTTTGGCGTTCCGAAACCCACCTTATCTCAGGCTGAAAAGCGTTTTTGTGCATTGTGCCATAACTTTTCAGGGAAGCTTCAGAACATGAAATTTTAACCTCCCACTATAGCAGAAAGGGTCTTTCTAGTAGTTGCACATCAAATCTAAACTGTCTGAAGTGTTTTTCCAAAGTTATTAACACTTTTATGTTTGGCGTTCCGAAACCCACCTTATCTCAGGCTGAAAAGCGTTTTTGTGCATTGTGCCATAACTTTTCAGGCAAGCTTCAGAACATGAAATTTTAACCTTCCACTATAGCAGAAAGGGTCTTTCTAGTAGTTGCACATCAAATCTAAACTGTCTGAAGTGTTTTTCCAAAGTTATCAACACTTTTATGTTTGGCGTTCCGAAACCCACCTTATCTCAGGCTGAAAAGCGTTTTTGTGCATTGTGCCATAACTTTTCAGGGAAGCTTCAGAACATGAAATTTTAACCTCCCACTATAGCAGAAAGGGTCTTTCTAGTAGTTGCACATCAAATCTAAGCTGTCTGAAGTGTTTTTCAAAAGTTATCAACACTTTTATGTTTGGCGTTCCGAAACCCACCTTATCTCAGGCTGAAAAGCGTTTTTGTGCATTGTGCCATAACTTTTCAGGAAAGCTTCAGAACATGAAATTTTAACCTCCCACTATAGCAGAAAGGGTCTTTCTAGTAGTTGCACATCAAATCTAAACTGTCTGAAGTGTTTTTCCAAAGTTATTAACACTTTTATGTTTGGCGTTCCGAAACCCACCTTATCTCAGGCTGAAAAGCGTTTTTGTGCATTGTGCCATAACTTTTCAGGGAAGCTTCAGAACATGAAATTTTAACCTCCCACTATAGCAGAAACGGTCTTTCTAGTAGTTGAACATCAAATCTAAACTGTCTGAAGTGTTTTTCCAAAGTTATCAACACTTTTATGTTTGGCGTTCCGAAACCCACCTTATCTCAGGCTGAAAAGCGTTTTTGTGCATTGTGCCATAACTTTTCAGGGAAGCTTCAGAACATGAAATTTTAACCTCCCACTATAGCAGAAAGGGTCTTTCTAGTAGTTGCACATCAAATCTAAACTGTCTGAAGTGTTTTTCCAAAGTTATCAACACTTTTATGTTTGGCGTTCCGAATCCCACCTTATCTCAGACTGAAAAGCGTTTTTACGCATTGTGCCATAACCTTTCAGGGAAGCTTCAGAACATGAAATTTTAACCTCCCACTATAGCAGAAAGGGTCTTTCTAGTAGTTGCACATCAAATCTAAACTGTCTGAAGTGTTTTTCCAAAGTTATCAACACTTTTATGTTTGGCGTTCCGAAACCCACCTTATCTCAGGCTGAAAAGCGTTTTTACGCATTGTGCCATAACTTTTCAGGGAAGCTTCAGAACATGAAATTTTAACCTCCCACTATAGCAGAAAGGGTCTTTCTAGTAGGTGCACATCAAATCTAAGCTCTCTGAAGTGTTTTTCGAAAGTTATCAACACTTTTATGTTTGGCGTTCCGAAACCCACCTTATCTCAGGCTGAAAAGCGTTTTTGTGCATTGTGCCATAACTTTTCAGGGAAGCTTCAGAACATGAAATTTTAACCTCCCACTATAGCAGAAAGGGTCTTTCTAGTAGTTGCACATCAAATCTAAACTGTCTGAAGTGTTTTTCCAAAGTTATTAACACTTTTATGTTTGGCGTTCCGAAACCCACCTTATCTCAGGCTGAAAAGCGTTTTTGTGCATTGTGCCATAACTTTTCAGGGAAGCTTCAGAACATGAAATTTTAACCTTCCACTATAGCAGAAAGGGTCTTTCTAGTAGTTGCACATCAAATCTAAACTGTCTGAAGTGTTTTTCCAAAGTTATCAACACTTTTATGTTTGGCGTTCCGAAACCCACCTTATCTCGGGCTGAAAAGCGTTTTTGTGCATTGTGCCATAACTTTTCAGGGAAGCTTCAGAACATGAAATTTTAACCTCCCACTATAGCAGAAAGGGTCTTTCTAGTAGTTGCACATCAAATCTAAGCTGTCTGAAGTGTTTTTCAAAAGTTATCAACACTTTTATGTTTGGCGTTCCGAAACCCACCTTATCTCAGGCTGAAAAGCGTTTTTGTGCATTGTGCCATAACTTTTCAGGAAAGCTTCAGAACATGAAATTTTAACCTCCCACTATAGCAGAAAGGGTCTTTCTAGTAGTTGCACATCAAATCTAAACTGTCTGAAGTGTTTTTCCAAAGTTATCAACACTTTTATGTTTGGCGTTCCGAAACCCACCTTATCTCAGGCTGAAAAGCGTTTTTGTGCATTGTGCCATAACTTTTCAGGGAAGCTTCAGAACATGAAATTTTAACCTCCCACTATAGCAGAAAGGGTCTTTCTAGTAGTTGCACATCAAATCTAAACTGTCTGAAGTGTTTTTCCAAAGTTATTAACACTTTTATGTTTGGCGTTCCGAAACCCACCTTATCTCAGGCTGAAAAGCGTTTTTGTGCATTGTGCCATAACTTTTCAGGGAAGCTTCAGAACATGAAATTTTAACCTTCCACTATAGCAGAAAGGGTCTTTCTAGTAGTTGCACATCAAATCTAAACTGTCTGAAGTGTTTTTCCAAAGTTATCAACACTTTTATGTTTGGCGTTCCGAAACCCACCTTATCTCAGGCTGAAAAGCGTTTTTGTGCATTGTGCCATAACTTTTCAGGGAAGCTTCAGAACATGAAATTTTAACCTCCCACTATAGCAGAAAGGGTCTTTCTAGTAGTTGCACATCAAATCTAAGCTGTCTGAAGTGTTTTTCAAAAGTTATCAACACTTTTATGTTTGGCGTTCCGAAACCCACCTTATCTCAGGCTGAAAAGCGTTTTTGTGCATTGTGCCATAACTTTTCAGGAAAGCTTCAGAACATGAAATTTTAACCTCCCACTATAGCAGAAAGGGTCTTTCTAGTAGTTGCACATCAAATCTAAACTGTCTGAAGTGTTTTTCCAAAGTTATCAACACTTTTATGTTTGGCGTTCCGAAACCCACCTTATCTCAGGCTGAAAGGCGTTTTTGTGCATTGTGCCATAACTTTTCAGGGAAGCTTCAGAACATGAAATTTTAACCTCCCACTATAGCAGAAAGGGTCTTTCTAGTAGTTGCACATCAAATCTAAGCTGTCTGAAGTGTTTTTCAAAAGTTATCAACACTTTTATGTTTGGCGTTCCGAAACCCACCTTATCTCAGGCTGAAAAGCGTTTTTGTGCATTGTGCCATAACTTTTCAGGGAAGCTTCAGAACATGAAATTTTAACCTCCCACTATAGCAGAAAGGGTCTTTCTAGTAGTTGCACATCAAATCTAAACTGTCTGAAGTGTTTTTCCAAAGTTATCAACACTTTTATGTTTGGCGTTCCGAAACCCACCTTATCTCAGGCTGAAAAGCGTTTTTACGCATTGTGCCATAACTTTTCAGGGAAGCTTCAGAACATGAAATTTTAACCTCCCACTATAGCAGAAAGGGTCTTTCTAGTAGGTGCACATCAAATCTAAGCTCTCTGAAGTGTTTTTCCAAAGTTATCAACACTTTTATGTTTGGCGTTCCGAAACCCACCTTATCTCAGGCTGAAAAGCGTTTTTGTGCATTGTGCCATAACTTTTCAGGGAAGCTTCAGAACATGAAATTTTAACCTCCCACTATAGCAGAAAGGGTCTTTCTAGTAGTTGCACATCAAATCTAAGCTGTCTGAAGTGTTTTTCAAAAGTTATCAACACTTTTATGTTTGGCGTTCCGAAACCCACCTTATCTCAGGCTGAAAAGCGTTTTTGTGCATTGTGCCATAACTTTTCAGGAAAGCTTCAGAACATGAAATTTTAACCTCCCACTATAGCAGAAAGGGTCTTTCTAGTAGTTGCACATCAAATCTAAACTGTCTGAAGTGTTTTTCCAAAGTTATCAACACTTTTATGTTTGGCGTTCCGAAACCCACCTTATCTCAGGCTGAAAGGCGTTTTTGTGCATTGTGCCATAACTTTTCAGGGAAGCTTCAGAACATGAAATTTTAACCTCCCAGTATAGCAGAAAGGGTCTTTCTAGTAGCTGCACATCAAATCTAAGCTGTCTGAAGTGTTTTTCAAAAGTTATCAACACTTTTATGTTTGGCGTTCCGAAACCCACCTTATCTCAGGCTGAAAAGCGTTTTTGTGCATTGTGCCATAACTTTTCAGGGAAGCTTCAGAACATGAAATTTTAACCTCCCACTATAGCAGAAAGGGTCTTTCTAGTAGTTGCACATCAAATCTAAACTGTCTGAAGTGTTTTTCCAAAGTTATCAACACTTTTATGTTTGGCGTTCCGAAACCCACCTTATCTCAGGCTGAAAAGCGTTTTTACGCATTGTGCCATAACTTTTCAGGGAAGCTTCAGAACATGAAATTTTAACCTCCCACTATAGCAGAAAGGGTCTTTCTAGTAGGTGCACATCAAATCTAAGCTCTCTGAAGTGTTTTTCGAAAGTTATCAACACTTTTATGTTTGGCGTTCCGAAACCCACCTTATCTCAGGCTGAAAAGCGTTTTTGTGCATTGTGCCATAACTTTTCAGGGAAGCTTCAGAACATGAAATTTTAACCTCCCACTATAGCAGAAAGGGTCTTTCTAGTAGTTGCACATCAAATCTAAACTGTCTGAAGTGTTTTTCCAAAGTTATCAACACTTTTATGTTTGGCGTTCCGAATCCCACCTTATCTCAGACTGAAAAGCGTTTTTACGCATTGTGCCATAACCTTTCAGGGAAGCTTCAGAACATGAAATTTTAACCTCCCACTATAGCAGAAAGGGTCTTTCTAGTAGTTGCACATCAAATCTAAACTGTCTGAAGTGTTTTTCCAAAGTTATCAACACTTTTATGTTTGGCGTTCCGAAACCCACCTTATCTCAGGCTGAAAAGCGTTTTTACGCATTGTGCCATAACTTTTCAGGGAAGCTTCAGAACATGAAATTTTAACCTCCCACTATAGCAGAAAGGGTCTTTCTAGTAGGTGCACATCAAATCTAAGCTCTCTGAAGTGTTTTTCGAAAGTTATCAACACTTTTATGTTTGGCGTTCCGAAACCCACCTTATCTCAGGCTGAAAAGCGTTTTTGTGCATTGTGCCATAACTTTTCAGGGAAGCTTCAGAACATGAAATTTTAACCTCCCACTATAGCAGAAAGGGTCTTTCTAGTAGTTGCACATCAAATCTAAACTGTCTGAAGTGTTTTTCCAAAGTTATTAACACTTTTATGTTTGGCGTTCCGAAACCCACCTTATCTCAGGCTGAAAAGCGTTTTTGTGCATTGTGCCATAACTTTTCAGGGAAGCTTCAGAACATGAAATTTTAACCTTCCACTATAGCAGAAAGGGTTTTTCTAGTAGTTGCACATCAAATCTAAACTGTCTGAAGTGTTTTTCCAAAGTTATCAACACTTTTATGTTTGGCGTTCCGAAACCCACCTTATCTCGGGCTGAAAAGCGTTTTTGTGCATTGTGCCATAACTTTTCAGGGAAGCTTCAGAACATGAAATTTTAACCTCCCACTATAGCAGAAAGGGTCTTTCTAGTAGTTGCACATCAAATCTAAGCTGTCTGAAGTGTTTTTCAAAAGTTATCAACACTTTTATGTTTGGCGTTCCGAAACCCACCTTATCTCAGGCTGAAAAGCGTTTTTGTGCATTGTGCCATAACTTTTCAGGAAAGCTTCAGAACATGAAATTTTAACCTCCCACTATAGCAGAAAGGGTCTTTCTAGTAGTTGCACATCAAATCTAAACTGTCTGAAGTGTTTTTCCAAAGTTATCAACACTTTTATGTTTGGCGTTCCGAAACCCACCTTATCTCAGGCTGAAAAGCGTTTTTGTGCATTGTGCCATAACTTTTCAGGGAAGCTTCAGAACATGAAATTTTAACCTCCCACTATAGCAGAAAGGGTCTTTCTAGTAGTTGCACATCAAATCTAAACTGTCTGAAGTGTTTTTCCAAAGTTATTAACACTTTTATGTTTGGCGTTCCGAAACCCACCTTATCTCAGGCTGAAAAGCGTTTTTGTGCATTGTGCCATAACTTTTCAGGGAAGCTTCAGAACATGAAATTTTAACCTTCCACTATAGCAGAAAGGGTCTTTCTAGTAGTTGCACATCAAATCTAAACTGTCTGAAGTGTTTTTCCAAAGTTATCAACACTTTTATGTTTGGCGTTCCGAAACCCACCTTATCTCAGGCTGAAAAGCGTTTTTGTGCATTGTGCCATAACTTTTCAGGGAAGCTTCAGAACATGAAATTTTAACCTCCCACTATAGCAGAAAGGGTCTTTCTAGTAGTTGCACATCAAATCTAAGCTGTCTGAAGTGTTTTTCAAAAGTTATCAACACTTTTATGTTTGGCGTTCCGAAACCCACCTTATCTCAGGCTGAAAAGCGTTTTTGTGCATTGTGCCATAACTTTTCAGGAAAGCTTCAGAACATGAAATTTTAACCTCCCACTATAGCAGAAAGGGTCTTTCTAGTAGTTGCACATCAAATCTAAACTGTCTGAAGTGTTTTTCCAAAGTTATCAACACTTTTATGTTTGGCGTTCCGAAACCCACCTTATCTCAGGCTGAAAGGCGTTTTTGTGCATTGTGCCATAACTTTTCAGGGAAGCTTCAGAACATGAAATTTTAACCTCCCACTATAGCAGAAAGGGTCTTTCTAGTAGTTGCACATCAAATCTAAGCTGTCTGAAGTGTTTTTCAAAAGTTATCAACACTTTTATGTTTGGCGTTCCGAAACCCACCTTATCTCAGGCTGAAAAGCGTTTTTGTGCATTGTGCCATAACTTTTCAGGGAAGCTTCAGAACATGAAATTTTAACCTCCCACTATAGCAGAAAGGGTCTTTCTAGTAGTTGCACATCAAATCTAAACTGTCTGAAGTGTTTTTCCAAAGTTATCAACACTTTTATGTTTGGCGTTCCGAAACCCACCTTATCTCAGGCTGAAAAGCGTTTTTACGCATTGTGCCATAACTTTTCAGGGAAGCTTCAGAACATGAAATTTTAACCTCCCACTATAGCAGAAAGGGTCTTTCTAGTAGGTGCACATCAAATCTAAGCTCTCTGAAGTGTTTTTCGAAAGTTATCAACACTTTTATGTTTGGCGTTCTGAAACCCACCTTATCTCAGGCTGAAAAGCGTTTTTGTGCATTGTGCCATAACTTTTCAGGGAAGCTTCAGAACATGAAATTTTAACCTCCCACTATAGCAGAAAGGGTCTTTCTAGTAGTTGCACATCAAATCTAAACTGTCTGAAGTGTTTTTCCAAAGTTATCAACACTTTTATGTTTGGCGTTCCGAAACCCACCTTATCTCAGGCTGAAAAGCGTTTTTGTGCATTGTGCCATAACTTTTCAGGGAAGCTTCAGAACATGAAATTTTAACCTCCCACTATATCAGAAAGGGTCTTTCTAGTAGTTGCACATCAAATCTAAGCTGTCTGAAGTGTTTTTCAAAAGTTATCAACACTTTTATGTTTGGCGTTCCGAAACCCACCTTATCTCAGGCTGAAAAGCGTTTTTGTGCATTGTGCCATAACTTTTCAGGAAAGCTTCAGAACATGAAATTTTAACCTCCCACTATAGCAGAAAGGGTCTTTCTAGTAGTTGCACATCAAATCTAAACTGTCTGAAGTGTTTTTCCAAAGTTATCAACACTTTTATGTTTGGCGTTCCGAAACCCACCTTATCTCAGGCTGAAAAGCGTTTTTACGCATTGTGCCATAACTTTTCAGGGAAGCTTCAGAACATGAAATTTTAACCTCCCACTATAGCAGAAAGGGTCTTTCTAGTAGGTGCACATCAAATCTAAGCTCTCTGAAGTGTTTTTCGAAAGTTATCAACACTTTTATGTTTGGCGTTCCGAAACCCACCTTATCTCAGGCTGAAAAGCGTTTTTGTGCATTGTGCCATAACTTTTCAGGGAAGCTTCAGAACATGAAATTTTAACCTCCCACTATAGCAGAAAGGGTCTTTCTAGTAGTTGCACATCAAATCTAAACTGTCTGAAGTGTTTTTGCAAAGTTATTAACACTTTTATGTTTGGCGTTCCGAAACCCACCTTATCTCAGGCTGAAAAGCGATTTTGTGCATTGTGCCATAACTTTTCAGGGAAGCTTCAGAACATGAAATTTTAACCTCCCACTATAGCAGAAAGGGTCTTTCTAGTAGTTGCACATCAAATCTAAACTGTCTGAAGTGTTTTTCCAAAGTTATCAACACTTTTATGTTTGGCGTTCCGAAACCCACCTTATCTCAGGCTGAAAAGCGTTTTTACGCATTGTGCCATAACTTTTCAGGGAAGCTTCAGAACATGAAATTTTAACCTCCCACTATAGCAGAAAGGGTCTTTCTAGTAGGTGCACATCAAATCTAAGCTGTCTGAAGTGTTTTTCGAAAGTTATCAACACTTTTATGTTTGGCGTTCCGAAACCCACCTTATCTCAGGCTGAAAAGCGTTTTTGTGCATTGTGCCATAACTTTTCAGGGAAGCTTCAGAACATGAAATTTTAACCTCCCACTATAGCAGAAAGGGTCTTTCTAGTAGTTGCACATCAAATCTAAGCTGTCTGAAGTGTTTTTCCAAAGTTATCAACACTTTTATGTTTGGCGTTCCGAAACCCACCTTATCTCCGGCTGAAAAGCGTTTTTACGCATTGTGCCATAACTTTTCAGGGAAGCTTCAGAACATGAAATTTTAACCTCCCACTATAGCAGAAAGGGTCTTTCTAGTAGTTGCACATCAAATCTAAACTGTCTGAAGTGTTTTTCCAAAGTTATTAACACTTTTATGTTTGGCGTTCCGAAACCCACCTTATCTCAGGCTGAAAAGCGTTTTTGTGCATTGTGCCATAACTTTTCAGGGAAGCTTCAGAACATGAAATTTTAACCTCCCACTATAGCAGAAAGGGTCTTTCTAGTAGTTGCACATCAAATCTAAACTGTCTGAAGTGTTTTTCCAAAGTTATCAACACTTTTATGTTTGGCGTTCCGAAACCCACCTTATCTCAGGCTGAAAAGCGTTTTTACGCATTGTGCCATAACTTTTCAGGGAAGCTTCAGAACATGAAATTTTAACCTCCCACTATAGCAGAAAGGGTCTTTCTAGTAGGTGCACATCAAATCTAAGCTCTCTGAAGTGTTTTTCGAAAGTTATCAACACTTTTATGTTTGGCGTTCCGAAACCCACCTTATCTCAGGCTGAAAAGCGTTTTTGTGCATTGTGCCATAACTTTTCAGGGAAGCTTCAGAACATGAAATTTTAACGTCCCACTATAGCAGAAAGGGTCTTTCTAGTAGTTGCACATCAAATCTAAACTGTCTGAAGTGTTTTTCCAAAGTTATTAACACTTTTATGTTTGGCGTTCCGAAACCCACCTTATCTCAGGCTGAAAAGCGTTTTTGTGCATTGTGCCATAACTTTTCAGGGAAGCTTCAGAACATGAAATTTTAACCTTCCACTATAGCAGAAAGGGTCTTTCTAGTAGTTGCACATCAAATCTAAACTGTCTGAAGTGTTTTTCCAAAGTTATCAACACTTTTATGTTTGGCGTTCCGAAACCCACCTTATCTCAGGCTGAAAAGCGTTTTTGTGCATTGTGCCATAACTTTTCAGGGAAGCTTCAGAACATGAAATTTTAACCTCCCACTATAGCAGAAAGGGTCTTTCTAGTAGTTGCACATCAAATCTAAGCTGTCTGAAGTGTTTTTCAAAAGTTATCAACACTTTTATGTTTGGCGTTCCGAAACCCACCTTATCTCAGGCTGAAAAGCGTTTTTGTGCATTGTGCCATAACTTTTCAGGGAAGCTTCAGAACATGAAATTTTAACCTCCCACTATATCAGAAAGGGTCTTTCTAGTAGTTGCACATCAAATCTAAGCTCTCTGAAGTGTTTTTCAAAAGTTATCAACACTTTTATGTTTGGCGTTCCGAAACCCACCTTATCTCAGGCTGAAAAGCGTTTTTGTGCATTGTGCCATAACTTTTCAGGGAATCTTCAGAACATGAAATTTTAACCTCCCACTATAGCAGAAAGGGTCTTTCTAGTAGGTGCACATCAAATCTAAGCTCTCTGAAGTGTTTTTCGAAAGTTATCAACACTTTTATGTTTGGCGTTCCGAAACCCACCTTATCTCAGGCTGAAAAGCGTTTTTGTGCATTGTGCCATAACTTTTCAGGGAAGCTTCAGAACATGAAATTTTAACCTCCCACTATAGCAGAAAGGGTCTTTCTAGTAGTTGCACATCAAATCTAAACTGTCTGAAGTGTTTTTCCAAAGTTATCAACACTTTTATGTTTGGCGTTCCGAAACCCACCTTATCTCAGGCTGAAAAGCGTTTTTGTGCATTGTGCCATAACTTTTCAGGGAAGCTTCAGAACATGAAATTTTAACCTCCCACTATATCAGAAAGGGTCTTTCTAGTAGTTGCACATCAAATCTAAGCTCTCTGAAGTGTTTTTCAAAAGTTATCAACACTTTTATGTTTGGCGTTCCGAAACCCACCTTATCTCAGGCTGAAAAGCGTTTTTGTGCATTGTGCCATAACTTTTCAGGGAATCTTCAGAACATGAAATTTTAACCTCCCACTATAGCAGAAAGGGTCTTTCTAGTAGGTGCACATCAAATCTAAGCTCTCTGAAGTGTTTTTCGAAAGTTATCAACACTTTTATGTTTGGCGTTCCGAAACCCACCTTATCTCAGGCTGAAAAGCGTTTTTGTGCATTGTGCCATAACTTTTCAGGGAAGCTTCAGAACATGAAATTTTAACCTCCCACTATAGCAGAAAGGGTCTTTCTAGTAGTTGCACATCAAATCTAAACTGTCTGAAGTGTTTTTCCAAAGTTATCAACACTTTTATGTTTGGCGTTCCGAAACCCACCTTATCTCAGGCTGAAAAGCGTTTTTGTGCATTGTGCCATAACTTTTCAGGGAAGCTTCAGAACATGAAATTTTAACCTCCCACTATATCAGAAAGGGTCTTTCTAGTAGTTGCACATCAAATCTAAGCTGTCTGAAGTGTTTTTCAAAAGTTATCAACACTTTTATGTTTGGCGTTCCGAAACCCACCTTATCTCAGGCTGAAAAGCGTTTTTGTGCATTGTGCCATAACTTTTCAGGAAAGCTTCAGAACATGAAATTTTAACCTCCCACTATAGCAGAAAGGGTCTTTCTAGTAGTTGCACATCAAATCTAAACTGTCTGAAGTGTTTTTCCAAAGTTATCAACACTTTTATGTTTGGCGTTCCGAAACCCACCTTATCTCAGGCTGAAAAGCGTTTTTACGCATTGTGCCATAACTTTTCAGGGAAGCTTCAGAACATGAAATTTTAACCTCCCACTATAGCAGAAAGGGTCTTTCTAGTAGTTGCACATCAAATCTAAACTGTCTGAAGTGTTTTTGCAAAGTTATTAACACTTTTATGTTTGGCGTTCCGAAACCCACCTTATCTCAGGCTGAAAAGCGTTTTTGTGCATTGTGCCATAACTTTTCAGGGAAGCTTCAGAACATGAAATTTTAACCTCCCACTATAGCAGAAAGGGTCTTTCTAGTAGTTGCACATCAAATCTAAACTGTCTGAAGTGTTTTTCCAAAGTTATCAACACTTTTATGTTTGGCGTTCCGAAACCCACCTTATCTCAGGCTGAAAAGCGTTTTTGTGCATTGTGCCATAACTTTTCAGGGAAGCTTCAGAACATGAAATTTAAACCTCCCACTATAGCAGAAAGGGTCTTTCTAGTAGTTGCACATCAAATCTAAGCTGTCTGAAGTGTTTTTCCAAAGTTATCAACACTTTTATGTTTGGCGTTCCGAAACCCACCTTATCTCAGGCTGAAAAGCGTTTTTGTGCATTGTGCCATAACTTTTCAGGAAAGCTTCAGAACATGAAATTTTAACCTCCCACTATAGCTGAAAGGGTCTTTCTAGTAGTTGCACATCAAATCTAAACTGTCTGAAGTGTTTTTCCAAAGTTATTAACACTTTTATGTTTGGCGTTCCGAAACCCACCTTATCTCAGGCTGAAAAGCGTTTTTGTGCATTGTGCCATAACTTTTCAGGGAAGCTTCAGAACATGAAATTTTAACCTCCCACTATAGCAGAAAGGGTCTTTCTAGTAGTTGCACATCAAATCTAAACTGTCTGAAGTGTTTTTCCAAAGTTATCAACACTTTTATGTTTGGCGTTCCGAAACCCCCCTTATCTCAGGCTGAAAAGCGTTTTTACGCATTGTGCCATAACTTTTCAGGGAAGCTTCAGAACATGAAATTTTAACCTCCCACTATAGCAGAAAGGGTCTTTCTAGTAGGTGCACATCAAATCTAAGCTATCTGAAGTGTTTTTCGAAAGTTATCAACACTTTTATGTTTGGCGTTCCGAAACCCACCTTATCTCAGGCTGAAAAGCGTTTTTGTGCATTGTGCCATAACTTTTCAGGGAAGCTTCAGAACATGAAATTTTAACCTCCCACTATAGCAGAAAGGGTCTTTCTAGTAGTTGCACATCAAATCTAAACTGTCTGAAGTGTTTTTCCAAAGTTATTAACACTTTTATGTTTGGCGTTCCGAAACCCACCTTATCTCAGGCTGAAAAGCGTTTTTGTTTCATTGTGCCATAACTTTTCAGGGAAGCTTCAGAACATGAAATTTTAACCTCCCACTATAGCAGAAAGGGTCTTTCTAGTAGTTGCACATCAAATCTAAACTGTCTGAAGTGTTTTTCCAAAGTTATTAACACTTTTATGTTTGGCGTTCCGAAACCCACCTTATCTCAGGCTGAAAAGCGTTTTTGTGCATTGTGCCATAACTTTTCAGGGAAGCTTCAGAACATGAAATTTTAACCTCCCACTATAGCAGAAAGGGTCTTTCTAGTAGGTGCACATCAAATCTAAGCTGTCTGAAGTGTTTTTCGAAAGTTATCAACACTTTTATGTTTGGCGTTCCGAAACCCACCTTATCTCAGGCTGAAAAGCGTTTTTGTGCATTGTGCCATAACTTTTCAGGGAAGCTTCAGAACATGAAATTTTAACCTCCCACTATAGCAGAAAGGGTCTTTCTAGTAGTTGCACATCAAATCTAAGCTGTCTGAAGTGTTTTTCAAAAGTTATCAACACTTTTATGTTTGGCGTTCCGAAACCCACCTTATCTCAGGCTGAAAAGCGTTTTTGTGCATTGTGCCATAACTTTTCAGGAAAGCTTCAGAACATGAAATTTTAACCTCCCACTATAGCAGAAAGGGTCTTTCTAGTAGGTGCACATCAAATCTAAGCTCTCTGAAGTGTTTTTCGAAAGTTATCAACACTTTTATGTTTGGCGTTCCGAAACCCACCTTATCTCAGGCTGAAAAGCGTTTTTGTGCATTGTGCCATAACTTTTCAGGGAAGCTTCAGAACATGAAATTTTAACCTCCCACTATAGCAGAAAGGGTCTTTCTAGTAGTTGCACATCAAATCTAAACTGTCTGAAGTGTTTTTCCAAAGTTATTAACACTTTTATGTTTGGCGTTCCGAAACCCACCTTATCTCAGGCTGAAAAGCGTTTTTGTGCATTGTGCCATAACTTTTCAGGGAAGCTTCAGAACATGAAATTTTAACCTCCCACTATAGCAGAAAGGGTCTTTCTAGTAGTTGCACATCAAATCTAAACTGTCTGAAGTGTTTTTCCAAAGTTATCAACACTTTTATGTTTGGCGTTCCGAAACCCACCTTTTCTCAGGCTGAAAAGCGTTTTTACGCATTGTGCCATAACTTTTCAGGGAAGCTTCAGAACATGAAATTTTAACCTCCCACTATAGCAGAAAGGGTCTTTCTAGTAGGTGCACATCAAATCTAAGCTGTCTGAAGTGTTTTTCGAAAGTTATCAACACTTTTATGTTTGGCGTTCCGAAACCCACCTTATCTCAGGCTGAAAAGCGTTTTTGTGCATTGTGCCATAACTTTTCAGGGAAGCTTCAGAACATGAAATTTTAACCTCCCACTATAGCAGAAAGGGTCTTTCTAGTAGTTGCACATCAAATCTAACTGTCTGAAGTGTTTTTCCAAAGTTATTAACACTTTTATGTTTGGCGTTCCGAAACCCACCTTATCTCAGGCTGAAAAGCGTTTTTGTGCATTGTGCCATAACTTTTCAGGGAAGCTTCAGAACATGAAATTTTAACCTCCCACTATAGCAGAAAGGGTCTTTCTAGTAGTTGCACATCAAATCTAAACTGTCTGAAGTGTTTTTCCAAAGTTATTAACACTTTTATGTTTGGCGTTCCGAAACCCACCTTATCTCAGGCTGAAAAGCGTTTTTGTGCATTGTGCCATAACTTTTCAGGGAAGCTTCAGAACATGAAATTTTAACCTCCCACTATAGCAGAAAGGGTCTTTCTAGTAGTTGCACATCAAATCTAAACTGTCTGAAGTGTTTTTCCAAAGTTATCAACACTTTTATGTTTGGCGTTCCGAAACCCACCTTATCTCAGGCTGAAAAGCGTTTTTACGCATTGTGCCATAACTTTTCAGGGAAGCTTCAGAACATGAAATTTTAACCTCCCACTATAGCAGAAAGGGTCTTTCTAGTATGTGCACATCAAATCTAAGCTGTCTGAAGTGTTTTTCGAAAGTTATTAACACTTTTATGTTTGGCGTTCCGAAACCCACCTTATCTCAGGCTGAAAAGCGTTTTTGTGCATTGTGCCATAACTTTTCAGGGAAGCTTCAGAACATGAAATTTTAACCTCCCACTATAGCAGAAAGGGTCTTTCTAGTAGTTGCACATCAAATCTAAACTGTCTGAAGTGTTTTTCCAAAGTTATCAACACTTTTATGTTTGGCGTTCCGAAACCCACCTTATCTCAGGCTGAAAAGCGTTTTTGTTTCGTTGTGCCATAACTTTTCAGGGAAGCTTCAGAACATAAAATTTTAACCTCCCACTATAGCAGAAAGGGTCTTTCTAATAGTTGCACATCAAATCTAAACTGTCTGAAGTGTTTTTCCAAAGTTATTAACACTTTTATGTTTGGCGTTCCGAAACCCACCTTATCTCAGGCTGAAAAGCGTTTTTGTGCATTGTGCCATAACTTTTCAGGGAAGCTTCAGAACATGAAATTTTAACCTCCCACTATAGCAGAAAGGGTCTTTCTAGTAGGTGCACATCAAATCTAAACTGTCTGAAGTGTTTTTCCAAAGTTATCAACACTTTTATGTTTGGCGTTCCGAAACCCACCTTATCTCAGGCTGAAAAGCGATTTTACGCATTGTGCCATAACTTTTCAGGGAAGCTTCAGAACATGAAATTTTAACCTCCCACTATAGCAGAAAGGGTCTTTCTAGTAGGTGCACATCAAATCTAAGCTGTCTGAAGTGTTTTTCGAAAGTTATCAACACTTTTATGTTTGGCGTTCCGAAACCCACCTTATCTCAGGCTGAAAAGCGTTTTTGTGCATTGTGCCATAACTTTTCAGGAAAGCTTCAGAACATGAAATTTTAACCTCCCACTATAGCAGATAGGGTCTTTCTAGTAGGTGCACATCAAATCTAAGCTCTCTGAAGTGTTTTTCGAAAGTTATCAACACTTTTATGTTTGGCGTTCCGAAACCCACCTTATCTCAGGCTGAAAAGCGTTTTTGTGCATTGTGCCATAACTTTTCAGGGAAGCTTCAGAACATGAAATTTTAACCTCCCACTATAGCAGAAAGGGTCTTTCTAGTAGTTGCACATCAAATCTAAACTGTCTGAAGTGTTTTTCCAAAGTTATTAACACTTTTATGTTTGGCGTTCCGAAACCCACCTTATCTCAGGCTGAAAAGCGTTTTTGTGCATTGTGCCATAACTTTTCAGGGAAGCTTCAGAACATGAAATTTTAACCTCCCACTATAGCAGAAAGGGTCTTTCTAGTAGTTGCAAATCAAATCTAAACTGTCTGAAGTGTTTTTCCAAAGTTATCAACACTTTTATGTTTGGCGTTCCGAAACCCACCTTATCTCAGGCTGAAAAGCGTTTTTACGCATTGTGCCATAACTTTTCAGGGAAGCTTCAGAACATGAAATTTTAACCTCCCACTATAGCAGAAAGGGTCTTTCTAGTAGGTGCACATCAAATCTAAGCTGTCTGAAGTGTTTTTCGAAAGTTATCAACACTTTTATGTTTGGCGTTCCGAAACCCACCTTATCTCAGGCTCAAAAGCGTTTTTGTGCATTGTGCCATAACTTTTCAGGGAAGCTTCAGAACATGAAATTTTAACCTCCCACTATAGCAGAAAGGGTCTTTCTAGTAGTTGCACATCAAATCTAAACTGTCTGAAGTGTTTTTCCAAAGTTATTAACACTTTTATGTTTGGCGTTCCGAAACCCACCTTATCTCAGGCTGAAAAGCGTTTTTGTGCATTGTGCCATAACTTTTCAGGGAAGCTTCAGAACATGAAATTTTAACCTCCCACTATAGCAGAAAGGGTCTTTCTAGTAGTTGCACATCAAATCTAAACTGTCTGAAGTGTTTTTCCAAAGTTATTAACACTTTTATGTTTGGCGTTCCGAAACCCACCTTATCTCAGGCTGAAAAGCGTTTTTGTGCATTGTGCCATAACTTTTCAGGGAAGCTTCAGAACATGAAATTTTAACCTCCCACTATAGCAGAAAGGGTCTTTCTAGTAGTTGCACATCAAATCTAAACTGTCTGAAGTGTTTTTCCAAAGTTATCAACACTTTTATGTTTGGCGTTCCGAAACCCACCTTATCTCAGGCTGAAAAGCGTTTTTACGCATTGTGCCATAACTTTTCAGGGAAGCTTCAGAACATGAAATTTTAACCTCCCACTATAGCAGAAAGGGTCTTTCTAGTATGTGCACATCAAATCTAAGCTGTCTGAAGTGTTTTTCGAAAGTTATTAACACTTTTATGTTTGGCGTTCCGAAACCCACCTTATCTCAGGCTGAAAAGCGTTTTTGTGCATTGTGCCATAACTTTTCAGGGAAGCTTCAGAACATGAAATTTTAACCTCCCACTATAGCAGAAAGGGTCTTTCTAGTAGTTGCACATCAAATCTAAGCTGTCTGAAGTGTTTTTCCAAAGTTATCAACACTTTTATGTTTGGCGTTCCGAAACCCACCTTATCTCAGGCTGAAAAGCGTTTTTACGCATTGTGCCATAACTTTTCAGGGAAGCTTCAGAACATGAAATTTTAACCTCCCACTATAGCAGAAAGGGTCTTTCTCGTAGGTGCACATCAAATCTAAGCTCTCTGAAGTGTTTTTCGAAAGTTATCAACACTTTTATGTTTGGCGTTCCGAAACCCACCTTATCTCAGGCTGAAAAGCGTTTTTGTGCATTGTGCCATAACTTTTCAGGAAAGCTTCAGAACATGAAATTTTAACCTCCCACTATAGCAGAAAGGGTCTTTCTAGTAGTTGCACATCAAATCTAAACTGTCTGAAGTGTTTTTCGAAAGTTATCAACACTTTTATGTTTGGCGTTCCGAAACCCACCTTATCTCAGGCTGAAAAGCGTTTTTGTGCATTGTGCCATAACTTTTCAGGGAAGCTTCAGAACATGAAATTTTAACCTCCCACTATAGCAGAAAGGGTCTTTCTAGTAGTTGCACATCAAATCTAAACTGTCTGAAGTGTTTTTCCAAAGTTAATAACACTTTTATGTTTGGCGTTCCGAAACCCACCTTATCTCAGGCTGAAAAGCGTTTTTACGCATTGTGCCATAACTTTTCAGGGAAGCTTCAGAACATGAAATTTTAACCTCCCACTATAGCAGAAAGGGTCTTTCTAGTAGTTGCACATCAAATCTAAACTGTCTGAAGTGTTTTTCCAAAGTTATCAACACTTTTATGTTTGGCGTTCCGAAACCCACCTTATCTCAGGCTGAAAAGCGTTTTTACGCATTGTGCCATAACTTTTCAGGGAAGCTTCAGAACATGAAATTTTAACCTCCCACTATAGCAGAAAGGGTCTTTCTAGTAGGTGCACATCAAATCTAAGCTGTCTGAAGTGTTTTTCGAAAGTTATCAACACTTTTTGTTTGGCGTTCCGAAACCCACCTTATCTCAGGCTGAAAAGCGTTTTTGTGCATTGTGCCATAACTTTTCAGGGAAGCTTCAGAACATGAAATTTTAACCTCCCACTATAGCAGAAAGGGTCTTTCTAGTAGTTGCACATCAAATCTAAACTGTCTGAAGTGTTTTTCCAAAGTTATTAACACTTTTATGTTTGGCGTTCCGAAACCCACCTTATCTCAGGCTGAAATGCGTTTTTGTGCATTGTGCCATAACTTTTCAGGGAAGCTTCAGAACATGAAATTTTAACCTCCCACTATAGCAGAAAGGGTCTTTCTAGTAGGTGCACATCAAATCTAAGCTCTCTGAAGTGTTTTTCGAAAGTTATCAACACTTTTATGTTTGGCGTTCCGAAACCCACCTTATCTCAGGCTGAAAAGCGTTTTTGTGCATTGTGCCATAACTTTTCAGGAAAGCTTCAGAACATGAAATTTTAACCTCCCACTATAGCAGAAAGGGTCTTTCTAGTAGTTGCACATCAAATCTAAACTGTCTGAAGTGTTTTTCCAAAGTTATCAACACTTTTATGTTTGGCGTTCCGAAACCCACCTTATCTCAGGCTGAAAAGCGTTTTTACGCATTGTGCCATAACTTTTCAGGGAAGCTTCAGAACATGAAATTTTAACCTCCCACTATAGCAGAAAGGGTCTTTCTAGTAGGTGCACATCAAATCTAAACTGTCTGAAGTGTTTTTCGAAAGTTATCAACACTTTTATGTTTGGCGTTCCGAAACCCACCTTATCTCAGGCTGAAAAGCGTTTTTGTGCATTGTGCCATAACTTTTCAGGGAAGCTTCAGAACATGAAATTTTAACCTCCCGCTATAGCAGAAAGGGTCTTTCTAGTAGGTGCACATCAAATCTAAGCTCTCTGAAGTGTTTTTCGAAAGTTATCAACACTTTTATGTTTGGCGTTCCGAAACCCACCTTATCTCAGGCTGAAAAGCGTTTTTGTGCATTGTGCCATAACTTTTCAGGGAAGCTTCAGAACATGAAATTTTAACCTCCCACTATAGCAGAAAGGGTCTTTCTAGTAGTTGCACATCAAATCTAAACTGTCTGAAGTGTTTTTCCAAAGTTATTAACACTTTTATGTTTGGCGTTCCGAAACCCACCTTATCTCAGGCTGAAAAGCGTTTTTGTGCATTGTGCCATAACTTTTCAGGGAAGCTTCAGAACATGAAATTTTAACCTCCCACTATAGCAGAAAGGGTCTTTCTAGTAGTTGCACATCAAATCTAAACTGTCTGAAGTGTTTTTCCAAAGTTATCAACACTTTTATGTTTGGCGTTCCGAAACCCACCTTATCTCAGGCTGAAAAGCGTTTTTACGCATTGTGCCATAACTTTTCAGGGAAGCTTCAGAACATGAAATTTTAACCTCCCACTATAGCAGAAAGGGTCTTTCTAGTAGGTGCACATCAAATCTAAGCTGTCTGAAGTGTTTTTCGAAAGTTATCAACACTTTTTGTTTGGCGTTCCGAAACCCACCTTATCTCAGGCTGAAAAGCGTTTTTGTGCATTGTGCCATAACTTTTCAGGGAAGCTTCAGAACATGAAATTTTAACCTCCCACTATAGCAGAAAGGGTCTTTCTAGTAGTTGCACATCAAATCTAAACTGTCTGAAGTGTTTTTCCAAAGTTATTAACACTTTTATGTTTGGCGTTCCGAAACCCACCTTATCTCAGGCTGAAAAGCGTTTTTGTGCATTGTGCCATAACTTTTCAAGGAAGCTTCAGAACATGAAATTTTAACCTCCCACTATAGCAGAAAGGGTCTTTCTAGTAGTTGCACATCAAATCTAAACTGTCTGAAGTGTTTTTCCAAAGTTATTAACACTTTTATGTTTGGCGTTCCGAAACCCACCTTATCTCAGGCTGAAAAGCGTTTTTGTGCATTGTGCCATAACTTTTCAGGGAAGCTTCAGAACATGAAATTTTAACCTCCCACTATAGCAGAAAGGGTCTTTCTAGTAGTTGCACATCAAATCTAAACTGTCTGAAGTGTTTTTCCAAAGTTATCAACACTTTTATGTTTGGCGTTCCGAAACCCACCTTATCTCAGGCTGAAAAGCGTTTTTACGCATTGTGCCATAACTTTTCAGGGAAGCTTCAGAACATGAAATTTTAACCTCCCACTATAGCAGAAAGGGTCTTTCTAGTATGTGCACATCAAATCTAAGCTGTCTGAAGTGTTTTTCGAAAGTTATTAACACTTTTATGTTTGGCGTTCCGAAACCCACCTTATCTCAGGCTGAAAAGCGTTTTTGTGCATTGTGCCATAACTTTTCAGGGAAGCTTCAGAACATGAAATTTTAACCTCCCACTATAGCAGAAAGGGTCTTTCTAGTAGTTGCACATCAAATCTAAGCTGTCTGAAGTGTTTTTCAAAAGTTATCAACACTTTTATGTTTGGCGTTCCGAAACCCACCTTATCTCAGGCTGAAAAGCGTTTTTGTGCATTGTGCCATAACTTTTCAGGAAAGCTTCAGAACATAAAATTTTACCCTCCCACTATAGCAGAAAGGGTCTTTCTAGTAGTTGCACATCAAATCTAAACTGTCTGAAGTGTTTTTCCAAAGTTATCAACACTTTTATGTTTGGCGTTCCGAAACCCACCTTATCTCAGGCTGAAAAGCGTTTTTACGCATTGTGCCATAACTTTTCAGGGAAGCTTCAGAACATGAAATTTTAACCTCCCACTATAGCAGAAAGGGTCTTTCTAGTAGGTGCACATCAAATCTAAGCTCTCTGAAGTGTTTTTCGAAAGTTATCAACACTTTTATGTTTGGCGTTCCGAAACCCACCTTATCTCAGGCTGAAAAGCGTTTTTGTGCATTGTGCCATTACTTTTCAGGAAAGCTTCAGAACATGAAATTTTAACCTCCCACTATAGCAGAAAGGGTCTTTCTAGTAGTTGCACACCAAATCTAAACTGTCTAAAGTGTTTTTCCAAAGTTATCAACACTTTTATGTTTGGCGTTCCGAAACCCACCTTATCTCAGGCTGAAAAGCGTTTTTGTGCATTGTGCCATAACTTTTCAGGGAAGCTTCAGAACATGAAATTTTAACCTCCCACTATAGCAGAAAGGGTCTTTCTAGTAGTTGCACATCAAATCTAAGCTGTCTGAAGTGTTTTTCAAAAGTTATCAACACTTTTATGTTTGGCGTTCCGAAACCCACCTTATCTCAGGCTGAAAAGCGTTTTTGTGCATTGTGCCATAACTTTTCAGGGAAGGTTCAGAACATGAAATTTTAACCTTCCACTATAGCAGAAAGGGTCTTTCTAGTAGGTGCACATCAAATCTAAGCTCTCTGAAGTGTTTTTTGAAAGTTATCAACACTTTTATGTTTGGCGTTCCGAAACCCACCTTATCTCAGGCTGAAAAGCGTTTTTGTGCATTGTGCCATAACTTTTCAGGAAAGCTTCAGAACATGAAATTTTAACCTCCCACTATAGCAGAAAGGGTCTTTCTAGTAGTTGCACATCAAATCTAAACTGTCTGAAGTGTTTTTCCAAAGTTATTAACACTTTTATGTTTGGCGTTCCGAAACCCACCTTATCTCAGGCTGAAAAGCGTTTTTGTGCATTGTGCCATAACTTTTCAGGGAAGCTTCAGAACATGAAATTTTAACCTCCCACTATAGCAGAAAGGGTCTTTCTAGTAGTTGCACATCAAATCTAAACTGTCTGAAGTGTTTTTCCAAAGTTATCAACACTTTTATGTTTGGCGTTCCGAAACCCACCTTATCTCAGGCTGAAAAGCGTTTTTACGCATTGTGCCATAACTTTTCAGGGAAGCTTCAGAACATGAAATTTTAACCTCCCACTATAGCAGAAAGGGTCTTTCTAGTAGGTGCGCATCAAATCTAAGCTGTCTGAAGTGTTTTTCGAAAGTTATCAACACTTTTATGTTTGGCGTTCCGAAACCCACCTTATCTCAGGCTGAAAAACGTTTTTGTGCATTGTGCCATAACTTTTCAGGGAAGCTTCAGAACATGAAATTTTAACCTCCCACTATAGCAGAAAGGGTCTTTCTAGTAGTTACACATCAAATCTAAACTGTCTGAAGTGTTTTTCCAAAGTTATTAACACTTTTATGTTTGGCGTTCCGAAACCCACCTTATCTCAGGCTGAAAAGCGTTTTTACGCATTGTGCCATAACTTTTCAGGGAAGCTTCAGAACATGAAATTTTAACCTCCCACTATAGCAGAAAGGGTCTTTCTAGTAGGTGCACATCAAATCTAAGCTGTCTGAAGTGTTTTTCGAAAGTTATCAACACTTTTATGTTTGGCGTTCCGAAACCCACCTTATCTCAGGCTGAAAAGCGTTTTTGTGCATTGTGCCATAACTTTTCAGGGAAGCTTCAGAACATGAAATTTTAACCTCCCACTATAGCAGAAAGGGTCTTTCTAGTAGTTGCACATCAAATCTAAGCTGTCTGAAGTGTTTTTCAAAAGTTATCAACACTTTTATGTTTGGCGTTCCGAAACCCACCTTATCTCAGGCTGAAAAGCGTTTTTGTGCATTGTGCCATAACTTTTCAGGAAAGCTTCAGAACATGAAATTTTAACCTCCCACTATAGCAGAAAGGGTCTTTCTAGTAGGTGCACATCAAATCTAAGCTCTCTGAAGTGTTTTTCGAAAGTTATCAACACTTTTATGTTTGGCGTTCCGAAACCCACCTTATCTCAGGCTGAAAAGCGTTTTTGTGCATTGTGCCATAACTTTTCAGGAAAGCTTCAGAACATGAAATTTTAACCTCCCACTATAGCTGAAAGGGTCTTTCTAGTAGTTGCACATCAAATCTAAACTGTCTGAAGTGTTTTTCCAAAGTTATTAACACTTTTATGTTTGGCGTTCCGAAACCCACCTTATCTCAGGCTGAAAAGCGTTTTTGTGCATTGTGCCATAACTTTTCAGGGAAGCTTCAGAACATGAAATTTTAACCTCCCACTATAGCAGAAAGGGTCTTTCTAGTAGTTGCACATCAAATCTAAACTGTCTGAAGTGTTTTTCCAAAGTTATCAACACTTTTATGTTTGGCGTTCCGAAACCCCCCCTTATCTCAGGCTGAAAAGCGTTTTTGTGCATTGTGCCATAACTTTTCAGGGAAGCTTCAGAACATGAAATTTTAACCTCCCACTATAGCAGAAAGGGTCTTTCTAGTAGGTGCACATCAAATCTAAGCTATCTGAAGTGTTTTTCGAAAGTTATCAACACTTTTATGTTTGGCGTTCCGAAACCCACCTTATCTCAGGCTGAAAAGCGTTTTTGTGCATTGTGCCATAACTTTTCAGGGAAGCTTCAGAACATGAAATTTTAACCTCCCACTATAGCAGAAAGGGTCTTTCTAGTAGTTGCACATCAAATCTAAACTGTCTGAAGTGTTTTTCCAAAGTTATTAACACTTTTATGTTTGGCGTTCCGAAACCCACCTTATCTCAGGCTGAAAAGCGTTTTTGTTTCATTGTGCCATAACTTTTCAGGGAAGCTTCAGAACATGAAATTTTAACCTCCCACTATAGCAGAAAGGGTCTTTCTAGTAGTTGCACATCAAATCTAAACTGTCTGAAGTGTTTTTCGAAAGTTATCAACACTTTTATGTTTGGCGTTCCGAAACCCACCTTATCTCAGGCTGAAAAGCGTTTTTGTGCATTGTGCCATAACTTTTCAGGGAAGCTTCAGAACATGAAATTTTAACCTCCCACTATAGCAGAAAGGGTCTTTCTAGTAGTTGCACATCAAATCTAAACTGTCTGAAGTGTTTTTCCAAAGTTAATAACACTTTTATGTTTGGCGTTCCGAAACCCACCTTATCTCAGGCTGAAAAGCGTTTTTACGCATTGTGCCATAACTTTTCAGGGAAGCTTCAGAACATGAAATTTTAACCTCCCACTATAGCAGAAAGGGTCTTTCTAGTAGTTGCACATCAAATCTAAACTGTCTGAAGTGTTTTTCCAAAGTTATCAACACTTTTATGTTTGGCGTTCCGAAACCCACCTTATCTCAGGCTGAAAAGCGTTTTTACGCATTGTGCCATAACTTTTCAGGGAAGCTTCAGAACATGAAATTTTAACCTCCCACTATAGCAGAAAGGGTCTTTCTAGTAGGTGCACATCAAATCTAAGCTGTCTGAAGTGTTTTTCGAAAGTTATCAACACTTTTTGTTTGGCGTTCCGAAACCCACCTTATCTCAGGCTGAAAAGCGTTTTTGTGCATTGTGCCATAACTTTTCAGGGAAGCTTCAGAACATGAAATTTTAACCTCCCACTATAGCAGAAAGGGTCTTTCTAGTAGTTGCACATCAAATCTAAACTGTCTGAAGTGTTTTTCCAAAGTTATTAACACTTTTATGTTTGGCGTTCCGAAACCCACCTTATCTCAGGCTGAAAAGCGTTTTTGTGCATTGTGCCATAACTTTTCAGGGAAGCTTCAGAACATGAAATTTTAACCTCCCACTATAGCAGAAAGGGTCTTTCTAGTAGTTGCACATCAAATCTAAGCTGTCTGAAGTGTTTTTCAAAAGTTATCAACACTTTTATGTTTGGCGTTCCGAAACCCACCTTATCTCAGGCTGAAAAGCGTTTTTGTGCATTGTGCCATAACTTTTCAGGGAAGGTTCAGAACATGAAATTTTAACCTTCCACTATAGCAGAAAGGGTCTTTCTAGTAGGTGCACATCAAATCTAAGCTCTCTGAAGTGTTTTTTGAAAGTTATCAACACTTTTATGTTTGGCGTTCCGAAACCCACCTTATCTCAGGCTGAAAAGCGTTTTTGTGCATTGTGCCATAACTTTTCAGGAAAGCTTCAGAACATGAAATTTTAACCTCCCACTATAGCAGAAAGGGTCTTTCTAGTAGTTGCACATCAAATCTAAACTGTCTGAAGTGTTTTTCCAAAGTTATTAACACTTTTATGTTTGGCGTTCCGAAACCCACCTTATCTCAGGCTGAAAAGCGTTTTTGTGCATTGTGCCATAACTTTTCAGGGAAGCTTCAGAACATGAAATTTTAACCTCCCACTATAGCAGAAAGGGTCTTTCTAGTAGTTGCACATCAAATCTAAACTGTCTGAAGTGTTTTTCCAAAGTTATCAACACTTTTATGTTTGGCGTTCCGAAACCCACCTTATCTCAGGCTGAAAAGCGTTTTTACGCATTGTGCCATAACTTTTCAGGGAAGCTTCAGAACATGAAATTTTAACCTCCCACTATAGCAGAAAGGGTCTTTCTAGTAGGTGCGCATCAAATCTAAGCTGTCTGAAGTGTTTTTCGAAAGTTATCAACACTTTTATGTTTGGCGTTCCGAAACCCACCTTATCTCAGGCTGAAAAACGTTTTTGTGCATTGTGCCATAACTTTTCAGGGAAGCTTCAGAACATGAAATTTTAACCTCCCACTATAGCAGAAAGGGTCTTTCTAGTAGTTACACATCAAATCTAAACTGTCTGAAGTGTTTTTCCAAAGTTATTAACACTTTTATGTTTGGCGTTCCGAAACCCACCTTATCTCAGGCTGAAAAGCGTTTTTACGCATTGTGCCATAACTTTTCAGGGAAGCTTCAGAACATGAAATTTTAACCTCCCACTATAGCAGAAAGGGTCTTTCTAGTAGGTGCACATCAAATCTAAGCTGTCTGAAGTGTTTTTCGAAAGTTATCAACACTTTTATGTTTGGCGTTCCGAAACCCACCTTATCTCAGGCTGAAAAGCGTTTTTGTGCATTGTGCCATAACTTTTCAGGGAAGCTTCAGAACATGAAATTTTAACCTCCCACTATAGCAGAAAGGGTCTTTCTAGTAGTTGCACATCAAATCTAAGCTGTCTGAAGTGTTTTTCAAAAGTTATCAACACTTTTATGTTTGGCGTTCCGAAACCCACCTTATCTCAGGCTGAAAAGCGTTTTTGTGCATTGTGCCATAACTTTTCAGGAAAGCTTCAGAACATGAAATTTTAACCTCCCACTATAGCAGAAAGGGTCTTTCTAGTAGGTGCACATCAAATCTAAGCTCTCTGAAGTGTTTTTCGAAAGTTATCAACACTTTTATGTTTGGCGTTCCGAAACCCACCTTATCTCAGGCTGAAAAGCGTTTTTGTGCATTGTGCCATAACTTTTCAGGAAAGCTTCAGAACATGAAATTTTAACCTCCCACTATAGCTGAAAGGGTCTTTCTAGTAGTTGCACATCAAATCTAAACTGTCTGAAGTGTTTTTCCAAAGTTATTAACACTTTTATGTTTGGCGTTCCGAAACCCACCTTATCTCAGGCTGAAAAGCGTTTTTGTGCATTGTGCCATAACTTTTCAGGGAAGCTTCAGAACATGAAATTTTAACCTCCCACTATAGCAGAAAGGGTCTTTCTAGTAGTTGCACATCAAATCTAAACTGTCTGAAGTGTTTTTCCAAAGTTATCAACACTTTTATGTTTGGCGTTCCGAAACCCCCCCTTATCTCAGGCTGAAAAGCGTTTTTGTGCATTGTGCCATAACTTTTCAGGGAAGCTTCAGAACATGAAATTTTAACCTCCCACTATAGCAGAAAGGGTCTTTCTAGTAGGTGCACATCAAATCTAAGCTATCTGAAGTGTTTTTCGAAAGTTATCAACACTTTTATGTTTGGCGTTCCGAAACCCACCTTATCTCAGGCTGAAAAGCGTTTTTGTGCATTGTGCCATAACTTTTCAGGGAAGCTTCAGAACATGAAATTTTAACCTCCCACTATAGCAGAAAGGGTCTTTCTAGTAGTTGCACATCAAATCTAAACTGTCTGAAGTGTTTTTCCAAAGTTATTAACACTTTTATGTTTGGCGTTCCGAAACCCACCTTATCTCAGGCTGAAAAGCGTTTTTGTTTCATTGTGCCATAACTTTTCAGGGAAGCTTCAGAACATGAAATTTTAACCTCCCACTATAGCAGAAAGGGTCTTTCTAGTAGTTGCACATCAAATCTAAACTGTCTGAAGTGTTTTTCGAAAGTTATCAACACTTTTATGTTTGGCGTTCCGAAACCCACCTTATCTCAGGCTGAAAAGCGTTTTTGTGCATTGTGCCATAACTTTTCAGGGAAGCTTCAGAACATGAAATTTTAACCTCCCACTATAGCAGAAAGGGTCTTTCTAGTAGTTGCACATCAAATCTAAACTGTCTGAAGTGTTTTTCCAAAGTTAATAACACTTTTATGTTTGGCGTTCCGAAACCCACCTTATCTCAGGCTGAAAAGCGTTTTTACGCATTGTGCCATAACTTTTCAGGGAAGCTTCAGAACATGAAATTTTAACCTCCCACTATAGCAGAAAGGGTCTTTCTAGTAGTTGCACATCAAATCTAAACTGTCTGAAGTGTTTTTCCAAAGTTATCAACACTTTTATGTTTGGCGTTCCGAAACCCACCTTATCTCAGGCTGAAAAGCGTTTTTACGCATTGTGCCATAACTTTTCAGGGAAGCTTCAGAACATGAAATTTTAACCTCCCACTATAGCAGAAAGGGTCTTTCTAGTAGGTGCACATCAAATCTAAGCTGTCTGAAGTGTTTTTCGAAAGTTATCAACACTTTTTGTTTGGCGTTCCGAAACCCACCTTATCTCAGGCTGAAAAGCGTTTTTGTGCATTGTGCCATAACTTTTCAGGGAAGCTTCAGAACATGAAATTTTAACCTCCCACTATAGCAGAAAGGGTCTTTCTAGTAGTTGCACATCAAATCTAAACTGTCTGAAGTGTTTTTCCAAAGTTATTAACACTTTTATGTTTGGCGTTCCGAAACCCACCTTATCTCAGGCTGAAATGCGTTTTTGTGCATTGTGCCATAACTTTTCAGGGAAGCTTCAGAACATGAAATTTTAACCTCCCACTATAGCAGAAAGGGTCTTTCTAGTAGGTGCACATCAAATCTAAGCTCTCTGAAGTGTTTTTCGAAAGTTATCAACACTTTTATGTTTGGCGTTCCGAAACCCACCTTATCTCAGGCTGAAAAGCGTTTTTGTGCATTGTGCCATAACTTTTCAGGAAAGCTTCAGAACATGAAATTTTAACCTCCCACTATAGCAGAAAGGGTCTTTCTAGTAGTTGCACATCAAATCTAAACTGTCTGAAGTGTTTTTCCAAAGTTATCAACACTTTTATGTTTGGCGTTCCGAAACCCACCTTATCTCAGGCTGAAAAGCGTTTTTACGCATTGTGCCATAACTTTTCAGGGAAGCTTCAGAACATGAAATTTTAACCTCCCACTATAGCAGAAAGGGTCTTTCTAGTAGGTGCACATCAAATCTAAACTGTCTGAAGTGTTTTTCGAAAGTTATCAACACTTTTATGTTTGGCGTTCCGAAACCCACCTTATCTCAGGCTGAAAAGCGTTTTTGTGCATTGTGCCATAACTTTTCAGGGAAGCTTCAGAACATGAAATTTTAACCTCCCGCTATAGCAGAAAGGGTCTTTCTAGTAGGTGCACATCAAATCTAAGCTCTCTGAAGTGTTTTTCGAAAGTTATCAACACTTTTATGTTTGGCGTTCCGAAACCCACCTTATCTCAGGCTGAAAAGCGTTTTTGTGCATTGTGCCATAACTTTTCAGGGAAGCTTCAGAACATGAAATTTTAACCTCCCACTATAGCAGAAAGGGTCTTTCTAGTAGTTGCACATCAAATCTAAACTGTCTGAAGTGTTTTTCCAAAGTTATTAACACTTTTATGTTTGGCGTTCCGAAACCCACCTTATCTCAGGCTGAAAAGCGTTTTTGTGCATTGTGCCATAACTTTTCAGGGAAGCTTCAGAACATGAAATTTTAACCTCCCACTATAGCAGAAAGGGTCTTTCTAGTAGTTGCACATCAAATCTAAACTGTCTGAAGTGTTTTTCCAAAGTTATCAACACTTTTATGTTTGGCGTTCCGAAACCCACCTTATCTCAGGCTGAAAAGCGTTTTTACGCATTGTGCCATAACTTTTCAGGGAAGCTTCAGAACATGAAATTTTAACCTCCCACTATAGCAGAAAGGGTCTTTCTAGTAGGTGCACATCAAATCTAAGCTGTCTGAAGTGTTTTTCGAAAGTTATCAACACTTTTTGTTTGGCGTTCCGAAACCCACCTTATCTCAGGCTGAAAAGCGTTTTTGTGCATTGTGCCATAACTTTTCAGGGAAGCTTCAGAACATGAAATTTTAACCTCCCACTATAGCAGAAAGGGTCTTTCTAGTAGTTGCACATCAAATCTAAACTGTCTGAAGTGTTTTTCCAAAGTTATTAACACTTTTATGTTTGGCGTTCCGAAACCCACCTTATCTCAGGCTGAAAAGCGTTTTTGTGCATTGTGCCATAACTTTTCAAGGAAGCTTCAGAACATGAAATTTTAACCTCCCACTATAGCAGAAAGGGTCTTTCTAGTAGTTGCACATCAAATCTAAACTGTCTGAAGTGTTTTTCCAAAGTTATTAACACTTTTATGTTTGGCGTTCCGAAACCCACCTTATCTCAGGCTGAAAAGCGTTTTTGTGCATTGTGCCATAACTTTTCAGGGAAGCTTCAGAACATGAAATTTTAACCTCCCACTATAGCAGAAAGGGTCTTTCTAGTAGTTGCACATCAAATCTAAACTGTCTGAAGTGTTTTTCCAAAGTTATCAACACTTTTATGTTTGGCGTTCCGAAACCCACCTTATCTCAGGCTGAAAAGCGTTTTTACGCATTGTGCCATAACTTTTCAGGGAAGCTTCAGAACATGAAATTTTAACCTCCCACTATAGCAGAAAGGGTCTTTCTAGTATGTGCACATCAAATCTAAGCTGTCTGAAGTGTTTTTCGAAAGTTATTAACACTTTTATGTTTGGCGTTCCGAAACCCACCTTATCTCAGGCTGAAAAGCGTTTTTGTGCATTGTGCCATAACTTTTCAGGGAAGCTTCAGAACATGAAATTTTAACCTCCCACTATAGCAGAAAGGGTCTTTCTAGTAGTTGCACATCAAATCTAAGCTGTCTGAAGTGTTTTTCAAAAGTTATCAACACTTTTATGTTTGGCGTTCCGAAACCCACCTTATCTCAGGCTGAAAAGCGTTTTTGTGCATTGTGCCATAACTTTTCAGGAAAGCTTCAGAACATAAAATTTTACCCTCCCACTATAGCAGAAAGGGTCTTTCTAGTAGTTGCACATCAAATCTAAACTGTCTGAAGTGTTTTTCCAAAGTTATCAACACTTTTATGTTTGGCGTTCCGAAACCCACCTTATCTCAGGCTGAAAAGCGTTTTTACGCATTGTGCCATAACTTTTCAGGGAAGCTTCAGAACATGAAATTTTAACCTCCCACTATAGCAGAAAGGGTCTTTCTAGTAGGTGCACATCAAATCTAAGCTCTCTTAAGTGTTTTTCGAAAGTTATCAACACTTTTATGTTTGGCGTTCCGAAACCCACCTTATCTCAGGCTGAAAAGCGTTTTTGTGCATTGTGCCATTACTTTTCAGGAAAGCTTCAGAACATGAAATTTTAACCTCCCACTATAGCAGAAAGGGTCTTTCTAGTAGTTGCACACCAAATCTAAACTGTCTAAAGTGTTTTTCCAAAGTTATCAACACTTTTATGTTTGGCGTTCCGAAACCCACCTTATCTCAGGCTGAAAAGCGTTTTTGTGCATTGTGCCATAACTTTTCAGGGAAGCTTCAGAACATGAAATTTTAACCTCCCACTATAGCAGAAAGGGTCTTTCTAGTAGTTGCACATCAAATCTAAGCTGTCTGAAGTGTTTTTCAAAAGTTATCAACACTTTTATGTTTGGCGTTCCGAAACCCACCTTATCTCAGGCTGAAAAGCGTTTTTGTGCATTGTGCCATAACTTTTCAGGAAAGCTTCAGAACATGAAATTTTAACCTCCCACTATAGCAGAAAGGGTCTTTCTAGTAGTTGCACATCAAATCTAAACTGTCTGAAGTGTTTTTCCAAAGTTATCAACACTTTTATGTTTGGCGTTCCGAAACCCACCTTATCTCAGGCTGAAAAGCGTTTTTACGCATTGTGCCATAACTTTTCAGGGAAGCTTCAGAACATGAAATTTTAACCTTCCACTATAGCAGAAAGGGTCTTTCTAGTAGGTGCACATCAAATCTAAGCTCTCTGAAGTGTTTTTTGAAAGTTATCAACACTTTTATGTTTGGCGTTCCGAAACCCACCTTATCTCAGGCTGAAAAGCGTTTTTGTGCATTGTGCCATAACTTTTCAGGAAAGCTTCAGAACATGAAATTTTAACCTCCCACTATAGCAGAAAGGGTCTTTCTAGTAGTTGCACATCAAATCTAAACTGTCTGAAGTGTTTTTCCAAAGTTATTAACACTTTTATGTTTGGCGTTCCGAAACCCACCTTATCTCAGGCTGAAAAGCGTTTTTGTGCATTGTGCCATAACTTTTCAGGGAAGCTTCAGAACATGAAATTTTAACCTCCCACTATAGCAGAAAGGGTCTTTCTAGTAGTTGCACATCAAATCTAAACTGTCTGAAGTGTTTTTCCAAAGTTATCAACACTTTTATGTTTGGCGTTCCGAAACCCACCTTATCTCAGGCTGAAAAGCGTTTTTACGCATTGTGCCATAACTTTTCAGGGAAGCTTCAGAACATGAAATTTTAACCTCCCACTATAGCAGAAAGGGTCTTTCTAGTAGGTGCGCATCAAATCTAAGCTGTCTGAAGTGTTTTTCGAAAGTTATCAACACTTTTATGTTTGGCGTTCCGAAACCCACCTTATCTCAGGCTGAAAAGCGTTTTTGTGCATTGTGCCATAACTTTTCAGGGAAGCTTCAGAACATGAAATTTTAACCTCCCACTATAGCAGAAAGGGTCTTTCTAGTAGTTACACATCAAATCTAAACTGTCTGAAGTGTTTTTCCAAAGTTATTAACACTTTTATGTTTGGCGTTCCGAAACCCACCTTATCTCAGGCTGAAAAGCGTTTTTACGCATTGTGCCATAACTTTTCAGGGAAGCTTCAGAACATGAAATTTTAACCTCCCACTATAGCAGAAAGGGTCTTTCTAGTAGGTGCACATCAAATCTAAGCTGTCTGAAGTGTTTTTCGAAAGTTATCAACACTTTTATGTTTGGCGTTCCGAAACCCACCTTATCTCAGGCTGAAAAGCGTTTTTGTGCATTGTGCCATAACTTTTCAGGGAAGCTTCAGAACATGAAATTTTAACCTCCCACTATAGCAGAAAGGGTCTTTCTAGTAGTTGCACATCAAATCTAAGCTGTCTGAAGTGTTTTTCAAAAGTTATCAACACTTTTATGTTTGGCGTTCCGAAACCCACCTTATCTCAGGCTGAAAAGCGTTTTTGTGCATTGTGCCATAACTTTTCAGGAAAGCTTCAGAACATGAAATTTTAACCTCCCACTATAGCAGAAAGGGTCTTTCTAGTAGTTGCACATCAAATCTAAACTGTCTGAAGTGTTTTTCCAAAGTTATCAACACTTTTATGTTTGGCGTTCCGAAACCCACCTTATCTCAGGCTGAAAAGCGTTTTTACGCATTGTGCCATAACTTTTCAGGGAAGCTTCAGAACATGAAATTTTAACCTCCCACTATAGCAGAAAGGGTCTTTCTAGTAGGTGCACATCAAATCTAAGCTCTCTGAAGTGTTTTTCGAAAGTTATCAACACTTTTATGTTTGGCGTTCCGAAACCCACCTTATCTCAGGCTGAAAAGCGTTTTTGTGCATTGTGCCATAACTTTTCAGGGAAGCTTCAGAACATGAAATTTTAACCTCCCACTATAGCAGAAAGGGTCTTTCTAGTAGGTGCACATCAAATCTAAGCTGTCTGAAGTGTTTTTCGAAAGTTATCAACACTTTTATGTTTGGCGTTCCGAAACCCACCTTATCTCAGGCTGAAAAGCGTTTTTGTGCATTGTGCCATAACTTTTCAGGGAAGCTTCAGAACATGAAATTTTAACCCCCCACTATAGCAGAAAGAGTCTTTCTAGTAGTTGCACATCAAATCTAAACTGTCTGAAGTGTTTTTCCAAAGTTATTAACACTTTTATGTTTGGCGTTCCGAAACCCACCTTATCTCAGGCTGAAAAGCGTTTTTGTGCATTGTGCCATAACTTTTCAGGGAAGCTTCAGAACATGAAATTTTAACCCCCCACTATAGCAGAAAGAGTCTTTCTAGTAGTTGCACATCAAATCTAAACTGTCTGAAGTGTTTTTCCAAAGTTATTAACACTTTTATGTTTGGCGTTCCGAAACCCACCTTATCTCAGGCTGAAAAGCGTTTTTGTGCATTGTGCCATAACTTTTCAGGGAAGCTTCAGAACATGAAATTTTAACCTCCCACTATAGCAGAAAGGGTCTTTCTAGTAGTTGCACATCAAATCTAAACTGTCTGAAGTGTTTTTCCAAAGTTATTAACACTTTTATGTTTGGCGTTCCGAAACCCACCTTATCTCAGGCTGAAAAGCGTTTTTGTGCATTGTGCCATAACTTTTCAGGGAAGCTTCAGAACATGAAATTTTAACCTCCCACTATAGCAGAAAGGGTCTTTCTAGTAGTTGCACATCAAATCTAAACTGTCTGAAGTGTTTTTCCAAAGTTATCAACACTTTTATGTTTGGCGTTCCGAAACCCACCTTATCTCAGGCTGAAATGCGTTTTTACGCATTGTGCCATAACTTTTCAGGGAAGCTTCAGAACATGAAATTTTAACCTCCCACTATAGCAGAAAGGGTCTTTCTAGTATGTGCACATCAAATCTAAGCTGTCTGAAGTGTTTTTCGAAAGTTATTAACACTTTTATGTTTGGCGTTCCGAAACCCACCTTATCTCAGGCTGAAAAGCGTTTTTGTGCATTGTGCCATAACTTTTCAGGGAAGCTTCAGAACATGAAATTTTAACCTCCCACTATAGCAGAAAGGGTCTTTCTAGTAGTTGCACATCAAATCTAAGCTGTCTGAAGTGTTTTTCAAAAGTTATCAACACTTTTATGTTTGGCGTTCCGAAACCCACCTTATCTCAGGCTGAAAAGCGTTTTTGTGCATTGTGCCATAACTTTTCAGGAAAGCTTCAGAACATAAAATTTTACCCTCCCACTATAGCAGAAAGGGTCTTTCTAGTAGTTGCACATCAAATCTAAACTGTCTGAAGTGTTTTTCCAAAGTTATCAACACTTTTATGTTTGGCGTTCCGAAACCCACCTTATCTCAGGCTGAAAAGCGTTTTTACGCATTGTGCCATAACTTTTCAGGGAAGCTTCAGAACATGAAATTTTAACCTCCCACTATAGCAGAAAGGGTCTTTCTAGTAGGTGCACATCAAATCTAAGCTCTCTGAAGTGTTTTTCGAAAGTTATCAACACTTTTATGTTTGGCGTTCCGAAACCCACCTTATCTCAGGCTGAAAAGCGTTTTTGTGCATTGTGCCATAACTTTTCAGGAAAGCTTCAGAACATGAAATTTTAACCTCCCACTATAGCAGAAAGGGTCTTTCTAGTAGTTGCACACCAAATCTAAACTGTCTAAAGTGTTTTTCCAAAGTTATCAACACTTTTATGTTTGGCGTTCCGAAACCCACCTTATCTCAGGCTGAAAAGCGTTTTTGTGCATTGTGCCATAACTTTTCAGGGAAGCTTCAGAACATGAAATTTTAACCTCCCACTATAGCAGAAAGGGTCTTTCTAGTAGTTGCACATCAAATCTAAGCTGTCTGAAGTGTTTTTCAAAAGTTATCAACACTTTTATGTTTGGCGTTCCGAAACCCACCTTATCTCAGGCTGAAAAGCGTTTTTGTGCATTGTGCCATAACTTTTCAGGAAAGCTTCAGAACATGAAATTTTAACCTCCCACTATAGCAGAAAGGGTCTTTCTAGTAGTTGCACATCAAATCTAAACTGTCTGAAGTGTTTTTCCAAAGTTATCAACACTTTTATGTTTGGCGTTCCGAAACCCACCTTATCTCAGGCTGAAAAGCGTTTTTACGCATTGTGCCATAACTTTTCAGGGAAGCTTCAGAACATGAAATTTTAACCTTCCACTATAGCAGAAAGGGTCTTTCTAGTAGGTGCACATCAAATCTAAGCTCTCTGAAGTGTTTTTTGAAAGTTATCAACACTTTTATGTTTGGCGTTCCGAAACCCACCTTATCTCAGGCTGAAAAGCGTTTTTGTGCATTGTGCCATAACTTTTCAGGAAAGCTTCAGAACATGAAATTTTAACCTCCCACTATAGCAGAAAGGGTCTTTCTAGTAGTTGCACATCAAATCTAAACTGTCTGAAGTGTTTTTCCAAAGTTATTAACACTTTTATGTTTGGCGTTCCGAAACCCACCTTATCTCAGGCTGAAAAGCGTTTTTGTGCATTGTGCCATAACTTTTCAGGGAAGCTTCAGAACATGAAATTTTAACCTCCCACTATAGCAGAAAGGGTCTTTCTAGTAGTTGCACATCAAATCTAAACTGTCTGAAGTGTTTTTCCAAAGTTATCAACACTTTTATGTTTGGCGTTCCGAAACCCACCTTATCTCAGGCTGAAAAGCGTTTTTACGCATTGTGCCATAACTTTTCAGGGAAGCTTCAGAACATGAAATTTTAACCTCCCACTATAGCAGAAAGGGTCTTTCTAGTAGGTGCGCATCAAATCTAAGCTGTCTGAAGTGTTTTTCGAAAGTTATCAACACTTTTATGTTTGGCGTTCCGAAACCCACCTTATCTCAGGCTGAAAAGCGTTTTTGTGCATTGTGCCATAACTTTTCAGGGAAGCTTCAGAACATGAAATTTTAACCTCCCACTATAGCAGAAAGGGTCTTTCTAGTAGTTACACATCAAATCTAAACTGTCTGAAGTGTTTTTCCAAAGTTATTAACACTTTTATGTTTGGCGTTCCGAAACCCACCTTATCTCATGCTGAAAAGCGTTTTTACGCATTGTGCCATAACTGTTCAGGGAAGCTTCAGAACATGAAATTTTAACCTCCCACTATAGCAGAAAGGGTCTTTCTAGTAGGTGCACATCAAATCTAAGCTGTCTGAAGTGTTTTTCGAAAGTTATCAACACTTTTATGTTTGGCGTTCCGAAACCCACCTTATCTCAGGCTGAAAAGCGTTTTTGTGCATTGTGCCATAACTTTTCAGGGAAGCTTCAGAACATGAAATTTTAACCTCCCACTATAGCAGAAAGGGTCTTTCTAGTAGTTGCACATCAAATCTAAGCTGTCTGAAGTGTTTTTCAAAAGTTATCAACACTTTTATGTTTGGCGTTCCGAAACCCACCTTATCTCAGGCTGAAAAGCCTTTTTGTGCATTGTGCCATAACTTTTCAGGAAAGCTTCAGAACATGAAATTTTAACCTCCCACTATAGCAGAAAGGGTCTTTCTAGTAGTTGCACATCAAATCTAAACTGTCTGAAGTGTTTTTCCAAAGTTATCAACACTTTTATGTTTGGCGTTCCGAAACCCACCTTATCTCAGGCTGAAAAGCGTTTTTACGCATTGTGCCATAACTTTTCAGGGAAGCTTCAGAACATGAAATTTTAACCTCCCACTATAGCAGAAAGGGTCTTTCTAGTAGGTGCACATCAAATCTAAGCTCTCTGAAGTGTTTTTCGAAAGTTATCAACACTTTTATGTTTGGCGTTCCGAAACCCACCTTATCTCAGGCTGAAAAGCGTTTTTGTGCATTGTGCCATAACTTTTCAGGGAAGCTTCAGAACATGAAATTTTAACCTCCCACTATAGCAGAAAGGGTCTTTCTAGTAGGTGCACATCAAATCTAAGCTGTCTGAAGTGTTTTTCGAAAGTTATCAACACTTTTATGTTTGGCGTTCCGAAACCCACCTTATCTCAGGCTGAAAAGCGTTTTTGTGCATTGTGCCATAACTTTTCAGGGAAGCTTCAGAACATGAAATTTTAACCCCCCACTATAGCAGAAAGAGTCTTTCTAGTAGTTGCACATCAAATCTAAACTGTCTGAAGTGTTTTTCCAAAGTTATTAACACTTTTATGTTTGGCGTTCCGAAACCCACCTTATCTCAGGCTGAAAAGCGTTTTTGTGCATTGTGCCATAACTTTTCAGGGAAGCTTCAGAACATGAAATTTTAACCCCCCACTATAGCAGAAAGAGTCTTTCTAGTAGTTGCACATCAAATCTAAACTGTCTGAAGTGTTTTTCCAAAGTTATTAACACTTTTATGTTTGGCGTTCCGAAACCCACCTTATCTCAGGCTGAAAAGCGTTTTTGTGCATTGTGCCATAACTTTTCAGGGAAGCTTCAGAACATGAAATTTTAACCTCCCACTATAGCAGAAAGGGTCTTTCTAGTAGTTGCACATCAAATCTAAACTGTCTGAAGTGTTTTTCCAAAGTTATTAACACTTTTATGTTTGGCGTTCCGAAACCCACCTTATCTCAGGCTGAAAAGCGTTTTTGTGCATTGTGCCATAACTTTTCAGGGAAGCTTCAGAACATGAAATTTTAACCTCCCACTATAGCAGAAAGGGTCTTTCTAGTAGTTGCACATCAAATCTAAACTGTCTGAAGTGTTTTTCCAAAGTTATCAACACTTTTATGTTTGGCGTTCCGAAACCCACCTTATCTCAGGCTGAAATGCGTTTTTACGCATTGTGCCATAACTTTTCAGGGAAGCTTCAGAACATGAAATTTTAACCTCCCACTATAGCAGAAAGGGTCTTTCTAGTATGTGCACATCAAATCTAAGCTGTCTGAAGTGTTTTTCGAAAGTTATTAACACTTTTATGTTTGGCGTTCCGAAACCCACCTTATCTCAGGCTGAAAAGCGTTTTTGTGCATTGTGCCATAACTTTTCAGGAAAGCTTCAGAACATAAAATTTTACCCTCCCACTATAGCAGAAAGGGTCTTTCTAGTAGTTGCACATCAAATCTAAACTGTCTGAAGTGTTTTTCCAAAGTTATCAACACTTTTATGTTTGGCGTTCCGAAACCCACCTTATCTCAGGCTGAAAAGCGTTTTTACGCATTGTGCCATAACTTTTCAGGGAAGCTTCAGAACATGAAATTTTAACCTCCCACTATAGCAGAAAGGGTCTTTCTAGTATGTGCACATCAAATCTAAGCTGTCTGAAGTGTTTTTCGAAAGTTATTAACACTTTTATGTTTGGCGTTCCGAAACCCACCTTATCTCAGGCTGAAAAGCGTTTTTGTGCATTGTGCCATAACTTTTCAGGGAAGCTTCAGAACATGAAATTTTAACCTCCCACTATAGCAGAAAGGGTCTTTCTAGTAGTTGCACATCAAATCTAAGCTGTCTGAAGTGTTTTTCAAAAGTTATCAACACTTTTATGTTTGGCGTTCCGAAACCCACCTTATCTCAGGCTGAAAAGCGTTTTTGTGCATTGTGCCATAACTTTTCAGGAAAGCTTCAGAACATAAAATTTTACCCTCCCACTATAGCAGAAAGGGTCTTTCTAGTAGTTGCACATCAAATCTAAACTGTCTGAAGTGTTTTTCCAAAGTTATCAACACTTTTATGTTTGGCGTTCCGAAACCCACCTTATCTCAGGCTGAAAAGCGTTTTTACGCATTGTGCCATAACTTTTCAGGGAAGCTTCAGAACATGAAATTTTAACCTCCCACTATAGCAGAAAGGGTCTTTCTAGTAGGTGCACATCAAATCTAAGCTCTCTGAAGTGTTTTTCGAAAGTTATCAACACTTTTATGTTTGGCGTTCCGAAACCCACCTTATCTCAGGCTGAAAAGCGTTTTTGTGCATTGTGCCATAACTTTTCAGGAAAGCTTCAGAACATGAAATTTTAACCTCCCACTATAGCAGAAAGGGTCTTTCTAGTAGTTGCACATCAAATCTAAACTGTCTGAAGTGTTTTTCCAAAGTTATCAACACTTTTATGTTTGGCGTTCCGAAACCCACCTTATCTCAGGCTGAAAAGCGTTTTTGTGCATTGTGCCATAACTTTTCAGGGAAGCTTCAGAACATGAAATTTTAACCTCCCACTATAGCAGAAAGGGTCTTTCTAGTAGTTGCACATCAAATCTAAGCTGTCTGAAGTGTTTTTCAAAAGTTATCAACACTTTTATGTTTGGCGTTCCGAAACCCACCTTATCTCAGGCTGAAAAGCGTTTTTGTGCATTGTGCCATAACTTTTCAGGAAAGCTTCAGAACATGAAATTTTAACCTCCCACTATAGCAGAAAGGGTCTTTCTAGTAGTTGCACATCAAATCTAAACTGTCTGAAGTGTTTTTCCAAAGTTATCAACACTTTTTATGTTTGGCGTTCCGAAACCCACCTTTTCTCAGGCTGAAAAGCGTTTTTACGCATTGTGCCATAACGTTTCAGGGAAGCTTCAGAACATGAAATTTTAACCTTCCACTACAGCAGAAAGGGTCTTTCTAGTAGGTGCACATCAAATCTAAGCTCTCTGAAGTGTTTTTTGAAAGTTATCAACACTTTTATGTTTGGCGTTCCGAAACCCACCGTATCTCAGGCTGAAAAGCGTTTTTGTGCATTGTGCCATAACTTTTCAGGAAAGCTTCAGAACATGAAATTTTAACCTCCCACTATAGCAGAAAGGGTCTTTCTAGTAGTTGCACATCAAATCTAAACTGTCTGAAGTGTTTTTCCAAAGTTATTAACACTTTTATGTTTGGCGTTCCGAAACCCACCTTATCTCAGGCTGAAAAGCGTTTTTACGCATTGTGCCATAACTTTTCAGGGAAGCTTCAGAACATGAAATTTTAACCTCCCACTATAGCAGAAAGGGTCTTTCTAGTAGGTGCACATCAAATCTAAGCTCTCTGAAGTGTTTTTTGAAAGTTATCAACACTTTTATGTTTGGCGTTCCGAAACCCACCTTATCTCAGGCTGAAAAGCGTTTTTGTGCATTGTGCCATAACTTTTCAGGGAAGCTTCAGAACATGAAATTTTAACCTCCCACTATAGCAGAAAGGGTCTTTCTAGTAGTTGCACATCAAATCTAAGCTGTCTGAAGTGTTTTTCAAAAGTTATCAACACTTTTATGTTTGGCTTTCCGAAACCCACCTTATCTCAGGCTGAAAAGCGTTTTTGTGCATTGTGCCATAACTTTTCAGGAAAGCTTCAGAACATGAAATTTTAACCTCCCACTATAGCAGAAAGGGTCTTTCTAGTAGGTGCACATCAAATCTAAGCTCTCTGAAGTGTTTTTCGAAAGTTATCAACACTTTTATGTTTGGCGTTCCGAAACCCACCTTATCTCAGGCTGAAAAGCGTTTTTGTGCATTGTGCCATAACTTTTCAGGGAAGCTTCAGAACATGAAATTTTAACCTCCCACTATAGCAGAAAGGGTCTTTCTAGTAGTTGCACATCAAATCTAAACTGTCTGAAGTGTTTTTCCAAAGTTATCAACACTTTTATGTTTGGCGTTCCGAAACCCACCTTATCTCAGGCTGAAAAGCGTTTTTACGCATTGTGCCATAACTTTTCAGGGAAGCTTCAGAACATGAAATTTTAACCTCCCACTATAGCAGAAAGGGTCTTTCTAGTAGGTGCACATCAAATCTAAGCTGTCTGAAGTGTTTTTCGAAAGTTATCAACACTTTTATGTTTGGCGTTCCGAAACCCACCTTATCTCAGGCTGAAAAGCGTTTTTGTGCATTGTGCCATAACTTTTCAGGGAAGCTTCAGAACATGAAATTTTAACCTCCCACTATAGCAGAAAGGGTCTTTCTAGTAGTTGCACATCAAATCTAAGCTGTCTGAAGTGTTTTTCAAAAGTTATCAACACTTTTATGTTTGGCGTTCCGAAACCCACCTTATCTCAGGCTGAAAAGCGTTTTTGTGCATTGTGCCATAACTTTTCAGGAAAGCTTCAGAACATGAAATTTTAACCTCCCACTATAGCAGAAAGGGTCTTTCTAGTAGTTGCACATCAAATCTAAACTGTCTGAAGTGTTTTTCCAAAGTTATCAACACTTTTATGTTTGGCGTTCCGAAACCCACCTTATCTCAGGCTGAAAAGCGTTTTTGTGCATTGTGCCATAACTTTTCAGGGAAGCTTCAGAACATGAAATTTTAACCTCCCACTATAGCAGAAAGGGTCTTTCTAGTAGGTGCACATCAAATCTAAGCTCTCTGAAGTGTTTTTCGAAAGTTATCAACACTTTTATGTTTGGCGTTCCGAAACCCACCTTATCTCAGGCTGAAAAGCGTTTTTGTGCATTGTGCCATAACTTTTCAGGAAAGCTTCAGAACATGAAATTTTAACCTCCCACTATAGCAGAAAGGGTCTTTCTAGTAGTTGCACATCAAATCTAAACTGTCTGAAGTGTTTTTCCAAAGTTATTAACACTTTTATGTTTGGCGTTCCGAAACCCACCTTATCTCAGGCTGAAAAGCGTTTTTGTGCATTGTGCCATAACTTTTCAGGGAAGCTTCAGAACATGAAATTTTAACCTCCCACTATAGCAGAAAGGGTCTTTCTAGTAGTTGCACATCAAATCTAAACTGTCTGAAGTGTTTTTCCAAAGTTATCAACACTTTTATGTTTGGCGTTCCGAAACCCACCTTATCTCAGGCTGAAAAGCGTTTTTACGCATTGTGCCATAACTTTTCAGGGAAGCTTCAGAACATGAAATTTTAACCTCCCACTATAGCAGAAAGGGTCTTTCTAGTAGGTGCACATCAAATCTAAGCTCTCTGAAGTGTTTTTCGAAAGTTATCAACACTTTTATGTTTGGCGTTCCGAAACCCACCTTATCTCAGGCTGAAAAGCGTTTTTGTGCATTGTGCCATAACTTTTCAGGGAAGCTTCAGAACATGAAATTTTAACCTCCCACTATAGCAGAAAGGGTCTTTCTAGTAGGTGCACATCAAATCTAAGCTGTCTGAAGTGTTTTTCGAAAGTTATCAACACTTTTATGTTTGGCGTTCCGAAACCCACCTTATCTCAGGCTGAAAAGCGTTTTTGTGCATTGTGCCATAACTTTTCAGGGAAGCTTCAGAACATGAAATTTTAACCCCCCACTATAGCAGAAAGAGTCTTTCTAGTAGTTGCACATCAAATCTAAACTGTCTGAAGTGTTTTTCCAAAGTTATTAACACTTTTATGTTTGGCGTTCCGAAACCCACCTTATCTCAGGCTGAAAAGCGTTTTTACGCATTGTGCCATAACTTTTCAGGGAAGCTTCAGAACATGAAATTTTAACCTCCCACTATAGCAGAAAGGGTCTTTCTAGTAGGTGCACATCAAATCTAAGCTGCCTGAAGTGTTTTCGAAAGTTATCAACACTTTTATGTTTGGCGTTCCGAAACCCACCTTATCTCAGGCTGAAAAGCGTTTTTGTGCATTGTGCCATAACTTTTCAGGGAAGCTTCAGAACATGAAATTTTAACCTCCCACTATAGCAGAAAGGGTCTTTCTAGTAGTTGCACATCAAATCTAAGCAGTCTGAAGTGTTTTTCAAAAGTTATCAACACTTTTATGTTTGGCGTTCCGAAACCCACCTTATCTCAGGCTGAAAAGCGTTTTTGTGCATTGTGCCATAACTTTTCAGGAAAGCTTCAGAACATGAAATTTTAACCTCCCACTATAGCAGAAAGGGTCTTTCTAGTAGTTGCACATCAAATCTAAACTGTCTGAAGTGTTTTTCCAAAGTTATCAACACTTTTATGTTTGGCGTTCCGAAACCCACCTTATCTCAGGCTGAAAAGCGTTTTTACGGATTGTGCCATAACTTTTCAGGGAAGCTTCAGAACATGAAATTTTAACCTCCCACTATAGCAGAAAGGGTCTTTCTAGTAGGTGCACATCAAATCTAAGCTCTCTGAAGTGTTTTTCAAAAGTTATCAACACTTTTATGTTTGGCGTTCCGAAACCCACCTTATCTCAGGCTGAAAAGCGTTTTTGTGCATTGTGCCATAACTTTTCAGGGAAGCTTCAGAACATGAAATTTTAACCTCCCACTATAGCAGAAAGGGTCTTTCTAGTAGTTGCACATCAAATCTAAACTGTCTGAAGTGTTTTTCCAAAGTTATCAACACTTTTATGTTTGGCGTTCCGAAACCCACCTTATCTCAGGCTGAAAAGCGTTTTTACGCATTGTGCCATAACTTTTCAGGGAAGCTTCAGAACATGAAATTTTAACCTCCCACTATAGCAGAAAGGGTCTTTCTAGTAGGTGCACATCAAATCTAAGCTGTCTGAAGTGTTTTTCGAAAGTTATCAACACTTTTATGTTTGGCGTTCCGAAACCCACCTTATCTCAGGCTGAAAAGCGTTTTTGTGCATTGTGCCATAACTTTTCAGGGAAGCTTCAGAACATGAAATTTTAACCTCCCACTATAGCAGAAAGGGTCTTTCTAGTAGTTGCACATCAAATCTAAGCTGTCTGAAGTGTTTTTCAAAAGTTATCAACACTTTTATGTTTGGCGTTCCGAAACCCACCTTATCTCAGGCTGAAAAGCGTTTTTGTGCATTGTGCCATAACTTTTCAGGAAAGCTTCAGAACATGAAATTTTAACCTCCCACTATAGCAGAAAGGGTCTTTCTAGTAGTTGCACATCAAATCTAAACTGTCTGAAGTGTTTTTCCAAAGTTATCAACACTTTTATGTTTGGCGTTCCGAAACCCACCTTATCTCAGGCTGAAAAGCGTTTTTGTGCATTGTGCCATAACTTTTCAGGGAAGCTTCAGAACATGAAATTTTAACCTCCCACTATAGCAGAAAGGGTCTTTCTAGTAGGTGCACATCAAATCTAAGCTCTCTGAAGTGTTTTTCGAAAGTTATCAACACTTTTATGTTTGGCGTTCCGAAACCCACCTTATCTCAGGCTGAAAAGCGTTTTTGTGCATTGTGCCATAACTTTTCAGGAAAGCTTCAGAACATGAAATTTTAACCTCCCACTATAGCAGAAAGGGTCTTTCTAGTAGTTGCACATCAAATCTAAACTGTCTGAAGTGTTTTTCCAAAGTTATTAACACTTTTATGTTTGGCGTTCCGAAACCCACCTTATCTCAGGCTGAAAAGCGTTTTTGTGCATTGTGCCATAACTTTTCAGGGAAGCTTCAGAACATGAAATTTTAACCTCCCACTATAGCAGAAAGGGTCTTTCTAGTAGTTGCACATCAAATCTAAACTGTCTGAAGTGTTTTTCCAAAGTTATCAACACTTTTATGTTTGGCGTTCCGAACCCCACCTTATCTCAGGCTGAAAAGCGTTTTTACGCATTGTGCCATAACTTTTCAGGGAAGCTTCAGAACATGAAATTTTAACCTCCCACTATAGCAGAAAGGGTCTTTCTAGTAGGTGCACATCAAATCTAAGCTCTCTGAAGTGTTTTTCGAAAGTTATCAACACTTTTATGTTTGGCGTTCCGAAACCCACCTTATCTCAGGCTGAAAAGCGTTTTTACGCATTGTGCCATAACTTTTCAGGGAAGCTTCAGAACATGAAATTTTAACCTCCCACTATAGCAGAAAGGGTCTTTCTAGTATGTGCACATCAAATCTAAGCTGTCTGAAGTGTTTTTCGAAAGTTATTAACACTTTTATGTTTGGCGTTCCGAAACCCACCTTATCTCAGGCTGAAAAGCGTTTTTGTGCATTGTGCCATAACTTTTCAGGGAAGCTTCAGAACATGAAATTTTAACCTCCCACTATAGCAGAAAGGGTCTTTCTAGTAGTTGCACATCAAATCTAAGCTGTCTGAAGTGTTTTTCAAAAGTTATCAACACTTTTATGTTTGGCGTTCCGAAACCCACCTTATCTCAGGCTGAAAAGCGTTTTTGTGCATTGTGCCATAACTTTTCAGGAAAGCTTCAGAACATAAAATTTTACCCTCCCACTATAGCAGAAAGGGTCTTTCTAGTAGTTGCACATCAAATCTAAACTGTCTGAAGTGTTTTTCCAAAGTTATCAACACTTTTATGTTTGGCGTTCCGAAACCCACTTTATCTCAGGCTGAAAAGCGTTTTTACGCATTGTGCCATAACTTTTCAGGGAAGCTTCAGAACATGAAATTTTAACCTCCCACTATAGCAGAAAGGGTCTTTCTAGTAGGTGCACATCAAATCTAAGCTGTCTGAAGTGTTTTTCGAAAGTTATCAACACTTTTATGTTTGGCGTTCCGAAACCCACCTTATCTCAGGCTGAAAAGCGTTTTTGTGCATTGTGCCATAACTTTTCAGGGAAGCTTCAGAACATGAAATTTTAACCCCCCACTATAGCAGAAAGAGTCTTTCTAGTAGTTGCACATCAAATCTAAACTGTCTGAAGTGTTTTTCCAAAGTTATTAACACTTTTATGTTTGGCGTTCCGAAACCCACCTTATCTCAGGCTGAAAAGCGTTTTTGTGCATTGTGCCATAACTTTTCAGGGAAGCTTCAGAACATGAAATTTTAACCTCCCACTATAGCAGAAAGGGTCTTTCTAGTAGGTGCACATCAAATCTAAACTGTCTGAAGTGTTTTTCCAAAGTTATTAACACTTTTATGTTTGGCGTTCCGAAACCCACCTTATCTCAGGCTGAAAAGCGTTTTTGTGCATTGTGCCATAACTTTTCAGGAAAGCTTCAGAACATGAAATTTTAACCTCCCACTATAGCAGAAAGGGTCTTTCTAGTAGTTGCACATCAAATCTAAACTGTCTGAAGTGTTTTTCCAAAGTTATTAACACTTTTATGTTTGGCGTTCCGAAACCCACCTTATCTCAGGCTGAAAAGCGTTTTTGTGCATTGTGCCATAACTTTTCAGGGAAGCTTCAGAACATGAAATTTTAACCTCCCACTATAGCAGAAAGGGTCTTTCTAGTAGTTGCACATCAAATCTAAACTGTCTGAAGTGTTTTTCCAAAGTTATCAACACTTTTATGTTTGGCGTTCCGAAACCCACCTTATCTCAGGCTGAAAAGCGTTTTTACGCATTGTGCCATAACTTTTCAGGGAAGCTTCAGAACATGAAATTTTAACCTCCCACTATAGCAGAAAGGGTCTTTCTAGTAGGTGCACATCAAATCTAAGCTCTCTGAAGTGTTTTTCGAAAGTTATCAACACTTTTATGTTTGGCGTTCCGAAACCCACCTTATCTCAGGCTGAAAAGCGTTTTTGTGCATTGTGCCATAACTTTTCAGGGAAGCTTCAGAACATGAAATTTTAACCTCCCACTATAGCAGAAAGGGTCTTTCTAGTAGTTGCACATCAAATCTAAGCTGTCTGAAGTGTTTTTCAAAAGTTATCAACACTTTTATGTTTGGCTTTCCGAAACCCACCTTATCTCAGGCTGAAAAGCGTTTTTGTGCATTGTGCCATAACTTTTCAGGAAAGCTTCAGAACATGAAATTTTAACCTCCCACTATAGCAGAAAGGGTCTTTCTAGTAGGTGCACATCAAATCTAAGCTCTCTGAAGTGTTTTTCGAAAGTTATCAACACTTTTATGTTTGGCGTTCCGAAACCCACCTCATCTCAGGCTGAAAAGCGTTTTTACGCATTGTGCCATAACTTTTCAGGGAAGCTTCAGAACATGAAATTTTAACCTCCCACTATAGCAGAAAGGGTCTTTCTAGTAGGTGCACATCAAATCTAAGCTGTCTGAAGTGTTTTTCGAAAGTTATCAACACTTTTATGTTTGGCGTTCCGAAACCCACCTTATCTCAGGCTGAAAAGCGTTTTTGTGCATTGTGCCATAACTTTTCAGGGAAGCTTCAGAACATGAAATTTTAACCTCCCACTATAGCAGAAAGGGTCTTTCTAGTAGTTGCACATCAAATCTAAGCAGTCTGAAGTGTTTTTCAAAAGTTATCAACACTTTTATGTTTGGCGTTCCGAAACCCACCTTATCTCAGGCTGAAAAGCGTTTTTGTGCATTGTGCCATAACTTTTCAGGAAAGCTTCAGAACATGAAATTTTAACCTCCCACTATAGCAGAAAGGGTCTTTCTAGTAGTTGCACATCAAATCTAAACTGTCTGAAGTGTTTTTCCAAAGTTATCAACACTTTTATGTTTGGCGTTCCGAAACCCACCTTATCTCAGGCTGAAAAGCGTTTTTACGGATTGTGCCATAACTTTTCAGGGAAGCTTCAGAACATGAAATTTTAACCTCCCACTATAGCAGAAAGGGTCTTTCTAGTAGGTGCACATCAAATCTAAGCTCTCTGAAGTGTTTTTCGAAAGTTATCAACACTTTTATGTTTGGCGTTCCGAAACCCACCTTATCTCAGGCTGAAAAGCGTTTTTGTGCATTGTGCCATAACTTTTCAGGGAAGCTTCAGAACATGAAATTTTAACCTCCCACTATAGCAGAAAGGGTCTTTCTAGTAGTTGCACATCAAATCTAAACTGTCTGAAGTGTTTTTCCAAAGTTATCAACACTTTTATGTTTGGCGTTCCGAAACCCACCTTATCTCAGGCTGAAAAGCGTTTTTACGCATTGTGCCATAACTTTTCAGGGAAGCTTCAGAACATGAAATTTTAACCTCCCACTATAGCAGAAAGGGTCTTTCTAGTAGGTGCACATCAAATCTAAGCTGTCTGAAGTGTTTTTCGAAAGTTATCAACACTTTTATGTTTGGCGTTCCGAAACCCACGTTATCTCAGGCTGAAAAGCGTTTTTGTGCATTGTGCCATAACTTTTCAGGGAAGCTTCAGAACATGAAATTTTAACCTCCCACTATAGCAGAAAGGGTCTTTCTAGTAGTTGCACATCAAATCTAAGCTGTCTGAAGTGTTTTTCAAAAGTTATCAACACTTTTATGTTTGGCGTTCCGAAACCCACCTTATCTCAGGCTGAAAAGCGTTTTTGTGCATTGTGCCATAACTTTTCAGGAAAGCTTCAGAACATGAAATTTTAACCTCCCACTATAGCAGAAAGGGTCTTTCTAGTAGTTGCACATCAAATCTAAACTGTCTGAAGTGTTTTTCCAAAGTTATCAACACTTTTATGTTTGGCGTTCCGAAACCCACCTTATCTCAGGCTGAAAAGCGTTTTTGTGCATTGTGCCATAACTTTTCAGGGAAGCTTCAGAACATGAAATTTTAACCTCCCACTATAGCAGAAAGGGTCTTTCTAGTAGGTGCACATCAAATCTAAGCTCTCTGAAGTGTTTTTCGAAAGTTATCAACACTTTTATGTTTGGCGTTCCGAAACCCACCTTATCTCAGGCTGAAAAGCGTTTTTGTGCATTGTGCCATAACTTTTCAGGAAAGCTTCAGAACATGAAATTTTAACCTCCCACTATAGCAGAAAGGGTCTTTCTAGTAGTTGCACATCAAATCTAAACTGTCTGAAGTGTTTTTCCAAAGTTATTAACACTTTTATGTTTGGCGTTCCGAAACCCACCTTATCTCAGGCTGAAAAGCGTTTTTGTGCATTGTGCCATAACTTTTCAGGGAAGCTTCAGAACATGAAATTTTAACCTCCCACTATAGCAGAAAGGGTCTTTCTAGTAGTTGCACATCAAATCTAAGCTGTCTGAAGTGTTTTTCCAAAGTTATCAACACTTTTATGTTTGGCGTTCCGAAACCCACCTTATCTCAGGCTGAAAAGCGTTTTTGTGCATTGTGCCATAACTTTTCAGGAAAGCTTCAGAACATGAAATTTTAACCTCCCACTATAGCAGAAAGGGTCTTTCTAGTAGTTGCACATCAAATCTAAACTGTCTGAAGTGTTTTTCCAAAGTTATCAACACTTTTATGTTTGGCGTTCCGAAACCCACCTTATCTCAGGCTGAAAAGCGTTTTTACGCATTGTGCCATAACTTTTCAGGGAAGCTTCAGAACATGAAATTTTAACCTCCCACTATAGCAGAAAGGGTCTTTCTAGTAGGTGCACATCAAATCTAAGCTCTCTGAAGTGTTTTTCGAAAGTTATCAACACTTTTATGTTTGGCGTTCCGAAACCCACCTTATCTCAGGCTGAAAAGCGTTTTTGTGCATTGTGCCATAACTTTTCAGGGAAGCTTCAGAACATGAAATTTTAACCTCCCACTATAGCAGAAAGGGTCTTTCTAGTAGGTGCACATCAAATCTAAGCTGTCTGAAGTGTTTTTCGAAAGTTATCAACACTTTTATGTTTGGCGTTCCGAAACCCACCTTATCTCAGGCTGAAAAGCGTTTTTGTGCATTGTGCCATAACTTTTCAGGGAAGCTTCAGAACATGAAATTTTAACCCCCCACTATAGCAGAAAGAGTCTTTCTAGTAGTTGCACATCAAATCTAAACTGTCTGAAGTGTTTTTCCAAAGTTATTAACACTTTTATGTTTGGCGTTCCGAAACCCACCTTATCTCAGGCTGAAAAGCGTTTTTGTGCATTGTGCCATAACTTTTCAGGGAAGCTTCAGAACATGAAATTTTAACCTCCCACTATAGCAGAAAGGGTCTTTCGAGTAGTTGCACATCAAATCTAAACTGTCTGAAGTGTTTTTCCAAAGTTATTAACACTTTTATGTTTGGCGTTCCGAAACCCACCTTATCTCAGGCTGAAAAGCGTTTTTGTGCATTGTGCCATAACTTTTCAGGGAAGCTTCAGAACATGAAATTTTAACCTCCCACTATAGCAGAAAGGGTCTTTCTAGTAGTTGCACATCAAATCTAAACTGTCTGAAGTGTTTTTCCAAAGTTATCAACACTTTTATGTTTGGCGTTCCGAAACCCACCTTATCTCAGGCTGAAAAGCGTTTTTACGCATTGTGCCATAACTTTTCAGGGAAGCTTCAGAACATGAAATTTTAACCTCCCACTATAGCAGAAAGGGTCTTTCTAGTATGTGCACATCAAATCTAAGCTGTCTGAAGTGTTTTTCGAAAGTTATTAACACTTTTATGTTTGGCGTTCCGAAACCCACCTTATCTCAGGCTGAAAAGCGTTTTTGTGCATTGTGCCATAACTTTTCAGGGAAGCTTCAGAACATGAAATTTTAACCTCCCACTATAGCAGAAAGGGTCTTTCTAGTAGTTGCACATCAAATCTAAGCTGTCTGAAGTGTTTTTCAAAAGTTATCAACACTTTTATGTTTGGCGTTCCGAAACCCACCTTATCTCAGGCTGAAAAGCGTTTTTGTGCATTGTGCCATAACTTTTCAGGAAAGCTTCAGAACATAAAATTTTACCCTCCCACTATAGCAGAAAGGGTCTTTCTAGTAGTTGCACATCAAATCTAAACTGTCTGAAGTGTTTTTCCAAAGTTATCAACACTTTTATGTTTGGCGTTCCGAAACCCACCTTATCTCAGGCTGAAAAGCGTTTTTACGCATTGTGCCATAACTTTTCAGGGAAGCTTCAGAACATGAAATTTTAACCTCCCACTATAGCAGAAAGGGTCTTTCTAGTAGGTGCACATCAAATCTAAGCTGTCTGAAGTGTTTTTCGAAAGTTATCAACACTTTTATGTTTGGCGTTCCGAAACCCACCTTATCTCAGGCTGAAAAGCGTTTTTGTGCATTGTGCCATAACTTTTCAGGGAAGCTTCAGAACATGAAATTTTAACCCCCCACTATAGCAGAAAGAGTCTTTCTAGTAGTTGCACATCAAATCTAAACTGTCTGAAGTGTTTTTCCAAAGTTATTAACACTTTTATGTTTGGCGTTCCGAAACCCACCTTATCTCAGGCTGAAAAGCGTTTTTGTGCATTGTGCCATAACTTTTCAGGGAAGCTTCAGAACATGAAATTTTAACCTCCCACTATAGCAGAAAGGGTCTTTCTAGTAGTTGCACATCAAATCTAAACTGTCTGAAGTGTTTTTCCAAAGTTATTAACACTTTTATGTTTGGCGTTCCGAAACCCACCTTATCTCAGGCTGAAAAGCGTTTTTGTGCATTGTGCCATAACTTTTCAGGAAAGCTTCAGAACATGAAATTTTAACCTCCCACTATAGCAGAAAGGGTCTTTCTAGTAGTTGCACATCAAATCTAAACTGTCTGAAGTGTTTTTCCAAAGTTATTAACACTTTTATGTTTGGCGTTCCGAAACCCACCTTATCTCAGGCTGAAAAGCGTTTTTGTGCATTGTGCCATAACTTTTCAGGGAAGCTTCAGAACATGAAATTTTAACCTCCCACTATAGCAGAAAGGGTCTTTCTAGTAGTTGCACATCAAATCTAAACTGTCTGAAGTGTTTTTCCAAAGTTATCAACACTTTTATGTTTGGCGTTCCGAAACCCACCTTATCTCAGGCTGAAAAGCGTTTTTACGCATTGTGCCATAACTTTTCAGGGAAGCTTCAGAACATGAAATTTTAACCTCCCACTATAGCAGAAAGGGTCTTTCTAGTATGTGCACATCAAATCTAAGCTGTCTGAAGTGTTTTTCGAAAGTTATTAACACTTTTATGTTTGGCGTTCCGAAACCCACCTTATCTCAGGCTGAAAAGCGTTTTTGTGCATTGTGCCATAACTTTTCAGGGAAGCTTCAGAACATGAAATTTTAACCTCCCACTATAGCAGAAAGGGTCTTTCTAGTAGTTGCACATCAAATCTAAGCTGTCTGAAGTGTTTTTCAAAAGTTATCAACACTTTTATGTTTGGCGTTCCGAAACCCACCTTATCTCAGGCTGAAAAGCGTTTTTGTGCATTGTGCCATAACTTTTCAGGAAAGCTTCAGAACATAAAATTTTACCCTCCCACTATAGCAGAAAGGGTCTTTCTAGTAGTTGCACATCAAATCTAAACTGTCTGAAGTGTTTTTCCAAAGTTATCAACACTTTTATGTTTGGCGTTCCGAAACCCACCTTATCTCAGGCTGAAAAGCGTTTTTACGCATTGTGCCATAACTTTTCAGGGAAGCTTCAGAACATGAAATTTTAACCTCCCACTATAGCAGAAAGGGTCTTTCTAGTAGGTGCACATCAAATCTAAGCTGTCTGAAGTGTTTTTCGAAAGTTATCAACACTTTTATGTTTGGCGTTCCGAAACCCACCTTATCTCAGGCTGAAAAGCGTTTTTGTGCATTGTGCCATAACTTTTCAGGGAAGCTTCAGAACATGAAATTTTAACCCCCCACTATAGCAGAAAGAGTCTTTCTAGTAGTTGCACATCAAATCTAAACTGTCTGAAGTGTTTTTCCAAAGTTATTAACACTTTTATGTTTGGCGTTCCGAAACCCACCTTATCTCAGGCTGAAAAGCGTTTTTGTGCATTGTGCCATAACTTTTCAGGGAAGCTTCAGAACATGAAATTTTAACCTCCCACTATAGCAGAAAGGGTCTTTCTAGTAGTTGCACATCAAATCTAAACTGTCTGAAGTGTTTTTCCAAAGTTATTAAGACTTTTATGTTTGGCGTTCCGAAACCCACCTTATCTCAGGCTGAAAAGCGTTTTTGTGCATTGTGCCATAACTTTTCAGGAAAGCTTCAGAACATGAAATTTTAACCTCCCACTATAGCAGAAAGGGTCTTTCTAGTAGTTGCACATCAAATCTAAACTGTCTGAAGTGTTTTTCCAAAGTTATTAACACTTTTATGTTTGGCGTTCCGAAACCCACCTTATCTCAGGCTGAAAAGCGTTTTTGTGCATTGTGCCATAACTTTTCAGGGAAGCTTCAGAACATGAAATTTTAACCTCCCACTATAGCAGAAAGGGTCTTTCTAGTAGTTGCACATCAAATCTAAACTGTCTGAAGTGTTTTTCCAAAGTTATCAACACTTTTATGTTTGGCGTTCCGAAACCCACCTTATCTCAGGCTGAAAAGCGTTTTTACGCATTGTGCCATAACTTTTCAGGGAAGCTTCAGAACATGAAATTTTAACCTCCCACTATAGCAGAAAGGGTCTTTCTAGTAGGTGCACATCAAATCTAAGCTCTCTGAAGTGTTTTTCGAAAGTTATCAACACTTTTATGTTTGGCGTTCCGAAACCCACCTTATCTCAGGCTGAAAAGCGTTTTTGTGCATTGTGCCATAACTTTTCAGGGAAGCTTCAGAACATGAAATTTTAACCTCCCACTATAGCAGAAAGGGTCTTTCTAGTAGTTGCACATCAAATCTAAGCTGTCTGAAGTGTTTTTCAAAAGTTATCAACACTTTTATGTTTGGCTTTCCGAAACCCACCTTATCTCAGGCTGAAAAGCGTTTTTGTGCATTGTGCCATAACTTTTCAGGAAAGCTTCAGAACATGAAATTTTAACCTCCCACTATAGCAGAAAGGGTCTTTCTAGTAGGTGCACATCAAATCTAAGCTCTCTGAAGTGTTTTTCGAAAGTTATCAACACTTTTATGTTTGGCGTTCCGAAACCCACCTTATCTCAGGCTGAAAAGCGTTTTTGTGCATTGTGCCATAACTTTTCAGGAAAGCTTCAGAACATGAAATTTTAACCTCCCACTATAGCAGAAAGGGTCTTTCTAGTAGTTGCACATCAAATCTAAACTGTCTGAAGTGTTTTTCCAAAGTTATCAACACTTTTATGTTTGGCGTTCCGAAACCCACCTTATCTCAGGCTGAAAAGCGTTTTTGTGCATTGTGCCATAACTTTTCAGGGAAGCTTCAGAACATGAAATTTTAACCTCCCACTATAGCAGAAAGGGTCTTTCTAGTAGGTGCACATCAAATCTAAGCTCTCTGAAGTGTTTTTCGAAAGTTATCAACACTTTTATGTTTGGCGTTCCGAAACCCACCTTATCTCAGGCTGAAAAGCGTTTTTGTGCAATGTGCCATAACTTTTCAGGAAAGCTTCAGAACATGAAATTTTAACCTCCCACTATAGCAGAAAGGGTCTTTCTAGTAGTTGCACATCAAATCTAAACTGTCTGAAGTGTTTTTCCAAAGTTATTAACACTTTTATGTTTGGCGTTCCGAAACCCACCTTATCTCAGGCTGAAAAGCGTTTTTGTGCATTGTGCCATAACTTTTCAGGGAAGCTTCAGAACATGAAATTTTAACCTCCCACTATAGCAGAAAGGGTCTTTCTAGTAGTTGCACATCAAATCTAAACTGTCTGAAGTGTTTTTTCAAAGTTATCAACACTTTTATGTTTGGCGTTCCGAAACCCACCTTATCTCAGGCTGAAAAGCGTTTTTACGCATTGTGCCATAACTTTTCAGGGAAGCTTCAGAACATGAAATTTTAACCTCCCACTATAGCAGAAAGGGTCTTTCTAGTAGGTGCACATCAAATCTAAGCTCTCTGAAGTGTTTTTCGAAAGTTATCAACACTTTTATGTTTGGCGTTCCGAAACCCACCTTATCTCAGGCTGAAAAGCGTTTTTGTGCATTGTGCCATAACTTTTCAGGGAAGCTTCAGAACATGAAATTTTAACCTCCCACTATAGCAGAAAGGGTCTTTCTAGTAGGTGCACATCAAATCTAAGCTGTCTGAAGTGTTTTTCGAAAGTTATCAACACTTTTATGTTTGGCGTTCCGAAACCCACCTTATCTCAGGCTGAAAAGCGTTTTTGTGCATTGTGCCATAACTTTTCAGGGAAGCTTCAGAACATGAAATTTTAACCCCCCGCTATAGCAGAAAGAGTCTTTCTAGTAGTTGCACATCAAATCTAAACTGTCTGAAGTGTTTTTCCAAAGTTATTAACACTTTTATGTTTGGCGTTCCGAAACCCACCTTATCTCAGGCTGAAAAGCGTTTTTGTGCATTGTGCCATAACTTTTCAGGGAAGCTTCAGAACATGAAATTTTAACCTCCCACTATAGCAGAAAGGGTCTTTCGAGTAGTTGCACATCAAATCTAAACTGTCTGAAGTGTTTTTCCAAAGTTATTAACACTTTTATGTTTGGCGTTCCGAAACCCACCTTATCTCAGGCTGAAAAGCGTTTTTGTGCATTGTGCCATAACTTTTCAGGGAAGCTTCAGAACATGAAATTTTAACCACCCACTATAGCAGAAAGGGTCTTTCTAGTAGTTGCACATCAAATCTAAACTGTCTGAAGTGTTTTTCCAAAGTTATCAACACTTTTATGTTTGGCGTTCCGAAACCCACCTTATCTCAGGCTGAAAAGCGTTTTTACGCATTGTGCCATAACTTTTCAGGGAAGCTTCAGAACATGAAATTTTAACCTCCCACTATAGCAGAAAGGGTCTTTCTAGTATGTGCACATCAAATCTAAGCTGTCTGAAGTGTTTTTCGAAAGTTATTAACACTTTTATGTTTGGCGTTCCGAAACCCACCTGTTACCGGCACCCGCTTGATCAGTTCCGAACCGTGGTAAGGAACCTCCGGGTGTGTGACTCGCGCTGGTAACGATACACAAAACACAAAATCTCCGGGTCTCTGCTTGTTCGACGAAGTTTTATTCTCTCTCACACAAGTTTTGATGCTGCTCTTCCACACTCTCTCGCTGTGGCACGCCCCTCACATTCACACACGCCCACCTGCGCAAAACTGGCAACACTACCCCCACTATGGATGATGATTAACTCTTTAGCATCACTCCATCATAACACAATATATATATATTAATAATAATACAACAAAAGAATATCTATATAATATATAAAGGTATGATCAACTGACTTAGCACCAAGACATTCCACAAAATAAACAGTCAAATAAAACATCACTCAGGCTACTCTCACTGAACTGAACTGATTGAACTCAAATTTTTTTTTTTTTTTTTTTTTTTTTTTTAAACACTCAAACCCATAACGGATATACTTGAGGTGTATATATATACATATGAAAACTTAACCACTTCGAAAATATAAAGGCTCATCAAACAATCCAGTCACCGAACCTATCAGGGGGCCTACGGGTCCGAGAGGGACGCTGGGATGGTGCAGCAGAAGAAGAGGGCTGAAGTCGTTCCGTAGTAGGACTCTGGACGGGGACTACTGGTGTTTGGAGATCAACAGGATCAGTGGAAGCTGGAAGGGCCGATGAAGTATCGTGGTCCCCGCTGGCAGGACTGTCCCACAGGTTTAGGGGGGTGACGTCCATGTCTGATATCGTCTCTGTAGGTGGTGGTGGTACCTCCACTGGCGCCCATGTGTCTGAACTTTGGAAAACCCACTCGTTGTTCAGCGGTGTTCTTGAGTGGTAAGGTTTGAGTTTGTCATGGTGTACCACTTTGACCTTTGCTCTCTGGCTCCGTTGAATGCGATACACCATGTCGTCCAAGGAGCCCACCACAAAGAAAGGGCCTTCATAAGCTGGTAGGAACTTCCGCACTCTGCCACGACTAGGCTGTGTTCCTTTAACAAGTAGCCACACAGCCTCCCCCACCTGAAACTTAACCCGACAAATGTTCTTATCGTATTGTCGCTTGGCTCGCTCCGCCGACCTTCCTAACGCCTCTCGCGCCAGCTGATGGGAGAGCTCCAACCTTTCTCTGAGCTCTTGGACATACTGCGGGGGGGTTTTGGCAGGTGTAGAGTCTGGTGGCAACCCGGCAACTAAGTCCACTGGCTCAGTTATCTCTCGACCGTATAACATCATGTTTGGGGACAACCCCGTGGAGCTGTGTTTGGTTGAGCGGTAAGCCATTACAGCGAACGGGAGCATCAAATCCCAGTCCCAGTGGCATCTCTCTGCAGTGGCAGCCAGGATTTTCTGCACAGTGGCATTCAGACGCTCAACTTGGCCATCGGACTGAGGATGAAAGGGTGTGGTGTGCGTCTTGTCAACACCCAAAATCTCACACATTCCCTTAAACACAGCCGATTCGAAATTTGTTCCTTGATCGCTATGTAAGGAATGAGGAGCCCCATATCTACTCACCCACTCTGATGCAATCTTGTCAGCCACAGTCACAGCCTGCTCATCTGAGATTGGGTACGCTTCGGCCCATTTAGTAAAATAGTCCTGCACCACAAGGACATAACGATTATGTCTCTCAGTTTCGTTGAGGGGGCCCATAACATCCACTGCAATCCTTTCCATGGGTGCCCCAACCTTCACACTTCCCATGGGCGCTTGAGGAGTCTTCCGCGGCCGAGCTCTGGCCGCACAGTTAGTGCAGGTGCGACACCACAGGTTGACATCCTCTTTCATGTTGTACCAGAAGTATCTGTTTTTCAGACGAGCCAAAGTCCGTTCTACACCAAAATGGCCCCCCACTGGCCCATCGTGCACCTGTTCCAGAACTGCATTACGGTACTCCCGTGGCAACAAGATTTGGGAGTAAAAACGATCTCCATCTGGGTGGTAGAATTTCCGTAAAATGACGCCATCCCTGATATAGAGGCGCTGCCACTGAGCCCAATATGTCTTTGTGGCTGGACTGAAAGCGGCCATTTCTACCCAGGCTGGTCTGCTCCCTCCTTCTTCTAAAGATTTATAAATGGGTGCAATATCCGGGTCAGTCTTCTGTGCCATTTTCAGTTGCTCTTGAGTCCAACCACCAAACGAAATGGACGGAGGTACATCACTCAGTCTGTGGACCATGGGATGGGATTCGCTGTTGGACACACCACTCATTACCCCCACTAGAGGTCGCCCTACGTCTGCAGGTTTAACCAGGTCACATTGCACTTCCTTATGATGGAGCTGATGGCATTGCAACTGGGTCTGTGGAATAGCACAAGGACACGTCAGGCGACACGGTCTTCTGGACATAGCATCTGCATTTAAATGCTGTGCCCCTGGGCGATGCACGACCTGAAAGTCATATTCAGCCAGTTTCTCCAACCAGCGTGCCAATTGCCCTTCTGGCTCCTTCAGTTTAGTCAACCAGCGCAGGCTGCTGTGATCGGTACGTACAGTAAAACTTCTTCCCAGCAAGTACTGACGGAAATGAGTGGTGAAATTAACAACGGCCAGGAGTTCTCGCCTAGTGGTGCAATAGTTCTGCTCTGTAACAGACAGTCTCCTACTCCCATAAGCCAAAACTTTCTCCTCCCCACACTGCACCTGAGAAAGCACAGCTCCAATTCCACAATCACTAGCATCTGTGTCCAAATAGAGTTCACCTTGGTCAAGTGGATAGGATAAGACAGGGGCCGTAGATAATTTATCCTTCAGTTCATCAAAGGCGTTTTGACACTCTGTTGTCCAATTGAACTGGGCATACTTCTTCGTTAGTTCATGGAGAGGTTTGGCTGCCGATGCAAAGTTTTTCACAAAACGCCTGTAATATGATGCTAAACCCACAAACTGACGCACCTCCATGACACTCCGTGGCGTTGGCCAGTTCTTCACTTTGTCAACTTTCACCGGGTCTGTAGCAACACCCTGGGCAGAAACAATATGACCCAGGTAAGTAACTTGTTCTTTAAAAAGACAACACTTGGATGGCTTCAGCTTCAAGTTGGCCTGTCGTAATCTCTTAAATACCTGACCCAGCCTTTCAAGCATTTGTTCGACATCACTTCCCAGCACAATGATGTCGTCCAGATACACTAGGCACGTTTCCCATTGCAATCCCGCTAGAACTCGGTCCATCAGCCTTTGAAATGTTGCAGGGGCGTTGCAAAGTCCAAACGGCATCACGTTCCATTCGAACAACCCTTTCCTAGTGCAGAAAGCGGCAGCTTTGCGGGCCCTTGGTGTCATCTCCACCTGCCAGTATCCTGATGTCAGGTCGAGGGTGCTGAAAAACTTTGCCGTAGACAAGGTGTCAAGAGTGTCCTGTATGCGTGGGAGAGGATAAGCATCCTTCATCGTGCGCTCATTCAACAATCTATAATCCACACACATACGAGTGCTCTGATCCTTTTTGCGAACCATGACGATTGGCGCGGCCCAGCCGCTGTTACTGACTTGAGCCACACCCTTTTCCAAACTCTGTTGTACCTGCTCGTCAGCTGCAGCTTGTTTATCTCTGCCCATTCTTCTCGGAGGTAGTTTCACAGGTGGACCAGGTGTTGTCAGAATGTCATGCTTCACCAGATTGGTGCGTCCAAGATCTGTGGGACTTGCTGAGAAGACGTCGGCAAAAGAGGACAGTAACTCGGCCAACGCCCCGTGGTTGACCTGAGGCAGACCAGCACAACTTTCTACATACAGTTCTTTCAAGTGATCTGGAACTGGAGAAGACAGGGAATCTGTTATGGTTGGAGTGGTTACCTCAGATGGCACTAATGCAGATTCCTCCACGACCTCAGCAGCCTGTAAAACGCCGGCCACAGTTCCTTTCTTCACCGTCACTGGGATGGAACAGATGTTAAATACTCGGACCGGGATGGTTGTAGGCCGCTGACCTTTCAGCACAGTCGGAGCCACAAGAACATGGTGTTTCTCCACAAAAGATTTAGTAGGGCTGAGCAAAAGGGTTTGCTCACAAGTTCTCTTGGGGCGTGGAGTGTACCCTCTCAACACATACTCACAACCTGGCTCTAAGGTTATGCTTCTGGCCACTCGAACAACGCGCGTCTCCACTTGACCAACGGCGTGGCGTGGCACCTTTTCCCCAAAAAGAGTTATCTCCCTTCGTCCGAAATCCAGTTGTGCTTGTGCCTGTTGAAGGAACGGGTCCCCCAGAATCACTTCCTTGCAGTCAACCGTATCCGCCACCACGAAACTAACATCGACCGTTCGACGTCCAACCACAACAGGGATGATGATTTCCCCCAACACTGGCAATCCACCAGGACAAATTCCATGCAAGATTTGAGCGACTGATGGTTCTATGGGGGGCTGGTGTTCATTAGAGATACTGTTGTAGCAGACCAAGGGGAACACATTCCTACGGGCGCCAGTGTCAAGAAGTGCACATATTTCTTTGCCATACACCCATATATTGACACACATCTCCTCGTTTTGGCGTGGAGCTTGGACAATAACATTATTCCCATCTGGAACAGGTGCATATGAACTTCCGTCAGCTGATTGGAAACGACGGGGGGAAGGGCAGTTCTTGTAGGAGTGTCCTGAACCGGAACAATTGTGACAGATCATTTCCCTCATATTTCTTCTTCTTGGGCCCTGTTTGCGTCTGATTTGTCCCTGTTTGATCGGCCTCTGAGACCAGTCCACTTGGTTTGATGAATTAACTGGAAGAACATTTTCACTGACAATAGGGTTGACTTCATCTCGGACCATAGCTGTTCTCGTCCTTCGTTCCACAGAGTGGTGAATGTTTGATCTCATTAACTGCGTGACTGCATGAGCTGCTCTTCTTGTTGACTCGAACCGGTGAGCTATTTCATAGGCACAAGCTAAGCTGCGAGGTCTGTATTCCAGCAGTTTTTGCACAATTTCTGGATCCCCCAGTGCATTAGTGAATATTTCCACACTTATTGCATCTTGCTCTCTCTCTGAGCGGTCAGCGTAAACAATGGCTACCTTCTCATAGATGTCGTCTCTCAAGGTGTGCAGCATCTCTCCTGCTTTCCTCACCCTCTGTCTCAGCTCGATTCCTGTTGCAGCAGCATGTTCTGATCCAGGTCCATAGGCAGCCTCCATCTCGTCTATCAGTTGTTTATAATTCCACCGGCTGGACCTAGGGTTCTTGTGGACTATAGCACCCGCTGCTCCTGTCAAACTGAACCTCAATTGAACAGTCATGGTCTCTTCCGACCAGAGATTAGCACGGGCACAACTCTCAAATTGATACAGAAAATCTCTCCAAGCACCAGTACCGTCAAACTTGTCCGGCTGTAGAGTAGGGATCCTTTCTCGATGGAGGCGAAACTCTTCATCGCTGCAATCCCTTAAATCACCGCATTGGTTGAGCACAGTGCAGGCACGTGGCGGTCTAATCGGCTCATGGTGGACACGCTGGGCCTGAGCAGCACGATCTTCCCGAGTACCACCTATTGCGCATCCGTCACTTTTACAGCCCCTCGCCGTGTCTCTGATGCTCACGTGTGGGTGCCTAGCCTGCATTGCAACAGGGGAGAAGGTGGGAGTGCTAGCAGTCCAGTAGCGGGGCGAAACACCGATCTCATGGTGATTAATGGAGCGCATTGTCTCTGATTTGTACACCGGTTTTTGCGAAGAACTTTGAACAGAGCCGTTTATGTCGGTGCACTGGTCATCTGCTACGGCTGTAAATGTTCTCGAAAGGTGGGTCGACGGCGGTGTTAACATCCATTCGGCGACAGGTTCCGGCGTCCACGAACAGGCCGCGCCCTCGTCTGTTAGCAACTTTAGCTCTTCAGTGTCAGGGCCCGATGTTAGGTTGTTATCGCCGCCCGTTGGATAATCCTTTCGCTTCGCGCGACAACCCATAGACGGACCATTTACCTCCAAAATATCCGGCAGGAAGGGATTGCTTGCGCTCAAACTGCTAATCAGCTCCGCCACGTCCTTCGTCTGCATTCTTCCACGGTCGGTCACTTCGTTGGCGAGCAGAGTTCACAAAAAAAAGAATCCCGGACGAGCCCCCAGTGTTACCGGCACCCGCTTGATCAGTTCCGAACCGTGGTAAGGAACCTCCGGGTGTGTGACTCGCGCTGGTAACGATACACAAAACACAAAATCTCCGGGTCTCTGCTTGTTCGACGAAGTTTTATTCTCTCTCACACAAGTTTTGATGCTGCTCTTCCACACTCTCTCGCTGTGGCACGCCCCTCACATTCACACACGCCCACCTGCGCAAAACTGGCAACACACCTTATCTCAGGCTGAAAAGCGTTTTTGTGCATTGTGCCATAACTTTTCAGGGAAGCTTCAGAACATGAAATTTTAACCTCCCACTATAGCAGAAAGGGTCTTTCTAGTAGTTGCACATCAAATCTAAGCTGTCTGAAGTGTTTTTCAAAAGTTATCAACACTTTTATGTTTGGCGTTCCGAAACCCACCTTATCTCAGGCTGAAAAGCGTTTTTGTGCATTGTGCCATAACTTTTCAGGAAAGCTTCAGAACATAAAATTTTACCCTCCCACTATAGCAGAAAGGGTCTTTCTAGTAGTTGCACATCAAATCTAAACTGTCTGAAGTGTTTTTCCAAAGTTATCAACACTTTTATGTTTGGCGTTCCGAAACCCACCTTATCTCAGGCTGAAAAGCGTTTTTACGCATTGTGCCATAACTTTTCAGGGAAGCTTCAGAACATGAAATTTTAACCTCCCACTATAGCAGAAAGGGTCTTTCTAGTAGGTGCACATCAAATCTAAGCTGTCTGAAGTGTTTTTCGAAAGTTATCAACACTTTTATGTTTGGCGTTCCGAAACCCACCTTATCTCAGGCTGAAAAGCGTTTTTGTGCATTGTGCCATAACTTTTCAGGGAAGCTTCAGAACATGAAATTTTAACCCCCCACTATAGCAGAAAGAGTCTTTCTAGTAGTTGCACATCAAATCTAAACTGTCTGAAGTGTTTTTCCAAAGTTATTAACACTTTTATGTTTGGCGTTCCGAAACCCACCTTATCTCAGGCTGAAAAGCGTTTTTGTGCATTGTGCCATAACTTTTCAGGGAAGCTTCAGAACATGAAATTTTAACCTCCCACTATAGCAGAAAGGGTCTTTCTAGTAGTTGCACATCAAATCTAAACTGTCTGAAGTGTTTTTCCAAAGTTATTAACACTTTTATGTTTGGCGTTCCGAAACCCACCTTATCTCAGGCTGAAAAGCGTTTTTGTGCATTGTGCCATAACTTTTCAGGGAAGCTTCAGAACATGAAATTTTAACCTCCCACTATAGCAGAAAGGGTCTTTCTAGTAGTTGCACATCAAATCTAAACTGTCTGAAGTGTTTTTCCAAAGTTATCAACACTTTTATGTTTGGCGTTCCGAAACCCACCTTATCTCAGGCTGAAAAGCGTTTTTAAGCATTGTGCCATAACTTTTCAGGGAAGCTTCAGAACATGAAATTTTAACCTCCCACTATAGCAGAAAGGGTCTTTCTAGTATGTGCACATCAAATCTAAGCTGTCTGAAGTGTTTTTCGAAAGTTATTAACACTTTTATGTTTGGCGTTCCGAAACCCACCTTATCTCAGGCTGAAAAGCGTTTTTGTGCATTGTGCCATAACTTTTCAGGGAAGCTTCAGAACATGAAATTTTAACCTCCCACTATAGCAGAAAGGGTCTTTCTAGTAGTTGCACATCAAATCTAAGCTGTCTGAAGTGTTTTTCAAAAGTTATCAACACTTTTATGTTTGGCGTTCCGAAACCCACCTTATCTCAGGCTGAAAAGCGTTTTTGTGCATTGTGCCATAACTTTTCAGGAAAGCTTCAGAACATAAAATTTTACCCTCCCACTATAGCAGAAAGGGTCTTTCTAGTAGTTGCACATCAAATCTAAACTGTCTGAAGTGTTTTTTCCAAAGTTATCAACACTTTTATGTTTGGCGTTCCGAAACCCACCTTATCTCAGGCTGAAAAGCGTTTTTACGCATTGTGCCATAACTTTTCAGGGAAGCTTCAGAACATGAAATTTTAACCTCCCACTATAGCAGAAAGGGTCTTTCTAGTAGGTGCACTTCAAATCTAAGCTCTCTGAAGTGTTTTTCGAAAGTTATCAACACTTTTATGTTTGGCGTTCCGAAACCCACCTTATCTCAGGCTGAAAAGCGTTTTTGTGCATTGTGCCATAACTTTTCAGGGAAGCTTCAGAACATGAAATTTTAACCTCCCACTATAGCAGAAAGGGTCTTTCTAGTAGTTGCACATCAAATCTAAGCTGTCTGAAGTGTTTTTCCAAAGTTATCAACACTTTTATGTTTGGCGTTCCGAAACCCACCTTATCTCAGGCTGAAAAGCGTTTTTACGCATTGTGCCATAACTTTTCAGGGAAGCTTCAGAACATGAAATTTTAACCTCCCACTATAGCAGAAAGGGTCTTTCTAGTAGGTGCACATCAAATCTATGCTCTCTGAAGTGTTTTTCGAAAGTTATCAACACTTTTATGTTTGGCGTTCCGAAACCCACCTTATCTCAGGCTGAAAAGCGTTTTTGTGCATTGTGCCATAACTTTTCAGGGAAGCTTCAGAACATGAAATTTTAACCTCCCACTATAGCAGAAAGGGTCTTTCTAGTAGGTGCACATCAAATCTAAACTGTCTGAAGTGTTTTTCCAAAGTTATCAACACTTTTATGTTTGGCGTTCCGAAACCCACCTTATCTCAGGCTGAAAAGCGTTTTTACGCATTGTGCCATAACTTTTCAGGGAAGCTTCAGAACATGAAATTTTAACCTCCCACTATAGCAGAAAGGGTCTTTCTAGTAGGTGCACATCAAATCTAAGCTGTCTGAAGTGTTTTTCGAAAGTTATCAACACTTTTATGTTTGGCGTTCCGAAACCCACCTTATCTCAGGCTGAAAAGCGTTTTTGTGCATTGTGCCATAACTTTTCAGGGAAGCTTCAGAATATGAAATTTTAACCTCCCACTATAGCAGAAAGGGTCTTTCTAGTAGTTGCACATCAAATCTAAACTGTCTGAAGTGTTTTTCCAAAGTTATTAACACTTTTATGTTTGGCGTTCCGAAACCCACCTTATCTCAGGCTGAAAAGCGTTTTTGTGCATTGTGCCATAACTTTTCAGGGAAGCTTCAGAACATGAAATTTTAACCTCCCACTATAGCAGAAAGGGTCTTTCTAGTAGTTGCACATCAAATCTAAACTGTCTGAAGTGTTTTTCCAAAGTTATCAACACTTTTATGTTTGGCGTTCCGAAACCCACCTTATCTCAGGCTGAAAAGCGTTTTTACGCATTGTGCCATAACTTTTCAGGGAAGCTTCAGAACATGAAATTTTAACCTCCCACTATAGCAGAAAGGGTCTTTCTAGTAGTTGCACATCAAATCTAAACTGTCTGAAGTGTTTTTCCAAAGTTATTAACACTTTTATGTTTGGCGTTCCGAAACCCACCTTATCTCAGGCTGAAAAGCGTTTTTGTGCATTGTGCCATAACTTTTCAGGGAAGCTTCAGAACATAAAATTTTAACCTCCCACTATAGCAGAAAGGGTCTTTCTAGTAGTTGCACATCAAATCTAAACTGTCTGAAGTGTTTTTCCAAAGTTATTAACACTTTTATGTTTGGCGTTCCGAAACCCACCTTATCTCAGGCTGAAAAGCGTTTTTGTGCATTGTGCCATAACTTTTCAGGGAAGCTTCAGAACATGAAATTTTAACCTCCCACTATAGCAGAAAGGGTCTTTCTAGTAGGTGCACATCAAATCTAAACTGTCTGAAGTGTTTTTCCAAAGTTATCAACACTTTTATGTTTGGCGTTCCGAAACCCACCTTATCTCAGGCTGAAAAGCGTTTTCACGCATTGTGCCATAACTTTTCAGGGAAGCTTCAGAACATGAAATTTTAACCTCCCACTATAGCAGAAAGGGTCTTTCTAGTAGGTGCACATCAAATCTAAGCTGTCTGAAGTGTTTTTCGAAAGTTATCAACACTTTTATGTTTGGCGTTCCGAAACCCACCTTATCTCAGGCTGAAAAGCGTTTTTGTGCATTGTGCCATAACTTTTCAGGGAAGCTTCAGAACATGAAATTTTAACCTCCCACTATAGCAGAAAGGGTCTTTCTAGTAGTTGCACATCAAATCTAAGCTGTCTGAAGTGTTTTTCAAAAGTTATCAACACTTTTATGTTTGGCGTTCCGAAACCCACCTTATCTCAGGCTGAAAAGCGTTTTTGTGCATTGTGCCATAACTTTTCAGGAAAGCTTCAGAACATGAAATTTTAACCTCCCACTATAGCAGAAAGGGTCTTTCTAGTAGGTGCACATCAAATCTAAGCTCTCTGAAGTGTTTTTCGAAAGTTATCAACACTTTTATGTTTGGCGTTCCGAAACCCACCTTATCTCAGGCTGAAAAGCGTTTTTGTGCATTGTGCCATAACTTTTCAGGGAAGCTTCAGAACATGAAATTTTAACCTCCCACTATAGCAGAAAGGGTCTTTCTAGTAGTTGCACATCAAATCTAAACTGTCTGAAGTGTTTTTCCAAAGTTATTAACACTTTTATGTTTGGCGTTCCGAAACCCACCTTATCTCAGGCTGAAAAGCGTTTTTGTGCATTGTGCCATAACTTTTCAGGGAAGCTTCAGAACATGAAATTTTAACCTCCCACTATAGCAGAAAGGGTCTTTCTAGTAGTTGCACATCAAATCTAAACTGTCTGAAGTGTTTTTCCAAAGTTATCAACACTTTTATGTTTGGCGTTCCGAAACCCACCTTATCTCAGGCTGAAAAGCGTTTTTACGCATTGTGCCATAACTTTTCAGGGAAGCTTCAGAACATGAAATTTTAACCTCCCACTATAGCAGAAAGGGTCTTTCTAGTAGGTGCACATCAAATCTAAGCTGTCTGAAGTGTTTTTCGAAAGTTATCAACACTTTTATGTTTGGCGTTCCGAAACCCACCTTATCTCAGGCTGAAAAGCGTTTTTGTGCATTGTGCCATAACTTTTCAGGGAAGCTTCAGAACATGAAATTTTAACCTCCCACTATAGCAGAAAGGGTCTTTCTAGTAGTTGCACATCAAATCTAAACTGTCTGAAGTGTTTTTCCAAAGTTATTAACACTTTTATGTTTGGCGTTCCGAAACCCACCTTATCTCAGGCTGAAAAGCGTTTTTGTGCATTGTGCCATAACTTTTCAGGGAAGCTTCAGAACATGAAATTTTAACCTCCCACTATAGCAGAAAGGGTCTTTCTAGTAGTTGCACATCAAATCTAAACTGTCTGAAGTGTTTTTCCAAAGTTATCAACACTTTTATGTTTGGCGTTCCGAAACCCACCTTATCTCAGGCTGAAAAGCGTTTTTACGCATTGTGCCATAACTTTTCAGGGAAGCTTCAGAACATGAAATTTTAACCTCCCACTATAGCAGAAAGGGTCTTTCTAGTAGTTGCACATCAAATCTAAACTGTCTGAAGTGTTTTTCCAAAGTTATTAACACTTTTATGTTTGGCGTTCCGAAACCCACCTTATCTCAGGCTGAAAAGCGTTTTTGTGCATTGTGCCATAACTTTTCAGGGAAGCTTCAGAACATAAAATTTTAACCTCCCACTATAGCAGAAAGGGTCTTTCTAGTAGTTGCACATCAAATCTAAACTGTCTGAAGTGTTTTTCCAAAGTTATTAACACTTTTATGTTTGGCGTTCCGAAACCCACCTTATCTCAGGCTGAAAAGCGTTTTTGTGCATTGTGCCATAACTTTTCAGGGAAGCTTCAGAACATGAAATTTTAACCTCCCACTATAGCAGAAAGGGTCTTTCTAGTAGGTGCACATCAAATCTAAACTGTCTGAAGTGTTTTTCCAAAGTTATCAACACTTTTATGTTTGGCGTTCCGAAACCCACCTTATCTCAGGCTGAAAAGCGTTTTCACGCATTGTGCCATAACTTTTCAGGGAAGCTTCAGAACATGAAATTTTAACCTCCCACTATAGCAGAAAGGGTCTTTCTAGTAGGTGCACATCAAATCTAAGCTGTCTGAAGTGTTTTTCGAAAGTTATCAACACTTTTATGTTTGGCGTTCCGAAACCCACCTTATCTCAGGCTGAAAAGCGTTTTTGTGCATTGTGCCATAACTTTTCAGGGAAGCTTCAGAACATGAAATTTTAACCTCCCACTATAGCAGAAAGGGTCTTTCTAGTAGTTGCACATCAAATCTAAGCTGTCTGAAGTGTTTTTCAAAAGTTATCAACACTTTTATGTTTGGCGTTCCGAAACCCACCTTATCTCAGGCTGAAAAGCGTTTTTGTGCATTGTGCCATAACTTTTCAGGAAAGCTTCAGAACATGAAATTTTAACCTCCCACTATAGCAGAAAGGGTCTTTCTAGTAGGTGCACATCAAATCTAAGCTCTCTGAAGTGTTTTTCGAAAGTTATCAACACTTTTATGTTTGGCGTTCCGAAACCCACCTTATCTCAGGCTGAAAAGCGTTTTTGTGCATTGTGCCATAACTTTTCAGGGAAGCTTCAGAACATGAAATTTTAACCTCCCACTATAGCAGAAAGGGTCTTTCTAGTAGTTGCACATCAAATCTAAACTGTCTGAAGTGTTTTTCCAAAGTTATTAACACTTTTATGTTTGGCGTTCCGAAACCCACCTTATCTCAGGCTGAAAAGCGTTTTTGTGCATTGTGCCATAACTTTTCAGGGAAGCTTCAGAACATGAAATTTTAACCTCCCACTATAGCAGAAAGGGTCTTTCTAGTAGTTGCACATCAAATCTAAACTGTCTGAAGTGTTTTTCCAAAGTTATCAACACTTTTATGTTTGGCGTTCCGAAACCCACCTTATCTCAGGCTGAAAAGCGTTTTTACGCATTGTGCCATAACTTTTCAGGGAAGCTTCAGAACATGAAATTTTAACCTCCCACTATAGCAGAAAGGGTCTTTCTAGTAGGTGCACATCAAATCTAAGCTGTCTGAAGTGTTTTTCGAAAGTTATCAACACTTTTATGTTTGGCGTTCCGAAACCCACCTTATCTCAGGCTGAAAAGCGTTTTTGTGCATTGTGCCATAACTTTTCAGGGAAGCTTCAGAACATGAAATTTTAACCTCCCACTATAGCAGAAAGGGTCTTTCTAGTAGTTGCACATCAAATCTAAACTGTCTGAAGTGTTTTTCCAAAGTTATTAACACTTTTATGTTTGGCGTTCCGAAACCCACCTTATCTCAGGCTGAAAAGCGTTTTTACGCATTGTGCCATAACTTTTCAGGGAAGCTTCAGAACATGAAATTTTAACCTCCCACTATAGCAGAAAGGGTCTTTCTAGTAGGTGCACATCAAATCTAAGCTCTCTGAAGTGTTTTTCGAAAGTTATCAACACTTTTATGTTTGGCGTTCCGAAACCCACCTTATCTCAGGCTGAAAAGCGTTTTTGTGCATTGTGCCATAACTTTTCAGGGAAGCTTCAGAACATGAAATTTTAACCTCCCACTATAGCAGAAAGGGTCTTTCTAGTAGTTGCACATCAAATCTAAACTGTCTGAAGTGTTTTTCCAAAGTTATTAACACTTTTATGTTTTGCGTTCCGAAACCCACCTTATCTCAGGCTGAAAAGCGTTTTTGTGCATTGTGCCATAACTTTTCAGGGAACCTTCAGAACATGAAATTTTAACCTCCCACTATAGCAGAAAGGGTCATTCTAGTAGTTGCACATCAAATCTAAACTGTCTGAAGTGTTTTTCCAAAGTTATCAACACTTTTATGTTTGGCGTTCCGAAACCCACCTTATCTCAGGCTGAAAAGCGTTTTTGTGCATTGTGCCATAACTTTTCAGGGAAGCTTCAGAACAAGAAATTTTAACCTCCCACTATAGCAGAAAGGGTCTTTCTAGTAGTTGCACATCAAATCTAAGCTGTCTGAAGTGTTTTTCAAAAGTTATCAACACTTTTATGTTTGGCGTTCCGAAACCCACCTTATCTCAGGCTGAAAAGCGTTTTTGTGCATTGTGCCATAACTTTTCAGGGAAGCTTCAGAACATGAAATTTTAACCTCCCACTATAGCAGAAAGGGTCTTTCTAGTAGTTGCACATCAAATCTAAACTGTCTGAAGTGCTTTTCCAAAGTTATTAACACTTTTATGTTTGGCGTTCCGAAACCCACCTTATCTCAGGCTGAAAAGCGTTTTTGTGCATTGTGCCATAACTTTTCAGGGAAGCTTCAGAACATGAAATTTTAACCTCCCACTATAGCAGAAAGGGTCTTTCTAGTAGTTGCACATCAAATCTAAACTGTCTGAAGTGTTTTTTCCAAAGTTATCAACACTTTTATGTTTGGCGTTCCGAAACCCACCTTATCTCAGGCTGAAAAGCGTTTTTGTGCATTGTGCCATAACTTTTCAGGGAAGCTTCAGAACATGAAATTTTAACCTCCCACTATAGCAGAAATGGTCTTTCTAGTAGTTGCACATCAAATCTAAGCTGTCTGAAGTGTTTTTCAAAAGTTATCAACACTTTTATGTTTGGCGTTCCGAAACCCACCTCATCTCAGGCTGAAAAGCGTTTTTGTGCATTGTGCCATAACTTTTCAGGAAAGCTTCAGAACATAAAATTTTAACCTCCCACTATAGCAGAAAGGGTCGTTCTAGTAGTTGCACATCAAATCTAAACTGTCTGAAGTGTTTTTCCAAAGTTATCAACACTTTTATGTTTGGCGTTCCGAAACCCACCTTATCTCAGGCTGAAAAGCGTTTTTGTGCATTGTGCCATAACTTTTCAGGGAAGCTTCAGAACATGAAATTTTAACCTCCCACTATAGCAGAAAGGGTCTTTCTAGTAGTTGCACATCAAATCTAAGCTGTCTGAAGTGTTTTTCAAAAGTTATCAACACTTTTATGTTTGGCGTTCCGAAACCCACCTTATCTCAGGCCGAAAAGCGTTTTTGTGCATTGTGCCATAACTTTTCAGGAAAGCTTCAGAACATGAAATTTTAACCTCCCACTATAGCAGAAAGGGTCTTTCTAGTAGTTGCACATCAAATCTAAACTGTCTGAAGTGTTTTTCCAAAGTTATCAACACTTTTATGTTTGGCGTTCCGAAACCCACCTTATCTCAGGCTGAAAAGCGTTTTTACGCATTGTGCCATAACTTTTCAGGGAAGCTTCAGAACATGAAATTTTAACCTCCCACTATAGCAGAAAGGGTCTTTCTAGTAGTTGCACATCAAATCTAAACTGTCTGAAGTGTTTTTCCAAAGTTATCAACACTTTTATGTTTGGCGTTCCGAAACCCACCTTATCTCAGGCTGAAAAGCGTTTTTACGCATTGTGCCATAACTTTTCAGGGAAGCTTCAGAACATGAAATTTTAACCTCCCACTATAGCAGAAAGGGTCTTTCTAGTAGGTGCACATCAAATCTAAGCTCTCTGAAGTGTTTTTCGAAAGTTATCAACACTTTTATGTTTGGCGTTCCGAAACCCACCTTATCTCAGGCTGAAAAGCGTTTTTGTGCATTGTGCCATAACTTTTCAGGGAAGCTTCAGAACATGAAATTTTAACCTCCCACTATAGCAGAAAGGGTCTTTCTAGTAGTTGCACATCAAATCTAAACTGTCTGAAGTGTTTTTCCAAAGTTATTAACACTTTTATGTTTGGCGTTCCGAAACCCACCTTATCTCAGGCTGAAAAGCGTTTTTGTGCATTGTGCCATAACTTTTCAGGGAAGCTTCAGAACATGAAATTTTAACCTCCCACTATAGCAGAAAGGGTCTTTCTAGTAGTTGCACATCAAATCTAAACTGTCTGAAGTGTTTTTCCAAAGTTATTAACACTTTTATGTTTTGCGTTCCGAAACCCACCTTATCTCAGGCTGAAAAGCGTTTTTGTGCATTGTGCCATAACTTTTCAGGGAACCTTCAGAACATGAAATTTTAACCTCCCACTATAGCAGAAAGGGTCATTCTAGTAGTTGCACATCAAATCTAAACTGTCTGAAGTGTTTTTCCAAAGTTATCAACACTTTTATGTTTGGCGTTCCGAAACCCACCTTATCTCAGGCTGAAAAGCGTTTTTGTGCATTGTGCCATAACTTTTCAGGGAAGCTTCAGAACAAGAAATTTTAACCTCCCACTATAGCAGAAAGGGTCTTTCTAGTAGTTGCACATCAAATCTAAGCTGTCTGAAGTGTTTTTCAAAAGTTATCAACACTTTTATGTTTGGCGTTCCGAAACCCACCTTATCTCAGGCTGAAAAGCGTTTTTGTGCATTGTGCCATAACTTTTCAGGGAAGCTTCAGAACATGAAATTTTAACCTCCCACTATAGCAGAAAGGGTCTTTCTAGTAGTTGCACATCAAATCTAAACTGTCTGAAGTGCTTTTCCAAAGTTATTAACACTTTTATGTTTGGCGTTCCGAAACCCACCTTATCTCAGGCTGAAAAGCGTTTTTGTGCATTGTGCCATAACTTTTCAGGGAAGCTTCAGAACATGAAATTTTAACCTCCCACTATAGCAGAAAGGGTCTTTCTAGTAGTTGCACATCAAATCTAAACTGTCTGAAGTGTTTTTTCCAAAGTTATCAACACTTTTATGTTTGGCGTTCCGAAACCCACCTTATCTCAGGCTGAAAAGCGTTTTTGTGCATTGTGCCATAACTTTTCAGGGAAGCTTCAGAACATGAAATTTTAACCTCCCACTATAGCAGAAATGGTCTTTCTAGTAGTTGCACATCAAATCTAAGCTGTCTGAAGTGTTTTTCAAAAGTTATCAACACTTTTATGTTTGGCGTTCCGAAACCCACCTCATCTCAGGCTGAAAAGCGTTTTTGTGCATTGTGCCATAACTTTTCAGGAAAGCTTCAGAACATAAAATTTTAACCTCCCACTATAGCAGAAAGGGTCGTTCTAGTAGTTGCACATCAAATCTAAACTGTCTGAAGTGTTTTTCCAAAGTTATCAACACTTTTATGTTTGGCGTTCCGAAACCCACCTTATCTCAGGCTGAAAAGCGTTTTTGTGCATTGTGCCATAACTTTTCAGGGAAGCTTCAGAACATGAAATTTTAACCTCCCACTATAGCAGAAAGGGTCTTTCTAGTAGTTGCACATCAAATCTAAGCTGTCTGAAGTGTTTTTCAAAAGTTATCAACACTTTTATGTTTGGCGTTCCGAAACCCACCTTATCTCAGGCTGAAAAGCGTTTTTGTGCATTGTGCCATAACTTTTCAGGAAAGCTTCAGAACATGAAATTTTAACCTCCCACTATAGCAGAAAGGGTCTTTCTAGTAGTTGCACATCAAATCTAAACTGTCTGAAGTGTTTTTCCAAAGTTATCAACACTTTTATGTTTGGCGTTCCGAAACCCACCTTATCTCAGGCTGAAAAGCGTTTTTACGCATTGTGCCATAACTTTTCAGGGAAGCTTCAGAACATGAAATTTTAACCTCCCACTATAGCAGAAAGGGTCTTTCTAGTAGTTGCACATCAAATCTAAACTGTCTGAAGTGTTTTTCCAAAGTTATCAACACTTTTATGTTTGGCGTTCCGAAACCCACCTTATCTCAGGCTGAAAAGCGTTTTTACGCATTGTGCCATAACTTTTCAGGGAAGCTTCAGAACATGAAATTTTAACCTCCCACTATAGCAGAAAGGGTCTTTCTAGTAGGTGCACATCAAATCTAAGCTCTCTGAAGTGTTTTTCGAAAGTTATCAACACTTTTATGTTTGGCGTTCCGAAACCCACCTTATCTCAGGCTGAAAAGCGTTTTTGTGCATTGTGCCATAACTTTTCAGGGAAGCTTCAGAACATGAAATTTTAACCTCCCACTATAGCAGAAAGGGTCTTTCTAGTAGTTGCACATCAAATCTAAACTGTCTGAAGTGTTTTTCCAAAGTTATTAACACTTTTATGTTTGGCGTTCCGTAACCCACCTTATCTCAGGCTGAAAAGCGTTTTTGTGCATTGTGCCATAACTTTTCAGTGAAGCTTCAGAACATGAAATTTTAACCTCCCACTATAGCAGAAAGGGTCTTTCTAGTAGTTGCACATCAAATCTAAACTGTCTGAAGTGTTTTTCCAAAGTTATCAACACTTTTATGTTTGGCGTTCCGAAACCCACCTTATCTCAGGCTGAAAAGCGTTTTTGTGCATTGTGCCATAACTTTTCAGGGAAGCTTCAGAACATGAAATTTTAACCTCCCACTATAGCAGAAAGGGTCTTTCTAGTAGTTGCACATCAAATCTAAGCTGTCTGAAGTGTTTTTCAAAAGTTATCAACACTTTTATGTTTGGCGTTCCGAAACCCACCTTATCTCAGGCTGAAAAGCGTTTTTGTGCATTGTGCCATAACTTTTCAGGAAAGCTTCAGAACATGAAATTTTAACCTCCCACTATAGCAGAAAGGGTCTTTCTAGTAGTTGCACATCAAATCTAAACTGTCTGAAGTGTTTTTCCAAAGTTATCAACACTTTTATGTTTGGCGTTCCGAAACCCACCTTATCTCAGGCTGAAAAGCGTTTTTACGCATTGTGCCATAACTTTTCAGGGAAGCTTCAGAACATAAAATTTTAACCTCCCACTATAGCAGAAAGGGTCTTTCTAGTAGGTGCACATCAAATCTAAGCTCTCTGAAGTGTTTTTCGAAAGTTATCAACACTTTTATGTTTGGCGTTCCGAAACCCACCTTATCTCAGGCTGAAAAGCGTTTTTGTGCATTGTGCCATAACTTTTCAGGGAAGCTTCAGAACATGAAATTTTAACCTCCCACTATAGCAGAAATGGTCTTTCTAGTAGTTGCACATCAAATCTAAGCTGTCTGAAGTGTTTTTCAAAAGTTATCAACACTTTTATGTTTGGCGTTCCGAAACCCACCTCATCTCAGGCTGAAAAGCGTTTTTGTGCATTGTGCCATAACTTTTCAGGAAAGCTTCAGAACATAAAATTTTAACCTCCCACTATAGCAGAAAGGGTCGTTCTAGTAGTTGCACATCAAATCTAAACTGTCTGAAGTGTTTTTCCAAAGTTATCAACACTTTTATGTTTGGCGTTCCGAAACCCACCTTATCTCAGGCTGAAAAGCGTTTTTGTGCATTGTGCCATAACTTTTCAGGGAAGCTTCAGAACATGAAATTTTAACCTCCCACTATAGCAGAAAGGGTCTTTCTAGTAGTTGCACATCAAATCTAAGCTGTCTGAAGTGTTTTTCAAAAGTTATCAACACTTTTATGTTTGGCGTTCCGAAACCCACCTTATCTCAGGCTGAAAAGCGTTTTTGTGCATTGTGCCATAACCTTTCAGGAAAGCTTCAGAACATAAAATTTTAACCTCCCACTATAGCAGAAAGGGTCTTTCTAGTAGTTGCACATCAAATCTAAACTGTCTGAAGTGTTTTTCCAAAGTTATCAACACTTTTATGTTTGGCGTTCCGAAACCCACCTTATCTCAGGCTGAAAAGCGTTTTTACGCATTGTGCCATAACTTTTCAGGGAAGCTTCAGAACATGAAATTTTAACCTCCCACTATAGCAGAAAGGGTCTTTCTAGTAGGTGCACATCAAATCTAAGCTCTCTGAAGTGTTTTTCGAAAGTTATCAACACTTTTATGTTTGGCGTTCCGAAACCCACCTTATCTCAGGCTGAAAAGCGTTTTTGTGCATTGTGCCATAACTTTTCAGGGAAGCTTCAGAACATGAAATTTTAACCTCCCACTATAGCAGAAAGGGTCTTTCTAGTAGTTGCACATCAAATCTAAACTGTCTGAAGTGTTTTTCCAAAGTTATTAACACTTTTATGTTTGGCGTTCCGTAACCCATCTTATCTCAGGCTGAAAAGCGTTTTTGTGCATTGTGCCATAACTTTTCAGGGAAGCTTCAGAACATGAAATTTTAACCTCCCACTATAGCAGAAAGGGTCTTTCTAGTAGTTGCACATCAAATCTAAACTGTCTGAAGTGTTTTTCCAAAGTTATCAACACTTTTATGTTTGGCGTTCCGAAACCCACCTTATCTCAGGCTGAAAAGCGTTTTTGTGCATTGTGCCATAACTTTTCAGGGAAGCTTCAGAACATGAAATTTTAACCTCCCACTATAGCAGAAAGGGTCTTTCTAGTAGTTGCACATCAAATCTAAGCTGTCTGAAGTGTTTTTCAAAAGTTATCAACACTTTTATGTTTGGCGTTCCGAAACCCACCTTATCTCAGGCTGAAAAGCGTTTTTGTGCATTGTGCCATAACTTTTCAGGAAAGCTTCAGAACATGAAATTTTAACCTCCCACTATAGCAGAAAGGGTCTTTCTAGTAGTTGCACATCAAATCTAAACTGTCTGAAGTGTTTTTCCAAAGTTATCAACACTTTTATGTTTGGCGTTCCGAAACCCACCTTATCTCAGGCTGAAAAGCGTTTTTACGCATTGTGCCATAACTTTTCAGGGAAGCTTCAGAACATAAAATTTTAACCTCCCACTATAGCAGAAAGGGTCTTTCTAGTAGGTGCACATCAAATCTAAGCTCTCTGAAGTGTTTTTCGAAAGTTATCAACACTTTTATGTTTGGCGTTCCGAAACCCACCTTATCTCAGGCTGAAAAGCGTTTTTGTGCATTGTGCCATAACTTTTCAGGAAAGCTTCAGAACATGAAATTTTAACCTCCCACTATAGCAGAAAGGGTCTTTCTAGTAGTTGCACATCAAATCTAAACTGTCTGAAGTGTTTTTCCAAAGTTATTAACACTTTTATGTTTGGCGTTCCGAAACCCACCTTATCTCAGGCTGAAAAGCGTTTTTGTGCATTGTGCCATAACTTTTCAGGGAAGCTTCAGAACATGAAATTTTAACCTCCCACTATAGCAGAAAGGGTCTTTCTAGTAGTTGCACATCAAATCTAAACTGTCTGAAGTGTTTTTCCAAAGTTATCAACACTTTTATGTTTGGCGTTCCGAAACCCACCTTATCTCAGGCTGAAAAGCGTTTTTGTGCATTGTGCCATAACTTTTCAGGGAAGCTTCAGAACATGAAATTTTAACCTCCCACTATAGCAGAAAGGGTCTTTCTAGTAGTTGCACATCAAATCTAAACTGTCTGAAGTGTTTTTCCAAAGTTATCAACACTTTTATGTTTGGCGTTCCGAAACCCACCTTATCTCAGGCTGAAAAGCGTTTTTACGCATTGTGCCATAACCTTTCAGGGAAGCTTCAGAACATGAAATTTTAACCTCCCACTATAGCAGAAAGGGTCTTTCTAGTAGTTGCACATCAAATCTAAACTGTCTGAAGTGTTTTTCCAAAGTTATCAACACTTTTATGTTTGGCGTTCCGAAACCCACCTTATCTCAGGCTGAAAAGCGTTTTTACGCATTGTGCCATAACTTTTCAGGGAAGCTTCAGAACATTAGATTTTAACCTCCCACTATAGCAGAAAGGGTCTTTCTAGTAGGTGCACATCAAATCTAAACTGTCTGAAGTGTTTTTCCAAAGTTATTAACACTTTTATGTTTGGCGTTCCGAAACCCACCTTATCTCAGGCTGAAAAGCGTTTTTGTGCATTGTGCCATAACTTTTCAGGGAAGCTTCAGAACATAAAATTTTAACCTCCCACTATAGCAGAAAGGGTCTTTCTAGTAGTTGCACATCAAATCTAAACTGTCTGAAGTGTTTTTCCAAAGTTATTAACACTTTTATGTTTGGCGTTCCGAAACCCACCTTATCTCAGGCTGAAAAGCGTTTTTGTGCATTGTGCCATAACTTTTCAGGGAAGCTTCAGAACATGAAATTTTAACCTCCCACTATAGCAGAAAGGGTCTTTCTAGTAGGTGCACATCAAATCTAAACTGTCTGAAGTGTTTTTCCAAAGTTATCAACACTTTTATGTTTGGCGTTCCGAAACCCACCTTATCTCAGGCTGAAAAGCGTTTTCACGCATTGTGCCATAACTTTTCAGGGAAGCTTCAGAACATGAAATTTTAACCTCCCACTATAGCAGAAAGGGTCTTTCTAGTAGGTGCACATCAAATCTAAGCTGTCTGAAGTGTTTTTCGAAAGTTATCAACACTTTTATGTTTGGCGTTCCGAAACCCACCTTATCTCAGGCTGAAAAGCGTTTTTGTGCATTGTGCCATAACTTTTCAGGGAAGCTTCAGAACATGAAATTTTAACCTCCCACTATAGCAGAAAGGGTCTTTCTAGTAGTTGCACATCAAATCTAAGCTGTCTGAAGTGTTTTTCAAAAGTTATCAACACTTTTATGTTTGGCGTTCCGAAACCCACCTTATCTCAGGCTGAAAAGCGTTTTTGTGCATTGTGCCATAACTTTTCAGGAAAGCTTCAGAACATGAAATTTTAACCTCCCACTATAGCAGAAAGGGTCTTTCTAGTAGGTGCACATCAAATCTAAGCTCTCTGAAGTGTTTTTCGAAAGTTATCAACACTTTTATGTTTGGCGTTCCGAAACCCACCTTATCTCAGGCTGAAAAGCGTTTTTGTGCATTGTGCCATAACTTTTCAGGGAAGCTTCAGAACATGAAATTTTAACCTCCCACTATAGCAGAAAGGGTCTTTCTAGTAGTTGCACATCAAATCTAAACTGTCTGAAGTGTTTTTCCAAAGTTATTAACACTTTTATGTTTGGCGTTCCGAAACCCACCTTATCTCAGGCTGAAAAGCGTTTTTGTGCATTGTGCCATAACTTTTCAGGGAAGCTTCAGAACATGAAATTTTAACCTCCCACTATAGCAGAAAGGGTCTTTCTAGTAGTTGCACATCAAATCTAAACTGTCTGAAGTGTTTTTCCAAAGTTATCAACACTTTTATGTTTGGCGTTCCGAAACCCACCTTATCTCAGGCTGAAAAGCGTTTTTACGCATTGTGCCATAACTTTTCAGGGAAGCTTCAGAACATGAAATTTTAACCTCCCACTATAGCAGAAAGGGTCTTTCTAGTAGGTGCACATCAAATCTAAGCTGTCTGAAGTGTTTTTCGAAAGTTATCAACACTTTTATGTTTGGCGTTCCGAAACCCACCTTATCTCAGGCTGAAAAGCGTTTTTGTGCATTGTGCCATAACTTTTCAGGGAAGCTTCAGAACATGAAATTTTAACCTCCCACTATAGCAGAAAGGGTCTTTCTAGTAGTTGCACATCAAATCTAAACTGTCTGAAGTGTTTTTCCAAAGTTATTAACACTTTTATGTTTGGCGTTCCGAAACCCACCTTATCTCAGGCTGAAAAGCGTTTTTGTGCATTGTGCCATAACTTTTCAGGGAAGCTTCAGAACATGAAATTTTAACCTCCCACTATAGCAGAAAGGGTCTTTCTAGTAGTTGCACATCAAATCTAAAATGTCTGAAGTGTTTTTCCAAAGTTATCAACACTTTTATGTTTGGCGTTCCGAAACCCACCTTATCTCAGGCTGAAAAGCGTTTTTACGCATTGTGCCATAACTTTTCAGGGAAGCTTCAGAACATGAAATTTTAACCTCCCACTATAGCAGAAAGGGTCTTTCTGGTAGGTGCACATCAAATCTAAGCTCTCTGAAGTGTTTTTCGAAAGTTATCAACACTTTTATGTTTGGCGTTCCGAAACCCACCTTATCTCAGGCTGAAAAGCGTTTTTGTGCATTGTGCCATAACTTTTCAGGGAAGCTTCAGAACATGAAATTTTAACCTCCCACTATAGCAGAAAGGGTCTTTCTAGTAGTTGCACATCAAATCTAAACTGTCTGAAGTGTTTTTCCAAAGTTATTAACACTTTTATGTTTTGCGTTCCGAAACCCACCTTATCTCAGGCTGAAAAGCGTTTTTGTGCATTGTGCCATAACTTTTCAGGGAACCTTCAGAACATGAAATTTTAACCTCCCACTATAGCAGAAAGGGTCATTCTAGTAGTTGCACATCAAATCTAAACTGTCTGAAGTGTTTTTCCAAAGTTATCAACACTTTTATGTTTGGCGTTCCGAAACCCACCTTATCTCAGGCTGAAAAGCGTTTTTGTGCATTGTGCCATAACTTTTCAGGGAAGCTTCAGAACAAGAAATTTTAACCTCCCACTATAGCAGAAAGGGTCTTTCTAGTAGTTGCACATCAAATCTAAGCTGTCTGAAGTGTTTTTCAAAAGTTATCAACACTTTTATGTTTGGCGTTCCGAAACCCACCTTATCTCAGGCTGAAAAGCGTTTTTGTGCATTGTGCCATAACTTTTCAGGGAAGCTTCAGAACATGAAATTTTAACCTCCCACTATAGCAGAAAGGGTCTTTCTAGTAGTTGCACATCAAATCTAAACTGTCTGAAGTGCTTTTCCAAAGTTATTAACACTTTTATGTTTGGCGTTCCGAAACCCACCTTATCTCAGGCTGAAAAGCGTTTTTGTGCATTGTGCCATAACTTTTCAGGGAAGCTTCAGAACATGAAATTTTAACCTCCCACTATAGCAGAAAGGGTCTTTCTAGTAGTTGCACATCAAATCTAAACTGTCTGAAGTGTTTTTTCCAAAGTTATCAACACTTTTATGTTTGGCGTTCCGAAACCCACCTTATCTCAGGCTGAAAAGCGTTTTTGTGCATTGTGCCATAACTTTTCAGGGAAGCTTCAGAACATGAAATTTTAACCTCCCACTATAGCAGAAATGGTCTTTCTAGTAGTTGCACATCAAATCTAAGCTGTCTGAAGTGTTTTTCAAAAGTTATCAACACTTTTATGTTTGGCGTTCCGAAACCCACCTCATCTCAGGCTGAAAAGCGTTTTTGTGCATTGTGCCATAACTTTTCAGGAAAGCTTCAGAACATAAAATTTTAACCTCCCACTATAGCAGAAAGGGTCGTTCTAGTAGTTGCACATCAAATCTAAACTGTCTGAAGTGTTTTTCCAAAGTTATCAACACTTTTATGTTTGGCGTTCCGAAACCCACCTTATCTCAGGCTGAAAAGCGTTTTTGTGCATTGTGCCATAACTTTTCAGGGAAGCTTCAGAACATGAAATTTTAACCTCCCACTATAGCAGAAAGGGTCTTTCTAGTAGTTGCACATCAAATCTAAGCTGTCTGAAGTGTTTTTCAAAAGTTATCAACACTTTTATGTTTGGCGTTCCGAAACCCACCTTATCTCAGGCTGAAAAGCGTTTTTGTGCATTGTGCCATAACTTTTCAGGAAAGCTTCAGAACATGAAATTTTAACCTCCCACTATAGCAGAAAGGGTCTTTCTAGTAGTTGCACATCAAATCTAAACTGTCTGAAGTGTTTTTCCAAAGTTATCAACACTTTTATGTTTGGCGTTCCGAAACCCACCTTATCTCAGGCTGAAAAGCGTTTTTACGCATTGTGCCATAACTTTTCAGGGAAGCTTCAGAACATGAAATTTTAACCTCCCACTATAGCAGAAAGGGTCTTTCTAGTAGTTGCACATCAAATCTAAACTGTCTGAAGTGTTTTTCCAAAGTTATCAACACTTTTATGTTTGGCGTTCCGAAACCCACCTTATCTCAGGCTGAAAAGCGTTTTTACGCATTGTGCCATAACTTTTCAGGGAAGCTTCAGAACATGAAATTTTAACCTCCCACTATAGCAGAAAGGGTCTTTCTAGTAGGTGCACATCAAATCTAAGCTCTCTGAAGTGTTTTTCGAAAGTTATCAACACTTTTATGTTTGGCGTTCCGAAACCCACCTTATCTCAGGCTGAAAAGCGTTTTTGTGCATTGTGCCATAACTTTTCAGGGAAGCTTCAGAACATGAAATTTTAACCTCCCACTATAGCAGAAAGGGTCTTTCTAGTAGTTGCACATCAAATCTAAACTGTCTGAAGTGTTTTTCCAAAGTTATTAACACTTTTATGTTTGGCGTTCCGTAACCCACCTTATCTCAGGCTGAAAAGCGTTTTTGTGCATTGTGCCATAACTTTTCAGTGAAGCTTCAGAACATGAAATTTTAACCTCCCACTATAGCAGAAAGGGTCTTTCTAGTAGTTGCACATCAAATCTAAACTGTCTGAAGTGTTTTTCCAAAGTTATCAACACTTTTATGTTTGGCGTTCCGAAACCCACCTTATCTCAGGCTGAAAAGCGTTTTTGTGCATTGTGCCATAACTTTTCAGGGAAGCTTCAGAACATGAAATTTTAACCTCCCACTATAGCAGAAAGGGTCTTTCTAGTAGTTGCACATCAAATCTAAGCTGTCTGAAGTGTTTTTCAAAAGTTATCAACACTTTTATGTTTGGCGTTCCGAAACCCACCTTATCTCAGGCTGAAAAGCGTTTTTGTGCATTGTGCCATAACTTTTCAGGAAAGCTTCAGAACATGAAATTTTAACCTCCCACTATAGCAGAAAGGGTCTTTCTAGTAGTTGCACATCAAATCTAAACTGTCTGAAGTGTTTTTCCAAAGTTATCAACACTTTTATGTTTGGCGTTCCGAAACCCACCTTATCTCAGGCTGAAAAGCGTTTTTACGCATTGTGCCATAACTTTTCAGGGAAGCTTCAGAACATAAAATTTTAACCTCCCACTATAGCAGAAAGGGTCTTTCTAGTAGGTGCACATCAAATCTAAGCTCTCTGAAGTGTTTTTCGAAAGTTATCAACACTTTTATGTTTGGCGTTCCGAAACCCACCTTATCTCAGGCTGAAAAGCGTTTTTGTGCATTGTGCCATAACTTTTCAGGGAAGCTTCAGAACATGAAATTTTAACCTCCCACTATAGCAGAAATGGTCTTTCTAGTAGTTGCACATCAAATCTAAGCTGTCTGAAGTGTTTTTCAAAAGTTATCAACACTTTTATGTTTGGCGTTCCGAAACCCACCTCATCTCAGGCTGAAAAGCGTTTTTGTGCATTGTGCCATAACTTTTCAGGAAAGCTTCAGAACATAAAATTTTAACCTCCCACTATAGCAGAAAGGGTCGTTCTAGTAGTTGCACATCAAATCTAAACTGTCTGAAGTGTTTTTCCAAAGTTATCAACACTTTTATGTTTGGCGTTCCGAAACCCACCTTATCTCAGGCTGAAAAGCGTTTTTGTGCATTGTGCCATAACTTTTCAGGGAAGCTTCAGAACATGAAATTTTAACCTCCCACTATAGCAGAAAGGGTCTTTCTAGTAGTTGCACATCAAATCTAAGCTGTCTGAAGTGTTTTTCAAAAGTTATCAACACTTTTATGTTTGGCGTTCCGAAACCCACCTTATCTCAGGCTGAAAAGCGTTTTTGTGCATTGTGCCATAACTTTTCAGGAAAGCTTCAGAACATGAAATTTTAACCTCCCACTATAGCAGAAAGGGTCTTTCTAGTAGTTGCACATCAAATCTAAACTGTCTGAAGTGTTTTTCCAAAGTTATCAACACTTTTATGTTTGGCGTTCCGAAACCCACCTTATCTCAGGCTGAAAAGCGTTTTTACGCATTGTGCCATAACTTTTCAGGGAAGCTTCAGAACATGAAATTTTAACCTCCCACTATAGCAGAAAGGGTCTTTCTAGTAGGTGCACATCAAATCTAAGCTCTCTGAAGTGTTTTTCGAAAGTTATCAACACTTTTATGTTTGGCGTTCCGAAACCCACCTTATCTCAGGCTGAAAAGCGTTTTTGTGCATTGTGCCATAACTTTTCAGGGAAGCTTCAGAACATGAAATTTTAACCTCCCACTATAGCAGAAAGGGTCTTTCTAGTAGTTGCACATCAAATCTAAACTGTCTGAAGTGTTTTTCCAAAGTTATTAACACTTTTATGTTTGGCGTTCCGTAACCCATCTTATCTCAGGCTGAAAAGCGTTTTTGTGCATTGTGCCATAACTTTTCAGGGAAGCTTCAGAACATGAAATTTTAACCTCCCACTATAGCAGAAAGGGTCTTTCTAGTAGTTGCACATCAAATCTAAACTGTCTGAAGTGTTTTTCCAAAGTTATCAACACTTTTATGTTTGGCGTTCCGAAACCCACCTTATCTCAGGCTGAAAAGCGTTTTTGTGCATTGTGCCATAACTTTTCAGGGAAGCTTCAGAACATGAAATTTTAACCTCCCACTATAGCAGAAAGGGTCTTTCTAGTAGTTGCACATCAAATCTAAGCTGTCTGAAGTGTTTTTCAAAAGTTATCAACACTTTTATGTTTGGCGTTCCGAAACCCACCTTATCTCAGGCTGAAAAGCGTTTTTGTGCATTGTGCCATAACTTTTCAGGAAAGCTTCAGAACATGAAATTTTAACCTCCCACTATAGCAGAAAGGGTCTTTCTAGTAGTTGCACATCAAATCTAAACTGTCTGAAGTGTTTTTCCAAAGTTATCAACACTTTTATGTTTGGCGTTCCGAAACCCACCTTATCTCAGGCTGAAAAGCGTTTTTACGCATTGTGCCATAACTTTTCAGGGAAGCTTCAGAACATAAAATTTTAACCTCCCACTATAGCAGAAAGGGTCTTTCTAGTAGGTGCACATCAAATCTAAGCTCTCTGAAGTGTTTTTCGAAAGTTATCAACACTTTTATGTTTGGCGTTCCGAAACCCACCTTATCTCAGGCTGAAAAGCGTTTTTGTGCATTGTGCCATAACTTTTCAGGAAAGCTTCAGAACATGAAATTTTAACCTCCCACTATAGCAGAAAGGGTCTTTCTAGTAGTTGCACATCAAATCTAAACTGTCTGAAGTGTTTTTCCAAAGTTATTAACACTTTTATGTTTGGCGTTCCGAAACCCACCTTATCTCAGGCTGAAAAGCGTTTTTGTGCATTGTGCCATAACTTTTCAGGGAAGCTTCAGAACATGAAATTTTAACCTCCCACTATAGCAGAAAGGGTCTTTCTAGTAGTTGCACATCAAATCTAAACTGTCTGAAGTGTTTTTCCAAAGTTATCAACACTTTTATGTTTGGCGTTCCGAAACCCACCTTATCTCAGGCTGAAAAGCGTTTTTGTGCATTGTGCCATAACTTTTCAGGGAAGCTTCAGAACATGAAATTTTAACCTCCCACTATAGCAGAAAGGGTCTTTCTAGTAGTTGCACATCAAATCTAAACTGTCTGAAGTGTTTTTCCAAAGTTATCAACACTTTTATGTTTGGCGTTCCGAAACCCACCTTATCTCAGGCTGAAAAGCGTTTTTACGCATTGTGCCATAACCTTTCAGGGAAGCTTCAGAACATGAAATTTTAACCTCCCACTATAGCAGAAAGGGTCTTTCTAGTAGTTGCACATCAAATCTAAACTGTCTGAAGTGTTTTTCGAAAGTTATCAACACTTTTATGTTTGGCGTTCCGAAACCCACCTTATCTCAGGCTGAAAAGCGTTTTTACGCATTGTGCCATAACTTTTCAGGGAAGCTTCAGAACATTAGATTTTAACCTCCCACTATAGCAGAAAGGGTCTTTCTAGTAGGTGCACATCAAATCTAAGCTCTCTGAAGTGTTTTTCGAAAGTTATCAACACTTTTATGTTTGGCGTTCCGAAACCCACCTTATCTCAGGCTGAAAAGCGTTTTTGTGCATTGTGCCATAACTTTTCAGGGAAGCTTCAGAACATGAAATTTTAACCTCCCACTATAGCAGAAAGGGTCTTTCTAGTAGTTGCACATCAAATCTAAACTGTCTGAAGTGTTTTTCCAAAGTTATTAACACTTTTATGTTTGGCGTTCCGAAACCCACCTTATCTCAGGCTGAAAAGCGTTTTTGTGCATTGTGCCATAACTTTTCAGGGAAGCTTCAGAACATGAAATTTTAACCTTCCACTATAGCAGAAAGGGTCTTTCTAGTAGTTGCACATCAAATCTAAACTGTCTGAAGTGTTTTTCCAAAGTTATCAACACTTTTATGTTTGGCGTTCCGAAACCCACCTTATCTCAGGCTGAAAAGCGTTTTTGTGCATTGTGCCATAACTTTTCAGGGAAGCTTCAGAACATGAAATTTTAACCTCCCACTATAGCAGCAATGGTCTTTCTAGTAGTTGCACATCAAATCTAAGCTGTCTGAAGTGTTTTTCAAAAGTTATCAACACTTTTATGTTTGGCGTTCCGAAACCCACCTTATCTCAGGCTGAAAAGCGTTTTTGTGCATTGTGCCATAACTTTTCAGGAAAGCTTCAGAACATGAAATTTTAACCTCCCACTATAGCAGAAAGGGTCTTTCTAGTAGTTGCACATCAAATCTAAACTGTCTGAAGTGTTTTTCCAAAGTTATCAACACTTTTATGTTTGGCGTTCCGAAACCCACCTTATCTCAGGCTGAAAAGCGTTTTTCTGCATTGTGCCATAACTTTTCAGGGAAGCTTCAGAACATGAAATTTTAACCTCCCACTATAGCAGAAAGGGTCTTTCTAGTAGTTGCACATCAAATCTAAGCTGTCTGAAGTGTTTTTCAAAAGTTATCAACACTTTTATGTTTGGCGTTCCGAAACCCACCTTATCTCAGGCTGAAAAGCGTTTTTGTGCATTGTGCCATAACTTTTCAGGGAAGCTTCAGAACATGAAATTTTAACCTCCCACTATAGCAGAAAGGGTCTTTCTAGTAGTTGCACATCAAATCTAAACTGTCTGAAGTGTTTTTCCAAAGTTATCAACACTTTTATGTTTGGCGTTCCGAAACCCACCTTATCTCAGGCTGAAAAGCGTTTTTACGCATTGTGCCATAACTTTTCAGGGAAGCTTCAGAACATGAAATTTTAACCTCCCACTATAGCAGAAAGGGTCTTTCTAGTAGGTGCACATCAAATCTAAGCTCTCTGAAGTGTTTTTCGAAAGTTATCAACACTTTTATGTTTGGCGTTCCGAAACCCACCTTATCTCAGGCTGAAAAGCGTTTTTGTGCATTGTGCCATAACTTTTCAGGGAAGCTTCAGAACATGAAATTTTAACCTCCCACTATAGCAGAAAGGGTCTTTCTAGTAGTTGCACATCAAATCTAAACTGTCTGAAGTGTTTTTCCAAAGTTATCAACACTTTTATGTTTGGCGTTCCGAAACCCACCTTATCTCAGGCTGAAAAGCGTTTTTGTGCATTGTGCCATAACTTTTCAGGGAAGCTTCAGAACATGAAATTTTAACCTCCCACTATATCAGAAAGGGTCTTTCTAGTAGTTGCACATCAAATCTAAGCTGTCTGAAGTGTTTTTCAAAAGTTATCAACACTTTTATGTTTGGCGTTCCGAAACCCACCTTATCTCAGGCTGAAAAGCGTTTTTGTGCATTGTGCCATAACTTTTCAGGAAAGCTTCAGAACATGAAATTTTAACCTCCCACTATAGCAGAAAGGGTCTTTCTAGTAGTTGCAAATCAAATCTAAACTGTCTGAAGTGTTTTTCCAAAGTTATCAACACTTTTATGTTTGGCGTTCCGAAACCCACCTTATCTCAGGCTGAAAAGCGTTTTTGTGCATTGTGCCATAACTTTTCAGGGAAGCTTCAGAACATGAAATTTTAACCTCCCACTATAGCAGAAAGGGTCTTTCTAGTAGTTGCACATCAAATCTAAACTGTCTGAAGTGTTTTTGCAAAGTTATTAACACTTTTGTGTTTGGCGTTCCGAAACCCACCTTATCTCAGGCTGAAAAGCGTTTTTGTGCATTGTGCCATAACTTTTCAGGGAAGCTTCAGAACATGAAATTTTAACCTCCCACTATAGCAGAAAGGGTCTTTCTAGTAGTTGCACATCAAATCTAAACTGTCTGAAGTGTTTTTCCAAAGTTATCAACACTTTTATGTTTGGCGTTCCGAAACCCACCTTATCTCAGGCTGAAAAGCGTTTTTACGCATTGTGCCATAACTTTTCAGGGAAGCTTCAGAACATGAAATTTTAACCTCCCACTATAGCAGAAAGGGTCTTTCTAGTAGGTGCACATCAAATCTAAGCTGTCTGAAGTGTTTTTCGAAAGTTATCAACACTTTTATGTTTGGCGTTCCGAAACCCACCTTATCTCAGGCTGAAAAGCGTTTTTGTGCATTGTGCCATAACTTTTCAGGGAAGCTTCAGAACATGAAATTTTAACCTCCCACTATAGCAGAAAGGGTATTTCTAGTAGTTGCACATCAAATCTAAGCTGTCTGAAGTGTTTTTCCAAAGTTATCAACACTTTTATGTTTGGCGTTCCGAAACCCACCTTATCTCAGGCTGAAAAGCGTTTTTACGCATTGTGCCATAACTTTTCAGGGAAGCTTCAGAACATGAAATTTTAACCTCTCACTATAGCAGAAAGGGTCTTTCTAGTAGGTGCACATCAAATCTAAGCTCTCTGAAGTGTTTTTCGAAAGTTATCAACACTTTTATGTTTGGCGTTCCGAAACCCACCTTATCTCAGGCTGAAAAGCGTTTTTGTGCATTGTGCCAAAACTTTTCAGGAAAGCTTCAGAACATGAAATTTTAACCTCCCACTATAGCAGAAAGGGTCTTTCTAGTAGTTGCACATCAAATCTAAACTGTCTGAAGTGTTTTTCCAAAGTTATTAACACTTTTATGTTTGGCGTTCCGAAACCCACCTTATCTCAGGCTGAAAAGCGTTTTTGTGCATTGTGCCATAACTTTTCAGGGAAGCTTCAGAACATGAAATTTTAACCTCCCACTATAGCAGAAAGGGTCTTTCTAGTAGGTGCACATCAAATCTAAGCTCTCTGAAGTGTTTTTCGAAAGTTATCAACACTTTTATGTTTGGCGTTCCGAAACCCACCTTATCTCAGGCTGAAAAGCGTTTTTGTGCATTGTGCCATAACTTTTCAGGGAAGCTTCAGAACATGAAATTTTAACCTCCCACTATAGCAGAAAGGGTCTTTCTAGTAGTTGCACATCAAATCTAAACTGTCTGAAGTGTTTTTCCAAAGTTATTAACACTTTTATGTTTGGCGTTCCGAAACCCACCTTATCTCAGGCTGAAAAGCGTTTTTGTGCATTGTGCCATAACTTTTCAGGGAACCTTCAGAACATGAAATTTTAACCTCCCACTATAGCAGAAAGGGTCTTTCTAGTAGTTGCACATCAAATCTAAACTGTCTGAAGTGTTTTTCCAAAGTTATCAACACTTTTATGTTTGGCGTTCCGAAACCCACCTTATCTCAGGCTGAAAAGCGTTTTTGTGCATTGTGCCATAACTTTTCAGGGAAGCTTCAGAACATGAAATTTTAACCTCCCACTATAGCAGAAAGGGTTTTTCTAGTAGTTGCACATCAAATCTAAGCTGTCTGAAGTGTTTTTCAAAAGTTATCAACACTTTTATGTTTGGCGTTCCGAAACCCACCTTATCTCAGGCTGAAAAGCGTTTTTGTGCATTGTGCCATAACTTTTCAGGGAAGCTTCAGAACATGAAATTTTAACCTCCCACTATAGCAGAAAGGGTCTTTCTAGTAGTTGCACATCAAATCTAAACTGTCTGAAGTGCTTTTCCAAAGTTATTAACACTTTTATGTTTGGCGTTCCGAAACCCACCTTATCTCAGGCTGAAAAGCGTTTTTGTGCATTGTGCCATAACTTTTCAGGGAAGCTTCAGAACATGACATTTTAACCTCCCACTATAGCAGAAAGGGTCTTTCTAGTAGGTGCACATCAAATCTAAGCTCTCTGAAGTGTTTTTCGAAAGTTATCAACACTTTTATGTTTGGCGTTCCGAAACCCACCTTATCTCAGGCTGAAAAGCGTTTTTGTGCATTGTGCCATAACTTTTCAGGGAAGCTTCAGAACATGAAATTTTAACCTCCCACTATAGCAGAAAGGGTCTTTCTAGTAGTTGCACATCAAATCTAAACTGTCTGAAGTGTTTTTCCAAAGTTATTAACACTTTTATGTTTGGCGTTCCGAAACCCACCTTATCTCAGGCTGAAAAGCGTTTTTGTGCATTGTGCCATAACTTTTCAGGGAACCTTCAGAACATGAAATTTTAACCTCCCACTATAGCAGAAAGGGTCTTTCTAGTAGTTGCACATCAAATCTAAACTGTCTGAAGTGTTTTTCCAAAGTTATCAACACTTTTATGTTTGGCGTTCCGAAACCCACCTTATCTCAGGCTGAAAAGCGTTTTTGTGCATTGTGCCATAACTTTTCAGGGAAGCTTCAGAACATGAAATTTTAACCTCCCACTATAGCAGAAAGGGTTTTTCTAGTAGTTGCACATCAAATCTAAGCTGTCTGAAGTGTTTTTCAAAAGTTATCAACACTTTTATGTTTGGCGTTCCGAAACCCACCTTATCTCAGGCTGAAAAGCGTTTTTGTGCATTGTGCCATAACTTTTCAGGGAAGCTTCAGAACATGAAATTTTAACCTCCCACTATAGCAGAAAGGGTCTTTCTAGTAGTTGCACATCAAATCTAAACTGTCTGAAGTGCTTTTCCAAAGTTATTAACACTTTTATGTTTGGCGTTCCGAAACCCACCTTATCTCAGGCTGAAAAGCGTTTTTGTGCATTGTGCCATAACTTTTCAGGGAAGCTTCAGAACATGACATTTTAACCTCCCACTATAGCAGAAAGGGTCTTTCTAGTAGGTGCACATCAAATCTAAGCTCGCTGAAGTGTTTTTCGAAAGTTATCAACACTTTTATGTTTGGCGTTCCGAAACCCACCTTATCTCAGGCTGAAAAGCGTTTTTGTGCATTGTGCCATAACTTTTCAGGGAAGCTTCAGAACATGAAATTTTAACCTCCCACTATAGCAGAAAGGGTCTTTCTAGTAGTTGCACATCAAATCTAAAATGTCTGATGTGTTTTTCCAAAGTTATTAACACTTTTATGTTTGGCGTTCCGAAACCCACCTTATCTCAGGCTGAAAAGCGTTTTTGTGCATTGTGCCATAACTTTTCAGGGAACCTTCAGAACATGAAATTTTAACCTCCCACTATAGCAGAAAGGGTCTTTCTAGTAGTTGCACATCAAATCTAAACTGTCTGAAGTGTTTTTCCAAAGTTATCAACACTTTTATGTTTGGCGTTCCGAAACCCACCTTATCTCAGGCTGAAAAGCGTTTTTGTGCATTGTGCCATAACTTTTCAGGGAAGCTTCAGAACATGAAATTTTAACCTCCCACTATAGCAGAAAGGGTTTTTCTAGTAGTTGCACATCAAATCTAAGCTGTCTGAAGTGTTTTTCAAAAGTTATCAACACTTTTATGTTTGGCGTTCCGAAACCCACCTTATCTCAGCTGAAAAGCGTTTTTGTGCATTGTGCCATAACTTTTCAGGGAAGCTTCAGAACATGAAATTTTAACCTCCCACTATAGCAGAAAGGGTCTTTCTAGTAGTTGCACATCAAATCTAAACTGTCTGAAGTGCTTTTCCAAAGTTATTAACACTTTTATGTTTGGCGTTCCGAAACCCACCTTATCTCAGGCTGAAAAGCGTTTTTGTGCATTGTGCCATAACTTTTCAGGGAAGCTTCAGAACATGAAATTTTAACCTCCCACTATAGCAGAAAGGGTCTTTCTAGTAGTTGCACATCAAATCTAAACTGTCTGAAGTGTTTTTCCAAAGTTATCAACACTTTTATGTTTGGCGTTCCGAAACCCACCTTATCTCAGGCTGAAAAGCGTTTTTGTGCATTGTGCCATAACTTTTCAGGGAAGCTTCAGAACATGACATTTTAACCTCCCACTATAGCAGAAAGGGTCTTTCTAGTAGGTGCACATCAAATCTAAGCTCTCTGAAGTGTTTTTCGAAAGTTATCAACACTTTTATGTTTGGCGTTCCGAAACCCACCTTATCTCAGGCTGAAAAGCGTTTTTGTGCATTGTGCCATAACTTTTCAGGGAAGCTTCAGAACATGAAATTTTAACCTCCCACTATAGCAGAAAGGGTCTTTCTAGTAGTTGCACATCAAATCTAAACTGTCTGAAGTGTTTTTCCAAAGTTATTAACACTTTTATGTTTGGCGTTCCGAAACCCACCTTATCTCAGGCTGAAAAGCGTTTTTGTGCATTGTGCCATAACTTTTCAGGGAACCTTCAGAACATGAAATTTTAACCTCCCACTATAGCAGAAAGGGTCTTTCTAGTAGTTGCACATCAAATCTAAACTGTCTGAAGTGTTTTTCCAAAGTTATCAACACTTTTATGTTTGGCGTTCCGAAACCCACCTTATCTCAGGCTGAAAAGCGTTTTTGTGCATTGTGCCATAACTTTTCAGGGAAGCTTCAGAACATGAAATTTTAACCTCCCACTATAGCAGAAAGGGTTTTTCTAGTAGTTGCACATCAAATCTAAGCTGTCTGAAGTGTTTTTCAAAAGTTATCAACACTTTTATGTTTGGCGTTCCGAAACCCACCTTATCTCAGGCTGAAAAGCGTTTTTGTGCATTGTGCCATAACTTTTCAGGGAAGCTTCAGAACATGAAATTTTAACCTCCCACTATAGCAGAAAGGGTCTTTCTAGTAGTTGCACATCAAATCTAAACTGTCTGAAGTGCTTTTCCAAAGTTATTAACACTTTTATGTTTGGCGTTCCGAAACCCACCTTATCTCAGGCTGAAAAGCGTTTTTGTGCATTGTGCCATAACTTTTCAGGGAAGCTTCAGAACATGAAATTTTAACCTCCCACTATAGCAGAAAGGGTCTTTCTAGTAGTTGCACATCAAATCTAAACTGTCTGAAGTGTTTTTCCAAAGTTATCAACACTTTTATGTTTGGCGTTCCGAAACCCACCTTATCTCAGGCTGAAAAGCGTTTTTGTGCATTGTGCCATAACTTTTCAGGGAAGCTTCAGAACATGAAATTTTAACCTCCCACTATAGCAGAAATGGTCTTTCTAGTAGTTGCACATCAAATCTAAGCTGTCTGAAGTGTTTTTCAAAAGTTATCAACACTTTTATGTTTGGCGTTCCGAAACCCACCTTATCTCAGGCTGAAAAGCGTTTTTGTGCATTGTGCCATAACTTTTCAGGGAAGCTTCAGAACATGAAATTTTAACCTCCCAGTATAGCAGAAAGGGTCGTTCTAGTAGTTGCACATCAAATCTAAACTGTCTGAAGTGTTTTTCCAAAGTTATCAACACTTTTATGTTTGGCGTTCCGAAACCCACCTTATCTCAGGCTGAAAAGCGTTTTTGTGCATTGTGCCATAACTTTTCAGGGAAGCTTCAGAACATGAAATTTTAACCTCCCACTATAGCAGAAAGGGTCTTTCTAGTAGTTGCACATCAAATCTAAGCTGTCTGAAGTGTTTTTCAAAAGTTATCAACACTTTTATGTTTGGCGTTCCGAAACCCACCTTATCTCAGGCTGAAAAGCGTTTTTGTGCATTGTGCCATAACTTTTCAGGAAAGCTTCAGAACATGAAATTTTAACCTCCCACTATAGCAGAAAGGGTCTTTCTAGTAGTTGCACATCAAATCTAAACTGTCTGAAGTGTTTTTCCAAAGTTATCAACACTTTTATGTTTGGCGTTCCGAAACCCACCTTATCTCAGGCTGAAAAGCGTTTTTACGCATTGTGCCATAACTTTTCAGGGAAGCTTCAGAACATGAAATTTTAACCTCCCACTATAGCAGAAAGGGTCTTTCTAGTAGGTGCACATCAAATCTAAGCTCTCTGAAGTGTTTTTCGAAAGTTATCAACACTTTTATGTTTGGCGTTCCGAAACCCACCTTATCTCAGGCTGAAAAGCGTTTTTGTGCATTGTGCCATAACTTTTCAGGGAAGCTTCAGAACATGAAATTTTAACCTCCCACTATAGCAGAAAGGGTCTTTCTAGTAGTTGCACATCAAATCTAAGCTGTCTGAAGTGTTTTTCAAAAGTTATCAACACTTTTATGTTTGGCGTTCCGAAACCCACCTTATCTCAGGCTGAAAAGCGTTTTTACGCATTGTGCCATAACTTTTCAGGGAAGCTTCAGAACATGAAATTTTAACCTCCCACTATAGCAGAAAGGGTCTTTCTAGTAGGTGCACATCAAATCTAAGCTCTCTGAAGTGTTTTTCGAAAGTTATCAACACTTTTATGTTTGGCGTTCCGAAACCCACCTTATCTCAGGCTGAAAAGCGTTTTTGTGCATTGTGCCATAACTTTTCAGGAAAGCTTCAGAACATGAAATTTTAACCTCCCACTATAGCAGAAAGGGTCTTTCTAGTAGTTGCACATCAAATCTACACTGTCTGAAGTGTTTTTCCAAAGTTATTAACACTTTTATGTTTGGCGTTCCGAAACCCACCTTATCTCAGGCTGAAAAGCGTTTTTGTGCATTGTGCCATAACTTTTCAGGGAAGCTTCAGAACATGAAATTTTAACCTCCCACTATAGCAGAAAGGGTCTTTCTAGTAGTTGCACATCAAATCTAAACTGTCTGAAGTGTTTTTCCAAAGTTATTAACACTTTTATGTTTGGCGTTCCGAAACCCACCTTATCTCAGGCTGAAAAGCGTTTTTGTGCATTGTGCCATAACTTTTCAGGGAAGCTTCAGAACATGAAATTTTAACCTCCCACTATAGCAGAAAGGGTCTTTCTAGTAGTTGAACATCAAATCTAAACTGTCTGAAGTGTTTTTCCAAAGTTATCAACACTTTTATGTTTGGCGTTCCGAAACCCACCTTATCTCAGGCTGAAAAGCGTTTTTGTGCATTGTGCCATAACTTTTCAGGGAAGCTTCAGAACATGAAATTTTAACCTCCCACTATAGCAGAAAGGGTCTTTCTAGTAGTTGCACATCAAATCTAAACTGTCTGAAGTGTTTTTCCAAAGTTATCAACACTTTTATGTTTGGCGTTCCGAAACCCACCTTATCTCAGGCTGAAAAGCGTTTTTACGCATTGTGCCATAACCTTTCAGGGAAGCTTCAGAACATGAAATTTTAACCTCCCACTATAGCAGAAAGGGTCTTTCTAGTAGTTGCACATCAAATCTAAGCTGTCTGAAGTGTTTTTCCAAAGTTATCAACACTTTTATGTTTGGCGTTCCGAAACCCACCTTATCTCAGGCTGAAAAGCGTTTTTACGCATTGTGCCATAACTTTTCAGGGAAGCTTCAGAACATGAAATTTTAACCTCCCACTATAGCAGAAAGGGTCTTTCTAGTAGGTGCACATCAAATCTAAGCTCTCTGAAGTGTTTTTCGAAAGTTATCAACACTTTTATGTTTGGCGTTCCGAAACCCACCTTATCTCAGGCTGAAAAGCGTTTTTGTGCATTGTGCCATAACTTTTCAGGGAAGCTTCAGAACATGAAATTTTAACCTCCCACTATAGCAGAAAGGGTCTTTCTAGTAGTTGCACATCAAATCTAAACTGTCTGAAGTGTTTTTCCAAAGTTATTAACACTTTTATGTTTGGCGTTCCGAAACCCACCTTATCTCAGGCTGAAAAGCGTTTTTGTGCATTGTGCCATAACTTTTCAGGCAAGCTTCAGAACATGAAATTTTAACCTTCCACTATAGCAGAAAGGGTCTTTCTAGTAGTTGCACATCAAATCTAAACTGTCTGAAGTGTTTTTCCAAAGTTATCAACACTTTTATGTTTGGCGTTCCGAAACCCACCTTATCTCAGGCTGAAAAGCGTTTTTGTGCATTGTGCCATAACTTTTCAGGGAAGCTTCAGAACATGAAATTTTAACCTCCCACTATAGCAGAAAGGGTCTTTCTAGTAGTTGCACATCAAATCTAAGCTGTCTGAAGTGTTTTTCAAAAGTTATCAACACTTTTATGTTTGGCGTTCCGAAACCCACCTTATCTCAGGCTGAAAAGCGTTTTTGTGCATTGTGCCATAACTTTTCAGGAAAGCTTCAGAACATGAAATTTTAACCTCCCACTATAGCAGAAAGGGTCTTTCTAGTAGTTGCACATCAAATCTAAACTGTCTGAAGTGTTTTTCCAAAGTTATCAACACTTTTATGTTTGGCGTTCCGAAACCCACCTTATCTCAGGCTGAAAAGCGTTTTTACGCATTGTGCCATAACTTTTCAGGGAAGCTTCAGAACATGAAATTTTAACCTCCCACTATAGCAGAAAGGGTCTTTCTAGTAGTTGCACATCAAATCTAAACTGTCTGAAGTGTTTTTGCAAAGTTATTAACACTTTTATGTTTGGCGTTCCGAAACCCACCTTATCTCAGGCTGAAAAGCGTTTTTGTGCATTGTGCCATAACTTTTCAGGGAAGCTTCAGAACATGAAATTTTAACCTCCCACTATAGCAGAAAGGGTCTTTCTAGTAGTTGCACATCAAATCTAAACTGTCTGAAGTGTTTTTCCAAAGTTATCAACACTTTTATGTTTGGCGTTCCGAAACCCACCTTATCTCAGGCTGAAAAGCGTTTTTGTGCATTGTGCCATAACTTTTCAGGGAAGCTTCAGAACATGAAATTTTAACCTCCCACTATAGCAGAAAGGGTCTTTCTAGTAGTTGCACATCAAATCTAAGCTGTCTGAAGTGTTTTTCCAAAGTTATCAACACTTTTATGTTTGGCGTTCCGAAACCCACCTTATCTCAGGCTGAAAAGCGTTTTTACGCATTGTGCCATAACTTTTCAGGGAAGCTTCAGAACATGAAATTTTAACCTCCCACTATAGCAGAAAGGGTCTTTCTAGTAGGTGCACATCAAATCTAAGCTCTCTGAAGTGTTTTTCGAAAGTTATCAACACTTTTATGTTTGGCGTTCCGAAACCCACCTTATCTCAGGCTGAAAAGCGTTTTTGTGCATTGTGCCATAACTTTTCAGGAAAGCTTCAGAACATGAAATTTTAACCTCCCACTATAGCTGAAAGGGTCTTTCTAGTAGTTGCACATCAAATCTAAACTGTCTGAAGTGTTTTTCCAAAGTTATTAACACTTTTATGTTTGGCGTTCCGAAACCCACCTTATCTCAGGCTGAAAAGCGTTTTTGTGCATTGTGCCATAACTTTTCAGGGAAGCTTCAGAACATGAAATTTTAACCTCCCACTATAGCAGAAAGGGTCTTTCTAGTAGTTGCACATCAAATCTAAACTGTCTGAAGTGTTTTTCCAAAGTTATCAACACTTTTATGTTTGGCGTTCCGAAACCCCCCTTATCTCAGGCTGAAAAGCGTTTTTACGCATTGTGCCATAACTTTTCAGGGAAGCTTCAGAACATGAAATTTTAACCTCCCACTATAGCAGAAAGGGTCTTTCTAGTAGGTGCACATCAAATCTAAGCTATCTGAAGTGTTTTTCGAAAGTTATCAACACTTTTATGTTTGGCGTTCCGAAACCCACCTTATCTCAGGCTGAAAAGCGTTTTTGTGCATTGTGCCATAACTTTTCAGGGAAGCTTCAGAACATGAAATTTTAACCTCCCACTATAGCAGAAAGGGTCTTTCTAGTAGTTGCACATCAAATCTAAACTGTCTGAAGTGTTTTTCCAAAGTTATTAACACTTTTATGTTTGGCGTTCCGAAACCCACCTTATCTCAGGCTGAAAAGCGTTTTTGTTTCATTGTGCCATAACTTTTCAGGGAAGCTTCAGAACATGAAATTTTAACCTCCCACTATAGCAGAAAGGGTCTTTCTAGTAGTTGCACATCAAATCTAAACTGTCTGAAGTGTTTTTCCAAAGTTATTAACACTTTTATGTTTGGCGTTCCGAAACCCACCTTATCTCAGGCTGAAAAGCGTTTTTGTGCATTGTGCCATAACTTTTCAGGGAAGCTTCAGAACATGAAATTTTAACCTCCCACTATAGCAGAAAGGGTCTTTCTAGTAGGTGCACATCAAATCTAAACTGTCTGAAGTGTTTTTCCAAAGTTATCAACACTTTTATGTTTGGCGTTCCGAAACCCACCTTATCTCAGGCTGAAAAGCGATTTTACGCATTGTGCCATAACTTTTCAGGGAAGCTTCAGAACATGAAATTTTAACCTCCCACTATAGCAGAAAGGGTCTTTCTAGTAGGTGCACATCAAATCTAAGCTGTCTGAAGTGTTTTTCGAAAGTTATCAACTCTTTTATGTTTGGCGTTCCGAAACCCACCTTATCTCAGGCTGAAAAGCGTTTTTGTGCATTGTGCCATAACTTTTCAGGGAAGCTTCAGAACATGAAATTTTAACCTCCCACTATAGCAGAAAGGGTCTTTCTAGTAGTTGCACATCAAATCTAAGCTGTCTGAAGTGTTTTTCAAAAGTTATCAACACTTTTATGTTTGGCGTTCCGAAACCCACCTTATCTCAGGCTGAAAAGCGTTTTTGTGCATTGTGCCATAACTTTTCAGGAAAGCTTCAGAACATGAAATTTTAACCTCCCACTATAGCAGAAAGGGTCTTTCTAGTAGGTGCACATCAAATCTAAGCTCTCTGAAGTGTTTTTCGAAAGTTATCAACACTTTTATGTTTGGCGTTCCGAAACCCACCTTATCTCAGGCTGAAAAGCGTTTTTGTGCATTGTGCCATAACTTTTCAGGGAAGCTTCAGAACATGAAATTTTAACCTCCCACTATAGCAGAAAGGGTCTTTCTAGTAGTTGCACATCAAATCTAAACTGTCTGAAGTGTTTTTCCAAAGTTATTAACACTTTTATGTTTGGCGTTCCGAAACCCACCTTATCTCAGGCTGAAAAGCGTTTTTGTGCATTGTGCCATAACTTTTCAGGGAAGCTTCAGAACATGAAATTTTAACCTCCCACTATAGCAGAAAGGGTCTTTCTAGTAGTTGCACATCAAATCTAAACTGTCTGAAGTGTTTTTCCAAAGTTATCAACACTTTTATGTTTGGCGTTCCGAAACCCACCTTATCTCAGGCTGAAAAGCGTTTTTACGCATTGTGCCATAACTTTTCAGGGAAGCTTCAGAACATGAAATTTTAACCTCCCACTATAGCAGAAAGGGTCTTTCTAGTAGGTGCACATCAAATCTAAGCTGTCTGAAGTGTTTTTCGAAAGTTATCAACACTTTTATGTTTGGCGTTCCGAAACCCACCTTATCTCAGGCTGAAAAGCGTTTTTGTGCATTGTGCCATAACTTTTCAGGGAAGCTTCAGAACATGAAATTTTAACCTCCCACTATAGCAGAAAGGGTCTTTCTAGTAGTTGCACATCAAATCTAAACTGTCTGAAGTGTTTTTCCAAAGTTATTAACACTTTTATGTTTGGCGTTCCGAAACCCACCTTATCTCAGGCTGAAAAGCGTTTTTGTGCATTGTGCCATAACTTTTCAGGGAAGCTTCAGAACATGAAATTTTAACCTCCCACTATAGCAGAAAGGGTCTTTCTAGTAGTTGCACATCAAATCTAAACTGTCTGAAGTGTTTTTCCAAAGTTATTAACACTTTTATGTTTGGCGTTCCGAAACCCACCTTATCTCAGGCTGAAAAGCGTTTTTGTGCATTGTGCCATAACTTTTCAGGGAAGCTTCAGAACATGAAATTTTAACCTCCCACTATAGCAGAAAGGGTCTTTCTAGTAGTTGCACATCAAATCTAAACTGTCTGAAGTGTTTTTCCAAAGTTATCAACACTTTTATGTTTGGCGTTCCGAAACCCACCTTATCTCAGGCTGAAAAGCGTTTTTACGCATTGTGCCATAACTTTTCAGGGAAGCTTCAGAACATGAGATTTTAACCTCCCACTATAGCAGAAAGGGTCTTTCTAGTATGTGCACATCAAATCTAAGCTGTCTGAAGTGTTTTTCGAAAGTTATTAACACTTTTATGTTTGGCGTTCCGAAACCCACCTTATCTCAGGCTGAAAAGCGTTTTTGTGCATTGTGCCATAACTTTTCAGGGAAGCTTCAGAACATGAAATTTTAACCTCCCACTATAGCAGAAAGGGTCTTTCTAGTAGTTGCACATCAAATCTAAGCTGTCTGAAGTGTTTTTCAAAAGTTATCAACACTTTTATGTTTGGCGTTCCGAAACCCACCTTATCTCAGGCTGAAAAGCGTTTTTGTGCATTGTGCCATAACTTTTCAGGAAAGCTTCAGAACATAAAATTTTACCCTCCCACTATAGCAGAAAGGGTCTTTCTAGTAGTTGCACATCAAATCTAAACTGTCTGAAGTGTTTTTCCAAAGTTATCAACACTTTTATGTTTGGCGTTCCGAAACCCACCTTATCTCAGGCTGAAAAGCGTTTTTACGCATTGTGCCATAACTTTTCAGGGAAGCTTCAGAACATGAAATTTTAACCTCCCACTATAGCAGAAAGGGTCTTTCTAGTAGGTGCACATCAAATCTAAGCTCTCTGAAGTGTTTTTCGAAAGTTATCAACACTTTTATGTTTGGCGTTCCGAAACCCACCTTATCTCAGGCTGAAAAGCGTTTTTGTGCATTGTGCCATAACTTTTCAGGAAAGCTTCAGAACATGAAATTTTAACCTCCCACTATAGCAGAAAGGGTCTTTCTAGTAGGTGCACATCAAATCTAAGCTCTCTGAAGTGTTTTTCGAAAGTTATCAACACTTTTATGTTTGGCGTTCCGAAACCCACCTTATCTCAGGCTGAAAAGCGTTTTTGTGCATTGTGCCATAACTTTTCAGGGAAGCTTCAGAACATGAAATTTTAACCTCCCACTATAGCAGAAAGGGTCTTTCGAGTAGTTGCACATCAAATCTAAACTGTCTGAAGTGTTTTTCCAAAGTCATTAACACTTTTATGTTTGGCGTTCCGAAACCCACCTTATCTCAGGCTGAAAAGCGTTTTTGTGCATTGTGCCATAACTTTTCAGGGAAGCTTCAGAACATGAAATTTTAACCTCCCACTATAGCAGAAAGGGTCTTTCTAGTAGTTGCACATCAAATCTAAACTGTCTGAGGTGTTTTTCCAAAGTTATCAACACTTTTATGTTTGGCGTTCCGAAACCCACCTTATCTCAGGCTGAAAAGCGTTTTTACGCATTGTGCCATAACTTTTCAGGGAAGCTTCAGAACATGAAATTTTAACCTCCCACTATAGCAGAAAGGGTCTTTCTAGTAGGTACACATCAAATCTAAGCTGTCTGAAGTGTTTTTCGAAAGTTATCAACACTTTTTGTTTGGCGTTCCGAAACCCACCTTATCTCAGGCTGAAAAGCGTTTTTGTGCATTGTGCCATAACTTTTCAGGGAAGCTTCAGAACATGAAATTTTAACCTCCCACTATAGCAGAAAGGGTCTTTCTAGTAGTTGCACATCAAATCTAAACTGTCTGAAGTGTTTTTCCAAAGTTATTAACACTTTTATGTTTGGCGTTCCGAAACCCACCTTATCTCAGGCTGAAAAGCGTTTTTGTGCATTGTGCCATAACTTTTCAGGGAAGCTTCAGAACATGAAATTTTAACCTCCCACTATAGCAGAAAGGGTCTTTCTAGTAGGTGCACATCAAATCTAAGCTGTCTGAAGTGTTTTTCAAAAGTTATCAACACTTTTATGTTTGGCGTTCCGAAACCCACCTTATCTCAGGCTGAAAAGCGTTTTTGTGCATTGTGCCATAACTTTTCAGGAAAGCTTCAGAACATGAAATTTTAACCTCCCACTATAGCAGAAAGGGTCTTTCTAGTAGTTGCACATCAAATCTAAACTGTCTGAAGTGTTTTTCCAAAGTTATCAACACTTTTATGTTTGGCGTTCCGAAACCCACCTTATCTCAGGCTGAAAAGCGTTTTTACGCATTGTGCCATAACTTTTCAGGGAAGCTTCAGAACATGAAATTTTAACCTCCCACTATAGCAGAAAGGGTCTTTCTAGTAGTTGCACATCAAATCTAAACTGTCTGAAGTGTTTTTGCAAAGTTATTAACACTTTTATGTTTGGCGTTCCGAAACCCACCTTATCTCAGGCTGAAAAGCGTTTTTGTGCATTGTGCCATAACTTTTCAGGGAAGCTTCAGAACATGAAATTTTAACCTCCCACTATAGCAGAAAGGGTCTTTCTAGTAGTTGCACATCAAATCTAAACTGTCTGAAGTGTTTTTCCAAAGTTATCAACACTTTTATGTTTGGCGTTCCGAAACCCACCTTATCTCAGGCTGAAAAGCGTTTTTGTGCATTGTGCCATAACTTTTCAGGGAAGCTTCAGAACATGAAATTTTAACCTCCCACTACAGCAGAAAGGGTCTTTCTAGTAGTTGCACATCAAATCTAAGCTGTCTGAAGTGTTTTTCCAAAGTTATCAACACTTTTATGTTTGGCGTTCCGAAACCCACCTTATCTCAGGCTGAAAAGCGTTTTTACGCATTGTGCCATAACTTTTCAGGGAAGCTTCAGAACATGAAATTTTCACCTCCCACTATAGCAGAAAGGGTCTTTCTAGTAGGTGCACATCAAATCTAAGCTCTCTGAAGTGTTTTTCGAAAGTTATCAACACTTTTATGTTTGGCGTTCCGAAACCCACCTTATCTCAGGCTGAAAAGCGTTTTTGTGCATTGTGCCATAACTTTTCAGGAAAGCTTCAGAACATGAAATTTTAACCTCCCACTATAGCTGAAAGGGTCTTTCTAGTAGTTGCACATCAAATCTAAACTGTCTGAAGTGTTTTTCCAAAGTTATTAACACTTTTATGTTTGGCGTTCCGAAACCCACCTTATCTCAGGCTGAAAAGCGTTTTTGTGCATTGTGCCATAACTTTTCAGGGAAGCTTCAGAACATGAAATTTTAACCTCCCACTATAGCAGAAAGGGTCTTTCTAGTAGTTGCACATCAAATCTAAACTGTCTGAAGTGTTTTTCCAAAGTTATCAACACTTTTATGTTTGGCGTTCCGAAACCCCCCTTATCTCAGGCTGAAAAGCGTTTTTACGCATTGTGCCATAACTTTTCAGGGAAGCTTCAGAACATGAAATTTTAACCTCCCACTATAGCAGAAAGGGTCTTTCTAGTAGGTGCACATCAAATCTAAGCTATCTGAAGTGTTTTTCGAAAGTTATCAACACTTTTATGTTTGGCGTTCCGAAACCCACCTTATCTCAGGCTGAAAAGCGTTTTTGTGCATTGTGCCATAACTTTTCAGGGAAGCTTCAGAACATGAAATTTTAACCTCCCACTATAGCAGAAAGGGTCTTTCTAGTAGTTGCACATCAAATCTAAACTGTCTGAAGTGTTTTTCCAAAGTTATTAACACTTTTATGTTTGGCGTTCCGAAACCCACCTTATCTCAGGCTGAAAAGCGTTTTTGTTTCATTGTGCCATAACTTTTCAGGGAAGCTTCAGAACATGAAATTTTAACCTCCCACTATAGCAGAAAGGGTCTTTCTAGTAGTTGCACATCAAATCTAAACTGTCTGAAGTGTTTTTCCAAAGTTATTAACACTTTTATGTTTGGCGTTCCGAAACCCACCTTATCTCAGGCTGAAAAGCGTTTTTGTGCATTGTGCCATAACTTTTCAGGGAAGCTTCAGAACATGAAATTTTAACCTCCCACTATAGCAGAAAGGGTCTTTCTAGTAGGTGCACATCAAATCTAAACTGTCTGAAGTGTTTTTCCAAAGTTATCAACACTTTTATGTTTGGCGTTCCGAAACCCACCTTATCTCAGGCTGAAAAGCGTTTTTGTGCATTGTGCCATAACTTTTCAGGGAAGCTTCAGAACATGAAATTTTAACCTCCCACTATAGCAGAAAGGGTCTTTCTAGTAGTTGCACATCAAATCTAAGCTGTCTGAAGTGTTTTTCAAAAGTTATCAACACTTTTATGTTTGGCGTTCCGAAACCCACCTTATCTCAGGCTGAAAAGCGTTTTTGTGCATTGTGCCATAACTTTTCAGGAAAGCTTCAGAACATGAAATTTTAACCTCCCACTATAGCAGAAAGGGTCTTTCTAGTAGGTGCACATCAAATCTAAGCTCTCTGAAGTGTTTTTCGAAAGTTATCAACACTTTTATGTTTGGCGTTCCGAAACCCACCTTATCTCAGGCTGAAAAGCGTTTTTGTGCATTGTGCCATAACTTTTCAGGGAAGCTTCAGAACATGAAATTTTAAACTCCCACTATAGCAGAAAGGGTCTTTCTAGTAGTTGCACATCAAATCTAAACTGTCTGAAGTGTTTTTCCAAAATTATTAACACTTTTATGTTTGGCGTTCCGAAACCCACCTTATCTCAGGCTGAAAAGCGTTTTTGTGCATTGTGCCATAACTTTTCAGGGAAGCTTCAGAACATGAAATTTTAACCTCCCACTATAGCAGAAAGGGTCTTTCTAGTAGTTGCACATCAAATCTAAACTGTCTGAAGTGTTTTTCCAAAGTTATCAACACTTTTATGTTTGGCGTTCCGAAACCCACCTTATCTCAGGCTGAAAAGCGTTTTTACGCATTGTGCCATAACTTTTGAGGGAAGCTTCAGAACATGAAATTTTAACCTCCCACTATAGCAGAAAGGGTCTTTCTAGTAGGTGCACATCAAATCTAAGCTGTCTGAAGTGTTTTTCGAAAGTTATCAACACTTTTATGTTTGGCGTTCCGAAACCCACCTTATCTCAGGCTGAAAAGCGTTTTTGTGCATTGTGCCATAACTTTTCAGGGAAGCTTCAGAACATGAAATTTTAACCTCCCACTATAGCAGAAAGGGTCTTTCTAGTAGTTGCACATCAAATCTAAACTGTCTGAAGTGTTTTTCCAAAGTTATTAACACTTTTATGTTTGGCGTTCCGAAACCCACCTTATCTCAGGCTGAAAAGCGTTTTTGTGCATTGTGCCATAACTTTTCAGGGAAGCTTCAGAACATGAAATTTTAACCTCCCACTATAGCAGAAAGGGTCTTTCTAGTAGTTGCACATCAAATCTAAACTGTCTGAAGTGTTTTTCCAAAGTTATTAACACTTTTATGTTTGGCGTTCCGAAACCCACCTTATCTCAGGCTGAAAAGCGTTTTTGTGCATTGTGCCATAACTTTTCAGGGAAGCTTCAGAACATGAAATTTTAACCTCCCACTATAGCAGAAAGGGTCTTTCTAGTAGTTGCACATCAAATCTAAACTGTCTGAAGTGTTTTTCCAAAGTTATCAACACTTTTATGTTTGGCGTTCCGAAACCCACCTTATCTCAGGCTGAAAAGCGTTTTTACGCATTGTGCCATAACTTTTCAGGGAAGCTTCAGAACATGAGATTTTAACCTCCCACTATAGCAGAAAGGGTCTTTCTAGTATGTGCACATCAAATCTAAGCTGTCTGAAGTGTTTTTCGAAAGTTATTAACACTTTTATGTTTGGCGTTCCGAAACCCACCTTATCTCAGGCTGAAAAGCGTTTTTGTGCATTGTGCCATAACTTTTCAGGGAAGCTTCAGAACATGAAATTTTAACCTCCCACTATAGCAGAAAGGGTCTTTCTAGTAGTTGCACATCAAATCTAAGCTGTCTGAAGTGTTTTTCAAAAGTTATCAACACTTTTATGTTTGGCGTTCCGAAACCCACCTTATCTCAGGCTGAAAAGCGTTTTTGTGCATTGTGCCATAACTTTTCAGGAAAGCTTCAGAACATAAAATTTTACCCTCCCACTATAGCAGAAAGGGTCTTTCTAGTAGTTGCACATCAAATCTAAACTGTCTGAAGTGTTTTTCCAAAGTTATCAACACTTTTATGTTTGGCGTTCCGAAACCCACCTTATCTCAGGCTGAAAAGCGTTTTTACGCATTGTGCCATAACTTTTCAGGGAAGCTTCAGAACATGAAATTTTAACCTCCCACTATAGCAGAAAGGGTCTTTCTAGTAGGTGCACATCAAATCTAAGCTCTCTGAAGTGTTTTTCGAAAGTTATCAACACTTTTATGTTTGGCGTTCCGAAACCCACCTTATCTCAGGCTGAAAAGCGTTTTTGTGCATTGTGCCATAACTTTTCAGGAAAGCTTCAGAACATGAAATTTTAACCTCCCACTATAGCAGAAAGGGTCTTTCTAGTAGGTGCACATCAAATCTAAGCTCTCTGAAGTGTTTTTCGAAAGTTATCAACACTTTTATGTTTGGCGTTCCGAAACCCACCTTATCTCAGGCTGAAAAGCGTTTTTGTGCATTGTGCCATAACTTTTCAGGGAAGCTTCAGAACATGAAATTTTAACCTCCCACTATAGCAGAAAGGGTCTTTCGAGTAGTTGCACATCAAATCTAAACTGTCTGAAGTGTTTTTCCAAAGTCATTAACACTTTTATGTTTGGCGTTCCGAAACCCACCTTATCTCAGGCTGAAAAGCGTTTTTGTGCATTGTGCCATAACTTTTCAGGGAAGCTTCAGAACATGAAATTTTAACCTCCCACTATAGCAGAAAGGGTCTTTCTAGTAGTTGCACATCAAATCTAAACTGTCTGAAGTGTTTTTCCAAAGTTATTAACACTTTTATGTTTGGCGTTCCGAAACCCACCTTATCTCAGGCTGAAAAGCGTTTTTGTGCATTGTGCCATAACTTTTCAGGGAAGCTTCAGAACATGAAGTTTTAACCTCCCACTATAGCAGAAAGGGTCTTTCTAGTAGGTGCACATCAAATCTAAGCTCTCTGAAGTGTTTTTCGAAAGTTATCAACACTTTTATGTTTGGCGTTCCGAAACCCACCTTATCTCAGGCTGAAAAGCGTTTTTGTGCATTGTGCCATAACTTTTCAGGAAAAATTCAGAACATGAAATTTTAACCTCCCACTATAGCAGAAAGGGTCTTTCTAGTAGTTGCACATCAAATCTAAACTGTCTGAAGTGTTTTTCCAAAGTTATCAACACTTTTATGTTTGGCGTTCCGAAACCCACCTTATCTCAGGCTGAAAAGCGTTTTTACGCATTGTGCCATAACTTTTCAGGGAAGCTTCAGAACATGAAATTTTAACCTCCCACTATAGCAGAAAGGGTCTTTCTAGTAGGTGCACATCAAATCTAAACTGTCTGAAGTGTTTTTCGAAAGTTATCAACACTTTTATGTTTGGCGTTCCGAAACCCACCTTATCTCAGGCTGAAAAGCGTTTTTGTGCATTGTGCCATAACTTTTCAGGGAAGCTTCAGAACATGAAATTTTAACCTCCCACTATAGCAGAAAGGGTCTTTCTAGTAGTTGCACATCAAATCTAAGCTGTCTGAAGTGTTTTTCAAAAGTTATCAACACTTTTATGTTTGGCGTTCCGAAACCCACCTTATCTCAGGCTGAAAAGCGTTTTTGTGCATTGTGCCATAACTTTTCAGGAAAGCTTCAGAACATGAAATTTTAACCTCCCACTATAGCAGAAAGGGTCTTTCTAGTAGGTGCACATCAAATCTAAGCTCTCTGAAGTATTTTTCGAAAGTTATCAACACTTTTATGTTTGGCGTTCCGAAACCCACCTTATCTCAGGCTGAAAAGCGTTTTTGTGCATTGTGCCATAACTTTTCAGGGAAGCTTCAGAACATGAAATTTTAACCTCCCACTATAGCAGAAAGGGTCTTTCTAGTAGTTGCACATCAAATCTAAACTGTCTGAAGTGTTTTTCCAAAGTTATTAACACTTTTATGTTTGGCGTTCCGAAACCCACCTTATCTCGGGCTGAAAAGCGTTTTTGTGCATTGTGCCATAACTTTTCAGGGAAGCTTCAGAACATGAAATTTTAACCTCCCACTATAGCAGAAAGGGTCTTTCTAGTAGTTGCACATCAAATCTAAACTGTCTGAAGTGTTTTTCCAAAGTTATCAACACTTTTATGTTTGGCGTTCCGAAACCCACCTTATCTCAGGCTGAAAAGCGTTTTTACGCATTGTGCCATAACTTTTCAGGGAAGCTTCAGAACATGAAATTTTAACCTCCCACTATAGCAGAAAGGGTCTTTCTAGTAGGTGCACATCAAATCTAAGCTGTCTGAAGTGTTTTTCGAAAGTTATCAACACTTTTTGTTTGGCGTTCCGAAACCCACCTTATCTCAGGCTGAAAAGCGTTTTTGTGCATTGTGCCATAACTTTTCAGGGAAGCTTCAGAACATGAAATTTTAACCTCCCACTATAGCAGAAAGGGTCTTTCTAGTAGTTGCACATCAAATCTAAACTGTCTGAAGTGTTTTTCCAAAGTTATTAACACTTTTATGTTTGGCGTTCCGAAACCCACCTTATCTCAGGCTGAAAAGCGTTTTTGTGCATTGTGCCATAACTTTTCAGGGAAGCTTCAGAACATGAAATTTTAACCTCCCACTATAGCAGAAAGGGTCTTTCTAGTAGTTGCACATCAAATCTAAACTGTCTGAAGTGTTTTTCCAAAGTTATTAACACTTTTATGTTTGGCGTTCCGAAACCCACCTTATCTCAGGCTGAAAAGCGTTTTTGTGCATTGTGCCATAACTTTTCAGGGAAGCTTCAGAACATGAAATTTTAACCTCCCACTATAGCAGAAAGGGTCTTTCTAGTAGTTGCACATCAAATCTAAGCTGTCTGAAGTGTTTTTCAAAAGTTATCAACACTTTTATGTTTGGCGTTCCGAAACCCACCTTATCTCAGGCTGAAAAGCGTTTTTGTGCATTGTGCCATAACTTTTCAGGAAAGCTTCAGAACATGAAATTTTACCCTCCCACTATAGCAGAAAGGGTCTTTCTAGTAGTTGCACATCAAATCTAAACTGTCTGAAGTGTTTTTCCAAAGTTATCAACACTTTTATGTTTGGCGTTCCGAAACCCACCTTATCTCAGGCTGAAAAGCGTTTTTACGCATTGTGCCATAACTTTTCAGGGAAGCTTCAGAACATGAAATTTTAACCTCCCACTATAGCAGAAAGGGTCTTTCTAGTAGGTGCACATCAAATCTAAGCTCTCTGAAGTGTTTTTCGAAAGTTATCAACACTTTTATGTTTGGCGTTCCGAAACCCACCTTATCTCAGGCTGAAAAGCGTTTTTGTGCATTGTGCCATAACTTTTCAGGAAAGCTTCAGAACATGAAATTTTAACCTCCCACTATAGCAGAAAGGGTCTTTCTAGTAGTTGCACACCAAATCTAAACTGTCTAAAGTGTTTTTCCAAAGTTATCAACACTTTTATGTTTGGCGTTCCGAAACCCACCTTATCTCAGGCTGAAAAGCGTTTTTGTGCATTGTGCCATAACTTTTCAGGGAAGCTTCAGAACATGAAATTTTAACCTCCCACTATAGCAGAAAGGGTCTTTCTAGTAGTTGCACATCAAATCTAAACTGTCTGAAGTGTTTTTCCAAAGTTATTAACACTTTTATGTTTGGCGTTCCGAAACCCACCTTATCTCAGGCTGAAAAGCGTTTTTGTGCATTGTGCCATAACTTTTCAGGGAAGCTTCAGAACATGAAATTTTAACCTCCCACTATAGCAGAAAGGGTCTTTCTAGTAGTTGCACATCAAATCTAAACTGTCTGAAGTGTTTTTCCAAAGTTATCAACACTTTTATGTTTGGCGTTCCGAAACCCACCTTATCTCAGGCTGAAAAGCGTTTTTACGCATTGTGCCATAACTTTTCAGGGAAGCTTCAGAACATGAAATTTTAACCTCCCACTATAGCAGAAAGGGTCTTTCTAGTAGGTGCGCATCAAATCTAAGCTGTCTGAAGTGTTTTTCGAAAGTTATATACATTTTTATGTTTGGCGTTCCGAAACCCACCTTATCTCAGGCTGAAAAGCGTTTTTGTGCATTGTGCCATAACTTTTCAGGGAAGCTTCAGAACATGAAATTTTAACCTCCCACTATAGCAGAAAGGGTCTTTCTAGTAGTTACACATCAAATCTAAACTGTCTGAAGTGTTTTTCCAAAGTTATTAACACTTTTATGTTTGGCGTTCCGAAACCCACCTTATCTCAGGCTGAAAAGCGTTTTTACGCATTGTGCCATAACTTTTCAGGGAAGCTTCAGAACATGAAATTTTAACCTCCCACTATAGCAGAAAGGGTCTTTCTAGCAGGTGCACATCAAATCTAAGCTGTCTGAAGTGTTTTTCGAAAGTTATCAACACTTTTATGTTTGGCGTTCCGAAACCCACCTTATCTCAGGCTGAAAAGCGTTTTTGTGCATTGTGCCATAACTTTTCAGGGAAGCTTCAGAACATGAAATTTTAACCTCCCACTATAGCAGAAAGGGTCTTTCTAGTAGTTGCACATCAAATCTAAGCTGTCTGAAGTGTTTTTCAAAAGTTATCAACACTTTTATGTTTGGCGTTCCGAAACCCACCTTATCTCAGGCTGAAAAGCGTTTTTGTGCATTGTGCCATAACTTTTCAGGAAAGCTTCAGAACATGAAATTTTAACCTCCCACTATAGCAGAAAGGGTCTTTCTAGTAGTTGCACATCAAATCTAAACTGTCTGAAGTGTTTTTCCAAAGTTATCAACACTTTTATGTTTGGCGTTCCGAAACCCACCTTATCTCAGGCTGAAAAGCGTTTTTGTGCATTGTGCCATAACTTTTCAGGGAAGCTTCAGAACATGAAATTTTAACCTCCCACTATAGCAGAAAGGGTCTTTCTAGTAGTTGCACATCAAATCTAAACTGTCTGAAGTGTTTTTCCAAAGTTATCAACACTTTTATGTTTGGCGTTCCGAAACCCACCTTATCTCAGGCTGAAAAGCGTTTTTACGCATTGTGCCATAACTTTTCAGGGAAGCTTCAGAACATGAAATTTTAACCTCCCACTATAGCAGAAAGGGTCTTTCTAGTAGGTGCACATCAAATCTAAGCTGTCTGAAGTGTTTTCGAAAGTTATCAACACTTTTATGTTTGGCGTTCCGAAACCCACCTTATCTCAGGCTGAAAAGCGTTTTTGTGCATTGTGCCATAACTTTTCAGGGAAGCTTCAGAACATGAAATTTTAACCTCCCACTATAGCAGAAAGGGTCTTTCTAGTAGTTGCACATCAAATCTAAGCAGTCTGAAGTGTTTTTCAAAAGTTATCAACACTTTTATGTTTGGCGTTCCGAAACCCACCTTATCTCAGGCTGAAAAGCGTTTTTACGGATTGTGCCATAACTTTTCAGGGAAGCTTCAGAACATGAAATTTTAACCTCCCACTATAGCAGAAAGGGTCTTTCTAGTAGGTGCACATCAAATCTAAGCTCTCTGAAGTGTTTTTCGAAAGTTATCAACACTTTTATGTTTGGCGTTCCGAAACCCACCTTATCTCAGGCTGAAAAGCGTTTTTGTGCATTGTGCCATAACTTTTCAGGGAAGCTTCAGAACATGAAATTTTAACCTCCCACTATAGCAGAAAGGGTCTTTCTAGTAGTTGCACATCAAATCTAAACTGTCTGAAGTGTTTTTCCAAAGTTATCAACACTTTTATGTTTGGCGTTCCGAAACCCACCTTATCTCAGGCTGAAAAGCGTTTTTACGCATTGTGCCATAACTTTTCAGGGAAGCTTCAGAACATGAAATTTTAACCTCCCACTATAGCAGAAAGGGTCTTTCTAGTAGGTGCACATCAAATCTAAGCTGTCTGAAGTGTTTTTCGAAAGTTATCAACACTTTTATGTTTGGCGTTCCGAAACCCACCTTATCTCAGGCTGAAAAGCGTTTTTGTGCATTGTGCCATAACTTTTCAGGGAAGCTTCAGAACATGAAATTTTAACCTCCCACTATAGCAGAAAGGGTCTTTCTAGTAGTTGCACATCAAATCTAAGCTGTCTGAAGTGTTTTTCCAAAGTTATCAACACTTTTATGTTTGGCGTTCCGAAACCCACCTTATCTCAGGCTGAAAAGCGTTTTTGTGCATTGTGCCATAACTTTTCAGGAAAGCTTCAGAACATGAAATTTTAACCTCCCACTATAGCAGAAAGGGTCTTTCTAGTAGTTGCACATCAAATCTAAACTGTCTGAAGTGTTTTTCCAAAGTTATCAACACTTTTATGTTTGGCGTTCCGAAACCCACCTTATCTCAGGCTGAAAAGCGTTTTTGTGCATTGTGCCATAACTTTTCAGGGAAGCTTCAGAACATGAAATTTTAACCTCCCACTATAGCAGAAAGGGTCTTTCTAGTAGGTGCACATCAAATCTAAGCTCTCTGAAGTGTTTTTCGAAAGTTATCAACACTTTTATGTTTGGCGTTCCGAAACCCACCTTATCTCAGGCTGAAAAGCGTTTTTGTGCATTGTGCCATAACTTTTCAGGGAAGCTTCAGAACATGAAATTTTAACCTCCCACTATAGCAGAAAGGGTCTTTCTAGTAGTTGCACATCAAATCTAAACTGTCTGAAGTGTTTTTCCAAAGTTATCAACACTTTTATGTTTGGCGTTCCGAAACCCACCTTATCTCAGGCTGAAAAGCGTTTTTACGCATTGTGCCATAACTTTTCAGGGAAGCTTCAGAACATGAAATTTTAACCTCCCACTATAGCAGAAAGGGTCTTTCTAGTAGGTGCACATCAAATCTAAGCTCTCTGAAGTGTTTTTCGAAAGTTATCAACACTTTTATGTTTGGCGTTCCGAAACCCACCTTATCTCAGGCTGAAAAGCGTTTTTGTGCATTGTGCCATAACTTTTCAGGGAAGCTTCAGAACATGAAATTTTAACCTCCCACTATAGCAGAAAGGGTCTTTCTAGTAGGTGCACATCAAATCTAAGCTGTCTGAAGTGTTTTTCGAAAGTTATCAACACTTTTATGTTTGGCGTTCCGAAACCCACCTTATCTCAGGCTGAAAAGCGTTTTTGTGCATTGTGCCATAACTTTTCAGGGAAGCTTCAGAACATGAAATTTTAACCCCCCACTATAGCAGAAAGAGTCTTTCTAGTAGTTGCACATCAAATCTAAACTGTCTGAAGTGTTTTTCCAAAGTTATTAACACTTTTATGTTTGGCGTTCCGAAACCCACCTTATCTCAGGCTGAAAAGCGTTTTTGTGCATTGTGCCATAACTTTTCAGGGAAGCTTCAGAACATGAAATTTTAACCTCCCACTATAGCAGAAAGGGTCTTTCTAGTAGTTGCACATCAAATCTAAACTGTCTGAAGTGTTTTTCCAAAGTTATCAACACTTTTATGTTTGGCGTTCCGAAACCCACCTTATCTCAGGCTGAAAAGCGTTTTTGTGCATTGTGCCATAACTTTTCAGGGAAGCTTCAGAACATGAAATTTTAACCTCCCAGTATAGCAGAAAGGGTCTTTCTAGTAGTTGCACATCAAATCTAAGCTGTCTGAAGTGTTTTTCAAAAGTTATCAACACTTTTATGTTTGGCGTTCCGAAACCCACCTTATCTCAGGCTGAAAAGCGTTTTTGTGCATTGTGCCATAACTTTTCAGGAAAGCTTCAGAACATGAAATTTTAACCTCCCACTATAGCAGAAAGGGTCTTTCTAGTAGTTGCACATCAAATCTAAACTGTCTGAAGTGTTTTTCCAAAGTTATCAACACTTTTATGTTTGGCGTTCCGAAACCCACCTTATCTCAGGCTGAAAAGCGTTTTTGTGCATTGTGCCATAACTTTTCAGGGAAGCTTCAGAACATGAAATTTTAACCTCCCACTATAGCAGAAAGGGTCTTTCTAGTAGGTGCACATCAAATCTAAGCTCTCTGAAGTGTTTTTCGAAAGTTATCAACACTTTTATGTTTGGCGTTCCGAAACCCACCTTATCTCAGGCTGAAAAGCGTTTTTGTGCATTGTGCCATAACTTTTCAGGGAAGCTTCAGAACATGAAATTTTAACCTCCCACTATAGCAGAAAGGGTCTTTCTAGTAGTTGCACATCAAATCTAAACTGTCTGAAGTGTTTTTCCAAAGTTATCAACACTTTTATGTTTGGCGTTCCGAAACCCACCTTATCTCAGGCTGAAAAGCGTTTTTACGCATTGTGCCATAACTTTTCAGGGAAGCTTCAGAACATGAAATTTTAACCTCCCACTATAGCAGAAAGGGTCTTTCTAGTAGGTCCACATCAAATCTAAGCTCTCTGAAGTGTTTTTCGAAAGTTATCAACACTTTTATGTTTGGCGTTCCGAAACCCACCTTATCTCAGGCTGAAAAGCGTTTTTGTGCATTGTGCCATAACTTTTCAGGGAAGCTTCAGAACATGAAATTTTAACCTCCCACTATAGCAGAAAGGGTTTTTCTAGTAGGTGCACATCAAATCTAAGCTGTCTGAAGTGTTTTTCGAAAGTTATCAACACTTTTATGTTTGGCGTTCCGAAACCCACCTTATCTCAGGCTGAAAAGCGTTTTTGTGCATTGTGCCATAACTTTTCAGGGAAGCTTCAGAACATGAAATTTTAACCCCCCACTATAGCAGAAAGAGTCTTTCTAGTAGTTGCACATCAAATCTAAACTGTCTGAAGTGTTTTTCCAAAGTTATTAACACTTTTATGTTTGGCGTTCCGAAACCCACCTTATCTCAGGCTGAAAAGCGTTTTTGTGCATTGTGCCATAACTTTTCAGGGAAGCTTCAGAACATGAAATTTTAACCTCCCACTATAGCAGAAAGGGTCTTTCTAGTAGTTGCACATCAAATCTAAACTGTCTGAAGTGTTTTTCCAAAGTTATCAACACTTTTATGTTTGGCGTTCCGAAACCCACCTTATCTCAGGCTGAAAAGCGTTTTTGTGCATTGTGCCATAACTTTTCAGGGAAGCTTCAGAACATGAAATTTTAACCTCCCACTATAGCAGAAAGGGTCTTTCTAGTAGGTGCACATCAAATCTAAGCTCTCTGAAGTGTTTTTCGAAAGTTATCAACACTTTTATGTTTGGCGTTCCGAAACCCACCTTATCTCAGGCTGAAAAGCGTTTTTGTGCATTGTGCCATAACTTTTCAGGGAAGCTTCAGAACATGAAATTTTAACCTCCCACTATAGCAGAAAGGGTCTTTCTAGTAGTTGCACATCAAATCTAAACTGTCTGAAGTGTTTTTCCAAAGTTATCAACACTTTTATGTTTGGCGTTCCGAAACCCACCTTATCTCAGGCTGAAAAGCGTTTTTACGCATTGTGCCATAACTTTTCAGGGAAGCTTCAGAACATGAAATTTTAACCTCCCACTATAGCAGAAAGGGTCTTTCTAGTAGGTGCACATCAAATCTAAGCTCTCTGAAGTGTTTTTCGAAAGTTATCAACACTTTTATGTTTGGCGTTCCGAAACCCACCTTATCTCAGGCTGAAAAGCGTTTTTGTGCATTGTGCCATAACTTTTCAGGGAAGCTTTAGAACATGAAATTTTAACCTCCCACTATAGCAGAAAGGGTCTTTCTAGTAGGTGCACATCAAATCTAAGCTGTCTGAAGTGTTTTTCGAAAGTTATCAACACTTTTATGTTTGGCGTTCCGAAACCCACCTTATCTCAGGCTGAAAAGCGTTTTTGTGCATTGTGCCATAACTTTTCAGGGAAGCTTCAGAACATGAAATTTTAACCCCCCACTAAAGCAGAAAGAGTCTTTCTAGTAGTTGCACATCAAATCTAAACTGTCTGAAGTGTTTTTCCAAAGTTATTAACACTTTTATGTTTGGCGTTCCGAAACCCACCTTATCTCAGGCTGAAAAGCGTTTTTGTGCATTGTGCCATAACTTTTCAGGGAAGCTTCAGAACATGAAATTTTAACCTCCCACTATAGCAGAAAGGGTCTTTCTAGTAGTTGCACATCAAATCTAAACTGTCTGAAGTGTTTTTCCAAAGTTATTAACACTTTTATGTTTGGCGTTCCGAAACCCACCTTATCTCAGGCTGAAAAGCGTTTTTGTGCATTGTGCCATAACTTTTCAGGAAAGCTTCAGAACATGAAATTTTAACCTCCCACTATAGCAGAAAGGGTCTTTCTAGTAGTTGCACATCAAATCTAAACTGTCTGAAGTGTTTTTCCAAAGTTATCAACACTTTTATGTTTGGCGTTCCGAAACCCACCTTATCTCAGGCTGAAAAGCGTTTTTGTGCATTGTGCCATAACTTTTCAGGGAAGCTTCAGAACATGAAATTTTAACCTCCCACTATAGCAGAAAGGGTCTTTCTAGTAGGTGCACATCAAATCTAAGCTCTCTGAAGTGTTTTTCGAAAGTTATCAACACTTTTATGTTTGGCCTTCCGAAACCCACCTTATCTCAGGCTGAAAAGCGTTTTTGTGCATTGTGCCATAACTTTTCAGGGAAGCTTCAGAACATGAAATTTTAACCTCCCACTATAGCAGAAAGGGTCTTTCTAGTAGTTGCACATCAAATCTAAACTGTCTGAAGTGTTTTTCCAAAGTTATCAACACTTTTATGTTTGGCGTTCCGAAACCCACCTTATCTCAGGCTGAAAAGCGTTTTTACGCATTGTGCCATAACTTTTCAGGGAAGCTTCAGAACATGAAATTTTAACCTCCCACTATAGCAGAAAGGGTCTTTCTAGTAGGTGCACATCAAATCTAAGCTCTCTGAAGTGTTTTTCGAAAGTTATCAACACTTTTATGTTTGGCGTTCCGAAACCCACCTTATCTCAGGCTGAAAAGCGTTTTTGTGCATTGTGCCATAACTTTTCAGGGAAGCTTTAGAACATGAAATTTTAACCTCCCACTATAGCAGAAAGGGTCTTTCTAGTAGGTGCACATCAAATCTAAGCTGTCTGAAGTGTTTTTCGAAAGTTATCAACACTTTTATGTTTGGCGTTCCGAAACCCACCTTATCTCAGGCTGAAAAGCGTTTTTGTGCATTGTGCCATAACTTTTCAGGGAAGCTTCAGAACATGAAATTTTAACCCCCCACTATAGCAGAAAGGGTCTTTCTAGTAGTTGCACATCAAATCTAAACTGTCTGAAGTGTTTTTCCAAAGTTATTAACACTTTTATGTTTGGCGTTCCGAAACCCACCTTATCTCAGGCTGAAAAGCGTTTTTGTGCATTGTGCCATAACTTTTCAGGGAAGCTTCAGAACATGAAATTTTAACCTCCCACTATAGCAGAAAGGGTCTTTCTAGTAGTTGCACATCAAATCTAAACTGTCTGAAGTGTTTTTCCAAAGTTATTAACACTTTTATGTTTGGCGTTCCGAAACCCACCTTATCTCAGGCTGAAAAGCGTTTTTGTGCATTGTGCCATAACTTTTCAGGAAAGCTTCAGAACATGAAATTTTAACCTCCCACTATAGCAGAAAGGGTCTTTCTAGTAGTTGCACATCAAATCTAAACTGTCTGAAGTGTTTTTCCAAAGTTATCAACACTTTTATGTTTGGCGTTCCGAAACCCACCTTATCTCAGGCTGAAAAGCGTTTTTGTGCATTGTGCCATAACTTTTCAGGGAAGCTTCAGAACAAGAAATTTTAACCTCCCACTATAGCAGAAAGGGTCTTTCTAGTAGGTGCACATCAAATCTAAGCTCTCTGAAGTGTTTTTCGAAAGTTATCAACACTTTTATGTTTGGCGTTCCGAAACCCACCTTATCTCAGGCTGAAAAGCGTTTTTGTGCATTGTGCCATAACTTTTCAGGGAAGCTTCAGAACATGAAATTTTAACCTCCCACTATAGCAGAAAGGGTCTTTCTAGTAGTTGCACATCAAATCTAATCTGTCTGAAGTGTTTTTCCAAAGTTATCAACACTTTTATGTTTGGCGTTCCGAAACCCACCTTATCTCAGGCTGAAAAGCGTTTTTACGCATTGTGCCATAACTTTTCAGGGAAGCTTCAGAACATGAAATTTTAACCTCCCACTATAGCAGAAAGGGTCTTTCTAGTAGGTGCACATCAAATCTAAGCTCTCTGAAGTGTTTTTCGAAAGTTATCAACACTTTTATGTTTGGCGTTCCGAAACCCACCTTATCTCAGGCTGAAAAGCGTTTTTGTGCATTGTGCCATAACTTTTCAGGGAAGCTTCAGAACATGAAATTTTAACCTCCCACTATAGCAGAAAGGGTCTTTCTAGTAGGTGCACATCAAATCTAAGCTGTCTGAAGTGTTTTTCGAAAGTTATCAACACTTTTATGTTTGGCGTTCCGAAACCCACCTTATCTCAGGCTGAAAAGCGTTTTTGTGCATTGTGCCATAACTTTTCAGGGAAGCTTCAGAACATGAAATTTTAACCCCCCACTATAGCAGAAAGAGTCTTTCTAGTAGTTGCACATCAAATCTAAACTGTCTGAAGTGTTTTTCCAAAGTTATTAACACTTTTATGTTTGGCGTTCCGAAACCCACCTTATCTCAGGCTGAAAAGCGTTTTTGTGCATTGTGCCATAACTTTTCAGGGAAGCTTCAGAACATGAAATTTTAACCTCCCACTATAGCAGAAAGGGTCTTTCTAGTAGTTGCACATCAAATCTAAACTGTCTGAAGTGTTTTTCCAAAGTTATTAACACTTTTATGTTTGGCGTTCCGAAACCCACCTTATCTCAGGCTGAAAAGCGTTTTTGTGCATTGTGCCATAACTTTTCAGGAAAGCTTCAGAACATGAAATTTTAACCTCCCACTATAGCAGAAAGGGTCTTTCTCGTAGTTGCACATCAAATCTAAACTGTCTGAAGTGTTTTTCCAAAGTTATCAACACTTTTATGTTTGGCGTTCCGAAACCCACCTTATCTCAGGCTGAAAAGCGTTTTTACGCATTGTGCCATAACTTTTCAGGGAAGCTTCAGAACATGAAATTTTAACCTCCCACTATAGCAGAAAGGGTCTTTCTAGTAGGTGCACATCAAATCTAAGCTCTCTGAAGTGTTTTTCGAAAGTTATCAACACTTTTATGTTTGGCGTTCCGAAACCCACCTTATCTCAGGCTGAAAAGCGTTTTTGTGCATTGTGCCATAACTTTTCAGGGAAGCTTCAGAACATGAAATTTTAACCTCCCACTATAGCAGAAAGGGTCTTTCTAGTAGGTGCACATCAAATCTAAGCTGTCTGAAGTGTTTTTCGAAAGTTATCAACACTTTTATGTTTGGCGTTCCGAAACCCACCTTATCTCAGGCTGAAAAGCGTTTTTGTGCATTGTGCCATAACTTTTCAGGGAAGCTTCAGAACATGAAATTTTAACCCCCCACTATAGCAGAAAGAGTCTTTCTAGTAGTTGCACATCAAATCTAAACTGTCTGAAGTGTTTTTCCAAAGTTATTAACACTTTTATGTTTGGCGTTCCGAAACCCACCTTATCTCAGGCTGAAAAGCGTTTTTGTGCATTGTGCCATAACTTTTCAGGAAAGCTTCAGAACATGAAATTTTAACCTCCCACTATAGCAGAAAGGGTCTTTCTAGTAGTTGCACATCAAATCTAAACTGTCTGAAGTGTTTTTCCAAAGTTATCAACACTTTTATGTTTGGCGTTCCGAAACCCACCTTATCTCAGGCTGAAAAGCGTTTTTGTGCATTGTGCCATAACTTTTCAGGGAAGCTTCAGAACATGAAATTTTAACCTCCCACTATAGCAGAAAGGGTCTTTCTAGTAGGTGCACATCAAATCTAAGTTCTCTGAAGTGTTTTTCGAAAGTTATCAACACTTTTATGTTTGGCGTTCCGAAACCCACCTTATCTCAGGCTGAAAAGCGTTTTTGTGCATTGTGCCATAACTTTTCAGGGAAGCTTCAGAACATGAAATTTTAACCTCCCACTATAGCAGAAAGGGTCTTTCTAGTAGTTGCACATCAAATCTAAACTGTCTGAAGTGTTTTTCCAAAGTTATCAACACTTTTATGTTTGGCGTTCCGAAACCCACCTTATCTCAGGCTGAAAAGCGTTTTTACGCATTGTGCCATAACTTTTCAGGGAAGCTTCAGAACATGAAATTTTAACCTCCCACTATAGCAGAAAGGGTCTTTCTAGTAGGTGCACATCAAATCTAAGCTCTCTGAAGTGTTTTTCGAAAGTTATCAACACTTTTATGTTTGGCGTTCCGAAACCCACCTTATCTCAGGCTGAAAAGCGTTTTTGTGCATTGTGCCATAACTTTTCAGGGAAGCTTCAGAACATGAAATTTTAACCTCCCACTATAGCAGAAAGGGTCTTTCTAGTAGGTGCACATCAAATCTAAGCTGTCTGAAGTGTTTTTCGAAAGTTATCAACACTTTTATGTTTGGCGTTCCGAAACCCACCTTATCTCAGGCTGAAAAGCGTTTTTGTGCATTGTGCCATAACTTTTCAGGGAAGCTTCAGAACATGAAATTTTAACCCCCCACTATAGCAGAAAGAGTCTTTCTAGTAGTTGCACATCAAATCTAAACTGTCTGAAGTGTTTTTCCAAAGTTATTAACACTTTTATGTTTGGCGTTCCGAAACCCACCTTATCTCAGGCTGAAAAGCGTTTTTGTGCATTGTGCCATAACTTTTCAGGGAAGCTTCAGAACATGAAATTTTAACCTCCCACTATAGCAGAAAGGGTCTTTCTAGTAGGTGCACATCAAATCTAAGCTCTCTGAAGTGTTTTTCGAAAGTTATCAACACTTTTATGTTTGGCGTTCCGAAACCCACCTTATCTCAGGCTGAAAAGCGTTTTTGTGCATTGTGCCATAACTTTTCAGGGAAGCTTCAGAACATGAAATTTTAACCTCCCACTATAGCAGAAAGGGTCTTTCTAGTAGTTGCACATCAAATCTAAACTGTCTGAAGTGTTTTTCCAAAGTTATCAACACTTTTATGTTTGGCGTTCCGAAACCCACCTTATCTCAGGCTGAAAAGCGTTTTTACGCATTGTGCCATAACTTTTCAGGGAAGCTTCAGAACATGAAATTTTAACCTCCCACTATAGCAGAAAGGGTCTTTCTAGTAGGTGCACATCAAATCTAAGCTCTCTGAAGTGTTTTTCGAAAGTTATCAACACTTTTATGTTTGGCGTTCCGAAACCCACCTTATCTCAGGCTGAAAAGCGTTTTTGTGCATTGTGCCATAACTTTTCAGGGAAGCTTCAGAACATGAAATTTTAACCTCCCACTATAGCAGAAAGGGTCTTTCTAGTAGGTGCACATCAAATCTAAGCTGTCTGAAGTGTTTTTCGAAAGTTATCAACACTTTTATGTTTGGCGTTCCGAAACCCACCTTATCTCAGGCTGAAAAGCGTTTTTGTGCATTGTGCCATAACTTTTCAGGGAAGCTTCAGAACATGAAATTTTAACCCCCCACTATAGCAGAAAGAGTCTTTCTAGTAGTTGCACATCAAATCTAAACTGTCTGAAGTGTTTTTCCAAAGTTATTAACACTTTTATGTTTGGCGTTCCGAAACCCACCTTATCTCAGGCTGAAAAGCGTTTTTGTGCATTGTGCCATAACTTTTCAGGGAAGCTTCAGAACATGAAATTTTAACCTCCCACTATAGCAGAAAGGGTCTTTCTAGTAGTTGCACATCAAATCTAAACTGTCTGAAGTGTTTTTCCAAAGTTATTAACACTTTTATGTTTGGCGTTCCGAAACCCACCTTATCTCAGGCTGAAAAGCGTTTTTGTGCATTGTGCCATAACTTTTCAGGAAAGCTTCAGAACATGAAATTTTAACCTCCCACTATAGCAGAAAGGGTCTTTCTAGTAGTTGCACATCAAATCTAAACTGTCTGAAGTGTTTTTCCAAAGTTATTAACACTTTTATGTTTGGCGTTCCGAAACCCACCTTATCTCAGGCTGAAAAGCGTTTTTGTGCATTGTGCCATAACTTTTCAGGGAAGCTTCAGAACATGAAATTTTAACCTCCCACTATAGCAGAAAGGGTCTTTCTAGTAGTTGCACATCAAATCTAAACTGTCTGAAGTGTTTTTCCAAAGTTATCAACACTTTTATGTTTGGCGTTCCGAAACCCACCTTATCTCAGGCTGAAAAGCGTTTTTACGCATTGTGCCATAACTTTTCAGGGAAGCTTCAGAACATGAAATTTTAACCTCCCACTATAGCAGAAAGGGTCTTTCTAGTAGGTGCACATCAAATCTAAGCTCTCTGAAGTGTTTTTCGAAAGTTATCAACACTTTTATGTTTGGCGTTCCGAAACCCACCTTATCTCAGGCTGAAAAGCGTTTTTGTGCATTGTGCCATAACTTTTCAGGGAAGCTTCAGAACATGAAATTTTAACCTCCCACTATAGCAGAAAGGGTCTTTCTAGTAGTTGCACATCAAATCTAAGCTGTCTGAAGTGTTTTTCAAAAGTTATCAACACTTTTATGTTTGGCTTTCCGAAACCCACCTTATCTCAGGCTGAAAAGCGTTTTTGTGCATTGTGCCATAACTTTTCAGGAAAGCTTCAGAACATGAAATTTTAACCTCCCACTATAGCAGAAAGGGTCTTTCTAGTAGGTGCACATCAAATCTAAGCTCTCTGAAGTGTTTTTCGAAAGTTATCAACACTTTTATGTTTGGCGTTCCGAAACCCACCTTATCTCAGGCTGAAGAGCGTTTTTGTGCATTGTGCCATAACTTTTCAGGGAAGCTTCAGAACATGAAATTTTAACCTCCCACTATAGCAGAAAGGGTCTTTCTAGTAGTTGCACATCAAATCTAAACTGTCTGAAGTGTTTTTCCAAAGTTATCAACACTTTTATGTTTGGCGTTCCGAAACCCACCTTATCTCAGGCTGAAAAGCGTTTTTACGCATTGTGCCATAACTTTTCAGGGAAGCTTCAGAACATGAAATTTTAACCTCCCACTATAGCAGAAAGGGTCTTTCTAGTAGTTGCACATCAAATCTAAGCTGTCTGAAGTGTTTTTCGAAAGTTATCAACACTTTTATGTTTGGCGTTCCGAAACCCACCTTATCTCAGGCTGAAAAGCGTTTTTGTGCATTGTGCCATAACTTTTCAGGGAAGCTTCAGAACATGAAATTTTAACCTCCCACTATAGCAGAAAGGGTCTTTCTAGTAGTTGCACATCAAATCTAAGCAGTCTGAAGTGTTTTTCAAAAGTTATCAACACTTTTATGTTTGGCGTTCCGAAACCCACCTTATCTCAGGCTGAAAAGCGTTTTTGTGCATTGTGCCATAACTTTTCAGGAAAGCTTCAGAACATGAAATTTTAACCTCCCACTATAGCAGAAAGGGTCTTTCTAGTAGTTGCACATCAAATCTAAACTGTCTGAAGTGTTTTTCCAAAGTTATCAACACTTTTATGTTTGGCGTTCCGAAACCCACCTTATCTCAGGCTGAAAAGCGTTTTTACGGATTGTGCCATAACTTTTCAGGGAAGCTTCAGAACATGAAATTTTAACCTCCCACTATAGCAGAAAGGGTCTTTCTAGTAGGTGCACATCAAATCTAAGCTCTCTGAAGTGTTTTTTGAAAGTTATCAACACTTTTATGTTTGGCGTTCCGAAACCCACCTTATCTCAGGCTGAAAAGCGTTTTTGTGCATTGTGCCATAACTTTTCAGGGAAGCTTCAGAACATGAAATTTTAACCTCCCACTATAGCAGAAAGGGTCTTTCTAGTAGTTGCACATCAAATCTAAACTGTCTGAAGTGTTTTTCCAAAGTTATCAACACTTTTATGTTTGGCGTTCCGAAACCCACCTTATCTCAGGCTGAAAAGCGTTTTTACGCATTGTGCCATAACTTTTCAGGGAAGCTTCAGAACATGAAATTTTAACCTCCCACTATAGCAGAAAGGGTCTTTCTAGTAGGTGCACATCAAATCTAAGCTGTCTGAAGTGTTTTTCGAAAGTTATCAACACTTTTATGTTTGGCGTTCCGAAACCCACCTTATCTCAGGCTGAAAAGCGTTTTTGTGCATTGTGCCATAACTTTTCAGGGAAGCTTCAGAACATGAAATTTTAACCTCCCACTATAGCAGAAAGGGTCTTTCTAGTAGTTGCACATCAAATCTAAGCTGTCTGAAGTGTTTTTCAAAAGTTATCAACACTTTTATGTTTGGCGTTCCGAAACCCACCTTATCTCAGGCTGAAAAGCGTTTTTGTGCATTGTGCCATAACTTTTCAGGAAAGCTTCAGAGCATGAAATTTTAACCTCCCACTATAGCAGAAAGGGTCTTTCTAGTAGTTGCACATCAAATCTAAACTGTCTGAAGTGTTTTTCCAAAGTTATCAACACTTTTATGTTTGGCGTTCCGAAACCCACCTTATCACAGGCTGAAAAGCGTTTTTGTGCATTGTGCCATAACTTTTCAGGGAAGCTTCAGAACATGAAATTTTAACCTCCCACTATAGCAGAAAGGGTCTTTCTAGTAGGTGCACATCAAATCTAAGCTCTCTGAAGTGTTTTTCGAAAGTTATCAACACTTTTATGTTTGGCGTTCCGAAACCCACCTTATCTCAGGCTGAAAAGCGTTTTTGTGCATTGTGCCATAACTTTTCAGGAAAGCTTCAGAACATGAAATTTTAACCTCCCACTATAGCAGAAAGGGTCTTTCTAGTAGTTGCACATCAAATCTAAACTGTCTGAAGTGTTTTTCCAAAGTTATTAACACTTTTATGTTTGGCGTTCCGAAACCCACCTTATCTCAGGCTGAAAAGCGTTTTTGTGCATTGTGCCATAACTTTTCAGGGAAGCTTCAGAACATGAAATTTTAACCCCCCACTATAGCAGAAAGAGTCTTTCTAGTAGTTGCACATCAAATCTAAACTGTCTGAAGTGTTTTTCCAAAGTTATTAACACTTTTATGTTTGGCGTTCCGAAACCCACCTTATCTCAGGCTGAAAAGCGTTTTTGTGCATTGTGCCATAACTTTTCAGGGAAGCTTCAGAACATGAAATTTTAACCTCCCACTATAGCAGAAAGGGTCTTTTGAGTAGTTGCACATCAAATCTAAACTGTCTGAAGTGTTTTTCCAAAGTTATTAACACTTTTATGTTTGGCGTTCCGAAACCCACCTTATCTCAGGCTGAAAAGCGTTTTTGTGCATTGTGCCATAACTTTTCAGGGAAGCTTCAGAACATGAAATTTTAACCTCCCACTATAGCAGAAAGGGTCTTTCTAGTAGTTGCACATCAAATCTAAACTGTCTGAAGTGTTTTTCCAAAGTTATCAACACTTTTATGTTTGGCGTTCCGAAACCCACCTTATCTCAGGCTGAAAAGCGTTTTTACGCATTGTGCCATAACTTTTCAGGGAAGCTTCAGAACATGAGATTTTAACCTCCCACTATAGCAGAAAGGGTCTTTCTAGTATGTGCACATCAAATCTAAGCTGTCTGAAGTGTTTTTCGAAAGTTATTAACACTTTTATGTTTGGCGTTCCGAAACCCACCTTATCTCAGGCTGAAAAGCGTTTTTGTGCATTGTGCCATAACTTTTCAGGGAAGCTTCAGAACATGAAATTTTAACCTCCCACTATAGCAGAAAGGGTCTTTCTAGTAGTTGCACATCAAATCTAAGCTGTCTGAAGTGTTTTTCAAAAGTTATCAACACTTTTATGTTTGGCGTTCCGAAACCCACCTTATCTCAGGCTGAAAAGCGTTTTTGTGCATTGTGCCATAACTTTTCAGGAAAGCTTCAGAACATAAAATTTTACGCTCCCACTATAGCAGAAAGGGTCTTTCTAGTAGTTGCACATCAAATCTAAACTGTCTGAAGTGTTTTTCCAAAGTTATCAACACTTTTATGTTTGGCGTTCCGAAACCCACCTTATCTCAGGCTGAAAAGCGTTTTTACGCATTGTGCCATAACTTTTCAGGGAAGCTTCAGAACATGAAATTTTAACCTCCCACTATAGCAGAAAGGGTCTTTCTAGTAGGTGCACATCAAATCTAAGCTCTCTGAAGTGTTTTTCGAAAGTTATCAACACTTTTATGTTTGGCGTTCCGAAACCCACCTTATCTCAGGCTGAAAAGCGTTTTTGTGCATTGTGCCATAACTTTTCAGGAAAGCTTCAGAACATGAAATTTTAACCTCCCACTATAGCAGAAAGGGTCTTTCTAGTAGTTGCACATCAAATCTAAACTGTCTGAAGTGTTTTTCGAAAGTTATCAACACTTTTATGTTTGGCGTTCCGAAACCCACCTTATCTCAGGCTGAAAAGCGTTTTTGTGCATTGTGCCATAACTTTTCAGGGAAGCTTCAGAACATGAAATTTTAACCTCCCACTATAGCAGAAAGGGTCTTTCGAGTAGTTGCACATCAAATCTAAACTGTCTGAAGTGTTTTTCCAAAGTTATTAACACTTTTATGTTTGGCGTTCCGAAACCCACCTTATCTCAGGCTGAAAAGCGTTTTTGTGCATTGTGCCATAACTTTTCAGGGAAGCTTCAGAACATGAAATTTTAACCTCCCACTATAGCAGAAAGGGTCTTTCTAGTAGTTGCACATCAAATCTAAACTGTCTGAAGTGTTTTTCCAAAGTTATCAACACTTTTATGTTTGGCGTTCCGAAACCCACCTTATCTCAGGCTGAAAAGCGTTTTTACGCATTGTGCCATAACTTTTCAGGGAAGCTTCAGAACATGAAATTTTAACCTCCCACTATAGCAGAAAGGGTCTTTCTAGTAGGTACACATCAAATCTAAGCTGTCTGAAGTGTTTTTCGAAAGTTATCAACACTTTTTGTTTGGCGTTCCGAAACCCACCTTATCTCAGGCTGAAAAGCGTTTTTGTGCATTGTGCCATAACTTTTCAGGGAAGCTTCAGAACATGAAATTTTAACCTCCCACTATAGCAGAAAGGGTCTTTCTAGTAGTTGCACATCAAATCTAAACTGTCTGAAGTGTTTTTCCAAAGTTATTAACACTTTTATGTTTGGCGTTCCGAAACCCACCTTATCTCAGGCTGAAAAGCGTTTTTGTGCATTGTGCCATAACTTTTCAGGGAAGCTTCAGAACATGAAATTTTAACCTCCCACTATAGCAGAAAGGGTCTTTCTAGTAGGTGCACATCAAATCTAAGCTCTCTGAAGTGTTTTTCGAAAGTTATCAACACTTTTATGTTTGGCGTTCCGAAACCCACCTTATCTCAGGCTGAAAAGCGTTTTTGTGCATTGTGCCATAACTTTTCAGGAAAGCTTCAGAACATGAAATTTTAACCTCCCACTATAGCAGAAAGGGTCTTTCTAGTAGTTGCACATCAAATCTAAACTGTCTGAAGTGTTTTTCCAAAGTTATCAACACTTTTATGTTTGGCGTTCCGAAACCCACCTTATCTCAGGCTGAAAAGCGTTTTTACGCATTGTGCCATAACTTTTCAGGGAAGCTTCAGAACATGAAATTTTAACCTCCCACTATAGCAGAAAGGGTCTTTCTAGTAGGTGCACATCAAATCTAAACTGTCTGAAGTGTTTTTCGAAAGTTATCAACACTTTTATGTTTGGCGTTCCGAAACCCACCTTATCTCAGGCTGAAAAGCGTTTTTGTGCATTGTGCCATAACTTTTCAGGGAAGCTTCAGAACATGAAATTTTAACCTCCCACTATAGCAGAAAGGGTCTTTCTAGTAGTTGCACATCAAATCTAAGCTGTCTGAAGTGTTTTTCAAAAGTTATCAACACTTTTATGTTTGGCGTTCCGAAACCCACCTTATCTCAGGCTGAAAAGCGTTTTTGTGCATTGTGCCATAACTTTTCAGGAAAGCTTCAGAACATGAAATTTTAACCTCCCACTATAGCAGAAAGGGTCTTTCTAGTAGGTGCACATCAAATCTAAGCTCTCTGAAGTGTTTTTCGAAAGTTATCAACACTTTTATGTTTGGCGTTCCGAAACCCACCTTATCTCAGGCTGAAAAGCGTTTTTGTGCATTGTGCCATAACTTTTCAGGGAAGCTTCAGAACATGAAATTTTAACCTCCCACTATAGCAGAAAGGGTCTTTCTAGTAGTTGCACATCAAATCTAAACTGTCTGAAGTGTTTTTCCAAAGTTATTAACACTTTTATGTTTGGCGTTCCGAAACCCACCTTATCTCAGGCTGAAAAGCGTTTTTGTGCATTGTGCCATAACTTTTCAGGGAAGCTTCAGAACATGAAATTTTAACCTCCCACTATAGCAGAAAGGGTCTTTCTAGTAGTTGCACATCAAATCTAAACTGTCTGAAGTGTTTTTCCAAAGTTATCAACACTTTTATGTTTGGCGTTCCGAAACCCACCTTATCTCAGGCTGAAAAGCGTTTTTACGCATTGTGCCATAACTTTTCAGGGAAGCTTCAGAACATGAAATTTTAACCTCCCACTATAGCAGAAAGGGTCTTTCTAGTAGGTGCACATCAAATCTAAGCTGTCTGAAGTGTTTTTCGAAAGTTATCAACACTTTTTGTTTGGCGTTCCGAAACCCACCTTATCTCAGGCTGAAAAGCGTTTTTGTGCATTGTGCCATAACTTTTCAGGGAAGCTTCAGAACATGAAATTTTAACCTCCCACTATAGCAGAAAGGGTCTTTCTAGTAGTTGCACATCAAATCTAAACTGTCTGAAGTGTTTTTCCAAAGTTATTAACACTTTTATGTTTGGCGTTCCGAAACCCACCTTATCTCAGGCTGAAAAGCGTTTTTGTGCATTGTGCCATAACTTTTCAGGGAAGCTTCAGAACATGAAATTTTAACCTCCCACTATAGCAGAAAGGGTCTTTCTAGTAGTTGCACATCAAATCTAAACTGTCTGAAGTGTTTTTCCAAAGTTATTAACACTTTTATGTTTGGCGTTCCGAAACCCACCTTATCTCAGGCTGAAAAGCGTTTTTGTGCATTGTGCCATAACTTTTCAGGGAAGCTTCAGAACATGAAATTTTAACCTCCCACGATAGCAGAAAGGGTCTTTCTAGTAGTTGCACATCAAATCTAAGCTGTCTGAAGTGTTTTTCAAAAGTTATCAACACTTTTATGTTTGGCGTTCCGAAACCCACCTTATCTCAGGCTGAAAAGCGTTTTTGTGCATTGTGCCATAACTTTTCAGGAAAGCTTCAGAACATAAAATTTTACCCTCCCACTATAGCAGAAAGGGTCTTTCTAGTAGTTGCACATCAAATCTAAACTGTCTGAAGTGTTTTTCCAAAGTTATCAACACTTTTATGTTTGGCGTTCCGAAACCCACCTTATCTCAGGCTGAAAAGCGTTTTTACGCATTGTGCCATAACTTTTCAGGGAAGCTTCAGAACATGAAATTTTAACCTCCCACTATAGCAGAAAGGGTCTTTCTAGTAGGTGCACATCAAATCTAAGCTCTCTGAAGTGTTTTTCGAAAGTTATCAACACTTTTATGTTTGGCGTTCCGAAACCCACCTTATCTCAGGCTGAAAAGCGTTTTTGTGCATTGTGCCATAACTTTTCAGGAAAGCTTCAGAACATGAAATTTTAACCTCCCACGATAGCAGAAAGGGTCTTTCTAGTAGTTGCACATCAAATCTAAGCTGTCTGAAGTGTTTTTCAAAAGTTATCAACACTTTTATGTTTGGCGTTCCGAAACCCACCTTATCTCAGGCTGAAAAGCGTTTTTGTGCATTGTGCCATAACTTTTCAGGAAAGCTTCAGAACATAAAATTTTACCCTCCCACTATAGCAGAAAGGGTCTTTCTAGTAGTTGCACATCAAATCTAAACTGTCTGAAGTGTTTTTCCAAAGTTATCAACACTTTTATGTTTGGCGTTCCGAAACCCACCTTATCTCAGGCTGAAAAGCGTTTTTACGCATTGTGCCATAACTTTTCAGGGAAGCTTCAGAACATGAAATTTTAACCTCCCACTATAGCAGAAAGGGTCTTTCTAGTAGGTGCACATCAAATCTAAGCTCTCTGAAGTGTTTTTCGAAAGTTATCAACACTTTTATGTTTGGCGTTCCGAAACCCACCTTATCTCAGGCTGAAAAGCGTTTTTGTGCATTGTGCCATAACTTTTCAGGAAAGCTTCAGAACATGAAATTTTAACCTCCCACTATAGCAGAAAGGGTCTTTCTAGTAGTTGCACACCAAATCTAAACTGTCTAAAGTGTTTTTCCAAAGTTATCAACACTTTTATGTTTGGCGTTCCGAAACCCACCTTATCTCAGGCTGAAAAGCGTTTTTGTGCATTGTGCCATAACTTTTCAGGGAAGCTTCAGAACATGAAATTTTAACCTCCCACTATAGCAGAAAGGGTCTTTCTAGTAGTTGCACATCAAATCTAAACTGTCTGAAGTGTTTTTCCAAAGTTATTAACACTTTTATGTTTGGCGTTCCGAAACCCACCTTATCTCAGGCTGAAAAGCGTTTTTGTGCATTGTGCCATAACTTTTCAGGGAAGCTTCAGAACATGAAATTTTAACCTCCCACTATAGCAGAAAGGGTCTTTCTAGTAGTTGCACATCAAATCTAAACTGTCTGAAGTGTTTTTCCAAAGTTATCAACACTTTTATGTTTGGCGTTCCGAAACCCACCTTATCTCAGGCTGAAAAGCGTTTTTACGCATTGTGCCATAACTTTTCAGGGAAGCTTCAGAACATGAAATTTTAACCTCCCACTATAGCAGAAAGGGTCTTTCTAGTAGGTGCGCATCAAATCTAAGCTGTCTGAAGTGTTTTTCGAAAGTTATCAACATTTTTATGTTTGGCGTTCCGAAACCCACCTTATCTCAGGCTGAAAAGCGTTTTTGTGCATTGTGCCATAACTTTTCAGGGAAGCTTCAGAACATGAAATTTTAACCTCCCACTATAGCAGAAAGGGTCTTTCTAGTAGTTACACATCAAATCTAAACTGTCTGAAGTGTTTTTCCAAAGTTATTAACACTTTTATGTTTGGCGTTCCGAAACCCACCTTATCTCAGGCTGAAAAGCGTTTTTACGCATTGTGCCATAACTTTTCAGGGAAGCTTCAGAACATGAAATTTTAACCTCCCACTATAGCAGAAAGGGTCTTTCTAGTAGGTGCACATCAAATCTAAGCTGTCTGAAGTGTTTTTCGAAAGTTATCAACACTTTTATGTTTGGCGTTCCGAAACCCACCTTATCTCAGGCTGAAAAGCGTTTTTGTGCATTGTGCCATAACTTTTCAGGGAAGCTTCAGAACATGAAATTTTAACCTCCCACTATAGCAGAAAGGGTCTTTCTAGTAGTTGCACATCAAATCTAAGCTGTCTGAAGTGTTTTTCAAAAGTTATCAACACTTTTATGTTTGGCGTTCCGAAACCCACCTTATCTCAGGCTGAAAAGCGTTTTTGTGCATTGTGCCATAACTTTTCAGGAAAGCTTCAGAACATGAAATTTTAACCTCCCACTATAGCAGAAAGGGTCTTTCTAGTAGTTGCACATCAAATCTAAACTGTCTGAAGTGTTTTTCCAAAGTTATCAACACTTTTATGTTTGGCGTTCCGAAACCCACCTTATCTCAGGCTGAAAAGCGTTTTTGTGCATTGTGCCATAACTTTTCAGGGAAGCTTCAGAACATGAAATTTTAACCTCCCACTATAGCAGAAAGGGTCTTTCTAGTAGTTGCACATCAAATCTAAACTGTCTGAAGTGTTTTTCCAAAGTTATCAACACTTTTATGTTTGGCGTTCCGAAACCCACCTTATCTCAGGCTGAAAAGCGTTTTTACGCATTGTGCCATAACTTTTCAGGGAAGCTTCAGAACATGAAATTTTAACCTCCCACTATAGCAGAAAGGGTCTTTCTAGTAGGTGCACATCAAATCTAAGCTGTCTGAAGTGTTTTCGAAAGTTATCAACACTTTTATGTTTGGCGTTCCGAAACCCACCTTATCTCAGGCTGAAAAGCGTTTTTGTGCATTGTGCCATAACTTTTCAGGGAAGCTTCAGAACATGAAATTTTTACCTCCCACTATAGCAGAAAGGGTCTTTCTAGTAGTTGCACATCAAATCTAAGCAGTCTGAAGTGTTTTTCAAAAGTTATCAACACTTTTATGTTTGGCGTTCCGAAACCCACCTTATCTCAGGCTGAAAAGCGTTTTTACGGATTGTGCCATAACTTTTCAGGGAAGCTTCAGAACATGAAATTTTAACCTCCCACTATAGCAGAAAGGGTCTTTCTAGTAGGTGCACATCAAATCTAAGCTCTCTGAAGTGTTTTTCGAAAGTTATCAACACTTTTATGTTTGGCGTTCCGAAACCCACCTTATCTCAGGCTGAAAAGCGTTTTTGTGCATTGTGCCATAACTTTTCAGGGAAGCTTCAGAACATGAAATTTTAACCTCCCACTATAGCAGAAAGGGTCTTTCTAGTAGTTGCACATCAAATCTAAACTGTCTGAAGTGTTTTTCCAAAGTTATCAACACTTTTATGTTTGGCGTTCCGAAACCCACCTTATCTCAGGCTGAAAAGCGTTTTTACGCATTGTGCCATAACTTTTCAGGGAAGCTTCAGAACATGAAATTTTAACCTCCCACTATAGCAGAAAGGGTCTTTCTAGTAGGTGCACATCAAATCTAAGCTGTCTGAAGTGTTTTTCGAAAGTTATCAACACTTTTATGTTTGGCGTTCCGAAACCCACCTTATCTCAGGCTGAAAAGCGTTTTTGTGCATTGTGCCATAACTTTTCAGGGAAGCTTCAGAACATGAAATTTTAACCTCCCACTATAGCAGAAAGGGTCTTTCTAGTAGTTGCACATCAAATCTAAGCTGTCTGAAGTGTTTTTCAAAAGTTATCAACACTTTTATGTTTGGCGTTCCGAAACCCACTTTATCTCAGGCTGAAAAGCGTTTTTGTGCATTGTGCCATAACTTTTCAGGAAAGCTTCAGAACATGAAATTTTAACCTCCCACTATAGCAGAAAGGGTCTTTCTAGTAGTTGCACATCAAATCTAAACTGTCTGAAGTGTTTTTCCAAAGTTATCAACACTTTTATGTTTGGCGTTCCGAAACCCACCTTATCTCAGGCTGAAAAGCGTTTTTGTGCATTGTGCCATAACTTTTCAGGGAAGCTTCAGAACATGAAATTTTAACCTCCCACTATAGCAGAAAGGGTCTTTCTAGTAGGTGCACATCAAATCTAAGCTCTCTGAAGTGTTTTTCGAAAGTTATCAACACTTTTATGTTTGGCGTTCCGAAACCCACCTTATCTCAGGCTGAAAAGCGTTTTTGTGCATTGTGCCATAACTTTTCAGGGAAGCTTCAGAACATGAAATTTTAACCTCCCACTATAGCAGAAAGGGTCTTTCTAGTAGTTGCACATCAAATCTAAACTGTCTGAAGTGTTTTTCCAAAGTTATCAACACTTTTATGTTTGGCGTTCCGAAACCCACCTTATCTCAGGCTGAAAAGCGTTTTTACGCATTGTGCCATAACTTTTCAGGGAAGCTTCAGAACATGAAATTTTAACCTCCCACTATAGCAGAAAGGGTCTTTCTAGTAGGTGCACATCAAATCTAAGCTCTCTGAAGTGTTTTTCGAAAGTTATCAACACTTTTATGTTTGGCGTTCCGAAACCCACCTTATCTCAGGCTGAAAAGCGTTTTTGTGCATTGTGCCATAACTTTTCAGGGAAGCTTCAGAACATGAAATTTTAACCTCCCACTATAGCAGAAAGGGTCTTTCTAGTAGTTGCACATCAAATCTAAACTGTCTGAAGTGTTTTTCCAAAGTTATTAACACTTTTATGTTTGGCGTTCCGAAACCCACCTTATCTCAGGCTGAAAAGCGTTTTTGTGCATTGTGCCATAACTTTTCAGGAAAGCTTCAGAACATGAAATTTTAACCTCCCACTATAGCAGAAAGGGTCTTTCTAGTAGTTGCACATCAAATCTAAACTGTCTGAAGTGTTTTTCCAAAGTTATTAACACTTTTATGTTTGGCGTTCCGAAACCCACCTTATCTCAGGCTGAAAAGCGTTTTTGTGCATTGTGCCATAACTTTTCAGGGAAGCTTCAGAACATGAAATTTTAACCTCCCACTATAGCAGAAAGGGTCTTTCTAGTAGTTGCACATCAAATCTAAACTGTCTGAAGTGTTTTTCCAAAGTTATCAACACTTTTATGTTTGGCGTTCCGAAACCCACCTTATCTCAGGCTGAAAAGCGTTTTTACGCATTGTGCCATAACTTTTCAGGGAAGCTTCAGAACATGAAATTTTAACCTCCCACTATAGCAGAAAGGGTCTTTCTAGTATGTGCACATCAAATCTAAGCTGTCTGAAGTGTTTTTCGAAAGTTATTAACACTTTTATGTTTGGCGTTCCGAAACCCACCTTATCTCAGGCTGAAAAGCGTTTTTACGCATTGTGCCATAACTTTTCAGGGAAGCTTCAGAACATGAAATTTTAACCTCCCACTATAGCAGAAAGGGTCTTTCTAGTAGTTGCATATCAAATCTAAGCTGTCTGAAGTGTTTTTCAAAAGTTATCAACAGCTTTTATGTTTGGCTTTCCGAAACCCACCTTACCTCAGGCTGAAAAGCGTTTTTGTGCATTGTGCCATAACTTTTCAGGGAAGCTTCAGAACATGAAATTTTAACCTCCCACTATAGCAGAAAGGGTCTTTCTAGTAGGTGCACATCAAATCTAAGCTCTCTGAAGTGTTTTTCGAAAGTTATCAACACTTTTATGTTTGGCGTTCCGAAACCCACCTTATCTCAGGCTGAAAAGCGTTTTTGTGCATTGTGCCATAACTTTTCAGGGAAGCTTCAGAACATGAAATTTTAACCTCCCACTATAGCAGAAAGGGTCTTTCTAGTAGTTGCACATCAAATCTAAACTGTCTGAAGTGTTTTTCCAAAGTTATCAACACTTTTATGTTTGGCGTTCCGAAACCCACCTTATCTCAGGCTGAAAAGCGTTTTTACGCATTGTGCCATAACTTTTCAGGGAAGCTTCAGAACATGAAATTTTAACCTCCCACTATAGCAGAAAGGGTCTTTCTAGTAGGTGCACATCAAATCTAAGCTCTCTGAAGTGTTTTTCGAAAGTTATCAACACTTTTATGTTTGGCGTTCCGAAACCCACCTTATCTCAGGCTGAAAAGCGTTTTTGTGCATTGTGCCATAACTTTTCAGGGAAGCTTCAGAACATGAAATTTTAACCTCCCACTATAGCAGAAAGGGTCTTTCTAGTAGTTGCACATCAAATCTAAACTGTCTGAAGTGTTTTTCCAAAGTTATTAACACTTTTATGTTTGGCGTTCCGAAACCCACCTTATCTCAGGCTGAAAAGCGTTTTTGTGCATTGTGCCATAACTTTTCAGGAAAGCTTCAGAACATGAAATTTTAACCTCCCACTATAGCAGAAAGGGTCTTTCTAGTAGTTGCACATCAAATCTAAACTGTCTGAAGTGTTTTTCCAAAGTTATTAACACTTTTATGTTTGGCGTTCCGAAACCCACCTTATCTCAGGCTGAAAAGCGTTTTTGTGCATTGTGCCATAACTTTTCAGGGAAGCTTCAGAACATGAAATTTTAACCTCCCACTATAGCAGAAAGGGTCTTTCTAGTAGTTGCACATCAAATCTAAACTGTCTGAAGTGTTTTTCCAAAGTTATCAACACTTTTATGTTTGGCGTTCCGAAACCCACCTTATCTCAGGCTGAAAAGCGTTTTTACGCATTGTGCCATAACTTTTCAGGGAAGCTTCAGAACATGAAATTTTAACCTCCCACTATAGCAGAAAGGGTCTTTCTAGTATGTGCACATCAAATCTAAGCTGTCTGAAGTGTTTTTCGAAAGTTATTAACACTTTTATGTTTGGCGTTCCGAAACCCACCTTATCTCAGGCTGAAAAGCGTTTTTACGCATTGTGCCATAACTTTTCAGGGAAGCTTCAGAACATGAAATTTTAACCTCCCACTATAGCAGAAAGGGTCTTTCTAGTAGTTGCACATCAAATCTAAGCTGTCTGAAGTGTTTTTCAAAAGTTATCAACAGCTTTTATGTTTGGCTTTCCGAAACCCACCTTACCTCAGGCTGAAAAGCGTTTTTGTGCATTGTGCCATAACTTTTCAGGAAAGCTTCAGAACATGAAATTTTAACCTCCCACTATAGCAGAAAGGGTCTTTCTAGTAGGTGCACATCAAATCTAAGCTCTCTGAAGTGTTTTTCGAAAGTTATCAACACTTTTATGTTTGGCGTTCCGAAACCCACCTTATCTCAGGCTGAAAAGCGTTTTTGTGCATTGTGCCATAACTTTTCAGGGAAGCTTCAGAACATGAAATTTTAACCTCCCACTATAGCAGAAAGGGTCTTTCTAGTAGTTGCACATCAAATCTAAACTGTCTGAAGTGTTTTTCCAAAGTTATCAACACTTTTATGTTTGGCGTTCCGAAACCCACCTTATCTCAGGCTGAAAAGCGTTTTTACGCATTGTGCCATAACTTTTCAGGGAAGCTTCAGAACATGAAATTTTAACCTCCCACTATAGCAGAAAGGGTCTTTCTAGTAGGTGCACATCAAATCTAAGCTGTCTGAAGTGTTTTTCAAAAGTTATCAACACTTTTATGTTTGGCGTTCCGAAACCCACCTTATCTCAGGCTGAAAAGCGTTTTTGTGCATTGTGCCATAACTTTTCAGGGAAGCTTCAGAACATGAAATTTTAACCTCCCACTATAGCAGAAAGGGTCTTTCTAGTAGTTGCACATCAAATCTAAGCAGTCTGAAGTGTTTTTCAAAAGTTATCAACACTTTTATGTTTGGCGTTCCGAAACCCACCTTATCTCAGGCTGAAAAGCGTTTTTGTGCATTGTGCCATAACTTTTCAGGAAAGCTTCAGAACATGAAATTTTAACCTCCCACTATAGCAGAAAGGGTCTTTCTAGTAGTTGCACATCAAATCTAAACTGTCTGAAGTGTTTTTCCAAAGTTATCAACACTTTTATGTTTGGCGTTCCGAAACCCACCTTATCTCAGGCTGAAAAGCGTTTTTACGCATTGTGCCATAACTTTTCAGGGAAGCTTCAGAACATGAAATTTTAACCTCCCACTATAGCAGAAAGGGTCTTTCTAGTAGGTGCACATCAAATCTAAGCTCTCTGAAGTGTTTTTCGAAAGTTATCAACACTTTTATGTTTGGCGTTCCGAAACCCACCTTATCTCAGGCTGAAAAGCGTTTTTGTGCATTGTGCCATAACTTTTCAGGGAAGCTTCAGAACATGAAATTTTAACCTCCCACTATAGCAGAAAGGGTCTTTCTAGTAGTTGCACATCAAATCTAAACTGTCTGAAGTGTTTTTCCAAAGTTATCAACACTTTTATGTTTGGCGTTCCGAAACCCACCTTATCTCAGGCTGAAAAGCGTTTTTACGCATTGTGCCATAACTTTTCAGGGAAGCTTCAGAACATGAAATTTTAACCTCCCACTATAGCAGAAAGGGTCTTTCTAGTAGGTGCACATCAAATCTAAGCTGTCTGAAGTGTTTTTCGAAAGTTATCAACACTTTTATGTTTGGCGTTCCGAAACCCACCTTATCTCAGGCTGAAAAGCGTTTTTGTGCATTGTGCCATAACTTTTCAGGGAAGCTTCAGAACATGAAATTTTGACCTCCCACTATAGCAGAAAGGGTCTTTCTAGTAGTTGCACATCAAATCTAAGCTGTCTGAAGTGTTTTTCAAAAGTTATCAACACTTTTATGTTTGGCGTTCCGAAACCCACCTTATCTCAGGCTGAAAAGCGTTTTTGTGCATTGTGCCATAACTTTTCAGGAAAGCTTCAGAACATGAAATTTTAACCTCCCACTATAGCAGAAAGGGTCTTTCTAGTAGTTGCACATCAAATCTAAACTGTCTGAAATGTTTTTCCAAAGTTATCAACACTTTTATGTTTGGCGTTCCGAAACCCACCTTATCTCAGGCTGAAAAGCGTTTTTGTGCATTGTGCCATAACTTTTCAGGGAAGCTTCAGAACATGAAATTTTAACCTCCCACTATAGCAGAAAGGGTCTTTCTAGTAGGTGCACATCAAATCTAAGCTCTCTGAAGTGTTTTTCGAAAGTTATCAACACTTTTATGTTTGGCGTTCCGAAACCCACCTTATCTCAGGCTGAAAAGCGTTTTTGTGCATTGTGCCATAACTTTTCAGGAAAGCTTCAGAGCATGAAATTTTAACCTCCCACTATAGCAGAAAGGGTCTTTCTAGTAGTTGCACATCAAATCTAAACTGTCTGAAGTGTTTTTCCAAAGTTATTAACACTTTTATGTTTGGCGTTCCGAAACCCACCTTATCTCAGGCTGAAAAGCGTTTTTGTGCATTGTGCCATAACTTTTCAGGGAAGCTTCAGAACATGAAATTTTAACCTCCCACTATAGCAGAAAGGGTCTTTCTAGTAGTTGCACATCAAATCTAAACTGTCTGAAGTGTTTTTCCAAAGTTATCAACACTTTTATGTTTGGCGTTCCGAAACCCACCTTATCTCAGGCTGAAAAGCGTTTTTACGCATTGTGCCATAACTTTTCAGGGAAGCTTCAGAACATGAAATTTTAACCTCCCACTATAGCAGAAAGGGTCTTTCTAGTAGGTGCACATCAAATCTAAGCTCTCTGAAGTGTTTTTCGAAAGTTATCAACACTTTTATGTTTGGCGTTCCGAAACCCACCTTATCTCAGGCTGAAAAGCGTTTTTGTGCATTGTGCCATAACTTTTCAGGGAAGCTTCAGAACATGAAATTTTAACCTCCCACTATAGCAGAAAGGGTCTTTCTAGTAGGTGCACATCAAATCTAAGCTGTCTAAAGTGTTTTTCGAAAGTTATCAACACTTTTATGTTTGGCGTTCCGAAACCCACCTTATCTCAGGCTGAAAAGCGTTTTTGTGCATTGTGCCATAACTTTTCAGGGAAGCTTCAGAACATGAAATTTTAACCCCCCACTATAGCAGAAAGAGTCTTTCTAGTAGTTGCACATCAAATCTAAACTGTCTGAAGTGTTTTTCCAAAGTTATTAACACTTTTATGTTTGGCGTTCCGAAACCCACCTTATCTCAGGCTGAAAAGCGTTTTTGTGCATTGTGCCATAACTTTTCAGGGAAGCTTCAGAACATGAAATTTTAACCTCCCACTATAGCAGAAAGGGTCTTTCGAGTAGTTGCACATCAAATCTAAACTGTCTGAAGTGTTTTTCCAAAGTTATTAACACTTTTATGTTTGGCGTTCCGAAACCCACCTTATCTCAGGCTGAAAAGCGTTTTTGTGCATTGTGCCATAACTTTTCAGGGAAGCTTCAGAACATGAAATTTTAACCTCCCACTATAGCAGAAAGGGTCTTTCTAGTAGTTGCACATCAAATCTAAACTGTCTGAAGTGTTTTTCCAAAGTTATCAACACTTTTATGTTTGGCGTTCCGAAACCCACCTTATCTCAGGCTGAAAAGCGTTTTTACGCATTGTGCCATAACTTTTCAGGGAAGCTTCAGAACATGAAATTTTAACCTCCCACTATAGCAGAAAGGGTCTTTCTAGTATGTGCACATCAAATCTAAGCTGTCTGAAGTGTTTTTCGAAAGTTATTAACACTTTTATGTTTGGCGTTCCGAAACCCACCTTATCTCAGGCTGAAAAGCGTTTTTACGCATTGTGCCATAACTTTTCAGGGAAGCTTCAGAACATGAAATTTTAACCTCCCACTATAGCAGAAAGGGTCTTTCTAGTATGTGCACATCAAATCTAAGCTGTCTGAAGTGTTTTTCGAAAGTTATTAACACTTTTATGTTTGGCGTTCCGAAACCCACCTTATCTCAGGCTGAAAAGCGTTTTTGTGCATTGTGCCATAACTTTTCAGGGAAGCTTCAGAACATGAAATTTTAACCTCCCACTATAGCAGAAAGGGTCTTTCTAGTAGTTGCACATCAAATCTAAGCTGTCTGAAGTGTTTTTCAAAAGTTATCAACACTTTTATGTTTGGCGTTCCGAAACCCACCTTATCTCAGGCTGAAAAGCGTTTTTGTGCATTGTGCCATAACTTTTCAGGAAAGCTTCAGAACATAAAATTTTACCCTCCCACTATAGCAGAAAGGGTCTTTCTAGTAGTTGCACATCAAATCTAAACTGTCTGAAGTGTTTTTCCAAAGTTATCAACACTTTTATGTTTGGCGTTCCGAAACCCACCTTATCTCAGGCTGAAAAGCGTTTTTACGCATTGTGCCATAACTTTTCAGGGAAGCTTCAGAACATGAAATTTTAACCTCCCACTATAGCAGAAAGGGTCTTTCTAGTAGGTGCACATCAAATCTAAGCTGTCTGAAGTGTTTTTCGAAAGTTATCAACACTTTTATGTTTGGCGTTCCGAAACCCACCTTATCTCAGGCTGAAAAGCGTTTTTGTGCATTGTGCCATAACTTTTCAGGGAAGCTTCAGAACATGAAATTTTAACCCCCCACTATAGCAGAAAGAGTCTTTCTAGTAGTTGCACATCAAATCTAAACTGTCTGAAGTGTTTTTCCAAAGTTATTAACATTTTTATGTTTGGCGTTCCGAAACCCACCTTATCTCAGGCTGAAAAGCGTTTTTGTGCATTGTGCCATAACTTTTCAGGGAAGCTTCAGAACATGAAATTTTAACCTCCCACTATAGCAGAAAGGGTCTTTCTAGTAGTTGCACATCAAATCTAAACTGTCTGAAGTGTTTTTCCAAAGTTATTAACACTTTTATGTTTGGCGTTCCGAAACCCACCTTATCTCAGGCTGAAAAGCGTTTTTGTGCATTGTGCCATAACTTTTCAGGAAAGCTTCAGAACATGAAATTTTAACCTCCCACTATAGCAGAAAGGGTCTTTCTAGTAGTTGCACATCAAATCTAAACTGTCTGAAGTGTTTTTCCAAAGTTATTAACACTTTTATGTTTGGCGTTCCGAAACCCACCTTATCTCAGGCTGAAAAGCGTTTTTGTGCATTGTGCCATAACTTTTCAGGGAAGCTTCAGAACATGAAATTTTAACCTCCCACTATAGCAGAAAGGGTCTTTCTTGTAGTTGCACATCAAATCTAAACTGTCTGAAGTGTTTTTTCCAAAGTTATCAACACTTTTATGTTTGGCGTTCCGAAACCCACCTTATCTCAGGCTGAAAAGCGTTTTTACGCATTGTGCCATAACTTTTCAGGGAAGCTTCAGAACATGAAATTTTAACCTCCCACTATAGCAGAAAGGGTCTTTCTAGTAGGTGCACATCAAATCTAAGCTCTCTGAAGTGTTTTTCGAAAGTTATCAACACTTTTATGTTTGGCGTTCCGAAACCCACCTTATCTCAGGCTGAAAAGCGTTTTTGTGCATTGTGCCATAACTTTTCAGGGAAGCTTCAGAACATGAAATTTTAACCTCCCACTATAGCAGAAAGGGTCTTTCTAGTAGTTGCACATCAAATCTAAGCTGTCTGAAGTGTTTTTCAAAAGTTATCAACACTTTTATGTTTGGCTTTCCGAAACCCACCTTATCTCAGGCTGAAAAGCGTTTTTGTGCATTGTGCCATAACTTTTCAGGAAAGCTTCAGAACATGAAATTTTAACCTCCCACTATAGCAGAAAGGGTCTTTCTAGTAGGTGCACATCAAATCTAAGCTCTCTGAAGTGTTTTTCGAAAGTTATCAACACTTTTATGTTTGGCGTTCCGAAACCCACCTTATCTCAGGCTGAAAAGCGTTTTTGTGCATTGTGCCATAACTTTTCAGGAAAGCTTCAGAACATGAAATTTTAACCTCCCACTATAGCAGAAAGGGTCTTTCTAGTAGTTGCACATCAAATCTAAACTGTCTGAAGTGTTTTTCCAAAGTTATCAACACTTTTATGTTTGGCGTTCCGAAACCCACCTTATCTCAGGCTGAAAAGCGTTTTTGTGCATTGTGCCATAACTTTTCAGGGAAGCTTCAGAACATGAAATTTTAACCTCCCACTATAGCAGAAAGGGTCTTTCTAGTAGGTGCACATCAAATCTAAGCTCTCTGAAGTGTTTTTCGAAAGTTATCAACACTTTTATGTTTGGCGTTCCGAAACCCACCTTATCTCAGGCTGAAAAGCGTTTTTGTGCATTGTGCCATAACTTTTCAGGAAAGCTTCAGAACATGAAATTTTAACCTCCCACTATAGCAGAAAGGGTCTTTCTAGTAGTTGCACATCAAATCTAAACTGTCTGAAGTGTTTTTCCAAAGTTATTAACACTTTTATGTTTGGCGTTCCGAAACCCACCTTATCTCAGGCTGAAAAGCGTTTTTGTGCATTGTGCCATAACTTTTCAGGGAAGCTTCAGAACATGAAATTTTAACCTCCCACTATAGCAGAAAGGGTCTTTCTAGTAGTTGCACATCAAATCTAAACTGTCTGAAGTGTTTTTCCAAAGTTATCAACACTTTTATGTTTGGCGTTCCGAAACCCACCTTATCTCAGGCTGAAAAGCGTTTTTACGCATTGTGCCATAACTTTTCAGGGAAGCTTCAGAACATGAAATTTTAACCTCCCACTATAGCAGAAAGGGTCTTTCTAGTAGGTGCACATCAAATCTAAGCTCTCTGAAGTGTTTTTCGAAAGTTATCAACACTTTTATGTTTGGCGTTCCGAAACCCACCTTATCTCAGGCTGAAAAGCGTTTTTGTGCATTGTGCCATAACTTTTCAGGAAAGCTTCAGAACATAAAATTTTACCCTCCCACTATAGCAGAAAGGGTCTTTCTAGTAGTTGCACATCAAATCTAAACTGTCTGAAGTGTTTTTCCAAAGTTATCAACACTTTTATGTTTGGCGTACCGAAACCCACCTTATCTCAGGCTGAAAAGCGTTTTTACGCATTGTGCCATAACTTTTCAGGGAAGCTTCAGAACATGAAATTTTAACCTCCCACTATAGCAGAAAGGGTCTTTCTAGTAGGTGCACATCAAATCTAAGCTGTCTGAAGTGTTTTTCGAAAGTTATCAACACTTTTATGTTTGGCGTTCCGAAACCCACCTTATCTCAGGCTGAAAAGCGTTTTTGTGCATTGTGCCATAACTTTTCAGGGAAGCTTTAGAACATGAAATTTTAACCCCCCACTATAGCAGAAAGAGTCTTTCTAGTAGTTGCACATCAAATCTAAACTGTCTGAAGTGTTTTTCCAAAGTTATTAACACTTTTATGTTTGGCGTTCCGAAACCCACCTTATCTCAGGCTGAAAAGCGTTTTTGTGCATTGTGCCATAACTTTTCAGGGAAGCTTCAGAACATGAAATTTTAACCCCCCACTATAGCAGAAAGAGTCTTTCTAGTAGTTGCACATCAAATCTAAACTGTCTGAAGTGTTTTTCCAAAGTTATTAACACTTTTATGTTTGGCGTTCCGAAACCCACCTTATCTCAGGCTGAAAAGCGTTTTTGTGCATTGTGCCATAACTTTTCAGGGAAGCTTCAGAACATGAAATTTTAACCTCCCACTATAGCAGAAAGGGTCTTTCGAGTAGTTGCACATCAAATCTAAACTGTCAGAAGTGTTTTTCCAAAGTTATTAACACTTTTATGTTTGGCGTTCCGAAACCCACCTTATCTCAGGCTGAAAAGCGTTTTTGTGCATTGTGCCATAACTTTTCAGGGAAGCTTCAGAACATGAAATTTTAACCTCCCACTATAGCAGAAAGGGTCTTTCTAGTAGTTGCACATCAAATCTAAACTGTCTGAAGTGTTTTTCCAAAGTTATCAACACTTTTATGTTTGGCGTTCCGAAACCCACCTTATCTCAGGCTGAAAAGCGTTTTTGTGCATTGTGCCATAACTTTTCAGGGAAGCTTCAGAACATGAAATTTTAACCTCCCACTATAGCAGAAAGGGTCTTTCTAGTAGTTGCACATCAAATCTAACCTGTCTGAAGTGTTTTTCCAAAGTTATTAACACTTTTATGTTTGGCGTTCCGAAACCCACCTTATCTCAGGCTGAAAAGCGTTTTTGTGCATTGTGCCATAACTTTTCAGGGAAGCTTCAGAACATGAAAATTTAACCTCCCACTATAGCAGAAAGGGTCTTTCTAGTAGTTGCACATCAAATCTAAACTGTCTGAAGTGTTTTTCCAAAGTTATCAACACTTTTATGTTTGGCGTTCCGAAACCCACCTTATCTCAGGCTGAAAAGCGTTTTTAAGCATTGTGCCATAACTTTTCAGGGAAGCTTCAGAACATGAAATTTTAACCTCCCACTATAGCAGAAAGGGTCTTTCTAGTATGTGCACATCAAATCTAAGCTGTCTGAAGTGTTTTTCCAAAGTTATTAACACTTTTATGTTTGGCGTTCCGAAACCCACCTTATCTCAGGCTGAAAAGCGTTTTTGTGCATTGTGCCATAACTTTTCAGGGAAGCTTCAGAACATGAAATTTTAACCTCCCACTATAGCAGAAAGGGTCTTTCTAGTAGTTGCACATCAAATCTAAGCTGTCTGAAGTGTTTTTCAAAAGTTATCAACACTTTTATGTTTGGCGTTCCGAAACCCACCTTATCTCAGGCTGAAAAGCGTTTTTGTGCATTGTGCCATAACTTTTCAGGAAAGCTTCAGAACATAAAATTTTACCCTCCCACTATAGCAGAAAGGGTCTTTCTAGTAGTTGCACATCAAATCTAAACTGTCTGAAGTGTTTTTTCCAAAGTTATCAACACTTTTATGTTTGGCGTTCCGAAACCCACCTTATCTCAGGCTGAAAAGCGTTTTTACGCATTGTGCCATAACTTTTCAGGGAAGCTTCAGAACATGAAATTTTAACCTCCCACTATAGCAGAAAGGGTCTTTCTAGTAGGTGCACATCAAATCTAAGCTCTCTGAAGTGTTTTTCGAAAGTTATCAACACTTTTATGTTTGGCGTTCCGAAACCCACCTTATCTCAGGCTGAAAAGCGTTTTTGTGCATTGTGCCATAACTTTTCAGGAAAGCTTCAGAACATGAAATTTTAACCTCCCACTATAGCAGAAAGGGTCTTTCTAGTAGTTGCACATCAAATCTAAACTGTCTGAAGTGTTTTTCCAAAGTTATCAACACTTTTATGTTTGGCGTTCCGAAACCCACCTTATCTCAGGCTGAAAAGCGTTTTTGTGCATTGTGCCATAACTTTTCAGGGAAGCTTCAGAACATGAAATTTTAACCTCCCACTATAGCAGAAAGGGTCTTTCTAGTAGTTGCACATCAAATCTAAGCTGTCTGAAGTGTTTTTCAAAAGTTATCAACACTTTTATGTTTGGCGTTCCGAAACCCACCTTATCTCAGGCTGAAAAGCGTTTTTGTGCATTGTGCCATAACTTTTCAGGAAAGCTTCAGAACATGAAATTTTAACCTCCCACTATAGCAGAAAGGGTCTTTCTAGTAGTTGCACATCAAATCTAAACTGTCTGAAGTGTTTTTCCAAAGTTATCAACACTTTTATGTTTGGCGTTCCGAAACCCACCTTATCTCAGGCTGAAAAGCGTTTTTACGCATTGTGCCATAACTTTTCAGGGAAGCTTCAGAACATGAAATTTTAACCTTCCACTATAGCAGAAAGGGTCTTTCTAGTAGGTGCACATCAAATCTAAGCTCTCTGAAGTGTTTTTCGAAAGTTATCAACACTTTTATGTTTGGCGTTCCGAAACCCACCTTATCTCAGGCTGAAAAGCGTTTTTGTGCATTGTGCCATAACTTTTCAGGAAAGCTTCAGAACATGAAATTTTAACCTCCCACTATAGCAGAAAGGGTCTTTCTAGTAGTTGCACATCAAATCTAAGCTGTCTGAAGTGTTTTTCCAAAGTTATCAACACTTTTATGTTTGGCGTTCCGAAACCCACCTTATCTCAGGCTGAAAAGCGTTTTTGTGCATTGTGCCATAATTTTTCAGGAAAGCTTCAGAACATGAAATTTTAACCTCCCACTATAGCAGAAAGGGTCTTTCTAGTAGGTGCACATCAAATCTAAGCTCTCTGAAGTGTTTTTCGAAAGTTATCAACACTTTTATGTTTGGCGTTCCGAAACCCACCTTATCTCAGGCTGAAAAGCGTTTTTGTGCATTGTGCCATAACTTTTCAGGGAAGCTTCAGAACATGAAATTTTAACCTCCCACTATAGCAGAAAGGGTCTTTCTAGTAGTTGCACATCAAATCTAAACTGTCTGAAGTGTTTTTCCAAAGTTATTAACACTTTTATGTTTGGCGTTCCGAAACCCACCTTATCTCAGGCTGAAAAGCGTTTTTGTGCATTGTGCCATAACTTTTCAGGGAAGCTTCAGAACATGAAATTTTAACCTCCCACTATAGCAGAAAGGGTCTTTCTAGTAGTTGCACATCAAATCTAAACTGTCTGAAGTGTTTTTCCAAAGTTATCAACACTTTTATGTTTGGCGTTCCGAAACCCACCTTATCTCAGGCTGAAAAGCGTTTTTACGCATTGTGCCATAACTTTTCAGGGAAGCTTCAGAACATGAAATTTTAACCTCCCACTATAGCAGAAAGGGTCTTTCTAGTAGGTGCACATCAAATCTAAGCTGTCTGAAGTGTTTTTCAAAAGTTATCAACACTTTTATGTTTGGCGTTCCGAAACCCACCTTATCTCAGGCTGAAAAGCGTTTTTGTGCATTGTGCCATAACTTTTCAGGGAAGCTTCAGAACATGAAATTTTAACCTCCCACTATAGCAGAAAGGGTCTTTCTAGTAGTTGCACATCAAATCTAAGCTGTCTGAAGTGTTTTTCAAAAGTTATCAACACTTTTATGTTTGGCGTTCCGAAACCCACCTTATCTCAGGCTGAAAAGCGTTTTTGTGCATTGTGCCATAACTTTTCAGGAAAGCTTCAGAACATGAAATTTTAACCTCCCACTATAGCAGAAAGGGTCTTTCTAGTAGTTGCACATCAAATCTAAACTGTCTGAAGTGTTTTTCCAAAGTTATCAACACTTTTATGTTTGGCGTTCCGAAACCCACCTTATCTCAGGCTGAAAAGCGTTTTTACGCATTGTGCCATAACTTTTCAGGGAAGCTTCAAAACATGAAATTTTAACCTCCCACTATAGCAGAAAGGGTCTTTCTAGTAGGTGCACATCAAATCTAAGCTGTCTGAAGTGTTTTTCGAAAGTTATCAACACTTTTAGGTTTGGCCTTCCGAAACCCACCTTATCTCAGGCTGAAAAGCGTTTTTGTGCATTGTGCCATAACTTTTCAGGGAAGCTTCAGAACATGAAATTTTAACCTCCCACTATAGCAGAAAGGGTCTTTCTAGTAGTTGCACATCAAATCTAAGCTGTCTGAAGTGTTTTTCAAAAGTTATCAACACTTTTATGTTTGGCGTTCCGAAACCCACCTTATCTCAGGCTGAAAAGCGTTTTTGTGCATTGTGCCATAACTTTTCAGGAAAGCTTCAGAACATGAAATTTTAACCTCCCACTATAGCAGAAAGGGTCTTTCTAGTAGTTGCACATCAAATCTAAACTGTCTGAAGTGTTTTTCCAAAGTTATCAACACTTTTATGTTTGGCGTTCCGAAACCCACCTTATCTCAGGTTGAAAAGCGTTTTTACGCATTGTGCCATAACTTTTCAGGGAAGCTTCAGAACATGAAATTTTAACCTCCCACTATAGCAGAAAGGGTCTTTCTAGTAGGTGCACATCAAATCTAAGCTCTCTGAAGTGTTTTTCGAAAGTTATCAACACTTTTATGTTTGGCGTTCCGAAACCCACCTTATCTCAGGCTGAAAAGCGTTTTTGTGCATTGTGCCATAACTTTTCAGGGAAGCTTCAGAACATGAAATTTTAACCTCCCACTATAGCAGAAAGGGTCTTTCTAGTAGTTGCACATCAAATCTAAACTGTCTGAAGTGTTTTTCCAAAGTTATTAACACTTTTATGTTTGGCGCTCCGAAACCCACCTTATCTCAGGCTGAAAAGCGTTTTTGTGCATTGTGCCATAACTTTTCAGGGAAGCTTCAGAACATGAAATTTTAACCTCCCACTATAGCAGAAAGGGTCTTTCTAGTAGTTGCACATCAAATCTAAACTGTCTGAAGTGTTTTTCCAAAGTTATCAACACTTTTATGTTTGGCGTTCCGAAACCCACCTTATCTCAGGCTGAAAAGCGTTTTTGTGCATTGTGCCATAACTTTTCAGGGAAGCTTCAGAACATGAAATTTTAACCTCCCACTATAGCAGAAAGGGTCTTTCTAGTAGTTGCACATCAAATCTAAGCTGTCTGAAGTGTTTTTCAAAAGTTATCAACACTTTTATGTTTGGCGTTCCGAAACCCACCTTATCTCAGGCTGAAAAGCGTTTTTGTGCATTGCGCCATAACTTTTCACGAAAGCTTCAGAACATGAAATTTTAACCTCCCACTATAGCAGAAAGGGTCTTTCTAGTAGTTGCACATCAAATCTAAACTGTCTGAAGTGTTTTTGCAAAGTTATCAACACTTTTATGTTTGGCGTTCCGAAACCCACCTTATCTCAGGCTGAAAAGCGTTTTTACGCATTGTGCCATAACTTTTCAGGGAAGCTTCAGAACATGAAATTTTAACCTCCCACTATAGCAGAAAGGGTCTTTCTAGTAGTTGCACATCAAATCTAAACTGTCTGAAGTGTTTTTCCAAAGTTATCAACACTTTTATGTTTGGCGTTCCGAAACCCACCTTATCTCAGGCTGAAAAGCGTTTTTGTGCATTGTGCCATAACTTTTCAGGACAGCTTCAGAACATGAAATTTTAACCTCCCACTATAGCAGAAAGGGTCTTTCTAGTAGTTGCACATCAAATCTAAACTGTCTGAAGTGTTTTTCCAAAGTTATCAACACTTTTATGTTTGGCGTTCCGAAACCCACCTTATCTCAGGCTGAAAAGCGTTTTTGTGCATTGTGCCATAACTTTTCAGGGAAGCTTCAGAACATGAAATTTTAACCTCCCACTATAGCAGAAAGGGTCTTTCTAGTAGGTGCACATCAAATCTAAGCTCTCTGAAGTGTTTTTCGAAAGTTATCAACACTTTTATGTTTGGCGTTCCGAAACCCACCTTATCTCAGGCTGAAAAGCGTTTTTGTGCATTGTGCCATAACTTTTCAGGAAAGCTTCAGAACATGAAATTTTAACCTCCCACTATAGCAGAAAGGGTCTTTCTAGTAGTTGCACATCAAATCTAAACTGTCTGAAGTGTTTTTCCAAAGTTATCAACACTTTTATGTTTGGCGTTCCGAAACCCACCTTATCTCAGGCTGAAAAGCGTTTTTACGCATTGTGCCATAACTTTTCAGGGAAGCTTCAGAACATGAAATTTTAACCTCCCACTATAGCAGAAAGGGTCTTTCTAGTAGTTGCACATCAAATCTAAACTGTCTGAAGTGTTTTTCCAAAGTTATCAACACTTTTATGTTTGGCGTTCCGAAACCCACCTTATCTCAGGCTGAAAAGCGTTTTTGTGCATTATGCCATAACTTTTCAGGGAAGCTTCAGAACATGAAATTTTAACCTCCCACTATAGCAGAAAGGGTCTTTCTAGTAGTTGCACATCAAATCTAAACTGTCTGAAGTGTTTTTCCAAAGTTATTAACACTTTTATGTTTGGCGCTCCGAAACCCACCTTATCTCAGGCTGAAAAGCGTTTTTGTGCATTGTGCCATAACTTTTCAGGGAAGCTTCAGAACATGAAATTTTAACCTCCCACTATAGCAGAAAGGGTCTTTCTAGTAGTTGCACATCAAATCTAAACTGTCTGAAGTGTTTTTCCAAAGTTATCAACACTTTTATGTTTGGCGTTCCGAAACCCACCTTATCTCAGGCTGAAAAGCGTTTTTGTGCATTGTGCCATAACTTTTCAGGGAAGCTTCAGAACATGAAATTTTAACCTCCCACTATAGCAGAAAGGGTCTTTCTTGTAGTTGCACATCAAATCTAAACTGTCTGAAGTGTTTTTCCAAAGTTATCAACACTTTTATGTTTGGCGTTCCGAAACCCACCTTATCTCAGGCTGAAAAGCGTTTTTGTGCATTGTGCCATAACTTTTCAGGAAAGCTTCAGAACATGAAATTTTAACCTCCCACTATAGCAGAAAGGGTCTTTCTAGTAGTTGCACATCAAATCTAAACTGTCTGAAGTGTTTTTCCAAAGTTATCAACACTTTTATGTTTGGCGTTCCGAAACCCACCTTATCTCAGGCTGAAAAGCGTTTTTGTGCATTGTGCCATAACTTTTCAGGGAAGCTTCAGAACATGAAATTTTAACCTCCCACTATAGCAGAAAGGGTCTTTCTAGTAGTTGCACATCAAATCTAAACTGTCTGAAGTGTTTTTCCAAAGTTATTAACACTTTTATGTTTGGCGTTCCGAAACCCACCTTATCTCAGGCTGAAAAGCGTTTTTGTGCATTGTGCCATAACTTTTCAGGGAAGCTTCAGAACATAAAATTTTAACCTCCCACTATAGCAGAAAGGGTCTTTCTAGTAGTTGCACATCAAATCTAAACTGTCTGAAGTGTTTTTCCAAAGTTATCAACACTTTTATGTTTGGCGTTCCGAAACCCACCTTATCTCAGGCTGAAAAGCGTTTTTGTGCATTGTGCCATAACTTTTCAGGGAAGCTTCAGAACATGAAATTTTAACCTCCCACTATAGCAGAAAGGGTCGTTCTAGTAGGTGCACATCAAATCTAAGCTCTCTGAAGTGTTTTTCGAAAGTTATCAACACTTTTATGTTTGGCGTTCCGAAACCCACCTTATCTCAGGCTGAAAAGCGTTTTTGTGCATTGTGCCATAACTTTTCAGGAAAGCTTCAGAACATGAAATTTTAACCTCCCACTATAGCAGAAAGGGTCTTTCTAGTAGTTGCACATCAAATCTAAACTGTCTGAAGTGTTTTTCCAAAGTTATCAACACTTTTATGTTTGGCGTTCCGAAACCCACCTTATCTCAGGCTGAAAAGCGTTTTTACGCATTGTGCCATAACTTTTCAGGGAAGCTTCAGAACATGAAATTTTAACCTCCCACTATAGCAGAAAGGGTCTTTCTAGTAGGTGCACATCAAATCTAAGCTCTCTGAAGTGTTTTTCGAAAGTTATCAACACTTTTATGTTTGGCGTTCCGAAACCCACCTTATCTCAGGCTGAAAAGCGTTTTTGTGCATTGTGCCATAACTTTTCAGGAAAGCTTCAGAACATGAAATTTTAACCTCCCACTATAGCAGAAAGGGTCTTTCTAGTAGTTGCACATCAAATCTAAACTGTCTGAAGTGTTTTTCCAAAGTTATTAACACTTTTATGTTTGGCGTTCCGAAACCCACCTTATCTCAGGCTGAAAAGCGTTTTTGTGCATTGTGCCATAACTTTTCAGGGAAGCTTCAGAACATGAAATTTTAACCTCCCACTATAGCAGAAAGGGTCTTTCTAGTAGTTGCACATCAAATCTAAACTGTCTGAAGTGTTTTTCCAAAGTTATTAACACTTTTATGTTTGGCGTTCCGAAACCCACCTTATCTCAGGCTGAAAAGCGTTTTTGTGCATTGTGCCATAACTTTTCAGGGAAGCTTCAGAACATGAAATTTTAACCTCCCACTATAGCAGAAAGGGTCTTTCTAGTAGTTGCACATCAAATCTAAACTGTCTGAAGTGTTTTTCCAAAGTTATCAACACTTTTATGTTTGGCGTTCCGAAACCCACCTTATCTCAGGCTGAAAAGCGTTTTTACGCATTGTGCCATAACTTTTCAGGGAAGCTTCAGAACATGAAATTTTAACCTCCCACTATAGCAGAAAGGGTCTTTCTAGTAGGTGCACATCAAATCTAAGCTGTCTGAAGTGTTTTTCGAAAGTTATCAACACTTTTATGTTTGGCGTTCCGAAACCCACCTTATCTCAGGCTGAAAAGCGTTTTTGTGCATTGTGCCATAACTTTTCAGGGAAGCTTCAGAACATGAAATTTTAACCTCCCACTATAGCAGAAAGGGTCTTTCTAGTAGTTGCACATCAAATCTAAGCTGTCTGAAGTGTTTTTCAAAAGTTATCAACACTTTTATGTTTGGCGTTCCGAAACCCACCTTATCTCAGGCTGAAAAGCGTTTTTGTGCATTGTGCCATAACTTTTCAGGAAAGCTTCAGAACATGAAATTTTAACCTCCCACTATAGCAGAAAGGGTCTTTCTAGTAGTTGCACATCAAATCTAAACTGTCTGAAGTGTTTTTCCAAAGTTATCAACACTTTTATGTTTGGCGTTCCGAAACCCACCTTATCTCAGGCTGAAAAGCGTTTTTACGCATTGTGCCATAACTTTTCAGGGAAGCTTCAGAACATGAAATTTTAACCTCCCACTATAGTAGAAAGGGTCTTTCTAGTAGGTGCACATCAAATCTAAGCTCTCTGAAGTGTTTTTCGAAAGTTATCAACACTTTTATGTTTGGCGTTCCGAAACCCACCTTATCTCAGGCTGAAAAGCCTTTTTGTGCATTGTGCCATAACTTTTCAGGGAAGCTTCAGAACATGAAATTTTAACCTCCCACTATAGCAGAAAGGGTCTTTCTAGTAGTTGCACATCAAATCTAAACTGTCTGAAGTGTTTTTCCAAAGTTATTAACACTTTTATGTTTGGCGTTCCGAAACCCACCTTATCTCAGGCTGAAAAGCGTTTTTGTGCATTGTGCCATAACTTTTCAGGGAAGCTTCAGAACATGAAATTTTAACCTCCCACTATAGCAGAAAGGGTCTTTCTAGTAGTTGCACATCAAATCTAAACTGTCTGAAGTGTTTTTCCAAAGTTATCAACACTTTTATGTTTGGCGTTCCGAAACCCACCTTATCTCAGGCTGAAAAGCGTTTTTACGCATTGTGCCATAACTTTTCAGGGAAGCTTCAGAACATGAAATTTTAACCTCCCACTATAGCAGAAAGGGTCTTTCTAGTAGGTGCACATCAAATCTAAGCTCTCTGAAGTGTTTTTCGAAAGTTATCAACACTTTTATGTTTGGCGTTCCGAAACCCACCTTATCTCAGGCTGAAAAGCGTTTTTGTGCATTGTGCCATAACTTTTCAGGGAAGCTTCAGAACATGAAATTTTAACCTCCCACTATAGCAGAAAGGGTCTTTCTAGTAGTTGCACATCAAATCTAAGCTGTCTGAAGTGTTTTTCAAAAGTTATCAACACTTTTATGTTTGGCTTTCCGAAACCCACCTTATCTCAGGCTGAAAAGCGTTTTTGTGCATTGTGCCATAACTTTTCAGGAAAGCTTCAGAACATGAAATTTTAACCTCCCACTATAGCAGAAAGGGTCTTTCTAGTAGGTGCACATCAAATCTAAGCTCTCTGAAGTGTTTTTCGAAAGTTATCAACACTTTTATGTTTGGCGTTCCGAAACCCACCTTATCTCAGGCTGAAAAGCGTTTTTGTGCATTGTGCCATAACTTTTCAGGGAAGCTTCAGAACATGAAATTTTAACCTCCCACTATAGCAGAAAGGGTCTTTCTAGTAGTTGCACATCAAATCTAAACTGTCTGAAGTGTTTTTCCAAAGTTATCAACACTATTATGTTTGGCGTTCCGAAACCCACCTTATCTCAGGCTGAAAAGCGTTTTTACGCATTGTGCCATAACTTTTCAGGGAAGCTTCAGAACATGAAATTTTAACCTCCCACTATAGCAGAAAGGGTCTTTCTAGTAGGTGCACATCAAATCTAAGCTGTCTGAAGTGTTTTTCGAAAGTTATCAACACTTTTATGTTTGGCGTTCCGAAACCCACCTTATCTCAGGCTGAAAAGCGTTTTTGTGCATTGTGCCATAACTTTTCAGGGAAGCTTCAGAACATGAAATTTTAACCTCCCACTATAGCAGAAAGGGTCTTTCTAGTAGTTGCACATCAAATCTAAGCAGTCTGAAGTGTTTTTCAAAAGTTATCAACACTTTTATGTTTGGCGTTCCGAAACCCACCTTATCTCAGGCTGAAAAGCGTTTTTGTGCATTGTGCCATAACTTTTCAGGAAAGCTTCAGAACATGAAATTTTAACCTCCCACTATAGCAGAAAGGGTCTTTCTAGTAGTTGCACATCAAATCTAAACTGTCTGAAGTGTTTTTCCAAAGTTATCAACACTTTTATGTTTGGCGTTCCGAAACCCACCTTATCTCAGGCTGAAAAGCGTTTTTGTGCATTGTGCCATAACTTTTCAGGGAAGCTTCAGAACATGAAATTTTAACCTCCCACTATAGCAGAAAGGGTCTTTCTAGTAGTTGCACATCAAATCTAAACTGTCTGAAGTGTTTTTCCAAAGTTATCAACACTTTTATGTTTGGCGTTCCGAAACCCACCTTATCTCAGGCTGAAAAGCGTTTTTAAGCATTGTGCCATAACTTTTCAGGGAAGCTTCAGAACATGAAATTTTAACCTCCCACTATAGCAGAAAGGGTCTTTCTAGTATGTGCACATCAAATCTAAGCTGTCTGAAGTGTTTTTCGAAAGTTATTAACACTTTTATGTTTGGCGTTCCGAAACCCACCTTATCTCAGGCTGAAAAGCGTTTTTGTGCATTGTGCCATAACTTTTCAGGGAAGCTTCAGAACATGAAATTTTAACCTCCCACTATAGCAGAAAGGGTCTTTCTAGTAGTTGCACATCAAATCTAAGCTGTCTGAAGTGTTTTTCAAAAGTTATCAACACTTTTATGTTTGGCGTTCCGAAACCCACCTTATCTCAGGCTGAAAAGCGTTTTTGTGCATTGTGCCATAACTTTTCAGGAAAGCTTCAGAACATAAAATTTTACCCTCCCACTACAGCAGAAAGGGTCTTTCTAGTAGTTGCACATCAAATCTAAACTGTCTGAAGTGTTTTTTCCAAAGTTATCAACACTTTTATGTTTGGCGTTCCGAAACCCACCTTATCTCAGGCTGAAAAGCGTTTTTACGCATTGTGCGATAACTTTTCAGGGAAGCTTCAGAACATGAAATTTTAACCTCCCACTATAGCAGAAAGGGTCTTTCTAGTAGTTGCACATCAAATCTAAACTGTCTGAAGTGTTTTTCCAAAGTTATCAACACTTTTATGTTTGGCGTTCCGAAACCCACCTTATCTCAGGCTGAAAAGCGTTTTTACGCATTGTGCCATAACTTTTCAGGGAAGCTTCAAAACATGAAATTTTAACCTCCCACTATAGCAGAAAGGGTCTTTCTAGTAGGTGCACATCAAATCTAAGCTGTCTGAAGTGTTTTTCGAAAGTTATCAACACTTTTAGGTTTGGCGTTCCGAAACCCACCTTATCTCAGGCTGAAAAGCGTTTTTGTGCATTGTGCCATAACTTTTCAGGGAAGCTTCAGAACATGAAATTTTAACCTCCCACTATAGCAGAAAGGGTCTTTCTAGTAGTTGCACATCAAATCTAAGCTGTCTGAAGTGTTTTTCAAAAGTTATCAACACTTTTATGTTTGGCGTTCCGAAACCCACCTTATCTCAGGCTGAAAAGCGTTTTTGTGCATTGTGCCATAACTTTTCAGGAAAGCTTCAGAACATGAAATTTTAACCTCCCACTATAGCAGAAAGGGTCTTTCTAGTAGTTGCACATCAAATCTAAACTGTCTGAAGTGTTTTTCCAAAGTTATCAACACTTTTATGTTTGGCGTTCCGAAACCCACCTTATCTCAGGCTGAAAAGCGTTTTTACGCATTGTGCCATAACTTTTCAGGGAAGCTTCAGAACATGAAATTTTAACCTCCCACTATAGCAGAAAGGGTCTTTCTAGTAGTTGCACATCAAATCTAAACTGTCTGAAGTGTTTTTCCAAAGTTATCAACACTTTTATGTTTGGCGTTCCGAAACCCACCTTATCTCAGGCTGAAAAGCGTTTTTGTGCATTGTGCCATAACTTTTCAGGGAAGCTTCAGAACATGAAATTTTAACCTCCCACTATAGCAGAAAGGGTCTTTCTAGTAGTTGCACATCAAATCTAAACTGTCTGAAGTGTTTTTCCAAAGTTATTAACACTTTTATGTTTGGCGCTCCGAAACCCACCTTATCTCAGGCTGAAAAGCGTTTTTGTGCATTGTGCCATAACTTTTCAGGGAAGCTTCAGAACATGAAATTTTAACCTCCCACTATAGCAGAAAGGGTCTTTCTAGTAGTTGCACATCAAATCTAAACTGTCTGAAGTGTTTTTCCAAAGTTATCAACACTTTTATGTTTGGCGTTCCGAAACCCACCTTATCTCAGGCTGAAAAGCGTTTTTGTGCATTGTGCCATAACTTTTCAGGGAAGCTTCAGAACATGAAATTTTAACCTCCCACTATAGCAGAAAGGGTCTTTCTAGTAGTTGCACATCAAATCTAAGCTGTCTGAAGTGTTTTTCAAAAGTTATCAACACTTTTATGTTTGGCGTTCCGAAAACCACCTTATCTCAGGCTGAAAAGCGTTTTTGTGCATTGTGCCATAACTTTTCAGGAAAGCTTCAGAACATGAAATTTTAACCTCCCACTATAGCAGAAAGGGTCTTTCTAGTAGTTGCACATCAAATCTAAACTGTCTGAAGTGTTTTTCCAAAGTTATCAACACTTTTATGTTTGGCGTTCCGAAACCCACCTTATCTCAGGCTGAAAAGCGTTTTTACGCATTGTGCCATAACTTTTCAGGGAAGCTTCAGAACATGAAATTTTAACCTCCCACTATAGCAGAAAGGGTCTTTCTAGTAGTTGCACATCAAATCTAAACTGTCTGAAGTGTTTTTCCAAAGTTATCAACACTTTTATGTTTGGCGTTCCGAAACCCACCTTATCTCAGGCTGAAAAGCGTTTTTGTGCATTGTGCCATAACTTTTCAGGACAGCTTCAGAACATGAAATTTTAACCTCCCACTATAGCAGAAAGGGTCTTTCTAGTAGTTGCACATCAAATCTAAACTGTCTGAAGTGTTTTTCCAAAGTTATCAACACTTTTATGTTTGGCGTTCCGAAACCCACCTTATCTCAGGCTGAAAAGCGTTTTTGTGCATTGTGCCATAACTTTTCAGGGAAGCTTCAGAACATGAAATTTTAACCTCCCACTATAGCAGAAAGGGTCTTTCTAGTAGGTGCACATCAAATCTAAGCTCTCTGAAGTGTTTTTCGAAAGTTATCAACACTTTTATGTTTGGCGTTCCGAAACCCACCTTATCTCAGGCTGAAAAGCGTTTTTGTGCATTGTGCCATAACTTTTCAGGAAAGCTTCAGAACATGAAATTTTAACCTCCCACTATAGCAGAAAGGGTCTTTCTAGTAGTTGCACATCAAATCTAAACTGTCTGAAGTGTTTTTCCAAAGTTATCAACACTTTTATGTTTGGCGTTCCGAAACCCACCTTATCTCAGGCTGAAAAGCGTTTTTACGCATTGTGCCATAACTTTTCAGGGAAGCTTCAGAACATGAAATTTTAACCTCCCACTATAGCAGAAAGGGTCTTTCTAGTAGTTGCACATCAAATCTAAACTGTCTGAAGTGTTTTTCCAAAGTTATCAACACTTTTATGTTTGGCGTTCCGAAACCCACCTTATCTCAGGCTGAAAAGCGTTTTTACGCATTGTGCCATAACTTTTCAGGGAAGCTTCAGAACATGAAATTTTAACCTCCCACTATAGCAGAAAGGGTCTTTCTAGTAGGTGCACATCAAATCTAAGCTCTCTGAAGTGTTTTTCGAAAGTTATCAACACTTTTATGTTTGGCGTTCCGAAACCCACCTTATCTCAGGCTGAAAAGCGTTTTTGTGCATTGTGCCATAACTTTTCAGGGAAGCTTCAGAACATGAAATTTTAACCTCCCACTATAGCAGAAAGGGTCTTTCTAGTAGTTGCACATCAAATCTAAACTGTCTGAAGTGTTTTTCCAAAGTTATTAACACTTTTATGTTTGGCGCTCCGAAACCCACCTTATCTCAGGCTGAAAAGCGTTTTTGTGCATTGTGCCATAACTTTTCAGGGAAGCTTCAGAACATGAAATTTTAACCTCCCACTATAGCAGAAAGGGTCTTTCTAGTAGTTGCACATCAAATCTAAACTGTCTGAAGTGTTTTTCCAAAGTTATCAACACTTTTATGTTTGGCGTTCCGAAACCCACCTTATCTTAGGCTGAAAAGCGTTTTTGTGCATTGTGCCATAACTTTTCAGGGAAGCTTCAGAACATGAAATTTTAACCTCCCACTATAGCAGAAAGGGTCTTTCTAGTAGTTGCACATCAAATCTAAGCTGTCTGAAGTGTTTTTCAAAAGTTATCAACACTTTTATGTTTGGCGTTCCGAAACCCACCTTTTCTCAGGCTGAAAAGCGTTTTTGTGCATTGTGCCATAACTTTTCAGGAAAGCTTCAGAACATGAAATTTTAACCTCCCACTATAGCAGAAAGGGTCTTTCTAGTAGTTGCACATCAAATCTAAACTGTCTGAAGTGTTTTTCCAAAGTCATCAACACTTTTATGTTTGGCGTTCCGAAACCCACCTTATCTCAGGCTGAAAAGCGTTTTTACGCATTGTGCCATAATTTTTCAGGGAAGCTTCAGAACATGAAATTTTAACCTCCCACTATAGCAGAAAGGGTCTTTCTTGTAGTTGCACATCAAATCTAAACTGTCTGAAGTGTTTTTCCAAAGTTATCAACACTTTTATGTTTGGCGTTCCGAAACCCACCTTATCTCAGGCTGAAAAGCGTTTTTGTGCATTGTGCCATAACTTTTCAGGAAAGCTTCAGAACATGAAATTTTAACCTCCCACTATAGCAGAAAGGGTCTTTCTAGTAGTTGCACATCAAATCTAAACTGTCTGAAGTGTTTTTCCAAAGTTATCAACACTTTTATGTTTGGCGTTCCGAAACCCACCTTATCTCAGGCTGAAAAGCGTTTTTGTGCATTGTGCCATAACTTTTCAGGGAAGCTTCAGAACATGAAATTTTAACCTCCCACTATAGCAGAAAGGGTCTTTCTAGTAGTTGCACATCAAATCTAAACTGTCTGAAGTGTTTTTCCAAAGTTATTAACACTTTTATGTTTGGCGTTCCGAAACCCACCTTATCTCAGGCTGAAAAGCGTTTTTGTGCATTGTGCCATAACTTTTCAGGGAAGCTTCAGAACATAAAATTTTAACCTCCCACTATAGCAGAAAGGGTCTTTCTAGTAGTTGCACATCAAATCTAAACTGTCTGAAGTGTTTTTCCAAAGTTATCAACACTTTTATGTTTGGCGTTCCGAAACCCACCTTATCTCAGGCTGAAAAGCGTTTTTGTGCATTGTGCCATAACTTTTCAGGGAAGCTTCAGAACATGAAATTTTAACCTCCCACTATAGCAGAAAGGGTCGTTCTAGTAGGTGCACATCAAATCTAAGCTCTCTGAAGTGTTTTTCGAAAGTTATCAACACTTTTATGTTTGGCTTTCCGAAACCCACCTTATCTCAGGCTGAAAAGCGTTTTTGTGCATTGTGCCATAACTTTTCAGGAAAGCTTCAGAACATGAAATTTTAACCTCCCACTATAGCAGAAAGGGTCTTTCTAGTAGTTGCACATCAAATCTAAACTGTCTGAAGTGTTTTTCCAAAGTTATCAACACTTTTATGTTTGGCGTTCCGAAACCCACCTTATCTCAGGCTGAAAAGCGTTTTTACGCATTGTGCCATAACTTTTCAGGGAAGCTTCAGAACATGAAATTTTAACCTCCCACTATAGCAGAAAGGGTCTTTCTAGTAGGTGCACATCAAATCTAAGCTCTCTGAAGTGTTTTTCGAAAGTTATCAACACTTTTATGTTTGGCGTTCCGAAACCCACCTTATCTCAGGCTGAAAAGCGTTTTTGTGCATTGTGCCATAACTTTTCAGGAAAGCTTCAGAACATGAAATTTTAACCTCCCACTATAGCAGAAAGGGTCTTTCTAGTAGTTGCACATCAAATCTAAACTGTCTGAAGTGTTTTTCCAAAGTTATTAACACTTTTATGTTTGGCGTTCCGAAACCCACCTTATCTCAGGCTGAAAAGCGTTTTTGTGCATTGTGCCATAACTTTTCAGGGAAGCTTCAGAACATGAAATTTTAACCTCCCACTATAGCAGAAAGGGTCTTTCTAGTAGTTGCACATCAAATCTAAACTGTCTGAAGTGTTTTTCCAAAGTTATTAACACTTTTATGTTTGGCGTTCCGAAACCCACCTTATCTCAGGCTGAAAAGCGTTTTTGTGCATTGTGCCATAACTTTTCAGGGAAGCTTCAGAACATGAAATTTTAACCTCCCACTATAGCAGAAAGGGTCTTTCTAGTAGTTGCACATCAAATCTAAACTGTCTGAAGTGTTTTTCCAAAGTTATCAACACTTTTATGTTTGGCGTTCCGAAACCCACCTTATCTCAGGCTGAAAAGCGTTTTTACGCATTGTGCCATAACTTTTCAGGGAAGCTTCAGAACATGAAATTTTAACCTCCCACTATAGCAGAAAGGGTCTTTCTAGTAGGTGCACATCAAATCTAAGCTGTCTGAAGTGTTTTTCGAAAGTTATCAACACTTTTATGTTTGGCGTTCCGAAACCCACCTTATCTCAGGCTGAAAAGCGTTTTTGTGCATTGTGCCATAACTTTTCAGGGAAGCTTCAGAACATGAAATTTTAACCTCCCACTATAGCAGAAAGGGTCTTTCTAGTAGTTGCACATCAAATCTAAGCTGTCTGAAGTGTTTTTCAAAAGTTATCAACACTTTTATGTTTGGCGTTCCGAAACCCACCTTATCTCAGGCTGAAAAGCGTTTTTGTGCATTGTGCCATAACTTTTCAGGAAAGCTTCAGAACATGAAATTTTAACCTCCCACTATAGCAGAAAGGGTCTTTCTAGTAGTTGCACATCAAATCTAAACTGTCTGAAGTGTTTTTCCAAAGTTATCAACACTTTTATGTTTGGCGTTCCGAAACCCACCTTATCTCAGGCTGAAAAGCGTTTTTACGCATTGTGCCATAACTTTTCAGGGAAGCTTCAGAACATGAAATTTTAACCTCCCACTATAGTAGAAAGGGTCTTTCTAGTAGGTGCACATCAAATCTAAGCTCTCTGAAGTGTTTTTCGAAAGTTATCAACACTTTTATGTTTGGCGTTCCGAAACCCACCTTATCTCAGGCTGAAAAGCGTTTTTGTGCATTGTGCCATAACTTTTCAGGGAAGCTTCAGAACATGAAATTTTAACCTCCCACTATAGCAGAAAGGGTCTTTCTAGTAGTTGCACATCAAATCTAAACTGTCTGAAGTGTTTTTCCAAAGTTATTAACACTTTTATGTTTGGCGTTCCGAAACCCACCTTATCTCAGGCTGAAAAGCGTTTTTGTGCATTGTGCCATAACTTTTCAGGGAAGCTTCAGAACATGAAATTTTAACCTCCCACTATAGCAGAAAGGGTCTTTCTAGTAGTTGCACATCAAATCTAAACTGTCTGAAGTGTTTTTCCAAAGTTATCAACACTTTTATGTTTGGCGTTCCGAAACCCACCTTATCTCAGGCTGAAAAGCGTTTTTACGCATTGTGCCATAACTTTTCAGGGAAGCTTCAGAACATGAAATTTTAACCTCCCACTATAGCAGAAAGGGTCTTTCTAGTAGGTGCACATCAAATCTAAGCTCTCTGAAGTGTTTTTCGAAAGTTATCAACACTTTTATGTTTGGCGTTCCGAAACCCACCTTATCTCAGGCTGAAAAGCGTTTTTGTGCATTGTGCCATAACTTTTCAGGGAAGCTTCAGAACATGAAATTTTAACCTCCCACTATAGCAGAAAGGGTCTTTCTAGTAGTTGCACATCAAATCTAAACTGTCTGAAGTGTTTTTCCAAAGTTATTAACACTTTTATGTTTGGCGTTCCGAAACCCACCTTATCTCAGGCTGAAAAGCGTTTTTGTGCATTGTGCCATAACTTTTCAGGGAAGCTTCAGAACATGAAATTTTAACCTCCCACTATAGCAGAAAGGGTCTTTCTAGTAGTTGCACATCAAATCTAAACTGTCTGAAGTGTTTTTCCAAAGTTATCAACACTTTTATGTTTGGCGTTCCGAAACCCACCTTATCTCAGGCTGAAAAGCGTTTTTGTGCATTGTGCCATAACTTTTCAGGGTAGCTTCAGAACATGAAATTTTAACCTCTCACTATAGCAGAAAGGGTCTTTCTAGTAGTTGCACATCAAATCTAAGCTGTCTGAAGTGTTTTTCAAAAGTTATCAACACTTTTATGTTTGGCGTTCCGAAACCCACCTTATCTCAGGCTGAAAAGCGTTTTTGTGCATTGTGCCATAACTTTTCAGGAAAGCTTCAGAACATGAAATTTTAACCTCCCACTATAGCAGAAAGGGTCTTTCTAGTAGTTGCACATCAAATCTAAACTGTCTGAAGTGTTTTTCCAAAGTTATCAACACTTTTATGTTTGGCGTTCCGAAACCCACCTTATCTCAGGCTGAAAAGCGTTTTTACGCATTGTGCCATAACTTTTCAGGGAAGCTTCAGAACATGAAATTTTAACCTCCCACTATAGCAGAAAGGGTCTTTCTAGTAGGTGCACATCAAATCTAAGCTCTCTGAAGTGTTTTTCGAAAGTTATCAACACTTTTATGTTTGGCGTTCCGAAACCCACCTTATCTCAGGCTGAAAAGCGTTTTTGTGCATTGTGCCATAACTTTTCAGGGAAGCTTCAGAACATGAAATTTTAACCTCCCACTATAGCAGAAAGGGTCTTTCTAGTAGTTGCACATCAAATCTAAACTGTCTGAAGTGTTTTTCCAAAGTTATTAACACTTTTATGTTTGGCGTTCCGAAACCCACCTTATCTCAGGCTGAAAAGCGTTTTTGTGCATTGTGCCATAACTTTTCAGGGAAGCTTCAGAACATGAAATTTTAACCTCCCACTATAGCAGAAAGGGTCTTTCTAGTAGTTGCACATCAAATCTAAACTGTCTGAAGTGTTTTTCCAAAGTTATCAACACTTTTATGTTTGGCGTTCCGAAACCCACCTTATCTCAGGCTGAAAAGCGTTTTTGTGCATTGTGCCATAACTTTTCAGGGTAGCTTCAGAACATGAAATTTTAACCTCCCACTATAGCAGAAAGGGTCTTTCTAGTAGTTGCACATCAAATCTAAGCTGTCTGAAGTGTTTTTCAAAAGTTATCAACACTTTTATGTTTGGCGTTCCGAAACCCACCTTATCTCAGGCTGAAAAGCGTTTTTGTGCATTGTGCCATAACTTTTCAGGAAAGCTTCAGAACATGAAATTTTAACCTCCCACTATAGCAGAAAGGGTCTTTCTAGTAGTTGCACATCAAATCTAAACTGTCTGAAGTGTTTTTCCAAAGTTATCAACACTTTTATGTTTGGCGTTCCGAAACCCACCTTATCTCAGGCTGAAAAGCGTTTTTGTGCATTGTGCCATAACTTTTCAGGGAAGCTTCAGAACATGAAATTTTAACCTCCCACTATAGCAGAAAGGGTCTTTCTAGTAGTTGCACATCAAATCTAAGCTGTCTGAAGTGTTTTTCAAAAGTTATCAACACTTTTATGTTTGGCGTTCCGAAACCCACCTTATCTCAGGCTGAAAAGCGTTTTTGTGCATTGTGCCATAACTTTTCAGGAAAGCTTCAGAACATGAAATTTTAACCTCCTACTATAGCAGAAAGGGTCTTTCTAGTAGTTGCACATCAAATCTAAACTGTCTGAAGTGTTTTTCCAAAGTTATCAACACTTTTATGTTTGGCGTTCCGAAACCCACCTTATGTCAGGCTGAAAAGCGTTTTTACGCATTGTGCCATTACTTTTCAGGGAAGGTTCAGAACATGAAATTTTAACCTCCCACTATAGCAGAAAGGGTCTTTCTAGTAGGTGCACATCAAATCTAAGCTCTCTGAAGTGTTTTTCGAAAGTTATCAACACTTTTATGTTTGGCGTTCCGAAACCCACCTTATCTGAGGCTGAAAAGCGTTTTTGTGCATTGTGCCATAACTTTTCAGGGAAGCTTCAGAACATGAAATTTTAACCTCCCATTATAGCAGAAAGGGTCTTTCTAGTAGTTGCACATCAAATCTAAACTCTCTGAAGTGTTTTTCCAAAGTTATTAACACTTTTATGTTTGGCGTTCCGAAACCCACCTTATCTCAGGCTGAAAAGCGTTTTTGTGCATTGTGCCATAACTTTTCAGGGAAGCTTCAGAACATGAAATTTTAACCTCCCACTATAGCAGAAAGGGTCTTTCTAGTAGTTGCACATCAAATCTAAACTGTCTGAAGTGTTTTTCCAAAGTTATCAACACTTTTATGTTTGGCGTTCCGAAACCCACCTTATCTCAGGCTGAAAAGCGTTTTTGTGCATTGTGCCATAACTTTTCAGGGAAGCTTCAGAACATGAAATTTTAACCTCCCACTATAGCAGAAAGGGTCTTTCTAGTAGGTGCACATCAAATCTAAGCTGTCTGAAGTGTTTTTCAAAAGTTATCAACACTTTTATGTTTGGCGTTCCGAAACCCACCTTATCTCAGGCTGAAAAGCGTTTTTGTGCATTGTGCCATAACTTTTCAGGAAAGCTTCAGAACATGAAATTTTAACCTCCCACTATAGCAGAAAGGGTCTTTCTCGTAGTTGCACATCAAATCTAAACTGTCTGAAGTGTTTTTCCAAAGTTATCAACACTTTTATGTTTGGCGTTCCGAAACCCACCTTATCTCAGGCTGAAAAGCGTTTTTACGCATTGTGCCATAACTTTTCAGGGAAGCTTCAGAACATGAAATTTTAACCTCCCACTATAGCAGAAAGGGTCTTTCTAGTAGTTGCACATCAAATCTAAGCTGTCTGAAGTGTTTTTCAAAAGTTATCAACACTTTTATGTTTGGCGTTCCGAAACCCACCTTATCTCAGGCTGAAAAGCGTTTTTGTGCATTGTGCCATAACTTTTCAGGAAAGCTTCAGAACATGAAATTTTAACCTCCCACTATAGCAGAAAGGGTCTTTCTAGTAGTTGCACATCAAATCTAAACTGTCTGAAGTGTTTTTCCAAAGTTATCAACACTTTTATGTTTGGCGTTCCGAAACCCACCTTATCTCAGGCTGAAAAGCGTTTTTGTGCATTGTGCCATAACTTTTCAGGGAAGCTTCAGAACATGAAATTTTAACCTCCCACTATAGCAGAAAGGGTCTTTCTAGTAGTTGCACATCAAATCTAAACTGTCTGAAGTGTTTTTCCAAAGTTATTAACACTTTTATGTTTGGCGTTCCGAAACCCACCTTATCTCAGGCTGAAAAGCGTTTTTGTGCATTGTGCCATAACTTTTCAGGGAAGCTTCAGAACATAAAATTTTAACCTCCCACTATAGCAGAAAGGGTCTTTCTAGTAGTTGCACATCAAATCTAAACTGTCTGAAGTGTTTTTCCAAAGTTATCAACACTTTTATGTTTGGCGTTCCGAAACCCACCTTATCTCAGGCTGAAAAGCGTTTTTACGCATTGTGCCATAACTTTTCAGGGAAGCTTCAGAACATGAAATTTTAACCTCCCACTATAGCAGAAAGGGTCTTTCTAGTAGGTGCACATCAAATCTAAGCTGTCTGAAGTGTTTTTCGAAAGTTATCAACACTTTTATGTTTGGCGTTCCGAAACCCACCTTATCTCAGGCTGAAAAGCGTTTTTGTGCATTGTGCCATAACTTTTCAGGGAAGCTTCAGAACATGAAATTTTAACCTCCCACTATAGCAGAAAGGGTCTTTCTAGTAGTTGCACATCAAATCTAAGCTGTCTGAAGTGTTTTTCAAAAGTTATCAACACTTTTATGTTTGGCGTTCCGAAACCCACCTTATCTCAGGCTGAAAAGCGTTTTTGTGCATTGTGCCATAACTTTTCAGGAAAGCTTCAGAACATGAAATTTTAACCTCCCACTATAGCAGAAAGGGTCTTTCTAGTAGTTGCACATCAAATCTAAACTGTCTGAAGTGTTTTTCCAAAGTTATCAACACTTTTATGTTTGGCGTTCCGAAACCCACCTTATCTCAGGCTGAAAAGCGTTTTTACGCATTGTGCCATAACTTTTCAGGGAAGCTTCAGAACATGAAATTTTAACCTCCCACTATAGTAGAAAGGGTCTTTCTAGTAGGTGCACATCAAATCTAAGCTCTCTGAAGTGTTTTTCGAAAGTTATCAACACTTTTATGTTTGGCGTTCCGAAACCCACCTTATCTCAGGCTGAAAAGCGTTTTTGTGCATTGTGCCATAACTTTTCAGGGAAGCTTCAGAACATGAAATTTTAACCTCCCACTATAGCAGAAAGGGTCTTTCTAGTAGTTGCACATCAAATCTAAACTGTCTGAAGTGTTTTTCCAAAGTTATTAACACTTTTATGTTTGGCGTTCCGAAACCCACCTTATCTCAGGCTGAAAAGCGTTTTTGTGCATTGTGCCATAACTTTTCAGGGAAGCTTCAGAACATGAAATTTTAACCTCCCACTATAGCAGAAAGGGTCTTTCTAGTAGTTGCACATCAAATCTAAACTGTCTGAAGTGTTTTTCGAAAGTTATCAACACTTTTATGTTTGGCGTTCCGAAACCCACCTTATCTCAGGCTGAAAAGCGTTTTTACGCATTGTGCCATAACTTTTCAGGGAAGCTTCAGAACATGAAATTTTAACCTCCCACTATAGCAGAAAGGGTCTTTCTAGTAGGTGCACATCAAATCTAAGCTGTCTGAAGTGTTTTTCGAAAGTTATCAACACTTTTATGTTTGGCGTTCCGAAACCCACCTTATCTCAGGCTGAAAAGCCTTTTTGTGCATTGTGCCATAACTTTTCAGGGAAGCTTCAGAACATGAAATTTTAACCTCCCACTATAGCAGAAAGGGTCTTTCTAGTAGTTGCACATCAAATCTAAGCTGTCTGAAGTGTTTTTCAAAAGTTATCAACACTTTTATGTTTGGCGTTCCGAAACCCACCTTATCTCAGGCTGAAAAGCGTTTTTGTGCATTGTGCCATAACTTTTCAGGAAAGCTTCAGAACATGAAATTTTAACCTCCCACTATAGCAGAAAGGGTCTTTCTAGTAGTTGCACATCAAATCTAAACTGTCTGAAGTGTTTTTCCAAAGTTATCAACACTTTTATGTTTGGCGTTCCGAAACCCACCTTATCTCAGGCTGAAAAGCGTTTTTACGCATTGTGCCATAACTTTTCAGGGAAGCTTCAGAACATGAAATTTTAACCTCCCACTATAGCAGAAAGGGTCTTTCTAGTAGGTGCACATCAAATCTAAGCTCTCTGAAGTGTTTTTCGAAAGTTATCAACACTTTTATGTTTGGCGTTCCGAAACCCACCTTATCTCAGGCTGAAAAGCGTTTTTGTGCATTGTGCCATAACTTTTCAGGAAAGCTTCAGAACATGAAATTTTAACCTCCCACTATAGCAGAAAGGGTCTTTCTAGTAGTTGCACATCAAATCTAAACTGTCTGAAGTGTTTTTCCAAAGTTATTAACACTTTTATGTTTGGCGTTCCGAAACCCACCTTATCTCAGGCTGAAAAGCGTTTTTGTGCATTGTGCCATAACTTTTCAGGGAAGCTTCAGAACATGAAATTTTAACCTCCCACTATAGCAGAAAGGGTCTTTCTAGTAGTTGCACATCAAATCTAAACTGTCTGAAGTGTTTTTCCAAAGTTATCAACACTTTTATGTTTGGCGTTCCGAAACCCACCTTATCTCAGGCTGAAAAGCGTTTTTGTGCATTGTGCCATAACTTTTCAGGAAAGCTTCATAACATGAAATTTTAACCTCCCACTATAGCAGAAAGGGTCTTTCTAGTAGTTGCACATCAAATCTAAACTGTCTGAAGTGTTTTTCCAAAGTTATCAACACTTTTATGTTTGGCGTTCGGAAACCCACCTTATCTCAGGCTGAAAAGCGTTTTTACGCATTGTGCCATAACTTTTCAGGGAAGCTTCAGAACATGAAATTTTAACCTCCCACTATAGCAGAAAGGGTCTTTCTAGTAGGTGCACATCAAATCTAAGCTCTCTGAAGTGTTTTTCGAAAGTTATCAACACTTTTATGTTTGGCGTTCCGAAACCCACCTTATCTCAGGCTGAAAAGCGTTTTTGTGCATTGTGCCATAACTTTTCAGGAAAGCTTCAGAACATGAAATTTTAACCTCCCACTATAGCAGAAAGGGTCTTTCTAGTAGTTGCACATCAAATCTAAACTGTCTGAAGTGTTTTTCCAAAGTTATTAACACTTTTATGTTTGGCGTTCCGAAACCCACCTTATCTCAGGCTGAAAAGCGTTTTTGTGCATTGTGCCATAACTTTTCAGGGAAGCTTCAGAACATGAAATTTTAACCTCCCACTATAGCAGAAAGGGTCTTTCTAGTAGTTGCACATCAAATCTAAACTGTCTGAAGTGTTTTTCCAAAGTTATCAACACTTTTATGTTTGGCCTTCCGAAACCCACCTTATCTCAGGCTGAAAAGCGTTTTTACGCATTGTGCCATAACTTATCAGGGAAGCTTCAAAACATGAAATTTTAACCTCCCACTATAGCAGAAAGGGTCTTTCTAGTAGGTGCACATCAAATCTAAACTGTCTGAAGTGTTTTTCGAAAGTTATCAACACTTTTATGTTTGGCGTTCCGAAACCCACCTTATCTCAGGCTGAAAAGCGTTTTTGTGCATTGTGCCATAACTTTTCAGGGAAGCTTCAGAACATGAAATTTTAACCTCCCACTATAGCAGAAAGGGTCTTTCTAGTAGGTGCACATCAAATCTAAGCTCTCTGAAGTGTTTTTCGAAAGTTATCAACACTTTTATGTTTGGCGTTCCGAAACCCACCTTATCTCAGGCTGAAAAGCGTTTTTGTGCATTGTGCCATAACTTTTCAGGGAAGCTTCAGAACATGAAATTTTAACCTCCCACTATAGCAGAAAGGGTCTTTCTAGTAGTTGCACATCAAATCTAAACTGTCTGAAGTGTTTTTCCAAAGTTATTAACACTTTTATGTTTGGCGCTCCGAAACCCACCTTATCTCAGGCTGAAAAGCGTTTTTGTGCATTGTGCCATAACTTTTCAGGGAAGCTTCAGAACATGAAATTTTAACCTCCCACTATAGCAGAAAGGGTCTTTCTAGTAGTTGCACATCAAATCTAAACTGTCTGAAGTGTTTTTCCAAAGTTATCAACACTTTTATGTTTGGCGTTCCGAAACCCACCTTATCTCAGGCTGAAAAGCGTTTTTGTGCATTGTGCCATAACTTTTCAGGGAAGCTTCAGAACATGAAATTTTAACCTCCCACTATAGCAGAAAGGGTCTTTCTAGTAGTTGCACATCAAATCTAAGCTGTCTGAAGTGTTTTTCAAAAGTTATCAACACTTTTATGTTTGGCGTTCCGAAACCCACCTTATCTCAGGCTGAAAAGCGTTTTTGTGCATTGTGCCATAACTTTTCAGGAAAGCTTCAGAACATGAAATTTTAACCTCCCACTATAGCAGAAAGGGTCTTTCTAGTAGTTGCACATCAAATCTAAACTGTCTGAAATGTTTTTCCAAAGTTATCAACACTTTTATGTTTGGCGTTCCGAAACCCACCTTATCTCAGGCTGAAAAGCGTTTTTACGCATTGTGCCATAACTTTTCAGGGAAGCTTCAGAACATAAAATTTTAACCTCCCACTATAGCAGAAAGGGTCTTTCTAGTAGGTGCACATCAAATCTAAGCTCTCTGAAGTGTTTTTCGAAAGTTATCAACACTTTTATGTTTGGCGTTCGGAAACCCACCTTATGTCAGGCTGAAAAGCGTTTTTGTGCATTGTGCCATAACTTTTCAGGAAAGCTTCAGAACATGAAATTTTAACCTCCCACTATAGCAGAAAGGGTCTTTCTAGTAGTTGCACATCAAATCTAAACTGTCTGAAGTGTTTTTCCAAAGTTATTAACACTTTTATGTTTGGCGTTCCGAAACCCACCTTATCTCAGGCTGAAAAGCGTTTTTGTGCATTGTGCCATAACTTTTCAGGGAAGCTTCAGAACATGAAATTTTAACCTCCCACTATAGCAGAAAGGGTCTTTCTAGTAGTTGCACATCAAATCTAAACTGTCTGAAGTGTTTTTCCAAAGTTATTAACACTTTTATGTTAGGCGTTCCGAAACCCACCTTATCTCAGGCTGAAAAGCGTTTTTGTGCAATGTGCCATAACTTTTCAGGGAAGCTTCAGAACATGAAATTTTAACCTCCCACTATAGCAGAAAGGGTCTTTCTAGTAGTTGCACATCAAATCTAAACTGTCTGAAGTGTTTTTCCAAAGTTATCAACACTTCTATGTTTGGCGTTCCGAAACCCACCTTATCTCAGGCTGAAAAGCGTTTTTACGCATTGTGCCATAACTTTTCAGGGAAGCTTCAGAACATGAAATTTTAACCTCCCACTATAGCAGAAAGGGTCTTTCTAGTAGGTGCACATCAAATCTAAGCTGTCTGAAGTGTTTTTCGAAAGTTATCAACACTTTTATGTTTGGCGTTCCGAAACCCACCTTATCTCAGGCTGAAAAGCGTTTTTGTGCATTGTGCCATAACTTTTCAGGGAAGCTTCAGAACATGAAATTTTAACCTCCCACTATAGCAGAAAGGGTCTTTCTAGTAGTTGCACATCAAATCTAAGCTGTCTGAAGTGTTTTTCAAAAGTTATCAACACTTTTATGTTTGGCGTTCCGAAACCCACCTTATCTCAGGCTGAAAAGCGTTTTTGTGCATTGTGCCATAACTTTTCAGGAAAGCTTCAGAACATGAAATTTTAACCTCCCACTATAGCAGAAAGGGTCTTTCTAGTAGTTGCACATCAAATCTAAACTGTCTGAAGTGTTTTTCCAAAGTTATCAACACTTTTATGTTTGGCGTTCCGAAACCCACCTTATCTCAGGCTGAAAAGCGTTTTTACGCATTGTGCCATAACTTTTCAGGGAAGCTTCAGAACATGAAATTTTAACCTCCCACTATAGCAGAAAGGGTCTTTCTAGTAGATGCACATCAAATCTAAGCTCTCTGAAGTGTTTTTCCAAAGTTATCAACACTTTTATGTTTGGCGTTCCGAAACCCACCTTATCTCAGGCTGAAAAGCGTTTTTGTGCATTGTGCCATAACTTTTCAGGGAAGCTTCAGAACATGAAATTTTAACCTCCCACTATAGCAGAAAGGGTCTTTCTAGTAGTTGCACATCAAATCTAAACTGTCTGAAGTGTTTTTCCAAAGTTATTAACACTTTTATGTTTGGCGTTCCGAAATCCACCTTATCTCAGGCTGAAAAGCGTTTTTGTGCATTGTGCCATAACTTTTCAGGGAAGCTTCAGAACATGAAATTTTAACCTCCCACTATAGCAGAAAGGGTCTTTCTAGTAGTTGCACATCAAATCTAAACTGTCTGAAGTGTTTTTCCAAAGATATTAACACTTTTATGTTAGGCGTTCCGAAACCCACCTTATCTCAGGCTGAAAAGCGTTTTTGTGCAATGTGCCATAACTTTTCAGGGAAGCTTCAGAACATGAAATTTTAACCTCCCACTATAGCAGAAAGGGTCTTTCTAGTAGTTGCACATCAAATCTAAACTGTCTGAAGTGTTTTTCCAAAGTTATCAACACTTTTATGTTTGGCGTTCCGAAACCCACCTTATCTCAGGCTGAAAAGCGTTTTTACGCATTGTGCCATAACTTTTCAGGGAAGCTTCAGAACATGAAATTTTAACCTCCCACTATAGCAGAAAGGGTCTTTCTAGTAGGTGCACATCAAATCTAAGCTGTCTGAAGTGTTTTTCGAAAGTTATCAACACTTTTATGTTTGGCGTTCCGAAACCCACCTTATCTCAGGCTGAAAAGCGTTTTTGTGCATTGTGCCATAACTTTTCAGGGAAGCTTCAGAACATGAAATTTTAACCTCCCACTATAGCAGAAAGGGTCTTTCTAGTAGTTGCACATCCAATCTAAGCTGTCTGAAGTGTTTTTCAAAAGTTATCAACACTTTTATGTTTGGCGTTCCGAAACCCACCTTATCTCAGGCTGAAAAGCGTTTTTGTGCATTGTGCCATAACTTTTCAGGAAAGCTTCAGAACATGAAATTTTAACCTCCCACTATAGCAGAAAGGGTCTTTCTAGTAGTTGCACATCAAATCTAAACTGTCTGAAGTGTTTTTCCAAAGTTATCAACACTTTTATGTTTGGCGTTCCGAAACCCACCTTATCTCAGGCTGAAAAGCGTTTTTACGCATTGTGCCATAACTTTTCAGGGAAGCTTCAGAACATGAAATTTTAACCTCCCACTATAGCAGAAAGGGTCTTTCTAGTAGGTGCACATCAAATCTAAGCTCTCTGAAGTGTTTTTCCAAAGTTATCAACACTTTTATGTTTGGCGTTCCGAAACCCACCTTATCTCAGGCTGAAAAGCGTTTTTGTGCATTGTGCCATAACTTTTCAGGAAAGCTTCAGAACATGAAATTTTAACCTCCCACTATAGCAGAAAGGGTCTTTCTAGTAGTTGCACATCAAATCTAAACTGTCTGAAGTGTTTTTCCAAAGTTATTAACACTTTTATGTTTGGCGTTCCGAAACCCACCTTATCTCAGGCTGAAAAGCGTTTTTGTGCATTGTGCCATAACTTTTCAGGGAAGCTTCAGAACATGAAATTTTAACCTCCCACTATAGCAGAAAGGGTCTTTCTAGTAGTTGCACATCAAATCTAAACTGTCTGAAGTGTTTTTCCAAAGTTATCAACACTTTTATGTTTGGCGTTCCGAAACCCACCTTATCTCAGGCTGAAAAGCGTTTTTGTGCATTGTGCCATAACTTTTCAGGGAAGCTTCAGAACATGAAATTTTAACCTCCCACTATAGCAGAAAGGGTCTTTCTAGTAGTTGCACATCAAATCTAAGCTGTCTGAATTGTTTTTCAAAAGTTATCAACACTTTTATGTTTGGCGTTCCGAAACCCACCTTATCTCAGGCTGAAAAGCGTTTTTGTGCATTGTGCCATAACTTTTCAGGAAAGCTTCAGAACATGAAATTTTAACCTCCCACTATAGCAGAAAGGGTCTTTCTAGTAGTTGCACATCAAATCTAAACTGTCTGAAGTGTTTTTCCAAAGTTATCAACACTTTTATGTTTGGCGTTCCGAAACCCACCTTATCTCAGGCTGAAAAGCGTTTTTGTGCATTGTGCCATAACTTTTCAGGGAAGCTTCAGAACATGAAATTTTAACCTCCCACTATAGCAGAAAGGGTCTTTCTAGTAGTTGCACATCAAATCTAAGCTGTCTGAAGTGTTTTTCAAAAGTTATCAACACTTTTATGTTTGGCGTTCCGAAACCCACCTTATCTCAGGCTGAAAAGCGTTTTTGTGCATTGTGCCATAACTTTTCAGGAAAGCTTCAGAACATGAAATTTTAACCTCCCACTATAGCAGAAAGGGTCTTTCTAGTAGTTGCACATCAAATCTAAACTGTCTGAAGTGTTTTTCCAAAGTTATCAACACTTTTATGTTTGGCGTTCCGAAACCCACCTTATCTCAGGCTGAAAAGCGTTTTTGTGCATTGTGCCATAACTTTTCAGGGAAGCTTCAGAACATGAAATTTTAACCTCCCACTATAGCAGAAAGGGTCTTTCTAGTAGTTGCACATCAAATCTAAGCTGTCTGAAGTGTTTTTCCAAAGTTATCAACACTTTTATGTTTGGCGTTCCGAAACCCACCTTATCTCAGGCTGAAAAGCGTTTTTACGCATTGTGCCATAACTTTTCAGGGAAGCTTCAGAACATGAAATTTTAACCTCCCACTATAGCAGAAAGGGTCTTTCTAGTAGGTGCACATCAAATCTAAGCTCTCTGAAGTGTTTTTCGAAAGTTATCAACACTTTTATGTTTGGCGTTCCGAAACCCACCTTATCTCAGGCTGAAAAGCGTTTTTGTGCATTGTGCCATAACTTTTCAGGGAAGCTTCAGAACATGAAATTTTAACCTGCCACTATAGCAGAAAGGGTCTTTCTAGTAGTTGCACATCAAATCTAAACTGTCTGAAGTGTTTTTCCAAAGTTATCAACACTTTTATGTTTGGCGTTCCGAAACCCACCTTATCTCAGGCTGAAAAGCGTTTTTGTGCATTGTGCCATAACTTTTCAGGGAAGCTTCAGAACATGAAATTTTAACCTCCCAGTATAGCAGAAAGGGTCTTTCTAGTAGTTGCACATCAAATCTAAGCTGTCTGAAGTGTTTTTCAAAAGTTATCAACACTTTTATGTTTGGCGTTCCGAAACCCACCTTATCTCAGGCTGAAAAGCGTTTTTGTGCATTGTGCCATAACTTTTCAGGGAAGCTTCAGAACATGAAATTTTAACCTCCCACTATAGCAGAAAGGGTCTTTCTAGTAGTTGCACATCAAATCTAAACTGTCTGAAGTGTTTTTCCAAAGTTATTAACACTTTTATGTTAGGCGTTCCGAAACCCACCTTATCTCGGGCTGAAAAGCGTTTTTGTGCAATGTGCCATAACTTTTCAGGGAAGCTTCAGAACATGAAATTTTAACCTCCCACTATAGCAGAAAGGGTCTTTCTAGTAGTTGCACATCAAATCTAAACTGTCTGAAGTGTTTTTCCAAAGTTATCAACACTTTTATGTTTGGCGTTCCGAAACCCACCTTATCTCAGGCTGAAAAGCGTTTTTACGCATTGTGCCATAACTTTTCAGGGAAGCTTCAGAACATGAAATTTTAACCTCCCACTATAGCAGAAAGGGTCTTTCTAGTAGGTGCACATCAAATCTAAGCTGTCTGAAGTGTTTTTCGAAAGTTATCAACACTTTTATGTTTGGCGTTCCGAAACCCACCTTATCTCAGGCTGAAAAGCGTTTTTGTGCATTGTGCCATAACTTTTCAGGGAAGCTTCAGAACATGAAATTTTAACCTCCCACTATAGCAGAAAGGGTCTTTCTAGTAGTTGCACATCAAATCTAAGCTGTCTGAAGTGTTTTTCCAAAGTTATCAACACTTTTATGTTTGGCGTTCCGAAACCCACCTTATCTCAGGCTGAAAAGCGTTTTTGTGCATTGTGCTATAACTTTTCAGGAAAGCTTCAGAACATGAAATTTTAACCTCCCACTATAGCAGAAAGGGTCTTTCTAGTAGTTGCACATCAAATCTAAACTGTCTGAAGTGTTTTTCCAAAGTTATCAACACTTTTATGTTTGGCGTTCCGAAACCCACCTTATCTCAGGCTGAAAAGCGTTTTTACGCATTGTGCCATAACTTTTCAGGGAAGCTTCAGAACATGAAATTTTAACCTCCCACTATAGCAGAAAGGGTCTTTCTAGTAGGTGCACATCAAATCTAAGCTCTCTGAAGTGTTTTTCCAAAGTTATCAACACTTTTATGTTTGGCGTTCCGAAACCCACCTTATCTCAGGCTGAAAAGCGTTTTTGTGCATTGTGCCATAACTTTTCAGGGAAGCTTCAGAACATGAAATTTTAACCTCCCACTATAGCAGAAAGGGTCTTTCTAGTAGTTGCACATCAAATCTAAACTGTCTGAAGTGTTTTTCCAAAGTTATTAACACTTTTATGTTTGGTGTTCCGAAACCCACCTTATCTCAGGCTGAAAAGCGTTTTTGTGCATTGTGCCATAACTTTTCAGGGAAGCTTCAGAACATGAAATTTTAACCTCCCACTATAGCAGAAAGGGTCTTTCTAGTAGTTGCACATCAAATCTAAACTGTCTGAAGTGTTTTTCCAAAGTTATTAACACTTTTATGTTAGGCGTTCCGAAACCCACCTTATCTCAGGCTGAAAAGCGTTTTTGTGCAATGTGCCATAACTTTTCAGGGAAGCTTCAGAACATGAAATGTTAACCTCCCACTATAGCAGAAAGGGTCTTTCTAGTAGTTGCACATCAAATCTAAACTGTCTGAAGTGTTTTTCCAAAGTTATCAACACTTTTATGTTTGGCGTTCCGAAACCCACCTTATCTCAGGCTGAAAAGCGTTTTTACGCATTGTGCCATAACTTTTCAGGGAAGCTTCAGAACATGAAATTTTAACCTCCCACTATAGCAGAAAGGGTCTTTCTAGTAGGTGCACATCAAATCTAAGCTGTCTGAAGTGTTTTTCGAAAGTTATCAACACTTTTATGTTTGGCGTTCCGAAACCCACCTTATCTCAGGCTGAAAAGCGTTTTTGTGCATTGTGCCATAACTTTTCAGGGAAGCTTCAGAACATGAAATTTTAACCTCCCACTATAGCAGAAAGGGTCTTTCTAGTAGGTGCACATCAAATCTAAGCTGTCTGAAGTGTTTTTCAAAAGTTATCAACACTTTTATGTTTGGCGTTCCGAAACCCACCTTATCTCAGGCTGAAAAGCGTTTTTGTGCATTGTGCCATAACTTTTCAGGAAAGCTTCAGAACATGAAATTTTAACCTCCCACTATAGCAGAAAGGGTCTTTCTAGTAGTTGCACATCAAATCTAAGCTCTCTGAAGTGTTTTTCCAAAGTTATCAACACTTTTATGTTTGGCGTTCCGAAACCCACCTTATCTCAGGCTGAAAAGCGTTTTTGTGCATTGTGCCATAACTTTTCAGGAAAGCTTCAGAACATGAAATTTTAACCTCCCACTATAGCAGAAAGGGTCTTTCTAGTAGTTGCACATCAAATCTAAACTGTCTGAAGTGTTTTTCCAAAGTTATTAACACTTTTATGTTTGGCGTTCCGAAACCCACCTTATCTCAGGCTGAAAAGCGTTTTTGTGCATTGTGCCATAACTTTTCAGGGAAGCTTCAGAACATGAAATTTTAACCTCCCACTATAGCAGAAAGGGTCTTTCTAGTAGTTGCACATCAAATCTAAGCTGTCTGAAGTGTTTTTCAAAAGTTATCAACACTTTTATGTTTGGCGTTCCGAAACCCACCTTATCTCAGGCTGAAAAGCGTTTTTGTGCATTGTGCCATAACTTTTCAGGAAAGCTTCAGAACATGAAATTGTAACCTCCCACTATAGCAGAAAGGGTCTTTCTAGTAGTTGCACATCAAATCTAAACTGTCTGAAGTGTTTTTCCAAAGTTATCAACACTTTTATGTTTGGCGTTCCGAAACCCACCTTATCTCAGGCTGAAAAGCGTTTTTGTGCATTGTGCCATAACTTTTCAGGGAAGCTTCAGAACATGAAATTTTAACCTCCCACTATAGCAGAAAGGGTCTTTCTAGTAGTTGCACATCAAATCTAAACTGTCTGAAGTGTTTTTCAAAAGTTATCAACACTTTTATGTTTGGCGTTCCGAAACCCACCTTATCTCAGGCTGAAAAGCGTTTTTGTGCATTGTGCCATAACTTTTCAGGAAAGCTTCAGAACATGAAATTTTAACCTCCCACTATAGCAGAAAGGGTCTTTCTAGTAGTTGCACATCAAATCTAAACTGTCTGAAGTGTTTTTCCAAAGTTATCAACACGTTTATGTTTGGCGTTCCGAAACCCACCTTATCTCAGGCTGAAAAGCGTTTTTGTGCATTGTGCCATAACTTTTCAGGGAAGCTTCAGAACATGAAATTTTAACCTCCCACTATAGCAGAAAGGGTCTTTCTAGTAGTTGCACATCAAATCTAAGCTGTCTGAAGTGTTTTTCCAAAGTTATCAACACTTTTATGTTTGGCGTTCCGAAACCCACCTTATCTCAGGCTGAAAAGCGTTTTTACGCATTGTGCCATAACTTTTCAGGGAAGCTTCAGAACATGAAATTTTAACCTCCCACTATAGCAGAAAGGGTCTTTCTAGTAGGTGCACATCAAATCTAAGCTCTCTGAAGTGTTTATCGAAAGTTATCAACACTTTTATGTTTGGCGTTCCGAAACCCACCTTATCTCAGGCTGAAAAGCGTTTTTGTGCATTGTGCCATAACTTTTCAGGGAAGCTTCAGAACATGAAATTTTAACCTGCCACTATAGCAGAAAGGGTCTTTCTAGTAGTTGCACATCAAATCTAAACTGTCTGAAGTGTTTTTCCAAAGTTATCAACACTTTTATGTTTGGCGTTCCGAAACCCACCTTATCTCAGGCTGAAAAGCGTTTTTGTGCATTGTGCCATAACTTTTCAGGGAAGCTTCAGAACATGAAATTTTAACCTCCCACTATAGCAGAAAGGGTCTTTCTAGTAGTTGCACATCAAATCTAAGCTGTCTGAAGTGTTTTTCAAAAGTTATCAACACTTTTATGTTTGGCGTTCCGAAACCCACCTTATCTCAGGCTGAAAAGCGTTTTTGTGCATTGTGCCATAACTTTTCAGGAAAGCTTCAGAACAGGAAATTTTAACCTCCCACTATAGCAGAAAGGGTCTTTCTAGTAGTTGTACATCAAATCTAAACTGTCTGAAGTGTTTTTCCAAAGTTATCAACACTTTTATGTTTGGCGTTCCGAAACCCACCTTATCTCAGGCTGAAAAGCGTTTTTGTGCATTGTGCCATAACTTTTCAGGGAAGCTTCAGAACATGAAATTTTAACCTCCCACTATAGCAGAAAGGGTCTTTCTAGTAGTTACACATCAAATCTAAGCTGTCTGAAGTGTTTTTCCAAAGTTATCAACACTTTTATGTTTGGCGTTCCGAAACCCACCTTATCTCAGGCTGAAAAGCGTTTTTACGCATTGTGCCATAACTTTTCAGGGAAGCTTCAGAACATGAAATTTTAACCTCCCACTATAGCAGAAAGGGTCTTTCTAGTAGGTGCACATCAAATCTAAGCTCTCTGAAGTGTTTTTCGAAAGTTATCAACACTTTTATGTTTGGCGTTCCGAAACCCACCTTATCTCAGGCTGAAAAGCGTTTTTGTGCATTGTGCCATAACTTTTCAGGGAAGCTTCAGAACATGAAATTTTAACCTGCCACTATAGCAGAAAGGGTCTTTCTAGTAGTTGCACATCAAATCTAAACTGTCTGAAGTGTTTTTCCAAAGTTATTAACACTTTTATGTTTGGCGTTCCGAAACCCACCTTATCTCAGGCTGAAAAGCGTTTTTGTGCATTGTGCCATAACTTTTCAGGGAAGCTTCAGAACATGAAATTTTAACCTCCCACTATAGCAGAAAGGGTCTTTCTAGTAGGTGCACATCAAATCTAAGCACTCTGAAGTGTTTTTCCAAAGTTATCAACACTTTTATGTTTGGCGTTCCGAAACCCACCTTATCTCAGGCTGAAAAGCGTTTTTGTGCATTGTGCCATAACTTTTCAGGGAAGCTTCAGAACATGAAATTTTAACCTGCCACTATAGCAGAAAGGGTCTTTCTAGTAGTTGCACATCAAATCTAAACTGTCTGACGTGTTTTTCCAAAGTTATTAACACTTTTATGTTTGGCGTTCCGAAACCCACCTTATCTCAGGCTGAAAAGCGTTTTTGTGCATTGTGCCATAACTTTTCAGGGAAGCTTCAGAACATGAAATTTTAACCTCCCACTATAGCAGAAAGGGTCTTTCTAGTAGTTGCACATCAAATCTAAACTGTCTGAAGTGTTTTTCCAAAGTTATTAACACTTTTATGTTAGGCGTTCCGAAACCCACCTTATCTCAGGCTGAAAAGCGTTTTTGTGCAATGTGCCATAACTTTTCAGGGAAGCTTCAGAACATGAAATGTTAACCTCCCACTATAGCAGAAAGGGTCTTTCTAGTAATTGCACATCAAATCTAAACTGTCTGAAGTGTTTTTCCAAAGTTATCAACACTTTTATGTTTGGCGTTCCGAAACCCACCTTATCTCAGGCTGAAAAGCGTTTTTACGCATTGTGCCATAACTTTTCAGGGAAGCTTCAGAACATGAAATTTTAACCTCCCACTATAGCAGAAAGGGTCTTTCTAGTAGGTGCACATCAAATCTAAGCTGTCTGAAGTGTTTTTCGAAAGTTATCAACACTTTTATGTTTGGCGTTCCGAAACCCACCTTATCTCAGGCTGAAAAGCGTTTTTGTGCATTGTGCCACAACTTTTCAGGGAAGCTTCAGAACATGAAATTTTAACCTCCCACTATAGCAGAAAGGGTCTTTCTAGTAGTTGCACATCAAATCTAAGCTGTCTGAAGTGTTTTTCAAAAGTTATCAACACTTTTATGTTTGGCGTTCCGAAACCCACCTTATCTCAGGCTGAAAAGCGTTTTTGTGCATTGTGCCATAACTTTTCAGGAAAGCTTCAGAACATGAAATTTTAACCTCCCACTATAGCAGAAAGGGTCTTTCTAGTAGTTGCACATCAAATCTAAACTGTCTGAAGTGTTTTTCCAAAGTTATCAACACTTTTATGTTTGGCGTTCCGAAACCCACCTTATCTCAGGCTGAAAAGCGTTTTTACGCATTGTGCCATAACTTTTCAGGGAAGCTTCAGAACATGAAATTTTAACCTCCCACTATAGCAGAAAGGGTCTTTCTAGTAGGTGCACATCAAATCTAAGCTCTCTGAAGTGTTTTTCCAAAGTTATCAACACTTTTATGTTTGGCGTTCCGAAACCCACCTTATCTCAGGCTGAAAAGCGTTTTTGTGCATTGTGCCATAACTTTTCAGGAAAGCTTCAGAACATGAAATTTTGACCTCCCACTATAGCAGAAAGGGTCTTTCTAGTAGTTGCACATCAAATCTAAACTGTCTGAAGTGTTTTTCCAAAGTTATTAACACTTTTATGTTTGGCGTTCCGAAACCCACCTTATCTCAGGCTGAAAAGCGTTTTTGTGCATTGTGCCATAACTTTTCAGGGAAGCTTCAGAACATGAAATTTTAACCTCCCACTATAGCAGAAAGGGTCTTTCTAGTAGTTGCACATCAAATCTAAACTGTCTGAAGTGTTTTTCCAAAGTTATCAACACTTTTATGTTTGGCGTTCCGAAACCCACCTTATCTCAGGCTGAATAGCGTTTTTGTGCATTGTGCCATAACTTTTCAGGGAAGCTTCAGAACATGAAATTTTAACCTCCCACTATAGCAGAAAGGGTCTTTCTAGTAGTTGCACATCAAATCTAAGCTGTCTGAAGTGTTTTTCAAAAGTTATCAACACTTTTATGTTTGGCGTTCCGAAACCCACCTTATCTCAGGCTGAAAAGCATTTTTGTGCATTGTGCCATAACTTTTCAGGAAAGCTTCAGAACATGAAATTTTAACCTCCCACTATAGCAGAAAGGGTCTTTCTAGTAGTTGCACATCAAATCTAAACTGTCTGAAGTGTTTTTCCAAAGTTATCAACACTTTTATGTTTGGCGTTCCGAAACCCACCTTATCTCAGGCTGAAAAGCGTTTTTGTGCATTGTGCCATAACTTTTCAGGGAAGCTTCAGAACATGAAATTTTAACCTCCCACTATAGCAGAAAGGGTCTTTCTAGTAGTTGCACATCAAATCTAAGCTGTCTGAAGTGTTTTTCCAAAGTTATCAACACTTTTATGTTTGGCGTTCCGAAACCCACCTTATCTCAGGCTGAAAAGCGTTTTTACGCATTGTGCCATAACTTTTCAGGGAAGCTTCAGAACATGAAATTTTAACCTCCCACTATAGCAGAAAGGGTCTTTCTAGTAGGTGCACATCAAATCTAAGCTCTCTGAAGTGTTTATCGAAAGTTATCAACACTTTTATGTTTGGCGTTCCGAAACCCACCTTATCTCAGGCTGAAAAGCGTTTTTGTGCATTGTGCCATAACTTTTCAGGGAAGCTTCAGAACATGAAATTTTAACCTGCCACTATAGCAGAAAGGGTCTTTCTAGTAGTTGCACATCAAATCTAAACTGTCTGAAGTGTTTTTCCAAAGTTATCAACACTTTTATGTTTGGCGTTCCGAAACCCACCTTATCTCAGGCTGAAAAGCGTTTTTGTGCATTGTGCCATAACTTTTCAGGGAAGCTTCAGAACATGAAATTTTAACCTCCCACTATAGCAGAAAGGGTCTTTCTAGTAGTTGCACATCAAATCTAAGCTGTCTGAAGTGTTTTTCAAAAGTTATCAACACTTTTATGTTTGGCGTTCCGAAACCCACCTTATCTCAGGCTGAAAAGCGTTTTTGTGCATTGTGCCATAACTTTTCAGGAAAGCTTCAGAACATGAAATTTTAACCTCCCACTATAGCAGAAAGGGTCTTTCTAGTAGTTGTACATCAAATCTAAACTGTCTGAAGTGTTTTTCCAAAGTTATCAACACTTTTATGTTTGGCGTTCCGAAACCCACCTTATCTCAGGCTGAAAAGCGTTTTTGTGCATTGTGCCATAACTTTTCAGGGAAGCTTCAGAACATGAAATTTTAACCTCCCACTATAGCAGAAAGGGTCTTTCTAGTTGTTGCACATCAAATCTAAGCTGTCTGAAGTGTTTTTCCAAAGTTATCAACACTTTTATGTTTGGCGTTCCGAAACCCACCTTATCTCAGGCTGAAAAGCGTTTATACGCATTGTGCCATAACTTTTCAGGGAAGCTTCAGAACATGAAATTTTAACCTCCCACTATAGCAGAAAGGGTCTTTCTAGTAGGTGCACATCAAATCTAAGCTCTCTGAAGTGTTTTTCGAAAGTTATCAACACTTTTATGTTTGGCGTTCCGAAACCCACCTTATCTCAGGCTGAAAAGCGTTTTTGTGCATTGTGCCATAACTTTTCAGGGAAGCTTCAGAACATGAAATTTTAACCTGCCACTATAGCAGAAAGGGTCTTTCTAGTAGTTGCCCATCAAATCTAAACTGTCTGAAGTGTTTTTCCAAAGTTATTAACACTTTTATGTTTGGCGTTCCGAAACCCACCTTATCTCAGGCTGAAAAGCGTTTTTGTGCATTGTGCCATAACTTTTCAGGGAAGCTTCAGAACATGAAATTTTAACCTCCCACTATAGCAGAAAGGGTCTTTCTAGTAGTTGCACATCAAATCTAAGCTGTCTGAAGTGTTTTTCCAAAGTTATCAACACTTTTATGTTTGGCGTTCCGAAACCCACCTTATCTCAGGCTGAAAAGCGTTTTTGTGCATTGTGCCATAACTTTTCAGGGAAGCTTCAGAACATGAAATTTTAACCTCCCACTATAGCAGAAAGGGTCTTTCTAGTAGTTGCACATCAAATCTAAACTGTCTGAAGTGTTTTTCCAAAGTTATCAACACTTTTATGTTTGGCGTTCCGAAACCCACCTTATCTCAGGCTGAAAAGCGTTTTTACGCATTGTGCCATAACTTTTCAGGGAAGCTTCAGAACATGAAATTTTAACCTCCCACTATAGCAGAAAGGGTCTTTCTAGTAGGTGCACATCAAATCTAAGCTCTCTGAAGTGTTTTTCCAAAGTTATCAACACTTTTATGTTTGGCGTTCCGAAACCCACCTTATCTCAGGCTGAAAAGCGTTTTTGTGCATTGTGCCATAACTTTTCAGGAAAGCTTCAGAACATGAAATTTTGACCTCCCACTATAGCAGAAAGGGTCTTTCTAGTAGTTGCACATCAAATCTAAACTGTCTGAAGTGTTTTTCCAAAGTTATTAACACTTTTATGTTTGGCGTTCCGAAACCCACCTTATCTCAGGCTGAAAAGCGTTTTTGTGCATTGTGCCATAACTTTTCAGGGAAGCTTCAGAACATGAAATTTTAACCTTCCACTATTGCAGAAAGGGTCTTTCTAGTAGTTGCACATCAAATCTAAACTGTCTGAAGTGTTTTTCCAAAGTTATCAACACTTTTATGTTTGGCGTTCCGAAACCCACCTTATCTCAGGCTGAAAAGCGTTTTTGTGCATTGTGCCATAACTTTTCAGGGAAGCTTCAGAACATGAAATTTTAACCTCCCACTATAGCAGAAAGGGTCTTTCTAGTAGTTGCACATCAAATCTAAGCTGTCTGAAGTGTTTTTCAAAAGTTATCAACACTTTTATGTTTGGCGTTCCGAAACCCACCTTATCTCAGGCTGAAAAGCGTTTTTGTGCATTGTGCCATAACTTTTCAGGAAAGCTTCAGAACATGAAATTTTAACCTCCCACTATAGCAGAAAGGGTCTTTCTAGTAGTTGCACATCAAATCTAAACTGTCTGAAGTGTTTTTCCAAAGTTATCAACACTTTTATGTTTGGCGTTCCGAAACCCACCTTATCTCAGGCTGAAAAGCGTTTTTGTGCATTGTGCCATAACTTTTCAGGGAAGCTTCAGAACATGAAATTTTAACCTCCCACTATAGCAGAAAGGGTCTTTCTAGTAGTTGCACATCAAATCTAAGCTGTCTGAAGTGTTTTTCAAAAGTTATCAACACTTTTATGTTTGGCGTTCCGAAACCCACCTTATCTCAGGCTGAAAAGCATTTTTGTGCATTGTGCCATAACTTTTCAGGAAAGCTTCAGAACATGAAATTTTAACCTCCCACTATAGCAGAAAGGGTCTTTCTAGTAGTTGCACATCTAATCTAAACTGTCTGAAGTGTTTTTCCAAAGTTATCAACACTTTTATGTTTGGCGTTCCGAAACCCACCTTATCTCAGGCTGAAAAGCGTTTTTGTGCATTGTGCCATAACTTTTCAGGGAAGCTTCAGAACATGAAATTTTAACCTCCCACTATAGCAGAAAGGGTCTTTCTAGTAGTTGCACATCAAATCTAAACTGTCTGAAGTGTTTTTCCAAAGTTATCAACACTTTTATGTTTGGCGTTCCGAAACCCACCTTATCTCAGGCTGAAAAGCGTTTTTGTGCATTGTGCCATAACTTTTCAGGGAAGCTTCAGAACATGAAATTTTAACCTCCCACTATAGCAGAAAGGGTCTTTCTAGTAGTTGCACATCAAATCTAAGCTGTCTGAAGTGTTTTTCAAAAGTTATCAACACTTTTATGTTTGGCGTTCCGAAACCCACCTTATCTCAGGCTGAAAAGCGTTTTTGTGCATTGTGCCATAACTTTTCAGGAAAGCTTCAGAACATGAAATTTTAACCTCCCACTATAGCAGAAAGGGTCTTTCTAGTAGTTGCACATCAAATCTAAACTGTCTGAAGTGTTTTTCCAAAGTTATCAACACTTTTATGTTTGGCGTTCCGAAACCCACCTTATCTCAGGCTGAAAAGCGTTTTTGTGCATTGTGCCATAACTTTTCAGGGAAGCTTCAGAACATGAAATTTTAACCTCCCACTATAGCAGAAAGGGTCTTTCTAGTAGTTGCACATCAAATCTAAGCTGTCTGAAGTGTTTTTCAAAAGTTATCAACACTTTTATGTTTGGCGTTCCGAAACCCACCTTATCTCAGGCTGAAAAGCATTTTTGTGCATTGTGCCATAACTTTTCAGGAAAGCTTCAGAACATGAAATTTTAACCTCCCACTATAGCAGAAAGGGTCTTTCTAGTAGTTGCACATCAAATCTAAACTGTCTGAAGTGTTTTTCCAAAGTTATCAACACTTTTATGTTTGGCGTTCCGAAACCCACCTTATCTCAGGCTGAAAAGCGTTTTTGTGCATTGTGCCATAACTTTTCAGGGAAGCTTCAGAACATGAAATTTTAACCTCCCACTATAGCAGAAAGGGTCTTTCTAGTAGTTGCACATCAAATCTAAGCTGTCTGAAGTGTTTTTCCAAAGTTATCAACACTTTTATGTTTGGCGTTCCGAAACCCACCTTATCTCAGGCTGAAAAGCGTTTTTACGCATTGTGCCATAACTTTTCAGGGAAGCTTCAGAACATGAAATTTTAACCTCCCACTATAGCAGAAAGGGTCTTTCTAGTAGGTGCACATCAAATCTAAGCTCTCTGAAGTGTTTATCGAAAGTTATCAACACTTTTATGTTTGGCGTTCCGAAACCCACCTTATCTCAGGCTGAAAAGCGTTTTTGTGCATTGTGCCATAACTTTTCAGGGAAGCTTCAGAACATGAAATTTTAACCTGCCACTATAGCAGAAAGGGTCTTTCTAGTAGTTGCACATCAAATCTAAACTGTCTGAAGTGTTTTTCCAAAGTTATCAACACTTTTATGTTTGGCGTTCCGAAACCCACCTTATCTCAGGCTGAAAAGCGTTTTTGTGCATTGTGCCATAACTTTTCAGGGAAGCTTCAGAACATGAAATTTTAACCTCCCACTATAGCAGAAAGGGTCTTTCTAGTAGTTGCACATCAAATCTAAGCTGTCTGAAGTGTTTTTCAAAAGTTATCAACACTTTTATGTTTGGCGTTCCGAAACCCACCTTATCTCAGGCTGAAAAGCGTTTTTGTGCATTGTGCCATAACTTTTCAGGAAAGCTTCAGAACATGAAATTTTAACCTCCCACTATAGCAGAAAGGGTCTTTCTAGTAGTTGTACATCAAATCTAAACTGTCTGAAGTGTTTTTCCAAAGTTATCAACACTTTTATGTTTGGCGTTCCGAAACCCACCTTATCTCAGGCTGAAAAGCGTTTTTGTGCATTGTGCCATAACTTTTCAGGGAAGCTTCAGAACATGAAATTTTAACCTGCCACTATAGCAGAAAGGGTCTTTCTAGTTGTTGCACATCAAATCTAAGCTGTCTGAAGTGTTTTTCCAAAGTTATCAACACTTTTATGTTTGGCGTTCCGAAACCCACCTTATCTCAGGCTGAAAAGCGTTTATACGCATTGTGCCATAACTTTTCAGGGAAGCTTCAGAACATGAAATTTTAACCTCCCACTATAGCAGAAAGGGTCTTTCTAGTAGGTGCACATCAAATCTAAGCTCTCTGAAGTGTTTTTCGAAAGTTATCAACACTTTTATGTTTGGCGTTCCGAAACCCACCTTATCTCAGGCTGAAAAGCGTTTTTGTGCATTGTGCCATAACTTTTCAGGGAAGCTTCAGAACATGAAATTTTAACCTGCCACTATAGCAGAAAGGGTCTTTCTAGTAGTTGCCGATCAAATCTAAACTGTCTGAAGTGTTTTTCCAAAGTTATTAACACTTTTATGTTTGGCGTTCCGAAACCCACCTTATCTCAGGCTGAAAAGCGTTTTTGTGCATTGTGCCATAACTTTTCAGGGAAGCTTCAGAACATGAAATTTTAACCTCCCACTATAGCAGAAAGGGTCTTTCTAGTAGTTGCACATCAAATCTAAGCTGTCTGAAGTGTTTTTCCAAAGTTATCAACACTTTTATGTTTAGCGTTCCGAAACCCACCTTATCTCAGGCTGAAAAGCGTTTTTGTGCATTGTGCCATAACTTTTCAGGGAAGCTTCAGAACATGAAATTTTAACCTCCCACTATAGCAGAAAGGGTCTTTCTAGTAGTTGCACATCAAATCTAAGCTGTCTAAAGTGTTTTTCAAAAGTTATCAACACTTTTATGTTTGGCGTTCCGAAACCCACCTTATCTCAGGCTGAAAAGCGTTTTTGTGCATTGTGCCATAACTTTTCAGGAAAGCTTCAGAACATGAAATTTTAACCTCCCACTATAGCAGAAAGGGTCTTTCTAGTAGTTGCACATCAAATCTAAACTGTCTGAAGTGTTTTTCCAAAGTTATCAACACTTTTATGTTTGGCGTTCCGAAACCCACCTTATCTCAGGCTGAAAAGCGTTTTTGTGCATTGTGCCATAACTTTTCAGGGAAGCTTCAGAACATGAAATTTTAACCTCCCACTATAGCAGAAAGGGTCTTTCTAGTAGTTACACATCAAATCTAAGCTGTCTGAAGTGTTTTTCCAAAGTTATCAACACTTTTATGTTTGGCGTTCCGAAACCCACCTTATCTCAGGCTGAAAAGCGTTTTTACGCATTGTGCCATAACTTTTCAGGGAAGCTTCAGAACATGAAATTTTAACCTCCCACTATAGCAGAAAGGGTCTTTCTAGTAGTTGCACATCAAATCTAAGCTGTCTGAAGTGTTTTTCCAAAGTTATCAACACTTTTATGTTTGGCGTTCCGAAACCCACCTTATCTCAGGCTGAAAAGCTTTTTTACGCATTGTGCCATAACTTTTCAGGGAAGCTTCAGAACATGGAATTTTAACCTCCCACTATAGCAGAAAGGGTCTTTCTAGTAGGTGCACATCAAATCTAAGCTCTCTGAAGTGTTTTTCGAAAGTTATCAACACTTTTATGTTTGGCGTTCCGAAACCCACCTTATCTCAGGCTGAAAAGCGTTTTTGTGCATTGTGCCATAACTTTTCAGGGAAGCTTCAGAACATGAAATTTTAACCTGCCACTATAGCAGAAAGGGTCTTTCTAGTAGTTGCACATCAAATCTAAACTGTCTGAAGTGTTTTTCCAAAGTTATTAACACTTTTATGTTTGGCGTTCCGAAACCCACCTTATCTCAGGCTGAAAAGCGTTTTTGTGCATTGTGCCATAACTTTTCAGGGAAGCTTCAGAACATGAAATTTTAACCTCCCACTATAGCAGAAAGGGTCTTTCTAGTAGTTGCACATCAAATCTAAACTGTCTGAAGTGTTTTTCCAAAGTTATTAACACTTTTATGTTTGGCGTTCCGAAACCCACCTTATCTCAGGCTGAAAAGCGTTTTTGTGCATTGTGCCATAACTTTTCAGGGAAGCTTCAGAACATGAAATTTTAACCTCCCACTATAGCAGAAAGGGTCTTTCTAGTAGTTGCACATCAAATCTAAACTGTCTGAAGTGTTTTTCCAAAGTTATCAACACTTTTATGTTTGGCGTTCCGAAACCCACCTTATCTCAGGCTGAAAAGCGTTTTTACGCATTGTGCCATAACTTTTCAGGGAAGCTTCAGAACATGAAATTTTAACCTCCCACTATAGCAGAAAGGGTCTTTCTAGTAGGTGCACATCAAATCTAAGCTCTCTGAAGTGTTTTTCGAAAGTTATCAACACTTTTGTGTTTGGCGTTCCGAAACCCACCTTATCTCAGGCTGAAAAGCGTTTTTGTGCATTGTGCCATAACTTTTCAGGGAAGCTTCAGAACATGAAATTTTAACCTCCCACTATAGCAGAAATGGTCTTTCTAGTAGTTGCACATCAAATCTAAGCTGTCTGAAGTGTTTTTCAAAAGTTATCAACACTTTTATGTTTGGCGTTCCGAAACCCACCTTATCTCAGGCTGAAAAGCGTTTTTGTGCATTGTGCCATAACTTTTCAGGAAAGCTTCAGAACATGAAATTTTAACCTCCCACTATAGCAGAAAGGGTCTTTCTAGTAGTTGCACATTTAATCTAAACTGTCTGAAGTGTTTTTCTAAAGTTATCAACACTTTTATGTTTGGCGTTCCGAAACCCACCTTATCTCAGGCTGAAAAGCGTTTTTACGCATTGTGCCATAACTTTTCAGGGAAGCTTCAGAACATGAAATTTTAACCTCCCACTATAGCAGAAAGGGTCTTTCTAGTAGTTGCACATCAAATCTAAGCTGTCTGAAGTGTTTTTCCAAAGTTATCAACACTTTTATGTTTGGCGTTCCGAAACCCGCCTTATCTCAGGCTGAAAAGCGTTTTTGTGCATTGTGCCATAACTTTTTAGGGAAGCTTCAGAACATGAAATTTTAACCTCCCACTATAGCAGAAAGGGTCTTTCTAGTAGTTGCACATCAAATCTAAGCTGTCTGAAGTGTCTTTCAAAAGTTATCAACACTTTTATGTTTGGCGTTCCGAAACCCACCTTATCTCAGGCTGAAAAGCGTTTTTGTGCATTGTGCCATAACTTTTCAGGAAAGCTTCAGAACATGAAATTTTAACCTCCCACTATAGCAGAAAGGGTCTTTCTAGTAGTTGCACATCAAATCTAAACTGTCTGAAGTGTTTTTCCAAAGTTATTAACACTTTTATGTTTGGCGTTCCGAAACCCACCTTATCTCAGGCTGAAAAGCGTTTTTGTGCATTGTGCCATAACTTTTCAGGGAAGCTTCAGAACATAAAATTTTAACCTCCCACTATAGCAGAAAGGGTCTTTCTAGTAGTTGCACATCAAATCTAAACTGTCTGAAGTGTTTTTCCAAAGTTATCAACACTTTTATGTTTGGCGTTCCGAAACCCACCTTATCTCAGGCTGAAAAGCGTTTTTGTGCATTGTGCCATAACTTTTCAGGGAAGCTTCAGAACATGAAATTTTAACCTGCCACTATAGCAGAAAGGGTCTTTCTAGTAGTTGCCCATCAAATCTAAACTGTCTGAAGTGTTTTTCCAAAGTTATTAACACTTTTATGTTTGGCGTTCCGAAACCCACCTTATCTCAGGCTGAAAAGCGTTTTTGTGCATTGTGCCATAACTTTTCAGGGAAGCTTCAGAACATGAAATTTTAACCTCCCACTATAGCAGAAAGGGTCTTTCTAGTAGTTGCACATCAAATCTAAGCTGTCTGAAGTGTTTTTCCAAAGTTATCAACACTTTTATGTTTGGCGTTCCGAAACCCACCTTATCTCAGGCTGAAAAGCGTTTTTGTGCATTGTGCCATAACTTTTCAGGGAAGCTTCAGAACATGAAATTTTAACCTCCCACTATAGCAGAAAGGGTCTTTCTAGTAGTTGCACATCAAATCTAAGCTGTCTAAAGTGTTTTTCAAAAGTTATCAACACTTTTATGTTTGGCGTTCCGAAACCCACCTTATCTCAGGCTGAAAAGCGTTTTTGTGCATTGTGCCATAACTTTTCAGGAAAGCTTCAGAACATGAAATTTTAACCTCCCACTATAGCAGAAAGGGTCTTTCTAGTAGTTGCACATCAAATCTAAACTGTCTGAAGTGTTTTTCCAAAGTTATCAACACTTTTATGTTTGGCGTTCCGAAACCCACCTTATCTCAGGCTGAAAAGCGTTTTTGTGCATTGTGCCATAACTTTTCAGGGAAGCTTCAGAACATGAAATTTTAACCTCCCACTATAGCAGAAAGGGTCTTTCTAGTAGTTACACATCAAATCTAAGCTGTCTGAAGTGTTTTTCCAAAGTTATCAACACTTTTATGTTTGGCGTTCCGAAACCCACCTTATCTCAGGCTGAAAAGCGTTTTTACGCATTGTGCCATAACTTTTCAGGGAAGCTTCAGAACATGAAATTTTAACCTCCCACTATAGCAGAAAGGGTCTTTCTAGTAGTTGCACATCACATCTAAGCTGTCTGAAGTGTTTTTCCAAAGTTATCAACACTTTTATGTTTGGCGTTCCGAAACCCACCTTATCTCAGGCTGAAAAGCTTTTTTACGCATTGTGCCATAACTTTTCAGGGAAGCTTCAGAACATGGAATTTTAACCTCCCACTATAGCAGAAAGGGTCTTTCTAGTAGGTGCACATCAAATCTAAGCTCTCTGAAGTGTTTTTCGAAAGTTATCAACACTTTTATGTTTGGCGTTCCGAAACCCACCTTATCTCAGGCTGAAAAGCGTTTTTGTGCATTGTGCCATAACTTTTCAGGGAAGCTTCAGAACATGAAATTTTAACCTGCCACTATAGCAGAAAGGGTCTTTCTAGTAGTTGCACATCAAATCTAAACTGTCTGAAGTGTTTTTCCAAAGTTATTAGCACTTTTATGTTTGGCGTTCCGAAACCCACCTTATCTCAGGCTGAAAAGCGTTTTTGTGCATTGTGCCATAACTTTTCAGGGAAGCTTCAGAACATGAAATTTTAACCTCCCACTATAGCAGAAAGGGTCTTTCTAGTAGTTGCACATCAAATCTAAACTGTCTGAAGTGTTTTTCCAAAGTTATTAACACTTTTATGTTTGGCGTTCCGAAACCCACCTTATCTCAGGCTGAAAAGCGTTTTTGTGCATTGTGCCATAACTTTTCAGGGAAGCTTCAGAACATGAAATTTTAACCTCCCACTATAGCAGAAAGGGTCTTTCTAGTAGTTGCACATCAAATCTAAACTGTCTGAAGTGTTTTTCCAAAGTTATCAACACTTTTATGTTTGGCGTTCCGAAACCCACCTTATCTCAGGCTGAAAAGCGTTTTTACGCATTGTGCCATAACTTTTCAGGGAAGCTTCAGAACATGAAATTTTAACCTCCCACTATAGCAGAAAGGGTCTTTCTAGTAGGTGCACATCAAATCTAAGCTCTCTGAAGTGTTTTTCGAAAGTTATCAACACTTTTATGTTTGGCGTTCCGAAACCCACCTTATCTCAGGCTGAAAAGCGTTTTTGTGCATTGTGCCATAACTTTTCAGGAAAGCTTCAGAACATGAAATTTTAACCTCCCACTATAGCAGAAAGGGTCCTTCTAGTAGTTGCACATCAAATCTAAACTGTCTGAAGTGTTTTTCCAAAGTTATTAACACTTTTATGTTTGGCGTTCCGAAACCCACCTTATCTCAGGCTGAAAAGCGTTTTTACGCATTGTGCCATAACTTTTCAGGGAAGCTTCAGAACATGAAATTTTAACCTCCCACTATAGCAGAAAGGGTCTTTCTAGTAGGTGCACATCAAATCTAAGCTGTCTGAAGTGTTTTTCGAAAGTTATCAACACTTTTGTGTTTGGCGTTCCGAAACCCACCTTATCTCAGGCTGAAAAGCGTTTTTGTGCATTGTGCCATAACTTTTCAGGGAAGCTTCAGAACATGAAATTTTAACCTCCCACTATAGCAGAAATGGTCTTTCTAGTAGTTGCACATCAAATCTAAGCTGTCTGAAGTGTTTTTCAAAAGTTATCAACACTTTTATGTTTGGCGTTCCGAAACCCACCTTATCTCAGGCTGAAAAGCGTTTTTGTGCATTGTGCCATAACTTTTCAGGAAAGCTTCAGAACATGAAATTTTAACCTCCCACTATAGCAGAAAGGGTCTTTCTAGTAGTTGCACATTTAATCTAAACTGTCTGAAGTGTTTTTCTAAAGTTATCAACACTTTTATGTTTGGCGTTCCGAAACCCACCTTATCTCAGGCTGAAAAGCGTTTTTACGCATTGTGCCATAACTTTTCAGGGAAGCTTCAGAACATGAAATTTTAACCTCCCACTATAGCAGAAAGGGTCTTTCTAGTAGTTGCACATCAAATCTAAGCTGTCTGAAGTGTTTTTCCAAAGTTATCAACACTTTTATGTTTGGCGTTCCGAAACCCGCCTTATCTCAGGCTGAAAAGCGTTTTTGTGCATTGTGCCATAACTTTTTAGGGAAGCTTCAGAACATGAAATTTTAACCTCCCACTATAGCAGAAAGGGTCTTTCTAGTAGTTGCACATCAAATCTAAGCTGTCTGAAGTGTCTTTCAAAAGTTATCAACACTTTTATGTTTGGCGTTCCGAAACCCACCTTATCTCAGGCTGAAAAGCGTTTTTGTGCATTGTGCCATAACTTTTCAGGAAAGCTTCAGAACATGAAATTTTAACCTCCCACTATAGCAGAAAGGGTCTTTCTAGTAGTTGCACATCAAATCTAAACTGTCTGAAGTGTTTTTCCAAAGTTATTAACACTTTTATGTTTGGCGTTCCGAAACCCACCTTATCTCAGGCTGAAAAGCGTTTTTGTGCATTGTGCCATAACTTTTCAGGGAAGCTTCAGAACATAAAATTTTAACCTCCCACTATAGCAGAAAGGGTCTTTCTAGTAGTTGCACATCAAATCTAAACTGTCTGAAGTGTTTTTCCAAAGTTATCAACACTTTTATGTTTGGCGTTCCGAAACCCACCTTATCTCAGGCTGAAAAGCGTTTTTGTGCATTGTGCCATAACTTTTCAGGGAAGCTTCAGAACATGAAATTTTAACCTGCCACTATAGCAGAAAGGGTCTTTCTAGTAGTTGCCCATCAAATCTAAACTGTCTGAAGTGTTTTTCCAAAGTTATTAACACTTTTATGTTTGGCGTTCCGAAACCCACCTTATCTCAGGCTGAAAAGCGTTTTTGTGCATTGTGCCATAACTTTTCAGGGAAGCTTCAGAACATGAAATTTTAACCTCCCACTATAGCAGAAAGGGTCTTTCTAGTAGTTGCACATCAAATCTAAGCTGTCTGAAGTGTTTTTCCAAAGTTATCAACACTTTTATGTTTGGCGTTCCGAAACCCACCTTATCTCAGGCTGAAAAGCGTTTTTGTGCATTGTGCCATAACTTTTCAGGGAAGCTTCAGAACATGAAATTTTAACCTCCCACTATAGCAGAAAGGGTCTTTCTAGTAGTTGCACATCAAATCTAAGCTGTCTAAAGTGTTTTTCAAAAGTTATCAACACTTTTATGTTTGGCGTTCCGAAACCCACCTTATCTCAGGCTGAAAAGCGTTTTTGTGCATTGTGCCATAACTTTTCAGGAAAGCTTCAGAACATGAAATTTTAACCTCCCACTATAGCAGAAAGGGTCTTTCTAGTAGTTGCACATCAAATCTAAACTGTCTGAAGTGTTTTTCCAAAGTTATCAACACTTTTATGTTTGGCGTTCCGAAACCCACCTTATCTCAGGCTGAAAAGCGTTTTTGTGCATTGTGCCATAACTTTTCAGGGAAGCTTCAGAACATGAAATTTTAACCTCCCACTATAGCAGAAAGGGTCTTTCTAGTAGTTACACATCAAATCTAAGCTGTCTGAAGTGTTTTTCCAAAGTTATCAACACTTTTATGTTTGGCGTTCCGAAACCCACCTTATCTCAGGCTGAAAAGCGTTTTTACGCATTGTGCCATAACTTTTCAGGGAAGCTTCAGAACATGAAATTTTAACCTCCCACTATAGCAGAAAGGGTCTTTCTAGTAGTTGCACATCAAATCTAAGCTGTCTGAAGTGTTTTTCCAAAGTTATCAACACTTTTATGTTTGGCGTTCCGAAACCCACCTTATCTCAGGCTGAAAAGCTTTTTTACGCATTGTGCCATAACTTTTCAGGGAAGCTTCAGAACATGGAATTTTAACCTCCCACTATAGCAGAAAGGGTCTTTCTAGTAGGTGCACATCAAATCTAAGCTCTCTGAAGTGTTTTTCGAAAGTTATCAACACTTTTATGTTTGGCGTTCCGAAACCCACCTTATCTCAGGCTGAAAAGCGTTTTTGTGCATTGTGCCATAACTTTTCAGGGAAGCTTCAGAACATGAAATTTTAACCTGCCACTATAGCAGAAAGGGTCTTTCTAGTAGTTGCACATCAAATCTAAACTGTCTGAAGTGTTTTTCCAAAGTTATTAACACTTTTATGTTTGGCGTTCCGAAACCCACCTTATCTCAGGCTGAAAAGCGTTTTTGTGCATTGTGCCATAACTTTTCAGGGAAGCTTCAGAACATGAAATTTTAACCTCCCACTATAGCAGAAAGGGTCTTTCTAGTAGTTGCACATCAAATCTAAACTGTCTGAAGTGTTTTTCCAAAGTTATTAACACTTTTATGTTTGGCGTTCCGAAACCCACCTTATCTCAGGCTGAAAAGCGTTTTTGTGCATTGTGCCATAACTTTTCAGGGAAGCTTCAGAACATGAAATTTTAACCTCCCACTATAGCAGAAAGGGTCTTTCTAGTAGTTGCACATCAAATCTAAACTGTCTGAAGTGTTTTTCCAAAGTTATCAACACTTTTATGTTTGGCGTTCCGAAACCCACCTTATCTCAGGCTGAAAAGCGTTTTTACGCATTGTGCCATAACTTTTCAGGGAAGCTTCAGAACATGAAATTTTAACCTCCCACTATAGCAGAAAGGGTCTTTCTAGTAGGTGCACATCAAATCTAAGCTCTCTGAAGTGTTTTTCGAAAGTTATCAACACTTTTATGTTTGGCGTTCCGAAACCCACCTTATCTCAGGCTGAAAAGCGTTTTTGTGCATTGTGCCATAACTTTTCAGGAAAGCTTCAGAACATGAAATTTTAACCTCCCACTATAGCAGAAAGGGTCCTTCTAGTAGTTGCACATCAAATCTAAACTGTCTGAAGTGTTTTTCCAAAGTTATTAACACTTTTATGTTTGGCGTTCCGAAACCCACCTTATCTCAGGCTGAAAAGCGTTTTTACGCATTGTGCCATAACTTTTCAGGGAAGCTTCAGAACATGAAATTTTAACCTCCCACTATAGCAGAAAGGGTCTTTCTAGTAGGTGCACATCAAATCTAAGCTGTCTGAAGTGTTTTTCGAAAGTTATCAACACTTTTGTGTTTGGCGTTCCGAAACCCACCTTATCTCAGGCTGAAAAGCGTTTTTGTGCATTGTGCCATAACTTTTCAGGGAAGCTTCAGAACATGAAATTTTAACCTCCCACTATAGCAGAAATGGTCTTTCTAGTAGTTGCACATCAAATCTAAGCTGTCTGAAGTGTTTTTCAAAAGTTATCAACACTTTTATGTTTGGCGTTCCGAAACCCACCTTATCTCAGGCTGAAAAGCGTTTTTGTGCATTGTGCCATAACTTTTCAGGAAAGCTTCAGAACATGAAATTTTAACCTCCCACTATAGCAGAAAGGGTCTTTCTAGTAGTTGCACATCAAATCTAAACTGTCTGAAGTGTTTTTCCAAAGTTATTAACACTTTTATGTTTGGCGTTCCGAAACCCACCTTATCTCAGGCTGAAAAGCGTTTTTGTGCATTGTGCCATAACTTTTCAGGAAAGCTTCAGAACATGAAATTTTAACCTCCCACTATAGCAGAAAGGGTCCTTCTAGTAGTTGCACATCAAATCTAAACTGTCTGAAGTGTTTTTCCAAAGTTATTAACACTTTTATGTTTGGCGTTCCGAAACCCACCTTATCTCAGGCTGAAAAGCGTTTTTACGCATTGTGCCATAACTTTTCAGGGAAGCTTCAGAACATGAAATTTTAACCTCCCACTATAGCAGAAAGGGTCTTTCTAGTAGGTGCACATCAAATCTAAGCTGTCTGAAGTGTTTTTCGAAAGTTATCAACACTTTTGTGTTTGGCGTTCCGAAACCCACCTTATCTCAGGCTGAAAAGCGTTTTTGTGCATTGTGCCATAACTTTTCAGGGAAGCTTCAGAACATGAAATTTTAACCTCCCACTATAGCAGAAATGGTCTTTCTAGTAGTTGCACATCAAATCTAAGCTGTCTGAAGTGTTTTTCAAAAGTTATCAACACTTTTATGTTTGGCGTTCCGAAACCCACCTTATCTCAGGCTGAAAAGCGTTTTTGTGCATTGTGCCATAACTTTTCAGGAAAGCTTCAGAACATGAAATTTTAACCTCCCACTATAGCAGAAAGGGTCTTTCTAGTAGTTGCACATCAAATCTAAACTGTCTGAAGTGTTTTTCCAAAGTTATTAACACTTTTATGTTTGGCGTTCCGAAACCCACCTTATCTCAGGCTGAAAAGCGTTTTTGTGCATTGTGCCATAACTTTTCAGGGAAGCTTCAGAACATGAAATTTTAACCTCCCACTATAGCAGAAAGGGTCTTTCTAGTAGGTGCACATCAAATCTAAGCTCTCTGAAGTGTTTTTCGAAAGTTATCAACACTTTTATGTTTGGCGTTCCGAAACCCACCTTATCTCAGGCTGAAAAGCGTTTTTGTGCATTGTGCCATAACTTTTCAGGGAAGCTTCAGAACATGAAATTTTAACCTCCCACTATAGCAGAAAGGGTCTTTCTAGTAGGTGCACATCAAATCTAAGCTCTCTGAAGTGTTTTTCGAAAGTTATCAACACTTTTATGTTTGGCGTTCCGAAACCCACCTTATCTCAGGCTGAAAAGCGTTTTTGTGCATTGTGCCATAACTTTTCAGGGAAGCTTCAGAACATGAAATTTTAACCTCCCACTATAGCAGAAAGGGTCTTTCTAGTAGGTGCACATCAAATCTAAGCTCTCTGAAGTGTTTTTCGAAAGTTATCAACACTTTTATGTTTGGCGTTCCGAAACCCACCTTATCTCAGGCTGAAAAGCGTTTTTGTGCATTGTGCCATAACTTTTCAGGAAAGCTTCAGAACATGAAATTTTAACCTCCCACTATAGCAGAAAGGGTCTTTCTAGTAGTTGCACATAAATCTAAACTGTCTGAAGTGTTTTTCCAAAGTTATCAACACGTTTATGTTTGGCGTTCCGAAACCCACCTTATCTCAGGCTGAAAAGCGTTTTTGTGCATTGTGCCATAACTTTTCAGGGTAGCTTCAGAACATGAAATTTTAACCTCCCACTATAGCAGAAAGGGTCTTTCTAGTAGTTGCACATCAAATCTAAGCTGTCTGAAGTGTTTTTCAAAAGTTATCAACACTTTTATGTTTGGCGTTCCGAAACCCACCTTATCTCAGGCTGATAAGCGTTTTTGTGCATTGTGCCATAACTTTTCAGGAAAGCTTCAGAACATGAAATTTTAACCTCCCACTATAGCAGAAAGGGTCTTTCTAGTAGTTGCACATCAAATCTAAACTGTCTGAAGTGTTTTTCCAAAGTTATCAACACTTTTATGTTTGGCGTTCCGAAACCCACCTTATCTCAGGCTGAAAAGCGTTTTTACGCATTGTGGCATAACTTTTCAGGGAAGCTTCAGAACATGAAATTTTAACCTCCCACTATAGCAGAAAGGGTCTTTCTAGTAGGTGCACATCAAATCTAAGCTGTCTGAAGTGTTTTTCGAAAGTTATCACCACTTTTATGTTTGGCGTTCCGAAACCCACCTTATCTCAGGCTGAAAAGCGTTTTTGTGCATTGTGCCATAACTTTTCAGGGAAGCTTCAGAACATGAAATTTTAACCTCCCACTATAGCAGAAAGGGTCTTTCTAGTAGTTGCACATCAAATCTAAACTGTCTGAAGTGTTTTTCCAAAGGTATTAACACTTTTATGTTTGGCGTTCCGAAACCCACCTTATCTCAGGCTGAAAAGCGTTTTTGTGCATTGTGCCATAACTTTTCAGGGTAGCTTCAGAACATGAAATTTTAACCTCCCACTATAGCAGAAAGGGTCTTTCTAGTAGTTGCACATCAAATCTAAGCTGTCTGAAGTGTTTTTCAAAAGTTATCAACACTTTTATGTTTGGCGTTCCGAAACCCACCTTATCTCAGGCTGAAATGCGTTTTTGTGCATTGTGCCATAACTTTTCAGGAAAGCTTCAGAACATGAAATTTTAACCTCCCACTATAGCAGAAAGGGTCTTTCTAGTAGTTGCACATCAAATCTAAACTGTCTGAAGTGTTTTTCCAAAGTTATCAACACTTTTATGTTTGGCGTTCCGAAACCCACCTTATCTCAGGCTGAAAAGCGTTTTTACGCATTGTGCCATAACTTTTCAGGGAAGCTTCAGAACATGAAATTTTAACCTCCCACTATCGCAGAAAGGGTCTTTCTAGTAGGTGCACATCAAATCTAAGCTCTCTGAAGTGTTTTTCCAAAGTTATCAACACTTTTATGTTTGGCGTTCCGAAACCCACCTTATCTCAGGCTGAAAAGCGTTTTTGTGCATTGTGCCATAACTTTTCAGGGAAGCTTCAGAACATGAAATTTTAACCTCCCACTATAGCAGAAAGGGTCTTTCTAGTAGTTGCACATCAAATCTAAACTGTCTGAAGTGTTTTTCCAAAGTTATCAACACTTTTATGTTTGGCGTTCCGAAACCCACCTTATCTCAGGCTGTAAAGCGTTTTTGTGCATTGTGCCATAACTTTTCAGGGAAGCTTCAGAACATGAAATTTTAACCTCCCACTATAGCAGAAAGGGTCTTTCTAGTAGTTGCACATCAAATCTAAGCTGTCTGAAGTGTTTTTCAAAAGTTATCAACACTTTTATGTTTGGCGTTCCGAAACCCACCTTATCTCAGGCTGAAAAGCGTTTTTGTGCATTGTGCCATAACTTTTCAGGAAAGCTTCAGAACATGAAATTTTAACCTCCCACTATAGCAGAAAGGGTCTTTCTACTAGTTGCACATCAAATCTAAACTGTCTGAAGTGTTTTTCCAAAGTTATCAACACTTTTATGTTTGGCGTTCCGAAACCCACCTTATCTCAGGCTGAAAAGCGTTTTTGTGCATTGTGCCATAACTTTTCAGGGAAGCTTCAGAACATGAAATTTTAACCTCCCACTATAGCAGAAAGGGTCTTTCTAGTAGTTGCACATCAAATCTAAGCTGTCTGAAGTGTTTTTCAAAAGTTATCAACACTTTTATGTTTGGCGTTCCGAAACCCACCTTATCTCAGGCTGAAAAGCGTTTTTGTGCATTGTGCCATAACTTTTCAGGAAAGCTTCAGAACATGAAATTTTAACCTCCCACTATAGCAGAAAGGGTCTTTCTAGTAGTTGCACATCAAATCTAAACTGTCTGAAGTGTTTTTCCAAAGTTATCAACACTTTTATGTTTGGCGTTCCGAAACCCACCTTATCTCAGGCTGAAAAGCGTTTTTGTGCATTGTGCCATAACTTTTCAGGGAAGCTTCAGAACATGAAATTTTAACCTCCCACTATAGCAGAAAGGGTCTTTCTAGTAGTTGCACATCAAATCTAAGCTGTCTGAAGTGTTTTTCCAAAGTTATCAACACTTTTATGTTTGGCGTTCCGAAACCCACCTTATCTCAGGCTGAAAAGCGTTTTTACGCATTGTGCCATAACTTTTCAGGGAAGCTTCAGAACATGAAATTTTAACCTCCCACTATAGCAGAAAGGGTCTTTCTAGTAGGTGCACATCAAATCTAAGCTCTCTGAAGTGTTTTTCGAAAGTTATCAACACTTTTATGTTTGGCGTTCCGAAACCCACCTTATCTCAGGCTGAAAAGCGTTTTTGTGCATTGTGCCATAACTTTTCAGGGAAGCTTCAGAACATGAAATTTTAACCTGCCACTATAGCAGAAAGGGTCTTTCTAGTAGTTGCACATCAAATCTAAACTGTCTGAAGTGTTTTTCCAAAGTTATCAACACTTTTATGTTTGGCGTTCCGAAACCCACCTTATCTCAGGCTGAAAAGCGTTTTTGTGCATTGTGCCATAACTTTTCAGGGAAGCTTCAGAACATGAAATTTTAACCTCCCACTATAGCAGAAAGGGTCTTTCTAGTAGTTGCACATCAAATCTAAACTGTCTGAAGTGTTTTTCAAAAGTTATCAACACTTTTATGTTTGGCGTTCCGAAACCCACCTTATCTCAGGCTGAAAAGCGTTTTTGTGCATTGTGCCATAACTTTTCAGGAAAGCTTCAGAACATGAAATTTTAACCTCCCACTATAGCAGAAAGGGTCTTTCTAGTAGTTGCACATCAAATCTAAACTGTCTGAAGTGTTTTTCCAAAGTTATCAACACTTTTATGTTTGGCGTTCCGAAACCCACCTTATCTCAGGCTGAAAAGCGTTTTTGTGCATTGTGCCATAACTTTTCAGGGAAGCTTCAGAACATGAAATTTTAACCTCCCACTATAGCAGAAAGGGTCTTTCTAGTAGTTGCACATCAAATCTAAGCTGTCTGAAGTGTTTTTCCAAAGTTATCAACACTTTTATGTTTGGCGTTCCGAAACCCACCTTATCTCAGGCTGAAAAGCGTTTTTACGCATTGTGCCATAACTTTTCAGGGAAGCTTCAGAACATGAAATTTTAAGCTCCCACTATAGCAGAAAGGGTCTTTCTAGTAGGTGCACATCAAATCTAAGCTCTCTGAAGTGTTTTTCGAAAGTTATCAACACTTTTATGTTTGGCGTTCCGAAACCCACCTTATCTCAGGCTGAAAAGCGTTTTTGTGCATTGTTCCATAACTTTTCAGGGAAGCTTCAGAACATGAAATTTTAACCTGCCACTATAGCTGAAAGGGTCTTTCTAGTAGTTGCACATCAAATCTAAACTGTCTGAAGTGTTTTTCCAAAGTTATTAACACTTTTATGTTTGGCGTTCCGAAAACCACCTTATCTCAGGCTGAAAAGCGTTTTTGTGCATTGTGCCATAACTTTTCAGGGAAGCTTCAGAACATGAAATTTTAACCTCCCACTATAGCAGAAAGGGTCTTTCTAGTAGTTGCACATCAAATCTAAGCTGTCTGAAGTGTTTTTCAAAAGTCATCAACACTTTTATGTTTGGCTTTCCGAAACCCACCTTATCTCAGGCTGAAAAGCGTTTTTGTGCATTGTGCCATAACTTTTCAGGGAAGCTTCAGAACATGAAATTTTAACCTCCCACTATAGCAGAAAGGGTCTTTCTAGTAGTTGCACATCAAATCTAAACTGTCTGAAGTGTTTTTCCAAAGTTATCAACACTTTTATGTTTGGCGTTCCGAAACCCACCTTATCTCAGGCTGAAAAGCGTTTTTGTGCATTGTGCCATAACTTTTCAGGGAAGCTTCAGAACATGAAATTTTAACCTGCCACTATAGCAGAAAGGGTCTTTCTAGTAGTTGCACATCAAATCTAAACTGTCTGAAGTGTTTTTCCAAAGTTATCAACACTTTTATGTTTGGCGTTCCGAAACCCACCTTATCTCAGGCTGAAAAGCGTTTTTGTGCATTGTGCCATAACTTTTCAGGGAAGCTTCAGAACATGAAATTTTAACCTCCCACTATAGCAGAAAAGGTCTTTCTAGTAGTTGCACATCAAATCTAAGCTGTCTGAAGTGTTTTTCAAAAGTTATCAACACTTTTATGTTTGGCGTTCCGAAACCCACCTTATCTCAGGCTGAAAAGCGTTTTTGTGCATTGTGCCATAACTTTTCAGGGAAGCTTCAGAACATGAAATTTTAACCTCCCACTATAGCAGAAAGGGTCTTTCTAGTAGTTGCACATCAAATCTAAGCTGTCTGAAGTGTTTTTCCAAAGTTATCAACACTTTTATGTTTGGCGTTCCGAAACCCACCTTATCTCAGGCTGAAAAGCGTTTTTACGCATTGTGCCATAACTTTTCAGGGAAGTTTCAGAACATGAAATTTTAACCTCCCACTACAGCAGAAAGGGTCTTTCTAGTAGGTGCACATCAAATCTAAGCTCTCTGAAGTGTTTTTCGAAAGTTATCAACACTTTTATGTTTGGCGTTCCGAAACCCACCTTATCTCAGGCTGAAAAGCGTTTTTGTGCATTGTGCCATAACTTTTCAGGGAAGCTTCAGAACATGAAATTTTAACCTCCCACTATAGCAGAAAGGGTCTTTCTAGTAGTTGCACATCAAATCTAAACTGTCTGAAGTGTTTTTCCAAAGTTATCAACACTTTTATGTTTGGCGTTCCGAAACCCACCTTATCTCAGGCTGAAAAGCGTTTTTGTGCATTGTGCCATAACTTTTCAGGGAAGCTTCAGAACATGAAATTTTAACCTCCCACTATAGCAGAAAGGGTCTTTCTAGTAGTTGCACATCAAATCTAAGCTGTCTGAAGTGTTTTTCAAAAGTTATCAACACTTTTATGTTTGGCGTTCCGAAACCCACCTTATCTCCGGCTGAAAAGCGTTTTTGTGCATTGTGCCATAACTTTTCAGGGAAGCTTCAGAACATGAAATTTTAACCTCCCACTATAGCAGAAAGGGTCTTTCTAGTAGTTGCACATCAAATCTAAACTGTCTGAAGTGTTTTTCGAAAGTTATCAACACTTTTATGTTTGGCGTTCCGAAACCCACCTTATCTCAGGCTGAAAAGCGTTTTTGTGCATTGTGCCATAACTTTTCAGGGAAGCTTCAGAACATGAAATTTTAACCTGCCACTATAGCAGAAAGGGTCTTTCTAGTAGTTGCACATCAAATCTAAACTGTCTGAAGTGTTTTTCCAAAGTTATCAACACTTTTATGTTTGGCGTTCCGAAACCCACCTTATCTCAGGCTGAAAAGCGTTTTTGTGCATTGTGCCATAACTTTTCAGGGAAGCTTCAGAACATGAAATTTTAACCTCCCACTATAGCAGAAAGGGTCTTTCTAGTAGTTGCACATCAAATCTAAGCTGTCTGAAGTGTTTTTCAAAAGTTATCAACACTTTTATGTTTGGCGTTCCGAAACCCACCTTATCTCAGGCTGAAAAGCGTTTTTGTGCATTGTGCCATAACTTTTCAGGAAAGCTTCAGAACATGAAATTTTAACCTCCCACTATAGCAGAAAGGGTCTTTCTAGTAGTTGCACATCAAATCTAAACTGTCTGAAGTGTTTTTCCAAAGTTATCAACACTTTTATGTTTGGCGTTCCGAAACCCACCTTATCTCAGGCTGAAAAGCGTTTTTGTGCATTGTGCCATAACTTTTCAGGGAAGCTTCAGAACATGAAATTTTAACCTCCCACTATAGCAGAAAGGGTCTTTCTAGTAGTTGCACATCAAATCTAAGCTGTCTGAAGTGTTTTTCCAAAGTTATCAACACTTTTATGTTTGGCGTTCCGAAACCCACCTTATCTCAGGCTGAAAAGCGTTTTTACGCATTGTGCCATAACTTTTCAGGGAAGTTTCAGAACATGAAATTTTAACCTCCCACTACAGCAGAAAGGGTCTTTCTAGTAGGTGCACATCAAATCTAAGCTCTCTGAAGTGTTTTTCGAAAGTTATCAACACTTTTATGTTTGGCGTTCCGAAACCCACCTTATCTCAGGCTGAAAAGCGTTTTTGTGCATTGTGCCATAACTTTTCAGGGAAGCTTCAGAACATGAAATTTTAACCTGCCACTATAGCAGAAAGGGTCTTTCTAGTAGTTGCACATCAAATCTAAACTGTCTGAAGTGTTTTTCCAAAGTTATTAACACTTTTATGTTTGGCGTTCCGAAACCCACCTTATCTCAGGCTGAAAAGCGTTTTTGTGCATTGTGCCATAACTTTTCAGGGAAGCTTCAGAACATGAAATTTTAACCTCCCACTATAGCAGAAAGGGTCTTTCTAGTAGTTGCACATCAAATCTAAGCTGTCTGAAGTGTTTTTCAAAAGTTATCAACACTTTTATGTTTGGCGTTCCGAAACCCACCTTATCTCAGGCTGAAAAGCGTTTTTGTGCATTGTGCCATAACTTTTCAGGGAAGCTTCAGAACATGAAATTTTAACCTCCCACTATAGCAGAAAGGGTCTTTCTAGTAGTTGCACATCAAATCTAAGCTGTCTAAAGTGTTTTTCAAAAGTTATCAACACTTTTATGTTTGGCGTTCCGAAACCCACCTTATCTCAGGCTGAAATGCGTTTTTGTGCGTTGTGCCATAACTTTTCAGGAAAGCTTCAGAACATGAAATTTTAACCTCCCACTATAGCAGAAAGGGTCTTTCTAGTAGTTGCACATCAAATCTAAACTGTCTGAAGTGTTTTTCCAAAGTTATTAACACTTTTATGTTTGGCGTTCCGAAACCCACCTTATCTCAGGCTGAAAAGCGTTTTTGTGCATTGTGCCATAACTTTTCAGGGAAGCTTCAGAACATGAAATTTTAACCTCCCACTATAGCAGAAAGGGTCTTTCTAGTAGTTGCACATCAAATCTAAACTGTCTGAAGTGTTTTTCCAAAGTTATCAACACTTTTATGTTTGGCGTTCCGAAACCCACCTTATCTCTGGCTGAAAAGCGTTTTTGTGCATTGTGCCATAACTTTTCAGGGAAGCTTCAGAACATGAAATTTTAACCTCCCACTATAGCAGAAAGGGTCTTTCTAGTAGTTGCATATCAAATCTAAGCTGTCTGAAGTGTTTTTCAAAAGTTATCAACACTTTTATGTTTGGCGTTCCGAAACCCACCTTATCTCCGGCTGAAAAGCGTTTTTGTGCATTGTGCCATAACTTTTCAGGAAAGCTTCAGAACATGAAATTTTAACCTCCCACTATAGCAGAAAGGGTCTTTCTAGTAGTTGCACATCAAATCTAAACTGTCTGAAGTGTTTTTCCAAAGTTATTAACACTTTTATGTTTGGCGTTCCGAAACCCACCTTATCTCAGGCTGAAAAGCGTTTTTACGCATTGTGCCATAACTTTTCAGGGAAGCTTCAGAACATGAAATTTTAACCTCCCACTATAGCAGAAAGGGTCTTTCTAGTAGTTGCACATCAAATCTAAGCTGTCTGAAGTGTTTTTCCAAAGTTATCAACACTTTTATGTTTGGCGTTCCGAAACCCACCTTATCTCAGGCTGAAAAGCGTTTTTGTGCATTGTGCCATAACTTTTTAGGGAAGCTTCAGAACATGAAATTTTAACCTCCCACTATAGCAGAAAGGGTCTTTCTAGTAGTTGCACATCAAATCTAAGCTGTCTGAAGTGTTTTTCAAAAGTTATCAACACTTTTATGTTTGGCGTTCCGAAACCCACCTTATCTCAGGCTGAAAAGCGTTTTTGTGCATTGTGCCATAACTTTTCAGGAAAGCTTCAGAACATGAAATTTTAACCTCCTACTATAGCAGAAAGGGTCTTTCTAGTAGTTGCACATCAAATCTAAACTGTCTGAAGTGTTTTTCCAAAGTTATTAACACTTTTATGTTTGGCGTTCCGAAACCCACCTTATCTCAGGCTGAAAAGCGTTTTTGTGCATTGTGCCATAACTTTTCAGGGAAGCTTCAGAACATAATATTTTAACCTCCCACTATAGCAGAAAGGGTCTTTCTAGTAGTTGCACATCAAATCTAAACTGTCTGAAGTGTTTTTCCAAAGTTATCAACACTTTTATGTTTGGCGTTCCGAAACCCACCTTATCTCAGGCTGAAAAGCGTTTTTGTGCATTGTGCCATAACTTTTCAGGGAAGCTTCAGAACATGAAATTTTAACCTCCCACTATAGCAGAAAGGGTCTTTCTACTAGGTGCACATCAAATCTAAGCTCTCTGAAGTGTTTTTCGAAAGTTATCAACACTTTTATGTTTGGCGTTCCGAAACCCACCTTATCTCAGGCTGAAAAGCGTTTTTGTGCATTGTGCCATAACTTTTCAGGAAAGCTTCAGAACATGAAATTTTAACCTCCCACTATAGCAGAAAGGGTCTTTCTAGTAGTTGCACATCAAATCTAAACTGTCTGAAGTGTTTTTCCAAAGTTATCAACACTTTTATGTTTGGCGTTCCGAAACCCACCTTATCTCAGGCTGAAAAGCGTTTTTGTGCATTGTGCCATAACTTTTCAGGAAAGCTTCAGAACATGAAATTTTAACCTCCCACTATAGCAGAAAGGGTCTTTCTAGTAGTTGCACATCAAATCTAAACTGTCTGAAGTGTTTTTCCAAAGTTATCAACACTTTTATGTTTGGCGTTCCGAAACCCACCTTATCTCAGGCTGAAAAGCGTTTTTGTGCATTGTGCCATAACTTTTCAGGGAAGCTTCAGAACATGAAATTTTAACCTCCCACTATAGCAGAAAGGGTCTTTCTAGTAGTTGCACATCAAATCTAAGCTGTCTAAAGTGTTTTTCAAAAGTTATCAACACTTTTATGTTTGGCGTTCCGAAACCCACCTTATCTCAGGCTGAAATGCGTTTTTGTGCATTGTGCCATAACTTTTCAGGAAAGCTTCAGAACATGAAATTTTAACCTCCCACTATAGCAGAAAGGGTCTTTCTAGTAGTTGCACATCAAATCTAAACTGTCTGAAGTGTTTTTCCAAAGTTATTAACACTTTTATGTTTGGCGTTCCGAAACCCACCTTATCTCAGGCTGAAAAGCGTTTTTGTGCATTGTGCCATAACTTTTCAGGGAAGCTTCAGAACATGAAATTTTAACCTCCCACTATAGCAGAAAGGGTCTTTCTAGTAGTTGCACATCAAATCTAAACTGTCTGAAGTGTTTTTCCAAAGTTATCAACACTTTTATGTTTGGCGTTCCGAAACCCACCTTATCTCTGGCTGAAAAGCGTTTTTGTGCATTGTGCCATAACTTTTCAGGGAAGCTTCAGAACATGAAATTTTAACCTCCCACTATAGCAGAAAGGGTCTTTCTAGTAGTTGCATATCAAATCTAAGCTGTCTGAAGTGTTTTTCAAAAGTTATCAACACTTTTATGTTTGGCGTTCCGAAACCCACCTTATCTCCGGCTGAAAAGCGTTTTTGTGCATTGTGCCATAACTTTTCAGGAAAGCTTCAGAACATGAAATTTTAACCTCCCACTATAGCAGAAAGGGTCTTTCTAGTAGTTGCACATCAAATCTAAACTGTCTGAAGTGTTTTTCCAAAGTTATTAACACTTTTATGTTTGGCGTTCCGAAACCCACCTTATCTCAGGCTGAAAAGCGTTTTTACGCATTGTGCCATAACTTTTCAGGGAAGCTTCAGAACATGAAATTTTAACCTCCCACTATAGCAGAAAGGGTCTTTCTAGTAGTTGCACATCAAATCTAAGCTGTCTGAAGTGTTTTTCCAAAGTTATCAACACTTTTATGTTTGGCGTTCCGAAACCCACCTTATCTCAGGCTGAAAAGCGTTTTTGTGCATTGTGCCATAACTTTTTAGGGAAGCTTCAGAACATGAAATTTTAACCTCCCACTATAGCAGAAAGGGTCTTTCTAGTAGTTGCACATCAAATCTAAGCTGTCTGAAGTGTTTTTCAAAAGTTATCAACACTTTTATGTTTGGCGTTCCGAAACCCACCTTATCTCAGGCTGAAAAGCGTTTTTGTGCATTGTGCCATAACTTTTCAGGAAAGCTTCAGAACATGAAATTTTAACCTCCCACTATAGCAGAAAGGGTCTTTCTAGTAGTTGCACATCAAATCTAAACTGTCTGAAGTGTTTTTCCAAAGTTATTAACACTTTTATGTTTGGCGTTCCGAAACCCACCTTATCTCAGGCTGAAAAGCGTTTTTGTGCATTGTGCCATAACTTTTCAGGGAAGCTTCAGAACATAATATTTTAACCTCCCACTATAGCAGAAAGGGTCTTTCTAGTAGTTGCACATCAAATCTAAACTGTCTGAAGTGTTTTTCCAAAGTTATCAACACTTTTATGTTTGGCGTTCCGAAACCCACCTTATCTCAGGCTGAAAAGCGTTTTTGTGCATTGTGCCATAACTTTTCAGGGAAGCTTCAGAACATGAAATTTTAACCTCCCACTATAGCAGAAAGGGTCTTTCTACTAGGTGCACATCAAATCTAAGCTCTCTGAAGTGTTTTTCGAAAGTTATCAACACTTTTATGTTTGGCGTTCCGAAACCCACCTTATCTCAGGCTGAAAAGCGTTTTTGTGCATTGTGCCATAACTTTTCAGGAAAGCTTCAGAACATGAAATTTTAACCTCCCACTATAGCAGAAAGGGTCTTTCTAGTAGTTGCACATCAAATCTAAACTGTCTGAAGTGTTTTTCCAAAGTTATCAACACTTTTATGTTTGGCGTTCCGAAACCCACCTTATCTCAGGCTGAAAAGCGTTTTTGTGCATTGTGCCATAACTTTTCAGGAAAGCTTCAGAACATGAAATTTTAACCTCCCACTATAGCAGAAAGGGTCTTTCTAGTAGTTGCACATCAAATCTAAACTGTCTGAAGTGTTTTTCCAAAGTTATCAACACTTTTATGTTTGGCGTTCCGAAACCCACCTTATCTCAGGCTGAAAAGCGTTTTTGTGCATTGTGCCATAACTTTTCAGGGAAGCTTCAGAACATGAAATTTTAACCTCCCACTATAGCAGAAAGGGTCTTTCTAGTAGTTGCACATCAAATCTAAGCTGTCTAAAGTGTTTTTCAAAAGTTATCAACACTTTTATGTTTGGCGTTCCGAAACCCACCTTATCTCAGGCTGAAATGCGTTTTTGTGCATTGTGCCATAACTTTTCAGGAAAGCTTCAGAACATGAAATTTTAACCTCCCACTATAGCAGAAAGGGTCTTTCTAGTAGTTGCACATCAAATCTAAACTGTCTGAAGTGTTTTTCCAAAGTTATTAACACTTTTATGTTTGGCGTTCCGAAACCCACCTTATCTCAGGCTGAAAAGCGTTTTTGTGCATTGTGCCATAACTTTTCAGGGAAGCTTCAGAACATGAAATTTTAACCTCCCACTATAGCAGAAAGGGTCTTTCTAGTAGTTGCACATCAAATCTAAACTGTCTGAAGTGTTTTTCCAAAGTTATCAACACTTTTATGTTTGGCGTTCCGAAACCCACCTTATCTCTGGCTGAAAAGCGTTTTTGTGCATTGTGCCATAACTTTTCAGGGAAGCTTCAGAACATGAAATTTTAACCTCCCAATATAGCAGAAAGGGTCTTTCTAGTAGTTGCATATCAAATCTAAGCTGTCTGAAGTGTTTTTCAAAAGTTATCAACACTTTTATGTTTGGCGTTCCGAAACCCACCTTATCTCCGGCTGAAAAGCGTTTTTGTGCATTGTGCCATAACTTTTCAGGAAAGCTTCAGAACATGAAATTTTAACCTCCCACTATAGCAGAAAGGGTCTTTCTAGTAGTTGCACATCAAATCTAAACTGTCTGAAGTGTTTTTCCAAAGTTATTAACACTTTTATGTTTGGCGTTCCGAAACCCACCTTATCTCAGGCTGAAAAGCGTTTTTACGCATTGTGCCATAACTTTTCAGGGAAGCTTCAGAACATGAAATTTTAACCTCCCACTATAGCAGAAAGGGTCTTTCTAGTAGTTGCACATCAAATCTAAGCTGTCTGAAGTGTTTTTCCAAAGTTATCAACACTTTTATGTTTGGCGTTCCGAAACCCACCTTATCTCAGGCTGAAAAGCGTTTTTGTGCATTGTGCCATAACTTTTTAGGGAAGCTTCAGAACATGAAATTTTAACCTCCCACTATAGCAGAAAGGGTCTTTCTAGTAGTTGCACATCAAATCTAAACTGTCTGAAGTGTTTTTCCAAAGTTATCAACACTTTTATGTTTGGCGTTCCGAAACCCACCTTATCTCAGGCTGAAAAGCGTTTTTGTGCATTGTGCCATAACTTTTCAGGGTAGCTTCAGAACATGAAATTTTAACCTCCCACTATAGCAGAAAGGGTCTTTCTAGTAGTTGCACAACAAATCTAAGCTGTCTGAAGTGTTTTTCAAAAGTTATCAACACTTTTATGTTTGGCGTTCCGAAACCCACCTTATCTCAGGCTGAAAAGCGTTTTTGTGCATTGTGCCATAACTTTTCAGGAAAGCTTCAGAACATGAAATTTTAACTTCCCACTATAGCAGAAAGGGTCTTTCTAGTAGTTGCACATCAAATCTAAACTGTCTGAAGTGTTTTTCCAAAGTTATCAACACTTTTATGTTTGGCGTTCCGAAACCCACCTTATCTCAGGCTGAAAAGCGTTTTTACGCATTGTGCCATAACTTTTCAGGGAAGCTTCAGAACATGAAATTTTAACCTCCCACTATCGCAGAAAGGGTCTTTCTAGTAGGTGCACATCAAATCTAAGCTCTCTGAAGTGTTTTTCCAAAGTTATCAACACTTTTATGTTTGGCGTTCCGAAACCCACCTTATCTCAGGCTGAAAAGCGTTTTTGTGCATTGTGCCATAACTTTTCAGGGAAGCTTCAGAACATGAAATTTTAACCTCCCACTATAGCAGAAAGGGTCTTTCTAGTAGTTGCACATCAAATCTAAACTGTCTGAAGTGTTTTTCCAAAGTTATTAACACTTTTATGTTTGGCGTTCCGAAACCCACCTTATCTCAGGCTGAAAAGCGTTTTTGTGCATTGTGCCATAACTTTTCAGGGAAGCTTCAGAACATGAAATTTTAACCTCCCACTATAGCAGAAAGGGTCTTTCTAGTAGTTGCACATCAAATCTAAACTGTCTGAAGAGTTTTTCCAAAGTTATCAACACTTTTATGTTTGGCGTTCCGAAACCCACCTTATCTCAGGCTGAAAAGCGTTTTTGTGCATTGTGCCATAACTTTTCAGGGAAGCTTCAGAACATGAAATTTTAACCTCCCACTATAGCAGAAAGGGTCTTTCTAGTAGTTGCACATCAAATCTAAGCTGTCTGAAGTGTTTTTCAAAAGTTATCAACACTTTTATGTTTGGCGTTCCGAAACCCACCTTATCTCAGGCTGAAAAGCGTTTTTGTGCATTGTGCCATAACTTTTCAGGAAAGCTTCAGAACATGAAATTTTAACCTCCCACTATAGCAGAAAGGGTCTTTCTAGTAGTTGCACATCAAATCTAAACTGTCTGAAGTGTTTTTCCAAAGTTATCAACACTTTTATGTTTGGCGTACCGAAACCCACCTTATCTCAGGCTGAAAAGCGTTTTTGTGCATTGTGCCATAACTTTTCAGGGAAGCTTCAGAACATGAAATTTTAACCTCCCACTATAGCAGAAAGGGTCTTTCTAGTAGTTGCACATCAAATCTAAGCTGTCTGAAGTGTTTTTCAAAAGTTATCAACACTTTTATGTTTGGCGTTCCGAAACCCACCTTATCTCAGGCTGAAAAGCGTTTTTGTGCATTGTGCCATAACTTTTCAGGAAAGCTTCAGAACATGAAATTTTAACCTCCCACTATAGCAGAAAGGGTCTTTCTAGTAGTTGCACATCAAATCTAAATTGTCTGAAGTGTTTTTCCAAAGTTATCAACACTTTTATGTTTGGCGTTCCGAAACCCACCTTATCTCAGGCTGAAAAGCGTTTTTGTGCATTGTGCCATAACTTTTCAGGGAAGCTTCAGAACATGAAATTTTAACCTCCCACTATAGCAGAAAGGGTCTTTCTAGTAGTTGCACATCAAATCTAAACTGTCTGAAGTGTTTTTCCAAAGTTATTAACACTTTTATGTTTGGCGTTCCGAAACCCACCTTATCTCAGGCTGAAAAGCGTTTTTGTGCATTGTGCCATAACTTTTCAGGGAAGCTTCAGAACATGAAATTTTAACCTCCCACTATAGCAGAAAGGGTCTTTTTAGTAGTTGCACATCAAATCTAAACTGTCTGAAGTGTTTTTCCAAAGTTATCAACACTTTTATGTTTGGCGTTCCGAAACCCACCTTATCTCAGGCTGAAAAGCGTTTTTGTGCATTGTGCCATAACTTTTCAGGGCAGCTTCAGAACATGAAATTTTAACCTCCCACTATAGCAGAAAGGGTCTTTCTAGTAGTTGCACATCAAATCTAAGCTGTCTGAAGTGTTTTTCAAAAGTTATCAACACTTTTATGTTTGGCGTTCCGAAACCCACCTTATCTCAGGCTGAAAAGCGTTTTTGTGCATTGTGCCATAACTTTTCAGGAAAGCTTCAGAACATGAAATTTTAACCTCCCACTATAGCAGAAAGGGTCTTTCTAGTAGTTGCACATCAAATCTAAACTGTCTGAAGTGTTTTTCCAAAGTTATCAACACTTTTATGTTTGGCGTTCCGAAACCCACCATATCTCAGGCTGAAAAGCGTTTTTACGCATTGTGCCATAACTTTTCAGGGAAGCTTCAGAACATGAAATTTTAACCTCCCACTATCGCAGAAAGGGTCTTTCTAGAAGGTGCACATCAAATCTAAGCTCTCTGAAGTGTTTTTCCAAAGTTATCAACACTTTTATGTTTGGCGTTCCGAAACCCACCTTATCTCAGGCTGAAAAGCGTTTTGTGCATTGTGCCATAACTTTTCAGGGAAGCTTCAGAACATGAAATTTTAACCTCCCACTATAGCAGAAAGGGTCTTTCTAGTAGTTGCACATCAAATCTAAACTGTCTGAAGTGTTTTTCCAAAGTTATTAACACTTTTATGTTTGGCGTTCCGAAACCCACCTTATCTCAGGCTGAAAAGCGTTTTTGTGCATTGTGCCATAACTTTTCAGGGAAGCTTCAGAACATGAAATTTTAACCTCCCACTATAGCAGAAAGGGTCTTTCTAGTAGTTGCACATCAAATCTAAACTGTCTGAAGTGTTTTTCCAAAGTTATCAACACTTTTATGTTTGGCGTTCCGAAACCCACCTTATCTCAGGCTGAAAAGCGTTTTTGTGCATTGTGCCATAACTTTTCAGGGAAGCTTCAGAACATGAAATTTTAACCTCCCACTATAGCAGAAAGGGTCTTTCTAGTAGTTGCACATCAAATCTAAGCTGTCTGAAGTGTTTTTCAAAAGTTATCAACACTTTTATGTTTGGCGTTCCGAAACCCACCTTATCTCAGGCTGAAAAGCGTTTTTGTGCATTGTGCCATAACTTTTCAGGAAAGCTTCAGAACATGAAATTTTAACCTCCCACTATAGCAGAAAGGGTCTTTCTAGTAGTTGCACATCAAATCTAAACTGTCTGAAGTGTTTTTCCAAAGTTATCAACACTTTTATGTTTGGCGTTCCGAAACCCACCTTATCTCAGGCTGAAAAGCGTTTTTGTGCATTGTGCCATAACTTTTCAGGGAAGCTTCAGAACATGAAATTTTAACCTCCCACTATAGCAGAAAGGGTCTTTCTAGTAGTTGCACATCAAATCAAAGCTGTCTGAAGTGTTTTTCAAAAGTTATCAACACTTTTATGTTTGGCGTTCCGAAACCCACCTTATCTCAGGCTGAAAAGCGTTTTTGTGCATTGTGCCATAACTTTTCAGGAAAGCTTCAGAACATGAAATTTTAACCTCCCACTATAGCAGAAAGGGTCTTTCTAGTAGTTGCACATCAAATCTAAACTGTCTGAAGTGTTTTTCCAAAGTTATCAACACTTTTATGTTTGGCGTTCCGAAACCCACCTTATCTCAGGCTGAAAAGCGTTTTTATGCATTGTGCCATAACTTTTCAGGGAAGCTTCAGAACATGAAATTTTAACCTCCCACTATAGCAGAAAGGGTCTTTCTAGGAGTTGCACATCAAATCTAAGCTGTCTGAAGTGTTTTTCCAAAGTTATCAACACTTTTATGTTTGGCGTTCCGAAACCCACCTTATCTCAGGCTGAAAAGCGTTTTTACGCATTGTGCCATAACTTTTCAGGGAAGCTTCAGAACATGAAATTTTAACCTCCCACTATAGCAGAAAGGGTCTTTCTAGTAGGTGCACATCAAATCTAAGCTCTCTGAAGTGTTTTTCCAAAGTTATCAACACTTTTATGTTTGGCGTTCCGAAACCCACCATATCTCAGGCTGAAAAGCGTTTTTACGCATTGTGCCATAACTTTTCAGGGAAGCTTCAGAACATGAAATTTTAACCTCCCACTATCGCAGAAAGGGTCTTTCTAGAAGGTGCACATCAAATCTAAGCTCTCTGAAGTGTTTTTCCAAAGTTATCAACACTTTTATGTTTGGCGTTCCGAAACCCACCTTATCTCAGGCTGAAAAGCGTTTTGTGCATTGTGCCATAACTTTTCAGGGAAGCTTCAGAACATGAAATTTTAACCTCCCACTATAGCAGAAAGGGTCTTTCTAGTAGTTGCACATCAAATCTAAACTGTCTGAAGTGTTTTTCCAAAGTTATTAACACTTTTATGTTTGGCGTTCCGAAACCCACCTTATCTCAGGCTGAAAAGCGTTTTTGTGCATTGTGCCATAACTTTTCAGGGAAGCTTCAGAACATGAAATTTTAACCTCCCACTATAGCAGAAAGGGTCTTTCTAGTAGTTGCACATCAAATCTAAACTGTCTGAAGTGTTTTTCCAAAGTTATCAACACTTTTATGTTTGGCGTTCCGAAACCCACCTTATCTCAGGCTGAAAAGCGTTTTTGTGCATTGTGCCATAACTTTTCAGGGAAGCTTCAGAACATGAAATTTTAACCTCCCACTATAGCAGAAAGGGTCTTTCTAGTAGTTGCACATCAAATCTAAGCTGTCTGAAGTGTTTTTCAAAAGTTATCAACACTTTTATGTTTGGCGTTCCGAAACCCACCTTATCTCAGGCTGAAAAGCGTTTTTGTGCATTGTGCCATAACTTTTCAGGAAAGCTTCAGAACATGAAATTTTAACCTCCCACTATAGCAGAAAGGGTCTTTCTAGTAGTTGCACATCAAATCTAAACTGTCTGAAGTGTTTTTCCAAAGTTATCAACACTTTTATGTTTGGCGTTCCGAAACCCACCTTATCTCAGGCTGAAAAGCGTTTTTGTGCATTGTGCCATAACTTTTCAGGGAAGCTTCAGAACATGAAATTTTAACCTCCCACTATAGCAGAAAGGGTCTTTCTAGTAGTTGCACATCAAATCTAAGCTGTCTGAAGTGTTTTTCAAAAGTTATCAACACTTTTATGTTTGGCGTTCCGAAACCCACCTTATCTCAGGCTGAAAAGCGTTTTTGTGCATTGTGCCATAACTTTTCAGGAAAGCTTCAGAACATGAAATTTTAACCTCCCACTATAGCAGAAAGGGTCTTTCTAGTAGTTGCACATCAAATCTAAACTGTCTGAAGTGTTTTTCCAAAGTTATCAACACTTTTATGTTTGGCGTTCCGAAACCCACCTTATCTCAGGCTGAAAAGCGTTTTTGTGCATTGTGCCATAACTTTTCAGGGAAGCTTCAGAACATGAAATTTTAACCTCCCACTATAGCAGAAAGGGTCTTTCTAGGAGTTGCACATCAAATCTAAGCTGTCTGAAGTGTTTTTCCAAAGTTATCAACACTTTTATGTTTGGCGTTCCGAAACCCACCTTATCTCAGGCTGAAAAGCGTTTTTACGCATTGTGCCATAACTTTTCAGGGAAGCTTCAGAACATGAAATTTTAACCTCCCACTATAGCAGAAAGGGTCTTTCCAGTAGGTGCACATCAAATCTAAGCTCTCTGAAGTGTTTTTCGAAAGTTATCAACACTTTTATGTTTGGCGTTCCGAAACCCACCTTATCTCAGGCTGAAAAGCGTTTTTGTGCATTGTGCCATAACTTTTCAGGGAAGCTTCAGAACATGAAATTTTAACCTGCCACTATAGCAGAAAGGGTCTTTCTAGTAGTTGCACATCAAATCTAAACTGTCTGAAGTGTTTTTCCAAAGTTATCAACACTTTTATGTTTGGCGTTCCGAAACCCACCTTATCTCAGGCTGAAAAGCGTTTTTGTGCATTGTGCCATAACTTTTCAGGGAAGCTTCAGAACATGAAATTTTAACCTCCCACTATAGCAGAAAGGGTCTTTCTAGTAGTTGCACATCAAATATATGCTGTCTGAAGTGTTTTTCAAAAGTTATCAACACTTTTATGTTTGGCGTTCCGAAACCCACCTTATCTCAGGCTGAAAAGCGTTTTTGTGCATTGTGCCATAACTTTTCAGGAAAGCTTCAGAACATGAAATTTTAACCTCCCACTATAGCAGAAAGGGTCTTTCTAGTAGTTGCACATCAAATCTAAACTGTCTGAAGTGTTTTTCCAAAGTTATCAACACTTTTATGTTTGGCGTTCCGAAACCCACCTTATCTCAGGCTGAAAAGCGTTTTTGTGCATTGTGCCATAACTTTTCAGGGAAGCTTCAGAACATGAAATTTTAACCTCCCACTATAGCAGAAAGGGTCTTTCTAGTAGTTGCACATCAAATCTAAGCTGTCTGAAGTGTTTTTCCAAAGTTATCAACACTTTTATGTTTGGCGTTCCGAAACCCACCTTATCTCAGGCTGAAAAGCGTTTTTACGCATTGTGCCATAACTTTTCAGGGAAGCTTCAGAACATGAAATTTTAACCTCCCACTATAGCAGAAAGGGTCTTTCTAGTAGGTGCACATCAAATCTAAGCTCTCTGAAGTGTTTTTCGAAAGTTATCAACACTTTTATGTTTGGCGTTCCGAAACCCACCTTATCTCAGGCTGAAAAGCGTTTTTGTGCATTGTGCCATAACTTTTCAGGGAAGCTTCAGAACATGAAATTTTAACCTGCCACTATAGCAGAAAGGGTCTTTCTAGTAGGTGCACATCAAATCTAAGCTCTCTGAAGTGTTTTTCGAAAGTTATCAACACTTTTATGTTTGGCGTTCCGAAACCCACCTTATCTCAGGCTGAAAAGCGTTTTTGTGCATTGTGCCATAACTTTTCAGGGAAGCTTCCGAACATGAAATTTTAACCTGTCACTATAGCAGAAAGGGTCTTTCTAGTAGTTGCACATCAAATCTAAACTGTCTGAAGTGTTTTTCCAAAGTTATTAACACTTTTATGTTTGGCGTTCCGAAACAGACCTTATCTCAGGCTGAAAAGCGTTTTTGTGCATTGTGCCATAACTTTTCAGGGAAGCTTCAGAACATGAAATTTTAACCTCCCACTATAGCAGAAAGGGTCTTTCTAGTAGTTGCACATCAAATCTAAACTGTCTGAAGTGTTTTTCCAAAGTTATTAACACTTTTATGTTTGGCGTTCCGAAACCCACCTTATCTCAGGCTGAAAAGCGTTTTTGTGCATTGTGCCATAACTTTTCAGGGAAGCTTCAGAACATGAAATTTTAACCTCCCACTATAGCAGAAAGGGTCTTTCTAGTAGTTGCACATCAAATCTAAACTGTCTGAAGTGTTTTTCCAAAGTTATCAACACTTTTATGTTTGGCGTTCCGAAACCCACCTTATCTCAGGCTGAAAAGCGTTTTTGTGCATTGTGCCATAACTTTTCAGGGAAGCTTCAGAACATGAAATTTTAACCTCCCACTATAGCAGAAAGGGTCTTTCTAGTAGTTGCACATCAAATCTAAGCTGTCTGAAGTGTTTTTCAAAAGTTATCAACACTTTTATGTTTGGCGTTCCGAAACCCACCTTATCTCAGGCTGAAAAGCGTTTTTGTGCATTGTGCCATAACTTTTCAGGAAAGCTTCAGAACATGAAATTTTAACCTCCCACTATAGCAGAAAGGGTCTTTCTAGTAGTTGCACATCAAATCTAAACTGTCTGAAGTGTTTTTCCAAAGTTATTAACACTTTTATGTTTGGCGTTCCGAAACCCACCTTATCTCAGGCTGAAAAGCGTTTTTACGCATTGTGCCATAACTTTTCAGGGAAGCTTCAGAACATGAAATTTTAACCTCCCACTATAGCAGAAAGGGTCTTTCTAGTAGTTGCACATCAAATCTAAACTGTCTGAAGTGTTTTTCCAAAGTTATCAACACTTTTATGTTTGGCGTTCCGAAACCCACCTTATCTCAGGCTGAAAAGCGTTTTTGTGCATTGTGCCATAACTTTTCAGGGAAGCTTCAGAACATGAAATTTTAACCTCCCACTATAGCAGAAAGGGTCTTTCTAGTAGTTGCACATCAAATCTAAGCTGTCTGAAGTGTTTTTCCAAAGTTATCAACACTTTTATGTTTGGCGTTCCGAAACCCACCTTATCTCAGGCTGAAAAGCGTTTTTACGCATTGTGCCATAACTTTTCAGGGAAGCTTCAGAACATGAAATTTTAACCTCCCACTATAGCAGAAAGGGTCTTTCTAGTAGGTGCACATCAAATCTAAGCTCTCTGAAGTGTTTTTCGAAAGTTATCAACACTTTTATGTTTGGCGTTCCGAAACCCACCTTATCTCAGGCTGAAAAGCGTTTTTGTGCATTGTGCCATAACTTTTCAGGGAAGCTTCAGAACATGAAATTTTAACCTGCCACTATAGCAGAAAGGGTCTTTCTAGTAGTTGCACATCAAATCTAAACTGTCTGAAGTGTTTTTCCAAAGTTATTAACACTTTTATGTTTGGCGTTCCGAAACCCACCTTATCTCAGGCTGAAAAGCGTTTTTGTGCATTGTGCCATAACTTTTCAGGGAAGCTTCAGAACATGAAATTTTAACCTCCCACTATAGCAGAAAGGGTCTTTCTAGTAGTTGCACATCAAATCTAAGCTGTCTAAAGTGTTTTTCAAAAGTTATCAACACTTTTATGTTTGGCGTTCCGAAACCCACCTTATCTCAGGCTGAAAAGCGTTTTTACGCATTGTGCCATAACTTTTCAGGGAAGCTTCAGAACATGAAATTTTAACCTCCCACTATAGCAGAAAGGGTCTTTCTAGTAGGTGCACATCAAATCTAAGCTCTCTGAAGTGTTTTTCGAAAGTTATCAACACTTTTATGTTTGGCGTTCCGAAACCCACCTTATCTCAGGCTGAAAAGCGTTTTTGTGCATTGTGCCATAACTTTTCAGGGAAGCTTCCGAACATGAAATTTTAACCTGCCACTATAGCAGAAAGGGTCTTTCTAGTAGTTGCACATCAAATCTAAACTGTCTGAAGTGTTTTTCCAAAGTTATTAACACTTTTATGTTTGGCGTTCCGAAACAGACCTTATCTCAGGCTGAAAAGCGTTTTTGTGCATTGTGCCATAACTTTTCAGGGAAGCTTCAGAACATGAAATTTTAACCTCCCACTATAGCAGAAAGGGTCTTTCTAGTAGTTGCACATCAAATCTAAACTGTCTGAAGTGTTTTTCCAAAGTTATTAACACTTTTATGTTTGGCGTTCCGAAACCCACCTTATCTCAGGCTGAAAAGCGTTTTTGTGCATTGTGCCATAACTTTTCAGGGAAGCTTCAGAACATGAAATTTTAACCTCCCACTATAGCAGAAAGGGTCTTTCTAGTAGTTGCACATCAAATCTAAACTGTCTGAAGTGTTTTTCCAAAGTTATCAACACTTTTATGTTTGGCGTTCCGAAACCCACCTTATCTCAGGCTGAAAAGCGTTTTTGTGCATTGTGCCATAACTTTTCAGGGAAGCTTCAGAACATGAAATTTTAACCTCCCACTATAGCAGAAAGGGTCTTTCTAGTAGTTGCACATCAAATCTAAGCTGTCTGAAGTGTTTTTCAAAAGTTATCAACACTTTTATGTTTGGCGTTCCGAAACCCACCTTATCTCAGGCTGAAAAGCGTTTTTGTGCATTGTGCCATAACTTTTCAGGAAAGCTTCAGAACATGAAATTTTAACCTCCCACTATAGCAGAAAGGGTCTTTCTAGTAGTTGCACATCAAATCTAAACTGTCTGAAGTGTTTTTCCAAAGTTATTAACACTTTTATGTTTGGCGTTCCGAAACCCACCTTATCTCAGGCTGAAAAGCGTTTTTACGCATTGTGCCATAACTTTTCAGGGAAGCTTCAGAACATGAAATTTTAACCTCCCACTATAGCAGAAAGGGTCTTTCTAGTAGGTGCACATCAAATCTAAGCTCTCTGAAGTGTTTTTCGAAAGTTATCAACACTTTTATGTTTGGCGTTCCGAAACCCACCTTATCTCAGGCTGAAAAGCGTTTTTGTGCATTGTGCCATAACTTTTCAGGAAAGCTTCAGAACATGAAATTTTAACCTCCCACTATAGCAGAAAGGGTCTTTCTAGTAGTTGCACATCAAATCTAAACTGTCTGAAGTGTTTTTCCAAAGTTATCAACACTTTTATGTTTGGCGTTCCGAAACCCACCTTATCTCAGGCTGAAAAGCGTTATTGTGCATTGTGCCATAACTTTTCAGGGAAGCTTCAGAACATGAAATTTTAACCTCCCACTATAGCAGAAAGGGTCTTTCTAGTAGTTGCACATCAAATCTAAGCTGTCTGAAGTGTTTTTCAAAAGTTATCAACACTTTTATGTTTGGCGTTCCGAAACCCACCTTATCTCAGGCTGAAAAGCGTTTTTGTGCATTGTGCCATAACTTTTCAGGAAAGCTTCAGAACATGAAATTTTAACCTCCCACTATAGCAGAAAGGGTCTTTCTAGTAGTTGCACATCAAATCTAAACTGTCTGAAGTGTTTTTCCAAAGTTATTAACACTTTTATGTTTGGCGTTCCGAAACCCACCTTATCTCAGGCTGAAAAGCGTTTTTACGCATTGTGCCATAACTTTTCAGGGAAGCTTCAGAACATGAAATTTTAACCTCCCACTATAGCAGAAAGGGTCTTTCTAGTAGGTGCACATCAAATCTAAGCTCTCTGAAGTGTTTTTCGAAAGTTATCAACACTTTTATGTTTGGCGTTCCGAAACCCACCTTATCTCAGGCTGAAAAGCGTTTTTGTGCATTGTGCCATAACTTTTCAGGAAAGCTTCAGAACATGAAATTTTAACCTCCCACTATAGCAGAAAGGGTCTTTCTAGTAGTTGCACATCAAATCTAAACTGTCTGAAGTGTTTTTCCAAAGTTATCAACACTTTTATGTTTGGCGTTCCGAAACCCACCTTATCTCAGGCTGAAAAGCGTTTTTGTGCATTGTGCCATAACTTTTCAGGGAAGCTTCAGAACATGAAATTTTAACCTCCCACTATAGCAGAAAGGGTCTTTCTAGTAGTTGCACATCAAATCTAAGCTGTCTGAAGTGTTTTTCAAAAGTTATCAACACTTTTATGTTTGGCGTTCCGAAACCCACCTTATCTCAGGCTGAAAAGCGGTTTTGTGCATTGTGCCATAACTTTTCAGGAAAGCTTCAGAACATGAAATTTTAACCTCCCACTATAGCAGAAAGGGTCTTTCTAGTAGTTGCACATCAAATCTAAACTGTCTGAAGTGTTTTTCCAAAGTTATCAACACTTTTATGTTTGGCGTTCCGAAACCCACCTTATCTCAGGCTGAAAAGCGTTTTTGTGCATTGTGCCATAACTTTTCAGGGAAGCTTCAGAACATGAAATTTTAACCTCCCACTATAGCAGAAAGGGTCTTTCTAGTAGTTGCACATCAAATCTAAGCTGTCTGAAGTGTTTTTCAAAAGTTATCAACACTTTTATGTTTGGCGTTCCGAAACCCACCTTATCTCAGGCTGAAAAGCGTTTTTGTGCATTGTGCCATAACTTTTCAGGAAAGCTTCAGAACATGAAATTTTAACCTGCCACTATAGCAGAAAGGGTCTTTCTAGTAGTTGCACATCAAATCTAAACTGTCTGAAGTGTTTTTCCAAAGTTATTAACACTTTTATGTTTGGCGTTCCGAAACCCACCTTATCTCAGGCTGAAAAGCGTTTTTGTGCATTGTGCCATAACTTTTCAGGGAAGCTTCAGAACATGAAATTTTAACCTCCCACTATAGCAGAAAGGGTCTTTCTAGTAGTTGCACATCAAATCTAAACTGTCTGAAGTGTTTTTCCAAAGTTATCAACACTTTTATGTTTGGCGTTCCGAAACCCACCTTATCTCAGGCTGAAAAGCGTTTTTACGCATTGTGCCATAACTTTTCAGGGAAGCTTCAGAACATGAAATTTTAACCTCCCACTATAGCAGAAAGGGTCTTTCTAGTAGGTGCACATCAAATCTAAGCTGTCTGAAGTGTTTTTCGAAAGTTATCAACACTTTTGTGTTTGGCGTTCCGAAACCCACCTTATCTCAGGCTGAAAAGCGTTTTTGTGCATTGTGCCATAACTTTTCAGGGAAGCTTCAGAACATGAAATTTTAACCTCCCACTATAGCAGAAATGGTCTTTCTAGTAGTTGCACATCAAATCTAAGCTGTCTGAAGTGTTTTTCAAAAGTTATCAACACTTTTATGTTTGGCGTTCCGAAACCCACCTTATCTCAGGCTGAAAAGCGTTTTTGTGCATTGTGCCATAACTTTTCAGGAAAGCTTCAGAACATGAAATTTTAACCTCCCACTATAGCAGAAAGGGTCTTTCTAGTAGTTGCACATCAAATCTAAACTGTCTGAAGTGTTTTTCTAAAGTTATCAACACTTTTATGTTTGGCGTTCCGAAACCCACCTTATCTCAGGCTGAAAAGCGTTTTTACGCATTGTGCCATAACTTTTCAGGGAAGCTTCAGAACATGAAATTTTAACCTCCCACTATAGCAGAAAGGGTCTTTCTAGTAGTTGCACATCAAATCTAAGCTGTCTGAAGTGTTTTTCCAAAGTTATCAACACTTTTATGTTTGGCGTTCCGAAACCCACCTTATCTCAGGCTGAAAAGCGTTTTTGTGCATTGTGCCATAACTTTTTAGGGAAGCTTCAGAACATGAAATTTTAACCTCCCACTATAGCAGAAAGGGTCTTTCTAGTAGTTGCACATCAAATCTAAGCTGTCTGAAGTGTTTTTCAAAAGTTATCAACACTTTTATGTTTGGCGTTCCGAAACCCACCTTATCTCAGGCTGAAAAGCGTTTTTGTGCATTGTGCCATAACTTTTCAGGAAAGCTTCAGAACATGAAATTTTAACCTCCCACTATAGCAGAAAGGGTCTTTCTAGTAGTTGCACATCAAATCTAAGCTCTCTGAAGTGTTTTTCGAAAGTTATCAACACTTTTATGTTTGGCGTTCCGAAACCCACCTTATCTCAGGCTGAAAAGCGTTTTTGTGCATTGTGCCATAACTTTTCAGGAAAGCTTCAGAACATGAAATTTTAACCTCCCACTATAGCAGAAAGGGTCTTTCTAGTAGTTGCACATAAATCTAAACTGTCTGAAGTGTTTTTCCAAAGTTATCAACACGTTTATGTTTGGCGTTCCGAAACCCACCTTATCTCAGGCTGAAAAGCGTTTTTGTGCATTGTGCCATAACTTTTCAGGGTAGCTTCAGAACATGAAATTTTAACCTCCCACTATAGCAGAAAGGGTCTTTCTAGTAGTTGCACATCAAATCTAAGCTGTCTGAAGTGTTTTTCAAAAGTTATCAACACTTTTATGTTTGGCGTTCCGAAACCCACCTTATCTCAGGCTGAAAAGCGTTTTTGTGCATTGTGCCATAACTTTTCAGGAAAGCTTCAGAACATGAAATTTTAACCTCCCACTATAGCAGAAAGGGTCTTTCTAGTAGTTGCACATCAAATGTAAACTGTCTGAAGTGTTTTTCCAAAGTTATCAACACTTTTATGTTTGGCGTTCCGAAACCCACCTTATCTCAGGCTGAAAAGCGTTTTTGTGCATTGTGCCATAACTTTTCAGGGTAGCTTCAGAACATGAAATTGTAACCTCCCACTATAGCAGAAAGGGTCTTTCTAGTAGTTGCACATCAAATCTAAGCTGTCTGAAGTGTTTTTCAAAAGTTATCAACACTTTTATGTTTGGCGTTCCGAAACCCACCTTATCTCAGGCTGAAAAGCGTTTTTGTGCATTGTGCCATAACTTTTCAGGAAAGCTTCAGAACATGAAATTTTAACCTCCCACTATAGCAGAAAGGGTCTTTCTAGTAGTTGCACATCAAATCTAAACTGTCTAAAGTGTTTTTCCAAAGTTATCAACACTTTTATGTTTGGCGTTCCGAAACCCACCTTATCTCAGGCTGAAAAGCGTTTTTACGCATTGTGCCATAACTTTTCAGGGAAGCTTCAGAACATGAAATTTTAACCTCCCACTATCGCAGAAAGGGTCTTTCTAGTAGTTGCACATCAAATCTAAACTGTCTGAAGTGTTTTTCCAAAGTTATCAACACTTTTATGTTTGGCGTTCCGAAACCCACCTTATCTCAGGCTGAAAAGCGATTTTGTGCATTGTGCCATAACTTTTCAGGGAAGCTTCAGAACATGAAATTTTAACCTCCCACTATAGCAGAAAGGGTCTTTCTAGTAGTTGCACATCAAATCTAAGCTGTCTGAAGTGTTTTTCTAAAGTTATCAACACTTTTATGTTTGGCGTTCCGAAACCCACCTTATCTCAGGCTGAAAAGCGTTTTTGTGCATTGTGCCATAACTTTTCAGGAAAGCTTCAGAACATGAAATTTTAACCTCCCACTATAGCAGAAAGGGTCTTTCTAGTAGTTGCACATCAAATCTAAACTGTCTGAAGTGTTTTTCAAAAGTTATCAACACTTTTATGTTTGGCGTTCCGAAACCCACCTTATCTCAGGCTGAAAAGCGTTTTTGTGCATTGTGCCATAACTTTTCAGGGAAGCTTCAGAACATGAAATTTTAACCTCCCACTATAGCAGAAAGGGTCTTTCTAGTAGTTGCACATCAAATCTAAGCTGTCTGAAGTGTTTTTCAAAAGTTATCAACACTTTTATGTTTGGCGTTCCGAAACCCACCTTATCTCAGGCTGAAAAGCGTTTTTGTGCATTGTGCCATAACTTTTCAGGAAAGCTTCAGAACATGAAATTTTAACCTCCCACTATAGCAGAAAGGGTCTTTCTAGTAGTTGCACATCAAATCTAAACTGTCTGAAGTGTTTTTCCAAAGTTATCAACACTTTTATGTTTGGCGTTCCGAAACCCACCTTATCTCAGGCTGAAAAGCGTTTTTGTGCATTGTGCCATAACTTTTCAGGGAAGCTTCAGAACATGAAATTTTAACCTCCCACTATAGCAGAAAGGGTCTTTCTAGTAGTTGCACATCAAATCTAAGCTGTCTGAAGTGTTTTTCCAAAGTTATCAACACTTTTATGTTTGGCGTTCCGAAACCCACCTTATCTCAGGCTGAAAAGCGTTTTTACGCATTGTGCCATAACTTTTCAGGGAAGCTTCAGAACATGAAATTTTAACCTCCCACTATAGCAGAAAGGGTCTTTCTAGTAGGTGCACATCAAATCTAAGCTCTCTGAAGTGTTTTTCGAAAGTTATCAACACTTTTATGTTTGGCGTTCCGAAACCCACCTTATCTCAGGCTGAAAAGCGTTTTTGTGCATTGTGCCATAACTTTTCAGGGAAGCTTCAGAACATTAAATTTTAACCTGCCACTATAGCAGAAAGGGTCTTTCTAGTAGTTGCACATCAAATCTAAACTGTCTGAAGTGTTTTTCCAAAGTTATCAACACTTTTATGTTTGGCGTTCCGAAACCCACCTTATCTCAGGCTGAAAAGCGTTTTTGTGCATTGTGCCATAACTTTTCAGGGAAGCTTCAGAACATGAAATTTTAACCTCCCACTATAGCAGAAAGGGTCTTTCTAGTAGTTGCACATCAAATCTAAGCTGTCTGAAGTGTTTTTCAAAAGTTATCAACACTTTTATGTTTGGCGTTCCGAAACCCACCTTATCTCAGGCTGAAAAGCGTTTTTGTGCATTGTGCCATAACTTTTCAGGAAAGCTTCAGAACATGAAATTTTAACCTCCCACTATAGCAGAAAGGGTCTTTCTAGTAGTTGCACATAAATCTAAACTGTCTGAAGTGTTTTTCCAAAGTTATCAACACGTTTATGTTTGGCGTTCCGAAACCCACCTTATCTCAGGCTGAAAAGCGTTTTTGTGCATTGTGCCATAACTTTTCAGGGTAGCTTCAGAACATGAAATTTTAACCTCCCACTATAGCAGAAAGGGTCTTTCTAGTAGTTGCACATCAAATCTAAGCTGTCTGAAGTGTTTTTCAAAAGTTATCAACACTTTTATGTTTGGCGTTCCGAAACCCACCTTATCTCAGGCTGAAAAGCGTTTTTGTGCATTGTGCCATAACTTTTCAGGAAAGCTTCAGAACATGAAATTTTAACCTCCCACTATAGCAGAAAGGGTCTTTCTAGTAGTTGCACATCAAATGTAAACTGTCTGAAGTGTTTTTCCAAAGTTATCAACACTTTTATGTTTGGCGTTCCGAAACCCACCTTATCTCAGGCTGAAAAGCGTTTTTGTGCATTGTGCCATAACTTTTCAGGGTAGCTTCAGAACATGAAATTGTAACCTCCCACTATAGCAGAAAGGGTCTTTCTAGTAGTTGCACATCAAATCTAAGCTGTCTGAAGTGTTTTTCAAAAGTTATCAACACTTTTATGTTTGGCGTTCCGAAACCCACCTTATCTCAGGCTGAAAAGCGTTTTTGTGCATTGTGCCATAACTTTTCAGGAAAGCTTCAGAACATGAAATTTTAACCTCCCACTATAGCAGAAAGGGTCTTTCTAGTAGTTGCACATCAAATCTAAACTGTCTAAAGTGTTTTTCCAAAGTTATCAACACTTTTATGTTTGGCGTTCCGAAACCCACCTTATCTCAGGCTGAAAAGCGTTTTTACGCATTGTGCCATAACTTTTCAGGGAAGCTTCAGAACATGAAATTTTAACCTCCCACTATCGCAGAAAGGGTCTTTCTAGTAGTTGCACATCAAATCTAAACTGTCTGAAGTGTTTTTCCAAAGTTATCAACACTTTTATGTTTGGCGTTCCGAAACCCACCTTATCTCAGGCTGAAAAGCGATTTTGTGCATTGTGCCATAACTTTTCAGGGAAGCTTCAGAACATGAAATTTTAACCTCCCACGATAGCAGAAAGGGTCTTTCTAGTAGTTGCACATCAAATCTAAGCTGTCTGAAGTGTTTTTCTAAAGTTATCAACACTTTTATGTTTGGCGTTCCGAAACCCACCTTATCTCAGGCTGAAAAGCGTTTTTGTGCATTGTGCCATAACTTTTCAGGAAAGCTTCAGAACATGAAATTTTAACCTCCCACTATAGCAGAAAGGGTCTTTCTAGTAGTTGCACATCAAATCTAAACTGTCTGAAGTGTTTTTCAAAAGTTATCAACACTTTTATGTTTGGCGTTCCGAAACCCACCTTATCTCAGGCTGAAAAGCGTTTTTGTGCATTGTGCCATAACTTTTCAGGGAAGCTTCAGAACATGAAATTTTAACCTCCCACTATAGCAGAAAGGGTCTTTCTAGTAGTTGCACATCAAATCTAAGCTGTCTGAAGTGTTTTTCAAAAGTTATCAACACTTTTATGTTTGGCGTTCCGAAACCCACCTTATCTCAGGCTGAAAAGCGTTTTTGTGCATTGTGCCATAACTTTTCAGGAAAGCTTCAGAACATGAAATTTTAACCTCCCACTATAGCAGAAAGGGTCTTTCTAGTAGTTGCACATCAAATCTAAACTGTCTGAAGTGTTTTTCCAAAGTTATCAACACTTTTATGTTTGGCGTTCCGAAACCCACCTTATCTCAGGCTGAAAAGCGTTTTTGTGCATTGTGCCATAACTTTTCAGGGAAGCTTCAGAACATGAAATTTTAACCTCCCACTATAGCAGAAAGGGTCTTTCTAGTAGTTGCACATCAAATCTAAGCTGTCTGAAGTGTTTTTCCAAAGTTATCAACACTTTTATGTTTGGCGTTCCGAAACCCACCTTATCTCAGGCTGAAAAGCGTTTTTACGCATTGTGCCATAACTTTTCAGGGAAGCTTCAGAACATGAAATTTTAACCTCCCACTATAGCAGAAAGGGTCTTTCTAGTAGGTGCACATCAAATCTAAGCTCTCTGAAGTGTTTTTCGAAAGTTATCAACACTTTTATGTTTGGCGTTCCGAAACCCACCTTATCTCAGGCTGAAAAGCGTTTTTGTGCATTGTGCCATAACTTTTCAGGGAAGCTTCAGAACATTAAATTTTAACCTGCCACTATAGCAGAAAGGGTCTTTCTAGTAGTTGCACATCAAATCTAAACTGTCTGAAGTGTTTTTCCAAAGTTATCAACACTTTTATGTTTGGCGTTCCGAAACCCACCTTATCTCAGGCTGAAAAGCGTTTTTGTGCATTGTGCCATAACTTTTCAGGGAAGCTTCAGAACATGAAATTTTAACCTCCCACTATAGCAGAAAGGGTCTTTCTAGTAGTTGCACATCAAATCTAAGCTGTCTGAAGTGTTTTTCAAAAGTTATCAACACTTTTATGTTTGGCGTTCCGAAACCCACCTTATCTCAGGCTGAAAAGCGTTTTTGTGCATTGTGCCATAACTTTTCAGGAAAGCTTCAGAACATGAAATTTTAACCTCCCACTATAGCAGAAAGGGTCTTTCTAGTAGTTGCACATCAAATCTAAACTGTCTGAAGTGTTTTTCCAAAGTTATCAACACTTTTATGTTTGGCGTTCCGAAACCCACCTTATCTCAGGCTGAAAAGCGTTTTTGTGCATTGTGCCATAACTTTTCAGGGAAGCTTCAGAACATGAAATTTTAACCTCCCACTATAGCAGAAAGGGTCTTTCTAGTAGTTGCACATCAAATCTAAGCTGTCTGAAGTGTTTTTCCAAAGTTATCAACACTTTTATGTTTGGCGTTCCGAAACCCACCTTATCTCAGGCTGAAAAGCGTTTTTACGCATTGTGCCATAACTTTTCAGGGAAGCTTCAGAACATGAAATTTTAACCTCCCACTATAGCAGAAAGGGTCTTTCTAGTAGGTGCACATCAAATCTAAGCTCTCTGAAGTGTTTTTCGAAAGTTATCAACACTTTTATGTTTGGCGTTCCGAAACCCACCTTATCTCAGGCTGATAAGCGTTTTTGTGCATTGTGCCATAACTTTTCAGGGAAGCTTCAGAACATGAAATTTTAACCTGCCACTATAGCAGAAAGGGTCTTTCTAGTAGTTGCACATCAAATCTAAACTGTCTGAAGTGTTTTTCCAAAGTTATTAACACTTTTATGTTTGGCGTTCCGAAACCCACCTTATCTCAGGCTGAAAAGCGTTTTTGTGCATTGTGCCATAACTTTTCAGGGAAGCTTCAGAACATGAAATTTTAACCTCCCACTATAGCAGAAAGGGTCTTTCTAGTAGTTGCACATCAAATCTAAGCTGTCTGAAGTGTTTTTCAAAAGTTATCAACACTTTTATGTTTGGCGTTCCGAAACCCACCTTATCTCAGGCTGAAAAGCGTTTTGTGCATTGTGCCATAACTTTTCAGGGAAGCTTCAGAACATGAAATTTTAACCTCCCACTATAGCAGAAAGGGTCTTTCTAGTAGTTGCACATCAAATCTAAGCTGTCTAAAGTGTTTTTCAAAAGTTATCAACACTTTTATGTTTGGCGTTCCGAAACCCACCTTATCTCAGGCTGAAAAGCGTTTTTGTGCATTGTGCCATAACTTTTCAGGAAAGCTTCAGAACATGAAATTTTAACCTCCCACTATAGCAGAAAGGGTCTGTCTAGTAGTTGCACATCAAATCTAAACTGTCTGAAGTGTTTTTCCAAAGTTATTAACACTTTTATGTTTGGCGTTCCGAAACCCACCTTATCTCAGGCTGAAAAGCGTTTTTGTGCATTGTGCCATAACTTTTCAGGGAAGCTTCAGAACATGAAATTTTAACCTCCCACTATAGCAGAAAGGGTCTTTCTAGTAGTTGCACATCAAATCTAAACTGTCTGAAGTGTTTTTCCAAAGTTATCAACACTTTTATGTTTGGCGTTCCGAAACCCACCTTATCTCAGGCTGAAAAGCGTTTTTGTGCATTGTGCCATAACTTTTCAGGGAAGCTTCAGAACATGAAATTTTAACCTCCCACTATAGCAGAAAGGGTCTTTCTAGTAGTTGCACATCAAATCTAAGCTGTCTGAAGTGTTTTTCAAAAGTTATCAACACTTTTATGTTTGGCGTTCCGAAACCCACCTTATCTCCGGCTGAAAAGCGTTTTTGTGCATTGTGCCATAACTTTTCAGGGAAGCTTCAGAACATGAAATTTTAACCTCCCACTATAGCAGAAAGGGTCTTTCTAGTAGTTGCACATCAAATCTAAACTGTCTGAAGTGTTTTTCGAAAGTTATCAACACTTTTATGTTTGGCGTTCCGAAACCCACCTTATCTCAGGCTGAAAAGCGTTTTTGTGCATTGTGCCATAACTTTTCAGGGAAGCTTCAGAACATGAAATTTTAACCTGCCACTATAGCAGAAAGGGTCTTTCTAGTAGTTGCACATCAAATCTAAACTGTCTGAAGTGTTTTTCCAAAGTTATCAACACTTTTATGTTTGGCGTTCCGAAACCCACCTTATCTCAGGCTGAAAAGCGTTTTTGTGCATTGTGCCATAACTTTTCTGGGAAGCTTCAGAACATGAAATTTTAACCTCCCACTATAGCAGAAAGGGTCTTTCTAGTAGTTGCACATCAAATCTAAACTGTCTGAAGTGTTTTTCCAAAGTTATTAACACTTTTATGTTTGGCGTTCCGAAACCCACCTTATCTCAGGCTGAAAAGCGTTTTTACGCATTGTGCCATAACTTTTCAGGGAAGCTTCAGAACATGAAATTTTAACCTCCCACTATAGCAGAAAGGGTCTTTCTAGTAGTTGCACATCAAATCTAAGCTGTCTGAAGTGTTTTTCCAAAGTTATCAACACTTTTATGTTTGGCGTTCCGAAACCCACCTTATCTCAGGCTGAAAAGCGTTTTTGTGCATTGTGCCATAACTTTTTAGGGAAGCTTCAGAACATGAAATTTTAACCTCCCACTATAGCAGAAAGGGTCTTTCTAGTAGTTGCACATCAAATCTAAGCTGTCTCAAGTGTTTTTCAAAAGTTATCAACACTTTTATGTTTGGCGTTCCGAAACCCACCTTATCTCAGGCTGAAAAGCGTTTTTGTGCATTGTGCCATAACTTTTCAGGAAAGCTTCAGAACATGAAATTTTAACCTCCCACTATAGCAGAAAGGGTCTTTCTAGTAGTTACACATCAAATCTGAACTGTCTGAAGTGTTTTTCCAAAGTTATTAACACTTTTATGTTTGGCGTTCCGAAACCCACCTTATCTCAGGCTGAAAAGCGTTTTTGTGCATTGTGCCATAACTTTTCAGGGAAGCTTCAGAGCATAATATTTTAACCTCCCACTATAGCAGAAAGGGTCTTTCTAGTAGTTGCACATCAAATCTAAACTGTCTGAAGTGTTTTTCCAAAGTTATCAACACTTTTATGTTTGGCGTTCCGAAACCCACCTTATCTCAGGCTGAAAAGCGTTTTTGTGCATTGTGCCATAACTTTTCAGGGAAGCTTCAGAACATGAAATTTTAACCTCCCACTATAGCAGAAAGGGTCTTTCTACTAGGTGCACATCAAATCTAAGCTCTCTGAAGTGTTTTTCGAAAGTTATCAACACTTTTATGTTTGGCGTTCCGAAACCCACCTTATCTCAGGCTGAAAAGCGTTTTTGTGCATTGTGCCATAACTTTTCAGGAAAGCTTCAGAACATGAAATTTTAACCTCCCACTATAGCAGAAAGGGTCTTTCTAGTAGTTGCACATCAAATCTAAACTGTCTGAAGTGTTTTTCCAAAGTTATCAACACTTTTATGTTTGGCGTTCCGAAACCCACCTTATCTCAGGCTGAAAAGCGTTTTTGTGCATTGTGCCATAACTTTTCAGGGAAGCTTCAGAACATGAAATTTTAACCTCCCACTATAGCAGAAAGGGTCTTTCTAGTAGTTGCACATCAAATCTAAGCTGTCTGAAGTGTTTTTCAAAAGTTATCAACACTTTTATGTTTGGCGTTCCGAAACCCACCTTATCTCAGGCTGAAAAGCGTTTTTGTGCATTGTGCCATAACTTTTCAGGAAAGCTTCAGAACATGAAATTTTAACCTCCCACTATAGCAGAAAGGGTCTTTCTAGTAGTTGCACATCAAATCTAAACTGTCTGAAGTGTTTTTCCAAAGTTATCAACACTTTTATGTTTGGCGTTCCGAAACCCACCTTATCTCAGGCTGAAAAGCGTTTTTACGCATTGTGGCATAACTTTTCAGGGAAGCTTCAGAACATGAAATTTTAACCTCCCACTATAGCAGAAAGGGTCTTTCTAGTAGGTGCACATCAAATCTAAGCTCTCTGAAGTGTTTTTCGAAAGTTATCAACACTTTTATGTTTGGCGTTCCGAAACCCACCTTATCTCAGGCTGAAAAGCGTTTTTGTGCATTGTGCCATAACTTTTCAGGGAAGCTTCAGAACATGAAATTTTAACCTCCCACTATAGCAGAAAGGGTCTTTCTAGTAGTTGCACATCAAATCTAAACTGTCTGAAGTGTTTTTCCAAAGTTATTAACACTTTTATGTTTGGCGTTCCGAAACCCACCTTATCTCAGGCTGAAAAGCGTTTTTGTGCATTGTGCCATAACTTTTCAGGGAAGCTTCAGAACATGAAATTTTAACCTCCCACTATAGCAGAAAGGGTCTTTCTAGTAGTTGCACATCAAATCTAAACTGTCTGAAGTGTTTTTCCAAAGTTATCAACACTTTTATGTTTGGCGTTCCGAAACCCACCTTATCTCAGGCTGAAAAGCGTTTTTGTGCATTGTGCCATAACTTTTCAGGGTAGCTTCAGAACATGAAATTTTAACCTCCCACTATAGCAGAAAGGGTCTTTCTAGTAGTTGCACATCAAATCTAAGCTGTCTGAAGTGTTTTTCAAAAGTTATCAACACTTTTATGTTTGGCGTTCCGAAACCCACCTTATCTCAGGCTGAAAAGCGTTTTTGTGCATTGTGCCATAACTTTTCAGGAAAGCTTCAGAACATGAAATTTTAACCTCCCACTATAGCAGAAAGGGTCTTTCTAGTAGTTGCACATCAAATCTAAACTGTCTGAAGTGTTTTTCCAAAGTTATCAACACTTTTATGTTTGGCGTTCCGAAACCCACCTTATCTCAGGCTGAAAAGCGTTTTTACGCATTGTGCCATAACTTTTCAGGGAAGCTTCAGAACATGAAATTTTAACCTCCCACTACCGCAGAAAGGGTCTTTCTAGTAGGTGCACATCAAATCTAAGCTCTCTGAAGTGTTTTTCCAAAGTTATCAACACTTTTATGTTTGGCGTTCCGAAACCCACCTTATCTCAGGCTGAAAAGCGTTTTTGTGCATTGTGCCATAACTTTTCAGGGAAGCTTCAGAACATGAAATTTTAACCTCCCACTATAGCAGAAAGGGTCTTTCTAGCAGTTGCACATCAATTCTAAACTGTCTGAAGTGTTTTTCCAAAGTTATCAACACTTTTATGTTTGGCGTTCCGAAACCCACCTTATCTCAGGCTGAAAAGCGTTTTTGTGCATTGTGCCATAACTTTTCAGGGAAGCTTCAGAACATGAAATTTTAACGTCCCACTATAGCAGAAAGGGTCTTTCTAGTAGTTGCATATCAAATCTAAGCTGTCTGAAGTGTTTTTCAAAAGTTATCAACACTTTTATGTTTGGCGTTCCGAAACCCACCTTATCTCCGGCTGAAAAGCGTTTTTGTGCATTGTGCCATAACTTTTCAGGAAAGCTTCAGAACATGAAATTTTAACCTCCCACTATAGCAGAAAGGGTCTTTCTAGAAGTTGCACATCAAATCTAAACTGTCTGAAGTGTTTTTCCAAAGTTATTAACACTTTTATGTTTGGCGTTCCGAAACCCACCTTATCTCAGGCTGAAAAGCGTTTTTACGCATTGTGCCATAACTTTTCAGGGAAGCTTCAGAACATGAAATTTTAACCTCCCACTATAGCAGAAAGGGTCTTTCTAGTAGTTGCACATCAAATCTAAGCTGTCTGAAGTGTTTTTCCAAAGTTATCAACACTTTTATGTTTGGCGTTCCGAAACCCACCTTATCTCAGGCTGAAAAGCGTTTTTGTGCATTGTGCCATAACTTTTCAGGGAAGCTTCAGAACATGAAATTTTAACCTCCCACTATAGCAGAAAGGGTCTTTCTAGTAGTTGCACATCAAATCTAAGCTGTCTGAAGTGTTTTTCAAAAGTTATCAACACTTTTATGTTTGGCGTTCCGAAACCCACCTTATCTCAGGCTGAAAAGCGTTTTTGTGCATTGTGCCATAACTTTTCAGGAAAGCTTCAGAACATGAAATTTTAACCTCCCACTATAGCAGAAAGGGTCTTTCTAGTAGTTGCACATCAAATCTAAACTGTCTGAAGTGTTTTTCCAAAGTTATCAACACTTTTATGTTTGGCGTTCCGAAACCCACCTTATCTCAGGCTGAAAAGCGTTTTTGTGCATTGTGCCATAACTTTTCAGGGAAGCTTCAGAACATGAAATTTTAACCTCCCACTATAGCAGAAAGGGTCTTTCTAGTAGTTGCACATCAAATCTAAGCTGTCTGAAGTGTTTTTCAAAAGTTATCAACACTTTTATGTTTGGCGTTCCGAAACCCACCTTATCTCAGGCTGAAAAGCGTTTTTGTGCATTGTGCCATAACTTTTCAGGAAAGCTTCAGAACATGAAATTTTAACCTCCCACTATAGCAGAAAGGGTCTTTCTAGTAGTTGCACATCAAATCTAAACTGTCTGAAGTGTTTTTCCAAAGTTATCAACACTTTTATGTTTGGCGTTCCGAAACCCACCTTATCTCAGGCTGAAAAGCGTTTTTGTGCATTGTGCCATAACTTTTCAGGGAAGCTTCAGAACATGAAATTTTAACCTCCCACTATAGCAGAAAGGGTCTTTCTAGTAGTTGCACATCAAATCTAAGCTGTCTGAAGTGTTTTTCCAAAGTTATCAACACTTTTATGTTTGGCGTTCCGAAACCCACCTTATCTCAGGCTGAAATGCGTTTTTGTGCATTGTGCCATAACTTTTCAGGGTAGCTTCAGAACATGAAATTTTAACCTCCCACTATAGCAGAAAGGGTCTTTCTAGTAGTTGCACATCAAATCTAAGCTGTCTGAAGTGTTTTTCAAAAGTTATCAACACTTTTATGTTTGGCGTTCCGAAACCCACCTTATCTCAGGCTGAAAAGCGTTTTTGTGCATTGTGCCATAACTTTTCAGGAAAGCTTCAGAACATGAAATTTTAACCTCCCACTATAGCAGAAAGGGTCTTTCTAGTAGTTGCACATCAAATCTAAACTGTCTGAAGTGTTTTTCCAAAGTTATCAACACTTTTATGTTTGGCGTTCCGAAACCCACCTTATCTCAGGCTGAAAAGCGTTTTTACGCATTGTGCCATAACTTTTCAGGGAAGCTTCAGAACATGAAATTTTAACTTCCCACTATCGCAGAAAGGGTCTTTCTAGTAGGTGCACATCAAATCTAAGCTCTCTGAAGTGTTTTTCCAAAGTTATCAACACTTTTATGTTTGGCGTTCCGAAACCCACCTTATCTCAGGCTGAAAAGCGTTTTTGTGCATTGTGCCATAACTTTTCAGGGAAGCTTCAGAACATGAAATTTTAACCTCCCACTATAGCAGAAAGGGTCTTTCTAGTAGTTGCACATCAAATCTAAACTGTCTGAAGTGTTTTTCCAAAGTTATTAACACTTTTATGTTTGGCGTTCCGAAACCCACCTTATCTCAGGCTGAAAAGCGTTTTTGTGCATTGTGCCATAACTTTTCAGGGAAGCTTCAGAACATGAAATTTTAACCTCCCACTATAGCAGAAAGGGTCTTTCTAGTAGTTGCACATCAAATCTAAACTGTCTGAAGTGTTTTTCCAAAGTTATCAACACTTTTATGTTTGGCGTTTCGAACCCACCTTATCTCAGGCTGAAAAGCGTTTTTGTGCATTGTGCCATAACTTTTCAGGGAAGCTTCAGAACATGAAATTTTAACCTCCCACTATAGCAGAAAGGGTCTTTCTAGTAGTTGCACATCAAATCTAAGCTGTCTGAAGTGTTTTTCAAAAGTTATCAACACTTTTATGTTTGGCGTTCCGAAACCCACCTTATCTCAGGCTGAAAAGCGTTTTTGTGCATTGTGCCATAACTTTTCAGGAAAGCTTCAGAACATGAAATTTTAACCTCCCACTATAGCAGAAAGGGTCTTTCTAGTAGTTGCACATCAAATCTAAACTGTCTGAAGTGTTTTTCCAAAGTTATCAACACTTTTATGTTTGGCGTTCCGAAACCCACCTTATCTCAGGCTGAAAAGCGTTTTTGTGCATTGTGCCATAACTTTTCAGGGAAGCTTCAGAACATGAAATTTTAACCTCCCACTATAGCAGAAAGGGTCTTTCTAGTAGTTGCACATCAAATCTAAGCTGTCTGAAGTGTTTTTCAAAAGTTATCAACACTTTTATGTTTGGCGTTCCGAAACCCACCTTATCTCAGGCTGAAAAGCGTTTTTGTGCATTGTGCCATAACTTTTCAGGAAAGCTTCAGAACATGAAATTTTAACCTCCCACTATAGCAGAAAGGGTCTTTCTAGTAGTTGCACATCAAATCTAAACTGTCTGAAGTGTTTTTCCAAAGTTATCAACACTTTTATGTTTGGCGTTCCGAAACCCACCTTATCTCAGGCTGAAAAGCGTTTTTGTGCATTGTGCCATAACTTTTCAGGGAAGCTTGAGAACATGAAATTTTAACCTCCCACTATAGCAGAAAGGGTCTTTCTAGTAGTTGCACATCAAATCTAAACTGTCTGAAGTGTTTTTCCAAAGTTATTAACACTTTTATGTTTGGCGTTCCGAAACCCACCTTATCTCAGGCTGAAAAGCGTTTTTGTGCATTGTGCCATAACTTTTCAGGGAAGCTTCAGAACATGAAATTTTAACCTCCCACTATAGCAGAAAGGGTCTTTCTAGTAGTTGCACATCAAATCTAAACTGTCTGAAGTGTTTTTCCAAAGTTATCAACACTTTTATGTTTGGCGTTCCGAAACCCACCTTATCTCAGGCTGAAAAGCGTTTTTGTGCATTGTGCCATAACTTTTCAGGGTAGCTTCAGAACATGAAATTTTAACCTCCCACTATAGCAGAAAGGGTCTTTCTAGTAGTTGCACATCAAATCTAAGCTGTCTGAAGTGTTTTTCAAAAGTTATCAACACTTTTATGTTTGGCGTTCCGAAACCCACCTTATCTCAGGCTGAAAAGCGTTTTTGTGCATTGTGCCATAACTTTTCAGGAAAGCTTCAGAACATGAAATTTTAACCTCCCACTATAGCAGAAAGGGTCTTTCTAGTAGTTGCACATCAAATCTAAACTGTCTGAAGTGTTTTTCCAAAGTTATCAACACTTTTATGTTTGGCGTTCCGAAACCCACCTTATCTCAGGCTGAAAAGCGTTTTTACGCATTGTGCCATAACTTTTCAGGGAAGCTTCAGAACATGAAATTTTAACCTCCCACTATCGCAGAAAGGGTCTTTCTAGTAGGTGCACATCAAATCTAAGCTCTCTGAAGTGTTTTTCCAAAGTTATCAACACTTTTATGTTTGGCGTTCCGAAACCCACCTTATCTCAGGCTGAAAAGCGTTTTGTGCATTGTGCCATAACTTTTCAGGGAAGCTTCAGAACATGAAATTTTAACCTCCCACTATAGCAGAAAGGGTCTTTCTAGTAGTTGCACATCAAATCTAAACTGTCTGAAGTGTTTTTCCAAAGTTATTAACACTTTTATGTTTGGCGTTCCGAAACCCACCTTATCTCAGGCTGAAAAGCGTTTTTGTGCATTGTGCCATAACTTTTCAGGGAAGCTTCAGAACATGAAATTTTAACCTCCCACTATAGCAGAAAGGGTCTTTCTAGTAGTTGCACATCAAATCTAAACTGTCTGAAGTGTTTTTCCAAAGTTATCAACACTTTTATGTTTGGCGTTCCGAAACCCACCTTATCTCAGGCTGAAAAGCGTTTTTGTGCATTGTGCCATAACTTTTCAGGGAAGCTTCAGAACATGAAATTTTAACCTCCCACTATAGCAGAAAGGGTCTTTCTAGTAGTTGCACATCAAATCTAAGCTGTCTGAAGTGTTTTTCAAAAGTTATCAACACTTTTATGTTTGGCGTTCCGAAACCCACCTTATCTCAGGCTGAAAAGCGTTTTTGTGCATTGTGCCATAACTTTTCAGGAAAGCTTCAGAACATGAAATTTTAACCTCCCACTATAGCAGAAAGGGTCTTTCTAGTAGTTGCACATCAAATCTAAACTGTCTGAAGTGTTTTTCCAAAGTTATCAACACTTTTATGTTTGGCGTTCCGAAACCCACCTTATCTCAGGCTGAAAAGCGTTTTTGTGCATTGTGCCATAACTTTTCAGGGAAGCTTCAGAACATGAAATTTTAACCTCCCACTATAGCAGAAAGGGTCTTTCTAGTAGTTGCACATCAAATCTAAGCTGTCTGAAGTGTTTTTCAAAAGTTATCAACACTTTTATGTTTGGCGTTCCGAAACCCACCTTATCTCAGGCTGAAAAGCGTTTTTGTGCATTGTGCCATAACTTTTCAGGAAAGCTTCAGAACATGAAATTTTAACCTCCCACTATAGCAGAAAGGGTCTTTCTAGTAGTTGCACATCAAATCTAAACTGTCTGAAGTGTTTTTCCAAAGTTATCAACACTTTTATGTTTGGCGTTCCGAAACCCACCTTATCTCAGGCTGAAAAGCGTTTTTACGCATTGTGCCATAACTTTTCAGGGAAGCTTCAGAACATGAAATTTTAACCTCCCACTATAGCAGAAAGGGTCTTTCTAGTAGTTGCACATCAAATCTAAGCTGTCTGAAGTGTTTTTCCAAAGTTATCAACACTTTTATGTTTGGCGTTCCGAAACCCACCTTATCTCAGGCTGAAAAGCGTTTTTACGCATTGTGCCATAACTTTTCAGGGAAGCTTCAGAACATGAAATTTTAACCTCCCACTATAGCAGAAAGGGTCTTTCTAGTAGGTGCACATCAAATCTAAGTTCTCTGAAGTGTTTTTCGAAAGTTATCAACACTTTTATGTTTGGCGTTCCGAAACCCACCTTATCTCAGGCTGAAAAGCGTTTTTGTGCATTGTGCCATAACTTTTCAGGGAAGCTTCAGAACATGAAATTTTAACCTGCCACTATAGCAGAAAGGGTCTTTCTAGTAGTTGCACATCAAATCTAAACTGTCTGAAGTGTTTTTCCAAAGTTATCAACACTTTTATGTTTGGCGTTCCGAAACCCACCTTATCTCAGGCTGAAAAGCGTTTTTGTGCATTGTGCCATAACTTTTCAGGGAAGCTTCAGAACATGAAATTTTAACCTCCCACTATAGCAGAAAGGGTCTTTCTAGTAGTTGCACATCAAATCTATGCTGTCTGAAGTGTTTTTCAAAAGTTATCAACACTTTTATGTTTGGCGTTCCGAAACCCACCTTATCTCAGGCTGAAAAGCGTTTTTGTGCATTGTGCCATAACTTTTCAGGAAAGCTTCAGAACATGAAATTTTAACCTCCCACTATAGCAGAAAGGGTCTTTCTAGTAGTTGCACATCAAATCTAAACTGTCTGAAGTGTTTTTCCAAAGTTATCAACACTTTTATGTTTGGCGTTCCGAAACCCACCTTATCTCAGGCTGAAAAGCGTTTTTGTGCATTGTGCCATAACTTTTCAGGGAAGCTTCAGAACATGAAATTTTAACCTCCCACTATAGCAGAAAGGGTCTTTCTAGTAGTTGCACATCAAATCTAAGCTGTCTGAAGTGTTTTTCCAAAGTTATCAACACTTTTATGTTTGGCGTTCCGAAACCCACCTTATCTCAGGCTGAAAAGCGTTTTTACGCATTGTGCCATAACTTTTCAGGGAAGCTTCAGAACATGAAATTTTAACCTCCCACTATAGCAGAAAGGGTCTTTCTAGTAGGTGCACATCAAATCTAAGCTCTCTGAAGTGTTTTTCGAAAGTTATCAACACTTTTATGTTTGGCGTTCCGAAACCCACCTTATCTCAGGCTGAAAAGCGTTTTTGTGCATTGTGCCATAACTTTTCAGGGAAGCTTCAGAACATGAAATTTTAACCTCCCACTTTAGCAGAAAGGGTCTTTCTAGTAGTTGCACATCAAATCTAAGCTGTCTAAATTGTTTTTCAAAAGTTATCAACACTTTTATGTTTGGCGTTCCGAAACCCACCTTATCTCAGGCTGAAAAGCGTTTTTGTGCATTGTGCCATAACTTTTCAGGGAAGCTTCAGAACATGAAATTTTAACCTCCCACTATAGCAGAAAGGGTCTTTCTAGTAGTTGCACATCAAATCTAAGCTGTCTAAAGTGTTTTTCAAAAGTTATCAACACTTTTATGTTTGGCGTTCCGAAACCCACCTTATCTCAGGCTGAAAAGCGTTTTTACGCATTGTGCCATAACTTTTCAGGGAAGCTTCAGAACATGAAATTTTAACCTCCCACTATAGCAGAAAGGGTCTTTCTAGTAGGTGCACATCAAATCTAAGCTCTCTGAAGTGTTTTTCGAAAGTTATCAACACTTTTATGTTTGGCGTTCCGAAACCCACCTTATCTCAGGCTGAAAAGCGTTTTTGTGCATTGTGCCATAACTTTTCAGGGAAGCTTCAGAACATGAAATTTTAACCTGCCACTATAGCAGAAAGGGTCTTTCTAGTAGTTGCACATCAAATCTAAACTGTCTGAAGTGTTTTTCCAAAGTTATTAACACTTTTATGTTTGGCGTTCCGAAACCCACCTTATCTCAGGCTGAAAGGCGTTTTTGTGCATTGTGCCATAACTTTTCAGGGAAGCTTCAGAACATGAAATTTTAACCTCCCACTATAGCAGAAAGGGTCTTTCTAGTAGTTGCACATAAATCTAAACTGTCTGAAGTGTTTTTCCAAAGTTATTAACACTTTTATGTTTGGCGTTCCGAAACCCACCTTATCTCAGGCTGAAAAGCGTTTTTGTGCATTGTGCCATAACTTTTCAGGGAAGCTTCAGAACATGAAATTTTAACCTCCCACTATAGCAGAAAGGGTCTTTCTAGTAGTTGCACATCAAATCTAAACTGTCTGAAGTGTTTTTCCAAAGTTATCAACACTTTTATGTTTGGCGTTCCGAAACCCACCTTATCTCAGGCTGAAAAGCGTTTTTGTGCATTGTGCCATAACTTTTCAGGGAAGCTTCAGAACATGAAATTTTAACCTCCCACTATAGCAGAAAGGGTCTTTCTAGTAGTTGCACATCAAATCTAAGCTGTCTGAAGTGTTTTTCCAAAGTTATCAACACTTTTATGTTTGGCGTTCCGAAACCCACCTTATCTCAGGCTGAAAAGCGTTTTTACGCGCATTGTGCCATAACTTTTCAGGGAAGCTTCAGAACATGAAATTTTAACCTCCCACTATAGCAGAAAGGGTCTTTCTAGTAGGTGCACATCAAATCTAAGCTCTCTGAAGTGTTTTTCGAAAGTTATCAACACTTTTATGTTTGGCGTTCCGAAACCCACCTTATCTCAGGCTGAAAAGCGTTTTTGTGCATTGTGCCATAACTTTTCAGGGAAGCTTCAGAACATGAAATTTTAACCTGCCACTATAGCAGAAAGGGTCTTTCTAGTAGTTGCACATCAAATCTAAACTGTCTGAAGTGTTTTTCCAAAGTTATCAACACTTTTATGTTTGGCGTTCCGAAACCCACCTTATCTCAGGCTGAAAAGCGTTTTTGTGCATTGTGCCATAACTTTTCAGGAAAGCTTCAGAACATGAAATTTTAACCTCCCACTATAGCAGAAAGGGTCTTTCTAGTAGTTGCACATCAAATCTAAACTGTCTGAAGTGTTTTTCCAAAGTTATCAACACTTTTATGTTTGGCGTTCCGAAACCCACCTTATCTCAGGCTGAAAAGCGTTTTTGTGCATTGTGCCATAACTTTTCAGGGAAGCTTCAGAACATGAAATTTTAACCTCCCACTATAGCAGAAAGGGTCTTTCTAGTAGTTGCACATCAAATCTAAGCTGTCTGAAGTGTTTTTCCAAAGTTATCAACACTTTTATGTTTGGCGTTCCGAAACCCACCTTATCTCAGGCTGAAAAGCGTTTTTACGCATTGTGCCATAACTTTTCAGGGAAGCTTCAGAACATGAAATTTTAACCTCCCACTATAGCAGAAAGGGTCTTTCTAGTAGGTGCACATCAAATCTAAGCTCTCTGAAGTGTTTTTCGAAAGTTATCAACACTTTTATGTTTGGCGTTCCGAAACCCACCTTATCTCAGGCTGAAAAGCGTTTTTGTGCATTGTGCCATAACTTTTCAGGGAAGCTTCAGAACATGAAATTTTAACCTCCCACTATAGCAGAAAGGGTCTTTCTAGTAGTTGCACATCAAATCTAAGCTGTCTAAAGTGTTTTTCAAAAGTTATCAACACTTTTATGTTTGGCATTCCGAAACCCACCTTATCTCAGGCTGAAAAGCGTTTTTACGCATTGTGCCATAACTTTTCAGGGAAGCTTCAGAACATGAAATTTTAACCTCCCACTATAGCAGAAAGGGTCTTTCTAGTAGGTGCACATCAAATCTAAGCTCTCTGAAGTGTTTTTCGAAAGTTATCAACACTTTTATGTTTGGCGTTCCGAAACCCACCTTATCTCAGGCTGTAAAGCGTTTTTGTGCATTGTGCCATAACTTTTCAGGGAAGCTTCAGAACATGAAATTTTAACCTGCCACTATAGCAGAAAGGGTCTTTCTAGTAGTTGCACATCAAATCTAAACTGTCTGAAGTGTTTTTCCAAAGTTATTAACACTTTTATGTTTGGCGTTCCGAAACCCACCTTATCTCAGGCTGAAACGCGTTTTTGTGCATTGTGCCATAACTTTTCAGGGAAGCTTCAGAACATGAAATTTTAACCTCCCACTATAGCAGAAAGGGTCTTTCTAGTAGTTGCACATCAAATCTAAACTGTCTGAAGTGTTTTTCCAAAGTTATTAACACTTTTATGTTTGGCGTTCCGAAACCCACCTTATCTCAGGCTGAAAAGCGTTTTTGTGCATTGTGCCATAACTTTTCAGGGAAGCTTCAGAACATGAAATTTTAACCTCCCACTATAGCAGAAAGGGTCTTTCTAGTAGTTGCACATCAAATCTAAACTGTCTGAAGTGTTTTTCCAAAGTTATCAACACTTTTATGTTTGGCGTTCCGAAACCCACCTTATCTCAGGCTGAAAAGCGTTTTTGTGCATTGTGCCATAACTTTTCAGGGAAGCTTCAGAACATGAAATTTTAACCTCCCACTATAGCAGAAAGGGTCTTTCTAGTAGTTGCACATCAAATCTAAGCTGTCTGAAGTGTTTTTCAAAAGTTATCAACACTTTTATGTTTGGCGTTCCGAAACCCACCTTATCTCAGGCTGAAAAGCGTTTTTGTGCATTGTGCCATAACTTTTCAGGAAAGCTTCAGAACATGAAATTTTAACCTCCCACTATAGCAGAAAGGGTCTTTCTAGTAGTTGCACATCAAATCTAAACTGTCTGAAGTGTTTTTCCAAAGTTATTAACACTTTTATGTTTGGCGTTCTGAAACCCACCTTATCTCAGGCTGAAAAGCGTTTTTACGCATTGTGCCATAACTTTTCAGGGAAGCTTCAGAACATGAAATTTTAACCTCCCACTATAGCAGAAAGGGTCTTTCTAGTAGGTGCACATCAAATCTAAGCTCTCTGAAGTGTTTTTCGAAAGTTATCAACACTTTTATGTTTGGCGTTCCGAAACCCACCTTATCTCAGGCTGAAAAGCGTTTTTGTGCATTGTGCCATAACTTTTCAGGAAAGCTTCAGAACATGAAATTTTAACCTCCCACTATAGCAGAAAGGGTCTTTCTAGTAGTTGCACATCAAATCTAAACTGTCTGAAGTGTTTTTCCAAAGTTATCATCACTTTTATGTTTGGCGTTCGAAACCCACCTTATCTCAGGCTGAAAAGCGTTTTTGTGCATTGTGCCATAACTTTTCAGGGAAGCTTCAGAACATGAAATTTTAACCTCCCACTATAGCAGAAAGGGTCTTTCTAGTAGTTGCACATCAAATCTAAGCTGTCTGAAGTGTTTTTCAAAAGTTATCAACACTTTTATGTTTGGCGTTCCGAAACCCACCTTATCTCAGGCTGAAAAGCGTTTTTGTGCATTGTGCCATAACTTTTCAGGAAAGCTTCAGAACATGAAATTTTAACCTCCCACTATAGCAGAAAGGGTCTTTCTAGTAGTTGCACATCAAATCTAAACTGTCTGAAGTGTTTTTCCAAAGTTATCAACACTTTTATGTTTGGCGTTCCGAAACCCACCTTATCTCAGGCTGAAAAGCGTTTTTGTGCATTGTGCCATAACTTTTCAGGGAAGCTTCAGAACATGAAATTTTAACCTCCCACTATAGCAGAAAGGGTCTTTCTAGTAGTTGCACATCAAATCTAAGCTGTCTGAAGTGTTTTTCAAAAGTTATCAACACTTTTATGTTTGGCGTTCCGAAACCCACCTTATCTCAGGCTGAAAAGCGTTTTTGTGCATTGTGCCATAACTTTTCAGGAAAGCTTCAGAACATGAAATTTTAACCTCCCACTATAGCAGAAAGGGTCTTTCTAGTAGTTGCACATCAAATCTAAACTGTCTGAAGTGTTTTTCCAAAGTTATCAACACTTTTATGTTTGGCGTTCCGAAACCCACCTTATCTCAGGCTGAAAAGCGTTTTTGTGCATTGTGCCATAACTTTTCAGGGAAGCTTCAGAACATGAAATTTTAACCTCCCACTATAGCAGAAAGGGTCTTTCTAGTAGTTGCACATCAAATCTAAGCTGTCTGAAGTGTTTTTCCCAAGTTATCAACACTTTTATGTTTGGCGTTCCGAAACCCACCTTATCTCAGGCTGAAAAGCGTTTTTGTGCATTGTGCCATAACTTTTCAGGGAAGCTTCAGAACATGAAATTTTACCCTGCGACTATAGCAGAAAGGGTCTTTCTAGTAGTTGCACATCAAATCTAAACTGTCTGAAGTGTTTTTCCAAAGTTATTAACACTTTTATGTTTGGCGTTCCGAAACCCACCTTATCTCAGGCTGAAAAGCGTTTTTGTGCATTGTGCCATAACTTTTCAGGGAAGCTTCAGAACATGAAATTTTAACCTCCCACTATAGCAGAAAGGGTCTTTCTAGTAGTTGCACATCAAATCTAAACTGTCTGAAGTGTTTTTCCAAAGTTATTAACACTTTTATGTTTGGCGTTCCGAAACCCACCTTATCTCAGGCTGAAAAGCGTTTTTGTGCATTGTGCCATAACTTTTCAGGGAAGCTTCAGAACATGAAATTTTAACCTCCCACTATAGCAGAAAGGGTCTTTCTAGTAGTTGCACATCAAATCTAAACTGTCTGAAGTGTTTTTCCAAAGTTATCAACACTTTTATGTTTGGCGTTCCGAAACCCACCTTATCTCAGGCTGAAAAGCGTTTTTACGCATTGTGCCATAACTTTTCAGGGAAGCTTCAGAACATGAAATTTTAACCTCCCACTATAGCAGAAAGGGTCTTTCTAGTAGGTGCACATCAAATCTAAGCTCTCTGAAGTGTTTTTCGAAAGTTATCAACACTTTTATGTTTGGCGTTCCGAAACCCACCTTATCTCAGGCTGAAAAGCGTTTTTGTGCATTGTGCCATTACTTTTCAGGAAAGCTTCAGAACATGAAATTTTAACCTCCCACTATAGCAGAAAGGGTCTTTCTAGTAGTTGCACATCAAATCTAAACTGTCTGAAGTGTTTTTCCAAAGTTATTAACACTTTTATGTTTGGCGTTCCGAAACCCACCTTATCTCAGGCTGAAAAGCGTTTTTACGCATTGTGCCATAACTTTTCAGGGAAGCTTCAGAACATGAAATTTTAACCTCCCACTATAGCAGAAAGGGTCTTTCTAGTAGGTGCACATCAAATCTAAGCTGTCTGAAGTGTTTTTCGAAAGTTATCAACACTTTTGTGTTTGGCGTTCCGAAACCCACCTTATCTCAGGCTGAAAAGCGTTTTTGTGCATTGTGCCATAACTTTTCAGGGAAGCTTCAGAACATGAAATTTTAACCTCCCACTATAGCAGAAATGGTCTTTCTAGTAGTTGCACATCAAATCTAAGCTGTCTGAAGTGTTTTTCAAAAGTTATCAACACTTTTATGTTTGGCGTTCCGAAACCCACCTTATCTCAGGCTGAAAAGCGTTTTTGTGCATTGTGCCATAACTTTTCAGGAAAGCTTCAGAACATGAAATTTTAACCTCCCACTATAGCAGAAAGGGTCTTTCTAGTAGTTGCACATCAAATCTAAACTGTCTGAAGTGTTTTTCTAAAGTTATCAACACTTTTATGTTTGGCGTTCCGAAACCCACCTTATCTCAGGCTGAAAAGCGTTTTTACGCATTGTGCCATAACTTTTCAGGGAAGCTTCAGAACATGAAATTTTAACCTCCCACTATAGCAGAAAGGGTCTTTCTAGTAGTTGCACATCAAATCTAAGCTGTCTGAAGTGTTTTTCCAAAGTTATCAACACTTTTATGTTTGGCGTTCCGAAACCCACCTTATCTCAGGCTGAAAAGCGTTTTTGTGCATTGTGCCATAACTTTTTAGGGAAGCTTCAGAACATGAAATTTTAACCTCCCACTATAGCAGAAAGGGTCTTTCTAGTAGTTGCACATCAAATCTAAGCTGTCTGAAGTGTTTTTCAAAAGTTATCAACACTTTTATGTTTGGCGTGCCGAAACCCACCTTATCTCAGGCTGAAAAGCGTTTTTGTGCATTGTGCCATAACTTTTCAGGAAAGCTTCAGAACATGAAATTTTAACCTCCCACTATAGCAGAAAGGGTCTTTCTAGTAGGTGCACATCAAATCTAAGCTCTCTGAAGTGTTTTTCGAAAGTTATCAACACTTTTATGTTTGGTGTTCCGAAACCCACCTTATCTCAGGCTGAAAAGCGTTTTTGTGCATTGTGCCATAACTTTTCAGGAAAGCTTCAGAACATGAAATTTTAACCTCCCACTATAGCAGAAAGGGTCTTTCTAGTAGTTGCACATAAATCTAAACTGTCTGAAGTGTTTTTCCAAAGTTATCAACACGTTTATGTTTGGCGTTCCGAAACCCACCTTATCTCAGGCTGAAAAGCGTTTTTGTGCATTGTGCCATAACTTTTCAGGGTAGCTTCAGAATATGAAATTTTAACCTCCCACTATAGCAGAAAGGGTCTATCTAGTAGTTGCACATCAAATCTAAGCTGTCTGAAGTGTTTTTCAAAAGTTATCAACACTTTTATGTTTGGCGTTCCGAAACCCACCTTATCTCAGGCTGAAAAGCGTTTTTGTGCATTGTGCCATAACTTTTCAGGAAAGCTTCAGAACATGAAATTTTAACCTCCCACTATAGCAGAAAGGGTCTTTCTAGTAGTTGCACATCAAATCTAAACTGTCTGAAGTGTTTTTCCAAAGTTATCAACACTTTTATGTTTGGCGTTCCGAAACCCACCTTATCTCAGGCTGAAAAGCGTTTTTACGCATTGTGGCATAACTTTTCAGGGAAGCTTCAGAACATGAAATTTTAACCTCCCACTATAGCAGAAAGGGTCTTTCTAGTAGGTGCACATCAAATCTAAGCTCTCTGAAGTGTTTTTCGAAAGTTATCAACACTTTTATGTTTGGCGTTCCGAAACCCACCTTATCTCAGGCTGAAAAGCGTTTTTGTGCATTGTGCCATAACTTTTCAGGGAAGCTTCAGAACATGAAATTTTAACCTCCCACTATAGCAGAAAGGGTCTTTCTAGTAGTTGCACATCAAATGTAAACTGTCTGAAGTGTTTTTCCAAAGTTATTAACACTTTTATGTTTGGCGTTCCGAAACCCACCTTATCTCAGGCTGAAAAGCGTTTTTGTGCATTGTGCCATAACTTTTCAGGGAAGCTTCAGAACATGAAATTTTAACCTCCCACTATAGCAGAAAGGGTCTTTCTAGTAGTTGCACATCAAATCTAAACTGTCTGAAGTGTTTTTCCAAAGTTATCAACACTTTTATGTTTGGCGTTCCGAAACCCACCTTATCTCAGGCTGAAAAGCGTTTTTGTGCATTGTGCCATAACTTTTCAGGGTAGCTTCAGAACATGAAATTTTAACCTCCCACTATAGCAGAAAGGGTCTTTCTAGTAGTTGCACATCAAATCTAAGCTGTCTGAAGTGTTTTTCAAAAGTTATCAACACTTTTATGTTTGGCGTTCCGAAACCCACCTTATCTCAGGCTGAAAAGCGTTTTTGTGCATTGTGCCATAACTTTTCAGGAAAGCTTCAGAACATGAAATTTTAACCTCCCACTATAGCAGAAAGGGTCTTTCTAGTAGTTGCACATCAAATCTAAACTGTCTCAAGTGTTTTTCCAAAGTTATCAACACTTTTATGTTTGGCGTTCCGAAACCCACCTTATCTCAGGCTGAAAAGCGTTTTTGTGCATTGTGCCATAACTTTTCAGGGAAGCTTCAGAACATGAAATTTTAACCTCCCACTATAGCAGAAAGGGTCTTTCTAGTAGTTGCACATCAAATCTAAACTGTCTGAAGTGTTTTTCCAAAGTTATCAACACTTTTATGTTTGGCGTTCCGAAACCCACCTTATCTCAGGCTGAAAAGCGTTTTTGTGCATTGTGCCATAACTTTTCAGGGAAGCTTCAGAACATGAAATTTTAACCTCCCACTATAGCAGAAAGGGTCTTTCTAGTAGTTGCACATCAAATCTAAGCTGTCTGAAGTGTTTTTCAAAAGTTATCAACACTTTTATGTTTGGCGTTCCGAAACCCACCTTATCTCAGGCTGAAAAGCGTTTTTGTGCATTGTGCCATAACTTTTCAGGAAAGCTTCAGAACATGAAATTTTAACCTCCCACTATAGCAGAAAGGGTCTTTCTAGTAGTTGCACATCAAATCTAAACTGTCTGAAGTGTTTTTCCAAAGTTATCAACACTTTTATGTTTGGCGTTCCGAAACCCACCTTATCTCAGGCTGAAAAGCGTTTTTGTGCATTGTGCCATAACTTTTCAGGGAAGCTTCAGAACATGAAATTTTAACCTCCCACTATAGCAGAAAGGGTCTTTCTAGTAGTTGCACATCAAATCTAAGCTGTCTGAAGTGTTTTTCAAAAGTTATCAACACTTTTATGTTTGGCGTTCCGAAACCCACCTTATCTCAGGCTGAAAAGCGTTTTTGTGCATTGTGTCATAACTTTTCAGGAAAGCTTCAGAACATGAAATTTTAACCTCCCACTATAGCAGAAAGGGTCTTTCTAGTAGTTGCACATCAAATCTAAACTGTCTGAAGTGTTTTTCCAAAGTTATCAACACTTTTATGTTTGGCGTTCCGAAACCCACCTTATCTCAGGCTGAAAAGCGTTTTTGTGCATTGTGCCATAACTTTTCAGGGAAGCTTCAGAACATGAAATTTTAACCTCCCACTATAGCAGAAAGGGTCTTTCTAGTAGTTGCACATCAAATCTAAGCTGTCTGAAGTGTTTTTCCAAAGTTATCAACACTTTTATGTTTGGCGTTCCGAAACCCACCTTATCTCAGGCTGAAAAGCGTTTTTACGCATTGTGCCATAACTTTTCAGGGAAGCTTCAGAACATGAAATTTTAACCTCCCACTATAGCAGAAAGGGTCTTTCTAGTAGGTGCACATCAAATCTAAGCTCTCTGAAGTGTTTTTCGAAAGTTATCAACACTTTTATGTTTGGCGTTCCGAAACCCACCTTATCTCAGGCTGAAAAGCGTTTTTGTGCATTGTGCCATAACTTTTCAGGGAAGCTTCAGAACATGAAATTTTAACCTGCCACTATAGCAGAAAGGGTCTTTCTAGTAGTTGCACATCAAATCTAAACTGTCTGAAGTGTTTTTCCAAAGTTATCAACACTTTTCTGTTTGGCGTTCCGAAACCCACCTTATCTCAGGCTGAAAAGCGTTTTTGTGCATTGTGCCATAACTTTTCAGGGAAGCTTCAGAACATGAAATTTTAACCTCCCACTATAGCAGAAAGGGTCTTTCTAGTAGTTGCACATCAAATCTAAGCTGTCTGAAGTGTTTTTCAAAAGTTATCAACACTTTTATGTTTGGCGTTCCGAAACCCACCTTATCTCAGGCTGAAAAGCGTTTTTGTGCATTGTGCCATAACTTTTCAGGAAAGCTTCAGAACATGAAATTTTAACCTCCCACTATAGCAGAAAGGGTCTTTCTAGTAGTTGCACATCAAATCTAAGCTGTCTGAAGTGTTTTTCAAAAGTTATCAACACTTTTATGTTTGGCGTTCCGAAACCCACCTTATCTCAGGCTGAAAAGCGTTTTTGTGCATTGTGCCATAACTTTTCAGGAAAGCTTCAGAACATGAAATTTTAACCTCCCACTATAGCAGAAAGGGTCTTTCTAGTAGTTGCACATCAAATCTAAACTGTCTGAAGTGTTTTTCCAAAGTTATCAACACTTTTATGTTTGGCGTTCCGAAACCCATCTTATCTCAGGCTGAAAAGCGTTTTTGTGCATTGTGCCATAACTTTTCAGGGAAGCTTCAGAACATGAAATTTTAACCTCCCACTATAGCAGAAAGGGTCTTTCTAGTAGTTGCACATCAAATCTAAGCTGTCTGAAGTGTTTTTCAAAAGTTATCAACACTTTTATGTTTGGCGTTCCGAAACCCACCTTATCTCAGGCTGAAAAGCGTTTTTGTGCATTGTGCCATAACTTTTCAGGAAAGCTTCAGAACATGAAATTTTAACCTCCCACTATAGCAGAAAGGGTCTTTCTAGTAGTTGCACATCAAATCTAAACTGTCTGAAGTGTTTTTCCAAAGTTATCAACACTTTTATGTTTGGCGTTCCGAAACCCACCTTATCTCAGGCTGAAAAGCGTTTTTGTGCATTGTGCCATAACTTTTCAGGGAAGCTTCAGAACATGAAATTTTTACCTCCCACTATAGCAGAAAGGGTCTTTCTAGTAGTTGCACATCAAATCTAAGCTGTCTGAAGTGTTTTTCCAAAGTTATCAACACTTTTATGTTTGGCGTTCCGAAACCCACCTTATCTCAGGCTGAAAAGCGTTTTTACGCATTGTGCCATAACTTTTCAGGGAAGCTTCAGAACATGAAATTTTAACCTCCCACTATAGCAGAAAGGGTCTTTCTAGTAGGTGCACATCAAATCTAAGCTCTCTGAAGTGTTTTTCGAAAGTTATCAACACTTTTATGTTTGGCGTTCCGAAACCCACCTTATCTCAGGCTGAAAAGCGTTTTTGTGCATTGTGCCATAACTTTTCAGGGAAGCTTCAGAACATGAAATTTTAACCTGCCACTATAGCAGAAAGGGTCTTTCTAGTAGTTGCACATCAAATCTAAACTGTCTGAAGTGTTTTTCCAAAGTTATCAACACTTTTCTGTTTGGCGTTCCGAAACCCACCTTATCTCAGGCTGAAAAGCGTTTTTGTGCATTGTGCCATAACTTTTCAGGGAAGCTTCAGAACATGAAATTTTAACCTCCCACTATAGCAGAAAGGGTCTTTCTAGTAGTTGCACATCAAATCTAAGCTGTCTGAAGTGTTTTTCAAAAGTTATCAACACTTTTATGTTTGGCGTTCCGAAACCCACCTTATCTCAGGCTGAAAAGCGTTTTTGTGCATTGTGCCATAACTTTTCAGGAAAGCTTCAGAACATGAAATTTTAACCTCCCACTATAGCAGAAAGGGTCTTTCTAGTAGTTGCACATCAAATCTAAACTGTCTGAAGTGTTTTTCCAAAGTTATCAACACTTTTATGTTTGGCGTTCCGAAACCCACCTTATCTCAGGCTGAAAAGCGTTTTTGTGCATTGTGCCATAACTTTTCAGGGAAGCTTCAGAACATGAAATTTTAACCTCCCACTATAGCAGAAAGGGTCTTTCTAGTAGTTGCACATCAAATCTAAGCTGTCTGAAGTGTTTTTCCAAAGTTATCAACACTTTTATGTTTGGCGTTCCGAAACCCACCTTATCTCAGGCTGAAAAGCGTTTTTACGCATTGTGCCATAACTTTTCAGGGAAGCTTCAGAACATGAAATTTTAACCTCCCACTATAGCAGAAAGGGTCTTTCTAGTAGGTGCACATCAAATCTAAGCTCTCTGAAGTGTTTTTCGAAAGTTATCAACACTTTTATGTTTGGCGTTCCGAAACCCACCTTATCTCAGGCTGAAAAGCGTTTTTGTGCATTGTGCCATAACTTTTCAGGGAAGCTTCAGAACATGAAATTTTAACCTGCCACTATAGCAGAAAGGGTCTTTCTAGTAGTTGCACATCAAATCTAAACTGTCTGAAGTGTTTTTCCAAAGTTATTAACACTTTTATGTTTGGCGTTCCGAAACCCACCTTATCTCAGGCTGAAAAGCGTTTTTGTGCATTGTGCCATAACTTTTCAGGGAAGCTTCAGAACATGAAATTTTAACCTCCCACTATAGCAGAAAGGGTCTTTCTAGTAGTTGCACATCAAATCTAAGCTGTCTGAAGTGTTTTTCAAAAGTTATCAACACTTTTATGTTTGGCGTTCCGAAACCCACCTTATCTCAGGCTGAAAAGCGTTTTTGTGCATTGTGCCATAACTTTTCAGGGAAGCTTCAGAACATGAAATTTTAACCTCCCACTATAGCAGAAAGGGTCTTTCTAGTAGTTGCACATCAAATCTAAGCTGTCTAAAGTGTTTTTCAAAAGTTATCAACACTTTTATGTTTGGCGTTCCGAAACCCACCTTATCTCAGGCTGAAAAGCGTTTTTGTGCATTGTGCCATAACTTTTCAGGGAAGCTTCAGAACATGAAATTTTAACCTCCCACTATAGCAGAAAGGGTCTTTCTAGTAGTTGCACATCAAATCTAAACTGTCTGAAGTGTTTTTCCAAAGTTATTAACACTTTTATGTTTGGCGTTCCGAAACCCACCTTATCTCAGGCTGAAAAGCGTTTTTGTGCATTGTGCCATAACTTTTCAGGGAAGCTTCAGAACATGAAATTTTAACCTCCCAATATAGCAGAAAGGGTCTTTCTAGTAGTTGCACATCAAATCTAAACTGTCTGAAGTGTTTTTCCAAAGTTATCAACACTTTTATGTTTGGCGTTCCGAAACCCACCTTATCTCAGGCTGAAAAGCGTTTTTGTGCATTGTGCCATAACTTTTCAGGGAAGCTTCAGAACATGAAATTTTAACCTCCCACTATAGCAGAAAGGGTCTTTCTAGTAGTTGCACATCAAATCTAAGCTGTCTGAAGTGTTTTTCAAAAGTTATCAACACTTTTATGTTTGGCGTTCCGAAACCCACCTTATCTCCGGCTGAAAAGCGTTTTTGTGCATTGTGCCATAACTTTTCAGGGAAGCTTCAGAACATGAAATTTTAACCTCCCACTATAGCAGAAAGGGTCTTTCTAGTAGTTGCACATCAAATCTAAACTGTCTGAAGTGTTTTTCGAAAGTTATCAACACTTTTATGTTTGGCGTTCCGAAACCCACCTTATCTCAGGCTGAAAAGCGTTTTTGTGCATTGTGCCATAACTTTTCAGGGAAGCTTCAGAACATGAAATTTTAACCTGCCACTATAGCAGAAAGGGTCTTTCTAGTAGTTGCACATCAAATCTAAACTGTCTGAAGTGTTTTTCCAAAGTTATCAACACTTTTATGTTTGGCGTTCCGAAACCCACCTTATCTCAGGCTGAAAAGCGTTTTTGTGCATTGTGCCATAACTTTTCTGGGAAGCTTCAGAACATGAAATTTTAACCTCCCACTATAGCAGAAAGGGTCTTTCTAGTAGGTGCACATCAAATCTAAGCTCTCTGAAGTGTTTTTCGAAAGTTATCAACACTTTTATGTTTGGCGTTCCGAAACCCACCTTATCTCAGGCTGAAAAGCGTTTTTGTGCATTGTGCCATAACTTTTCAGGGAAGCTTCAGAACATGAAATTTTAACCTCCCACTATAGCAGAAAGGGTCTTTCTAGTAGTTGCACATCAAATCTAAGCTGTCTGAAGTGTTTTTCAAAAGTTATCAACACTTTTATGTTTGGCGTTCCGAAACCCACCTTATCTCAGGCTGAAAAGCGTTTTTGTGCATTGTGCCATAACTTTTCAGGGAAGCTTCAGAACATGAAATTTTAACCTCCCACTATAGCAGAAAGGGTCTTTCTAGTAGTTGCACATCAAATCTAAGCTGTCTAAAGTGTTTTTCAAAAGTTATCAACACTTTTATGTTTGGCGTTCCGAAACCCACCTTATCTCAGGCTGAAAAGCGTTTTTGTGCATTGTGCCATAACTTTTCAGGAAAGCTTCAGAACATGAAATTTTAACCTCCCACTATAGCAGAAAGGGTCTTTCTAGTAGTTGCACATCAAATCTAAACTGTCTGAAGTGTTTTTCCAAAGTTATTAACACTTTTATGTTTGGCGTTCCGAAACCCACCTTATCTCAGGCTGAAAAGCGTTTTTGTGCATTGTGCCATAACTTTTCAGGGAAGCTTCAGAACATGAAATTTTAACCTCCCACTATAGCAGAAAGGGTCTTTCTAGTAGTTGCACATCAATTCTAAACTGTCTGAAGTGTTTTTCCAAAGTTATCAACACTTTTATGTTTGGCGTTCCGAAACCCACCTTATCTCAGGCTGAAAAGCGTTTTTGTGCATTGTGCCATAACTTTTCAGGGAAGCTTCAGAACATGAAATTTTAACCTCCCACTATAGCAGAAAGGGTCTTTCTAGTAGTTGCACATCAAATCTAAACTGTCTGAAGTGTTTTTCCAAAGTTATTAACACTTTTATGTTTGGCGTTCCGAAACCCACCTTATCTCAGGCTGAAAAGCGTTTTTGTGCATTGTGCCATAACTTTTCAGGGAAGCTTCAGAACATAATATTTTAACCTCCCACTATAGCAGAAAGGGTCTTTCTAGTAGTTGCACATCAAATCTAAACTGTCTGAAGTGTTTTTCCAAAGTTATCAACACTTTTATGTTTGGCGTTCCGAAACCCACCTTATCTCAGGCTGAAAAGCGTTTTTGTGCATTGTGCCATAACTTTTCAGGGAAGCTTCAGAACATGAAATTTTAACCTCCCACTATAGCAGAAAGGGTCTTTCTACTAGGTGCACATCAAATCTAAGCTCTCTGAAGTGTTTTTCGAAAGTTATCAACACTTTTATGTTTGGCGTTCCGAAACCCACCTTATCTCAGGCTGAAAAGCGTTTTTGTGCATTGTGCCATAACTTTTCAGGAAAGCTTCAGAACATGAAATTTTAACCTCCCACTATAGCAGAAAGGGTCTTTCTAGTAGTTGCACATCAAATCTAAACTGTCTGAAGTGTTTTTCCAAAGTTATCAACACTTTTATGTTTGGCGTTCCGAAACCCACCTTATCTCAGGCTGAAAAGCGTTTTTGTGCATTGTGCCATAACTTTTCAGGGAAGCTTCAGAACATGAAATTTTAACCTCCCACTATAGCAGAAAGGGTCTTTCTAGTAGTTGCACATCAAATCTAAGCTGTCTGAAGTGTTTTTCAAAAGTTATCAACACTTTTATGTTTGGCGTTCCGAAACCCACCTTATCTCAGGCTGAAAAGCGTTTTTGTGCATTGTGCCATAACTTTTCAGGAAAGCTTCAGAACATGAAATTTTAACCTCCCACTATAGCAGAAAGGGTCTTTCTAGTAGTTGCACATCAAATCTAAACTGTCTGAAGTGTTTTTCCAAAGTTATCAACACTTTTATGTTTGGCGTTCCGAAACCCACCTTATCTCAGGCTGAAAAGCGTTTTTACGCATTGTGGCATAACTTTTCAGGGAAGCTTCAGAACATGAAATTTTAACCTCCCACTATAGCAGAAAGGGTCTTTCTAGTAGGTGCACATCAAATCTAAGCTCTCTGAAGTGTTTTTCGAAAGTTATCAACACTTTTATGTTTGGCGTTCCGAAACCCACCTTATCTCAGGCTGAAAAGCGTTTTTGTGCATTGTGCCATAACTTTTCAGGGAAGCTTCAGAACATGAAATTTTAACCTCCCACTATAGCAGAAAGGGTCTTTCTAGTAGTTGCACATCAAATCTAAGCTGTCTGAAGTGTTTTTCAAAAGTTATCAACACTTTTATGTTTGGCGTTCCGAAACCCACCTTATCTCAGGCTGAAAAGCGTTTTTGTGCATTGTGCCATAACTTTTCAGGGAAGCTTCAGAACATGAAATTTTAACCTCCCACTATAGCAGAAAGGGTCTTTCTAGTAGTTGCACATCAAATCTAAGCTGTCTAAAGTGTTTTTCAAAAGTTATCAACACTTTTATGTTTGGCGTTCCGAAACCCACCTTATCTCAGGCTGAAAAGCGTTTTTGTGCATTGTGCCATAACTTTTCAGGAAAGCTTCAGAACATGAAATTTTAACCTCCCACTATAGCAGAAAGGGTCTTTCTAGTAGTTGCACATCAAATCTAAACTGTCTGAAGTGTTTTTCCAAAGTTATTAACACTTTTATGTTTGGCGTTCCGAAACCCACCTTATCTCAGGCTGAAAAGCGTTTTTGTGCATTGTGCCATAACTTTTCAGGGAAGCTTCAGAACATGAAATTTTAACCTCCCACTATAGCAGAAAGGGTCTTTCTAGTAGTTGCACATCAATTCTAAACTGTCTGAAGTGTTTTTCCAAAGTTATCAACACTTTTATGTTTGGCGTTCCGAAACCCACCTTATCTCAGGCTGAAAAGCGTTTTTGTGCATTGTGCCATAACTTTTCAGGGAAGCTTCAGAACATGAAATTTTAACCTCCCACTATAGCAGAAAGGGTCTTTCTAGTAGTTGCACATCAAATCTAAACTGTCTGAAGTGTTTTTCCAAAGTTATTAACACTTTTATGTTTGGCGTTCCGAAACCCACCTTATCTCAGGCTGAAAAGCGTTTTTGTGCATTGTGCCATAACTTTTCAGGGAAGCTTCAGAACATAATATTTTAACCTCCCACTATAGCAGAAAGGGTCTTTCTAGTAGTTGCACATCAAATCTAAACTGTCTGAAGTGTTTTTCCAAAGTTATCAACACTTTTATGTTTGGCGTTCCGAAACCCACCTTATCTCAGGCTGAAAAGCGTTTTTGTGCATTGTGCCATAACTTTTCAGGGAAGCTTCAGAACATGAAATTTTAACCTCCCACTATAGCAGAAAGGGTCTTTCTACTAGGTGCACATCAAATCTAAGCTCTCTGAAGTGTTTTTCGAAAGTTATCAACACTTTTATGTTTGGCGTTCCGAAACCCACCTTATCTCAGGCTGAAAAGCGTTTTTGTGCATTGTGCCATAACTTTTCAGGAAAGCTTCAGAACATGAAATTTTAACCTCCCACTATAGCAGAAAGGGTCTTTCTAGTAGTTGCACATCAAATCTAAACTGTCTGAAGTGTTTTTCCAAAGTTATCAACACTTTTATGTTTGGCGTTCCGAAACCCACCTTATCTCAGGCTGAAAAGCGTTTTTGTGCATTGTGCCATAACTTTTCAGGGAAGCTTCAGAACATGAAATTTTAACCTCCCACTATAGCAGAAAGGGTCTTTCTAGTAGTTGCACATCAAATCTAAGCTGTCTGAAGTGTTTTTCAAAAGTTATCAACACTTTTATGTTTGGCGTTCCGAAACCCACCTTATCTCAGGCTGAAAAGCGTTTTTGTGCATTGTGCCATAACTTTTCAGGAAAGCTTCAGAACATGAAATTTTAACCTCCCACTATAGCAGAAAGGGTCTTTCTAGTAGTTGCACATCAAATCTAAACTGTCTGAAGTGTTTTTCCAAAGTTATCAACACTTTTATGTTTGGCGTTCCGAAACCCACCTTATCTCAGGCTGAAAAGCGTTTTTACGCATTGTGGCATAACTTTTCAGGGAAGCTTCAGAACATGAAATTTTAACCTCCCACTATAGCAGAAAGGGTCTTTCTAGTAGGTGCACATCAAATCTAAGCTCTCTGAAGTGTTTTTCGAAAGTTATCAACACTTTTATGTTTGGCGTTCCGAAACCCACCTTATCTCAGGCTGAAAAGCGTTTTTGTGCATTGTGCCATAACTTTTCAGGGAAGCTTCAGAACATGAAATTTTAACCTCCCACTATAGCAGAAAGGGTCTTTCTAGTAGTTGCACATCAAATCTAAACTGTCTGAAGTGTTTTTCCAAAGTTATTAACACTTTTATGTTTGGCGTTCCGAAACCCACCTTATCTCAGGCTGAAAAGCGTTTTTGTGCATTGTGCCATAACTTTTCAGGGAAGCTTCAGAACATGAAATTTTAACCTCCCACTATAGCAGAAAGGGTCTTTCTAGTAGTTGCACATCAAATCTAAACTGTCTGAAGTGTTTTTCCAAAGTTATCAACACTTTTATGTTTGGCGTTCCGAAACCCACCTTATCTCAGGCTGAAAAGCGTTTTTGTGCATTGTGCCATAACTTTTCAGGGTAGCTTCAGAACATGAAATTTTAACCTCCCACTATAGCAGAAAGGGTCTTTCTAGTAGTTGCACATCAAATCTAAGCTGTCTGAAGTGTTTTTCAAAAGTTATCAACACTTTTATGTTTGGCGTTCCGAAACCCACCTTATCTCAGGCTGAAAAGCGTTTTTGTGCATTGTGCCTTAACTTTTCAGGAAAGCTTCAGAACATGAAATTTTAACCTCCCACTATAGCAGAAAGGGTCTTTCTAGTAGTTGCACATCAAATCTAAACTGTCTGAAGTGTTTTTCCAAAGTTATCAACACTTTTATGTTTGGCGTTCCGAAACCCACCTTATCTCAGGCTGAAAAGCGTTTTTACGCATTGTGCCATAACTTTTCAGGGAAGCTTCAGAACATGAAATTTTAACCTCCCACTATCGCAGAAAGGGTCTTTCTAGTAGGTGCACATCAAATCTAAGCTCTCTAAAGTGTTTTTCTAAAGTTATCAACACTTTTATGTTTGGCGTTCCGAAACCCACCTTATCTCAGGCTGAAAAGCGTTTTTGTGCATTGTGCCATAACTTTTCAGGGAAGCTTCAGAACATGAAATTTTAACCTCCCACTATAGCAGAAAGGGTCTTTCTAGTAGTTGCACATCAATTCTAAACTGTCTGAAGTGTTTTTCCAAAGTTATCAACACTTTTATGTTTGGCGTTCCGAAACCCACCTTATCTCAGGCTGAAAAGCGTTTTTGTGCATTGTGCCATAACTTTTCAGGGAAGCTTCAGAACATGAAATTTTAACCTCCCACTATAGCAGAAAGGGTCTTTCTAGTAGTTGCATATCAAATCTAAGCTGTCTGAAGTGTTTTTCAAAAGTTATCAACACTTTTATGTTTGGCGTTCCGAAACCCACCTTATCTCCGGCTGAAAAGCGTTTTTGTGCATTGTGCCATAACTTTTCAGGAAAGCTTCAGAACATGAAATTTTAACCTCCCACTATAGCAGAAAGGGTCTTTCTAGTAGTTGCACATCAAATCTAAACTGTCTGAAGTGTTTTTCCAAAGTTATTAACACTTTTATGTTTGGCGTTCCGAAACCCACCTTATCTCAGGCTGAAAAGCGTTTTTACGCATTGTGCCATAACTTTTCAGGGAAGCTTCAGAACATGAAATTTTAACCTCCCACTATAGCAGAAAGGGTCTTTCTAGTAGTTGCACATCAAATCTAAGCTGTCTGAAGTGTTTTTCAAAAGTTATCAACACTTTTATGTTTGGCGTTCCGAAACCCACCTTATCTCAGGCTGAAAAGCGTTTTTGTGCATTGTGCCATAACTTTTCAGGAAAGCTTCAGAACATGAAATTTTAACCTCCCACTATAGCAGAAAGGGTCTTTCTAGTAGGTGCACATCAAATCTAAGCTCTCTGAAGTGTTTTTCGAAAGTTATCAACACTTTTATGTTTGGCGTTCCGAAACCCACCTTATCTCAGGCTGAAAAGCGTTTTTACGCATTGTGCCATAACTTTTCAGGGAAGCTTCAGAACATGAAATTTTAACCTCCCACTATAGCAGAAAGGGTCTTTCTAGTAGGTGCACATCAAATCTAAGCTCTCTGAAGTGTTTTTCGAAAGTTATCAACACTTTTATGTTTGGCGTTCCGAAACCCACCTTATCTCAGGCTGAAAAGCGTTTTTGTGCATTGTGCCATAACTTTTCAGGGAAGCTTCAGAACATGAAATTTTAACCTCCCACTATAGCAGAAAGGGTCTTTCTAGTAGTTGCACATCAAATCTAAGCTGTCTGAAGTGTTTTTCAAAAGTTATCAACACTTTTATGTTTGGCGTTCCGAAACCCACCTTATCTCAGGCTGAAAAGCGTTTTTGTGCATTGTGCCATAACTTTTCAGGGAAGCTTCAGAACATGAAATTTTAACCTCCCACTATAGCAGAAAGGGTCTTTCTAGTAGTTGCACATCAAATCTAAGCTGTCTAAAGTGTTTTTCAAAAGTTATCAACACTTTTATGTTTGGCGTTCCGAAACCCACCTTATCTCAGGCTGAAAAGCGTTTTTGTGCATTGTGCCATAACTTTTCAGGAAAGCTTCAGAACATGAAATTTTAACCTCCCACTATAGCAGAAAGGGTCTTTCTAGTAGTTGCACATCAAATCTAAACTGTCTGAAGTGTTTTTCCAAAGTTATTAACACTTTTATGTTTGGCGTTCCGAAACCCACCTTATCTCAGGCTGAAAAGCGTTTTTGTGCATTGTGCCATAACTTTTCAGGGAAGCTTCAGAACATGAAATTTTAACCTCCCACTATAGCAGAAAGGGTCTTTCTAGTAGTTGCACATCAATTCTAAACTGTCTGAAGTGTTTTTCCAAAGTTATCAACACTTTTATGTTTGGCGTTCCGAAACCCACCTTATCTCAGGCTGAAAAGCGTTTTTGTGCATTGTGCCATAACTTTTCAGGGAAGCTTCAGAACATGAAATTTTAACCTCCCACTATAGCAGAAAGGGTCTTTCTAGTAGTTGCACATCAAATCTAAACTGTCTGAAGTGTTTTTCCAAAGTTATTAACACTTTTATGTTTGGCGTTCCGAAACCCACCTTATCTCAGGCTGAAAAGCGTTTTTGTGCATTGTGCCATAACTTTTCAGGGAAGCTTCAGAACATAATATTTTAACCTCCCACTATAGCAGAAAGGGTCTTTCTAGTAGTTGCACATCAAATCTAAACTGTCTGAAGTGTTTTTCCAAAGTTATCAACACTTTTATGTTTGGCGTTCCGAAACCCACCTTATCTCAGGCTGAAAAGCGTTTTTGTGCATTGTGCCATAACTTTTCAGGGAAGCTTCAGAACATGAAATTTTAACCTCCCACTATAGCAGAAAGGGTCTTTCTACTAGGTGCACATCAAATCTAAGCTCTCTGAAGTGTTTTTCGAAAGTTATCAACACTTTTATGTTTGGCGTTCCGAAACCCACCTTATCTCAGGCTGAAAAGCGTTTTTGTGCATTGTGCCATAACTTTTCAGGAAAGCTTCAGAACATGAAATTTTAACCTCCCACTATAGCAGAAAGGGTCTTTCTAGTAGTTGCACATCAAATCTAAACTGTCTGAAGTGTTTTTCCAAAGTTATCAACACTTTTATGTTTGGCGTTCCGAAACCCACCTTATCTCAGGCTGAAAAGCGTTTTTGTGCATTGTGCCATAACTTTTCAGGGAAGCTTCAGAACATGAAATTTTAACCTCCCACTATAGCAGAAAGGGTCTTTCTAGTAGTTGCACATCAAATCTAAGCTGTCTGAAGTGTTTTTCAAATGTTATCAACACTTTTATGTTTGGCGTTCCGAAACCCACCTTATCTCAGGCTGAAAAGCGTTTTTGTGCATTGTGCCATAACTTTTCAGGAAAGCTTCAGAACATGAAATTTTAACCTCCCACTATAGCAGAAAGGGTCTTTCTAGTAGTTGCACATCAAATCTAAACTGTCTGAAGTGTTTTTCCAAAGTTATCAACACTTTTATGTTTGGCGTTCCGAAACCCACCTTATCTCAGGCTGAAAAGCGTTTTTACGCATTGTGGCATAACTTTTCAGGGAAGCTTCAGAACATGAAATTTTAACCTCCCACTATAGCAGAAAGGGTCTTTCTAGTAGGTGCACATCAAATCTAAGCTCTCTGAAGTGTTTTTCGAAAGTTATCAACACTTTTATGTTTGGCGTTCCGAAACCCACCTTATCTCAGGCTGAAAAGCGTTTTTGTGCATTGTGCCATAACTTTTCAGGGAAGCTTCAGAACATGAAATTTTAACCTCCCACTATAGCAGAAAGGGTCTTTCTAGTAGTTGCACATCAAATCTAAACTGTCTGAAGTGTTTTTCCAAAGTTATTAACACTTTTATGTTTGGCGTTCCGAAACCCACCTTATCTCAGGCTGAAAAGCGTTTTTGTGCATTGTGCCATAACTTTTCAGGGAAGCTTCAGAACATGAAATTTTAACCTCCCACTATAGCAGAAAGGGTCTTTCTAGTAGTTGCACATCAAATCTAAACTGTCTGAAGTGTTTTTCCAAAGTTATCAACACTTTTATGTTTGGCGTTCCGAAACCCACCTTATCTCAGGCTGAAAAGCGTTTTTGTGCATTGTGCCATAACTTTTCAGGGTAGCTTCAGAACATGAAATTTTAACCTCCCACTATAGCAGAAAGGGTCTTTCTAGTAGTTGCACATCAAATCTAAGCTGTCTGAAGTGTTTTTCAAAAGTTATCAACACTTTTATGTTTGGCGTTCCGAAACCCACCTTATCTCAGGCTGAAAAGCGTTTTTGTGCATTGTGCCTTAACTTTTCAGGAAAGCTTCAGAACATGAAATTTTAACCTCCCACTATAGCAGAAAGGGTCTTTCTAGTAGTTGCACATCAAATCTAAACTGTCTGAAGTGTTTTTCCAAAGTTATCAACACTTTTATGTTTGGCGTTCCGAAACCCACCTTATCTCAGGCTGAAAAGCGTTTTTACGCATTGTGCCATAACTTTTCAGGGAAGCTTCAGAACATGAAATTTTAACCTCCCACTATCGCAGAAAGGGTCTTTCTAGTAGGTGCACATCAAATCTAAGCTCTCTGAAGTGTTTTTCCAAAGTTATCAACACTTTTATGTTTGGCGTTCCGAAACCCACCTTATCTCAGGCTGAAAAGCGTTTTTGTGCATTGTGCCATAACTTTTCAGGGAAGCTTCAGAACATGAAATTTTAACCTCCCACTATAGCAGAAAGGGTCTTTCTAGTAGTTGCACATCAATTCTAAACTGTCTGAAGTGTTTTTCCAAAGTTATCAACACTTTTATGTTTGGCGTTCCGAAACCCACCTTATCTCAGGCTGAAAAGCGTTTTTGTGCATTGTGCCATAACTTTTCAGGGAAGCTTCAGAACATGAAATTTTAACCTCCCACTATAGCAGAAAGGGTCTTTCTAGTAGTTGCATATCAAATCTAAGCTGTCTGAAGTGTTTTTCAAAAGTTATCAACACTTTTATGTTTGGCGTTCCGAAACCCACCTTATCTCCGGCTGAAAAGCGTTTTTGTGCATTGTGCCATAACTTTTCAGGAAAGCTTCAGAACATGAAATTTTAACCTCCCACTATAGCAGAAAGGGTCTTTCTAGTAGTTGCACATCAAATCTAAACTGTCTGAAGTGTTTTTCCAAAGTTATTAACACTTTTATGTTTGGCGTTCCGAAACCCACCTTATCTCAGGATGAAAAGCGTTTTTACGCATTGTGCCATAACTTTTCAGGGAAGCTTCAGAACATGAAATTTTAACCTCCCACTATAGCAGAAAGGGTCTTTCTAGTAGTTGCACATCAAATCTAAGCTGTCTGAAGTGTTTTTCCAAAGTTATCAACACTTTTATGTTTGGCGTTCCGAAACCCACCTTATCTCAGGCTGAAAAGCGTTTTTGTGCATTGTGCCATAACTTTTCAGGGAAGCTTCAGAACATGAAATTTTAACCTCCCACTATAGCAGAAAGGGTCTTTCTAGTAGTTGCACATCAAATCTAAACTGTCTGAAGTGTTTTTCCAAAGTTATCAACACTTTTATGTTTGGCGTTCCGAAACCCACCTTATCTCAGGCTGAAAAGCGTTTTTGTGCATTGTGCCATAACTTTTCAGGGAAGCTTCAGAACATGAAATTTTAACCTCCCACTATAGCAGAAAGGGTCTTTCTAGTAGTTGCACATCAAATCTAAGCTGTCTGAAGTGTTTTTCAAAAGTTATCAACACTTTTATGTTTGGCGTTCCGAAACCCACCTTATCTCAGGCTGAAAAGCGTTTTTGTGCATTGTGCCATAACTTTTCAGGAAAGCTTCAGAACATGAAATTTTAACCTCCCACTATAGCAGAAAGGGTCTTTCTAGTAGTTGCACATCAAATCTAAACTGTCTGAAGTGTTTTTCCAAAGTTATCAACACTTTTATGTTTGGCGTTCCGAAACCCACCTTATCTCAGGCTGAAAAGCGTTTTTGTGCATTGTGCCATAACTTTTCAGGGAAGCTTCAGAACATGAAATTTTAACCTCCCACTATAGCAGAAAGGGTCTTTCTAGTAGTTGCACATCAAATCTAAGCTGTCTGAAGTGTTTTTCAAAAGTTATCAACACTTTTATGTTTGGCGTTCCGAAACCCACCTTATCTCAGGCTGAAAAGCGTTTTTGTGCATTGTGCCATAACTTTTCAGGAAAGCTTCAGAACATGAAATTTTAACCTCCCACTATAGCAGAAAGGGTCTTTCTAGTAGTTGCACATCAAATCTAAACTGTCTGAAGTGTTTTTCCAAAGTTATCAACACTTTTATGTTTGGCGTTCCGAAACCCACCTTATCTCAGGCTGAAAAGCGTTTTTGTGCATTGTGCCATAACTTTTCAGGAAAGCTTCAGAACATGAAATTTTAACCTCCCACTATAGCAGAAAGGGTCTTTCTAGTAGTTGCACATCAAATCTAAACTGTCTGAAGTGTTTTTCCAAAGTTATCAACACTTTTATGTTTGGCGTTCCGAAACCCACCTTATCTCAGGCTGAAAAGCGTTTTTGTGCATTGTTCCATAACTTTTCAGGAAAGCTTCAGAACATGAAATTTTAACCTCCCACTATAGCAGAAAGGGTCTTTCTAGTAGTTGCACATCAAATCTAAACTGTCTGAAGTGTTTTTCCAAAGTTATCAACACTTTTATGTTTGGCGTTCCGAAACCCACCTTATCTCAGGCTGAAAAGCGTTTTTACGCATTGTGGCATAACTTTTCAGGGAAGCTTCAGAACATGAAATTTTAACCTCCCACTATAGCAGAAAGGGTCTTTCTAGTAGGTGCACATCAAATCTAAGCTCTCTGAAGTGTTTTTCGAAAGTTATCAACACTTTTATGTTTGGCGTTCCGAAACCCACCTTATCTCAGGCTGAAAAGCGTTTTTGTGCATTGTGCCATAACTTTTCAGGGAAGCTTCAGAACATGAAATTTTAACCTCCCACTATAGCAGAAAGGGTCTTTCTAGTAGTTGCACATCAAATCTAAACTGTCTGAAGTGTTTTTCCAAAGTTATTAACACTTTTATGTTTGGCGTTCCGAAACCCACCTTATCTCAGGCTGAAAAGCGTTTTTGTGCATTGTGCCATAACTTTTCAGGGAAGCTTCAGAACATGAAATTTTAACCTCCCACTATAGCAGAAAGGGTCTTTCTAGTAGTTGCACATCAAATCTAAACTGTCTGAAGTGTTTTTCCAAAGTTATCAACACTTTTATGTTTGGCGTTCCGAAACCCACCTTATCTCAGGCTGAAAACCGTTTTTGTGCATTGTGCCATAACATTTCAGGGTAGCTTCAGAACATGAAATTTTAACCTCCCACTATAGCAGAAAGGGTCTTTCTAGTAGTTGCACATCAAATCTAAGCTGTCTGAAGTGTTTTTCAAAAGTTATCAACACTTTTATGTTTGGCGTTCCGAAACCCACCTTATCTCAGGCTGAAAAGCGTTTTTGTGCATTGTGCCATAACTTTTCAGGAAAGCTTCAGAACATGAAATTTTAACCTCCCACTATAGCAGAAAGGGTCTTTCTAGTAGTTGCACATCAAATCTAAACTGTCTGAAGTGTTTTTCCAAAGTTATCAACACTTTTATGTTTGGCGTTCCGAAACCCACCTTATCTCAGGCTGAAAAGCGTTTTTACGCATTGTGCCATAACTTTTCAGGGAAGCTTCAGAACATGAAATTTTAACCTCCCACTATCGCAGAAAGGGTCTTTCTAGTAGGTGCACATCAAATCTAAGCTCTCTGAAGTGTTTTTCGAAAGTTATCAACACTTTTATGTTTGGCGTTCCGAAACCCACCTTATCTCAGGCTGAAAAGCGTTTTTGTGCATTGTGCCATAACTTTTCAGGGAAGCTTCAGAACATGAAATTTTAACCTGCCACTATAGCAGAAAGGGTCTTTCTAGTAGTTGCACATCAAATCTAAACTGTCTGAAGTGTTTTTCCAAAGTTATCAACACTTTTATGTTTGGCGTTCCGAAACCCACCTTATCTCAGGCTGAAAAGCGTTTTTGTGCATTGTGCCATAACTTTTCAGGGAAGCTTCAGAACATGAAATTTTAACCTCCCACTATAGCAGAAAGGGTCTTTCTAGTAGTTGCACATCAAATCTAAGCTGTCTGAAGTGTTTTTCAAAAGTTATCAACACTTTTATGTTTGGCGTTCCGAAACCCACCTTATCTCAGGCTGAAAAGCGTTTTTGTGCATTGTGCCATAACTTTTCAGGAAAGCTTCAGAACATGAAATTTTAACCTCCCACTATAGCAGAAAGGGTCTTTCTAGTAGTTGCACATCAAATCTAAACTGTCTGAAGTGTTTTTCCAAAGTTATCAACACTTTTATGTTTGGCGTTCCGAAACCCACCTTATCTCAGGCTGAAAAGCGTTTTTGTGCATTGTGCCATAACTTTTCAGGGAAGCTTCAGAACATGAAATTTTAACCTCCCACTATAGCAGAAAGGGTCTTTCTAGTAGTTGCACATCAAATCTAAACTGTCTGAAGTGTTTTTCCAAAGTTATCAACACTTTTATGTTTGGCGTTCCGAAACTTTTCAGGGAAGCTTCAGAACATGAAATTTTAACCTCCCACTATAGCAGAAAGGGTCTTTCTAGTAGGTGCACATCAAATCTAAGCTCTCTGAAGTGTTTTTCGAAAGTTATCAACACTTTTATGTTTGGCGTTCCGAAACCCACCTTATCTCAGGCTGAAAAGCGTTTTTGTGCATTGTGCCATAACTTTTCAGGGAAGCTTCAGAACATGAAATTTTAACCTCCCACTATAGCAGAAAGGGTCTTTCTAGTAGTTGCACATCAAATCTAAGCTGTCTGAAGTGTTTTTCAAAAGTTATCAACACTTTTATGTTTGGCGTTCCGAAACCCACCTTATCTCAGGCTGAAAAGCGTTTTTGTGCATTGTGCCATAACTTTTCAGGAAAGCTTCAGAACATGAAATTTTAACCTCCCACTATAGCAGAAAGGGTCTTTCTAGTAGTTGCACATCAAATCTAAACTGTCTGAAGTGTTTTTCCAAAGTTATCAACACTTTTATGTTTGGCGTTCCGAAACCCACCTTATCTCAGGCTGAAAAGCGTTTTTGTGCATTGTGCCATAACTTTTCAGGGAAGCTTCAGAACATGAAATTTTAACCTCCCACTATAGCAGAAAGGGTCTTTCTAGTAGTTGCACATCAAATCTAAGCTGTCTGAAGTGTTTTTCCAAAGTTATCAACACTTTTATGTTTGGCGTTCCGAAACCCACCTTATCTCAGGCTGAAAAGCGTTTTTACGCATTGTGCCAAAACTTTTCAGGGAAGCTTCAGAACATGAAATTTTAACCTCCCACTATAGCAGAAAGGGTCTTTCTAGTAGGTGCACATCAAATCTAAGCTCTCTGAAGTGTTTTTCGAAAGTTATCAACACTTTTATGTTTGGCGTTCCGAAACCCACCTTATCTCAGGCTGAAAAGCTTTTTTGTGCATTGTGCCATAACTTTTCAGGAAAGCTTCAGAACATGAAATTTTAACCTCCCACTATAGCAGAAAGGGTCTTTCTAGTAGTTGCACATCAAATCTAAACTGTCTGAAGTGTTTTTCAAAAGTTATCAACACTTTTATGTTTGGCGTTCCGAAACCCACCTTATCTCAGGCTGAAAAGCGTTTTTGTGCATTGTGCCATAACTTTTCAGGGAAGCTTCAGAACATGAAATTTTAACCTCCCACTATAGCAGAAAGGGTCTTTCTAGTAGTTGCACATCAAATCTAAGCTGTCTGAAGTGTTTTTCAAAAGTTATCAACACTTTTATGTTTGGCGTTCCGAAACCCACCTTATCTCAGGCTGAAAAGCGTTTTTGTGCATTGTGCCATAACTTTTCAGGAAAGCTTCAGAACATGAAATTTTAACCTCCCACTATAGCAGAAAGGGTCTTTCTAGTAGTTGCACATCAAATCTAAACTGTCTGAAGTGTTTTTCCAAAGTTATCAACACTTTTATGTTTGGCGTTCCGAAACCCACCTTATCTCAGGCTGAAAAGCGTTTTTGTGCATTGTGCCATAACTTTTCAGGGAAGCTTCAGAACATGAAATTTTAACCTCCCACTATAGCAGAAAGGGTCTTTCTAGTAGTTGCACATCAAATCTAAGCTGTCTGAAGTGTTTTTCCAAAGTTATCAACACTTTTATGTTTGGCGTTCCGAAACCCACCTTATCTCAGGCTGAAAAGCGTTTTTACGCATTGTGCCATAACTTTTCAGGGAAGCTTCAGAACATGAAATTTTAACCTCCCACTATAGCAGAAAGGGTCTTTCTAGTAGGTGCACATCAAATCTAAGCTCTCTGAAGTGTTTTTCGAAAGTTATCAACACTTTTATGTTTGGCGTTCCGAAACCCACCTTATCTCAGGCTGAAAAGCGTTTTTGTGCATTGTGCCATAACTTTTCAGGGAAGCTTCAGAACATGAAATTTTAACCTGCCACTATAGCAGAAAGGGTCTTTCTAGTAGTTGCACATCAAATCTAAACTGTCTGAAGTGTTTTTCCAAAGTTATCAACACTTTTATGTTTGGCGTTCCGAAACCCACCTTATCTCAGGCTGAAAAGCGTTTTTGTGCATTGTGCCATAACTTTTCAGGGAAGCTTCAGAACATGAAATTTTAACCTCCCACTATAGCAGAAAGGGTCTTTCTAGTAGTTGCACATCAAATCTAAGCTGTCTGAAGTGTTTTTCAAAAGTTATCAACACTTTTATGTTTGGCGTTCCGAAACCCACCTTATCTCAGGCTGAAAAGCGTTTTTGTGCATTGTGCCATAACTTTTCAGGAAAGCTTCAGAACATGAAATTTTAACCTCCCACTATAGCAGAAAGGGTCTTTCTAGTAGTTGCACATCAAATCTAAACTGTCTGAAGTGTTTTTCCAAAGTTATCAACACTTTTATGTTTGGCGTTCCGAAACCCACCTTATCTCAGGCTGAAAAGCGTTTTTGTGCATTGTGCCATAACTTTTCAGGGAAGCTTCAGAACATGAAATTTTAACCTCCCACTATAGCAGAAAGGGTCTTTCTAGTAGTTGCACATCAAATCTAAGCTGTCTGAAGTGTTTTTCCAAAGTTATCAACACTTTTATGTTTGGCGTTCCGAAACTTTTCAGGGAAGCTTCAGAACATGAAATTTTAACCTCCCACTATAGCAGAAAGGGTCTTTCTAGTAGGTGCACATCAAATCTAAGCTCTCTGAAGTGTTTTTCGAAAGTTATCAACACTTTTATGTTTGGCGTTCCGAAACCCACCTTATCTCAGGCTGAAAAGCGTTTTTGTGCATTGTGCCATAACTTTTCAGGGAAGCTTCAGAACATGAAATTTTAACCTCCCACTATAGCAGAAAGGGTCTTTCTAGTAGTTGCACATCAAATCTAAGCTGTCTGAAGTGTTTTTCAAAAGTTATCAACACTTTTATGTTTGGCGTTCCGAAACCCACCTTATCTCAGGCTGAAAAGCGTTTTTGTGCATTGTGCCATAACTTTTCAGGAAAGCTTCAGAACATGAAATTTTAACCTCCCACTATAGCAGAAAGGGTCTTTCTAGTAGTTGCACATCAAATCTAAACTGTCTGAAGTGTTTTTCCAAAGTTATCAACACTTTTATGTTTGGCGTTCCGAAACCCACCTTATCTCAGGCTGAAAAGCGTTTTTGTGCATTGTGCCATAACTTTTCAGGGAAGCTTCAGAACATGAAATTTTAACCTCCCACTATAGCAGAAAGGGTCTTTCTAGTAGTTGCACATCAAATCTAAGCTGTCTGAAGTGTTTTTCCAAAGTTATCAACACTTTTATGTTTGGCGTTCCGAAACCCACCTTATCTCAGGCTGAAAAGCGTTTTTACGCATTGTGCCAAAACTTTTCAGGGAAGCTTCAGAACATGAAATTTTAACCTCCCACTATAGCAGAAAGGGTCTTTCTAGTAGGTGCACATCAAATCTAAGCTCTCTGAAGTGTTTTTCGAAAGTTATCAACACTTTTATGTTTGGCGTTCCGAAACCCACCTTATCTCAGGCTGAAAAGCTTTTTTGTGCATTGTGCCATAACTTTTCAGGGAAGCTTCAGAACATGAAATTTTAACCTGCCACTATAGCAGAAAGGGTCTTTCTAGTAGTTGCACATCAAATCTAAACTGTCTGAAGTGTTTTTCCAAAGTTATTAACACTTTTATGTTTGGCGTTCCGAAACCCACCTTATCTCTGGCTGAAAAGCGTTTTTGTGCATTGTGCCATAACTTTTCAGGGAAGCTTCAGAACATGAAATTTTAACCTCCCACTATAGCAGAAAGGGTCTTTCTAGTAGTTGCACATCAAATCTAAGCTGTCTGAAGTGTTTTTCAAAAGTTATCAACACTTTTATGTTTGGCGTTCCGAAACCCACCTTATCTCAGGCTGAAAAGCGTTTTTGTGCATTGTGCCATAACTTTTCAGGGAAGCTTCAGAACATGAAATTTTAACCTCCCACTATAGCAGAAAGGGTCTTTCTAGTAGTTGCACATCAAATCTAAGCTGTCTAAAGTGTTTTTCAAAAGTTATCAACACTTTTATGTTTGGCGTTCCGAAACCCACCTTATCTCAGGCTGAAAAGCGTTTTTGTGCATTGTGCCATAACTTTTCAGGAAAGCTTCAGAACATGAAATTTTAACCTCCCACTATAGCAGAAAGGGTCTTTCTAGTAGTTGCACATCAAATCTAAATTGTCTGAAGTGTTTTTCCAAAGTTATCAACACTTTTATGTTTGGCGTTCCGAAACCCACCTTATCTCAGGCTGAAAAGCGTTTTTACGCATTGTGCCATAACTTTTCAGGGAAGCTTCAGAACATGAAATTTTAACCTCCCACTATAGCAGAAAGGGTCTTTCTAGTAGGTGCACATCAAATCTAAACTGTCTGAAGTGTTTTTCCAAAGTTATTAACACTTTTATGTTTGGCGTTCCGAAACCCACCTTATCTCAGGCTGAAAAGCGTTTTTGTGCATTGTGCCATAACTTTTCAGGGAAGCTTCAGAACATGAAATTTTAACCTCCCACTATAGCAGAAAGGGTCTTTCTAGTAGTTGCACATCAAATCTAAACTGTCTGAAGTGTTTTTCCAAAGTTATCAACACTTTTATGTTTGGCGTTCCGAAACCCACCTTATCTCAGGCTGAAAAGCGTTTTTGTGCATTGTGCCATAACTTTTCAGGGAAGCTTCAGAACATGAAATTTTAACCTCCCACTATAGCAGAAAGGGTCTTTCTAGTAGTTGCACATCAAATCTAAGCTGTCTGAAGTGTTTTTCAAAAGTTATCAACACTTTTATGTTTGGTGTTCCGAAACCCACCTTATCTCCGGCTGAAAAGCGTTTTTGTGCATTGTGCCATAACTTTTCAGGAAAGCTTCAGAACATGAAATTTTAACCTCCCACTATAGCAGAAAGGGTCTTTCTAGTAGTTACACATCAAATCTAAACTGTCTGAAGTGTTTTTCCAAAGTTATTAACACTTTTATGTTTGGCGTTCCGATACCCACCTTATCTCAGGCTGAAAAGAGTTTTTACGCATTGTGCCATAACTTTTCAGGGAAGCTTCAGAACATGAAATTTTAACCTCCCACTATAGCAGAAAGGGTCTTTCTAGTAGGTGCACATCAAATCTAAGCTTTCTGAAGTGTTTTTCGAAAGTTATCAACACTTTTATGTTTGGCGTTCCGAAACCCACCTTATCTCAGGCTGAAAAGCGTTTTTGTGCATTGTGCCATAACTTTTCAGGAAAGCTTCAGAACATGAAATTTTAACCTCCCACTATAGCAGAAAGGGTCTTTCTAGTAGTTGCACATCAAATCTAAACTGTCTGAAGTGTTTTTCCAAAGTTATCAACACTTTTATGTTTGGCGTTCCGAAACCCACATTATCTCAGGCTGAAAAGCGTTTTTGTGCATTGTGCCATAACTTTTCAGGGAAGCTTCAGAACATGAAATTTTAACCTCCCACTATAGCAGAAAGGGTCTTTCTAGTAGTTGCACATCAAATCTAAGCTGTCTGAAGTGTTTTTCCAAAGTTATCAACACTTTTATGTTTGGCGTTCCGAAACCCACCTTATCTCAGGCTGAAAAGCGTTTTTACGCATTGTGCCATAACTTTTCAGGGAAGCTTCAGAACATGAAATTTTAACCTCCCACTATAGCAGAAAGGGTCTTTCTAGTAGGTGCACATCAAATCTAAGCTCTCTGAAGTGTTTTTCGAAAGTTATCAACACTTTTATGTTTGGCGTTCCGAAACCCACCTTATCTCAGGCTGAAAAGCGTTTTTGTGCATTGTGCCATAACTTTTCAGGGAAGCTTCAGAACATGAAATTTTAACCTGCCACTATAGCAGAAAGGGTCTTTCTAGTAGTTGCACATCAAATCTAAGCTTTCTGAAGTGTTTTTCGAAAGTTATCAACACTTTTATGTTTGGCGTTCCGAAACCCACCTTATCTCAGGCTGAAAAGCGTTTTTGTGCATTGTGCCATAACTTTTCAGGAAAGCTTCAGAACATGAAATTTTAACCTCCCACTATAGCAGAAAGGGTCTTTCTAGTAGTTGCACATCAAATCTAAACTGTCTGAAGTGTTTTTCCAAAGTTATCAACACTTTTATGTTTGGCGTTCCGAAACCCACATTATCTCAGGCTGAAAAGCGTTTTTGTGCATTGTGCCATAACTTTTCAGGGAAGCTTCAGAACATGAAATTTTAACCTCCCACTATAGCAGAAAGGGTCTTTCTAGTAGTTGCACATCAAATCTAAGCTGTCTGAAGTGTTTTTCCAAAGTTATCAACACTTTTATGTTTGGCGTTCCGAAACCCACCTTATCTCAGGCTGAAAAGCGTTTTTACGCATTGTGCCATAACTTTTCAGGGAAGCTTCAGAACATGAAATTTTAACCTCCCACTATAGCAGAAAGGGTCTTTCTAGTAGGTGCACATCAAATCTAAGCTCTCTGAAGTGTTTTTCGAAAGTTATCAACACTTTTATGTTTGGCGTTCCGAAACCCACCTTATCTCAGGCTGAAAAGCGTTTTTGTGCATTGTGCCATAACTTTTCAGGGAAGCTTCAGAACATGAAATTTTAACCTGCCACTATAGCAGAAAGGGTCTTTCTAGTAGTTGCACATCAAATCTAAACTGTCTGAAGTGTTTTTCCAAAGTTATCAACACTTTTATGTTTGGCGTTCCGAAACCCACCTTATCTCAGGCTGAAAAGCGTTTTTGTGCATTGTGCCATAACTTTTCAGGGAAGCTTCAGAACATGAAATTTTAACCTCCCACTATAGCAGAAAGGGTCTTTCTAGTAGTTGCACATCAAATCTAAGCATTCTGAAGTGTTTTTCAAAAGTTATCAACACTTTTATGTTTGGCGTTCCGAAACCCACCTTATCTCAGGCTGAAAAGCGTTTTTGTGCATTGTGCCATAACTTTTCAGGAAAGCTTCAGAACATGAAATTTTAACCTCCCACTATAGCAGAAAGGGTCTTTCTAGTAGTTGCACATCAAATCTAAACTGTCTGAAGTGTTTTTCCAAAGTTATCAACACTTTTATGTTTGGCGTTCCGAAACCCACCTTATCTCAGGCTGAAAAGCGTTTTTGTGCATTGTGCCATAACTTTTCAGGGAAGCTTCAGAACATGAAATTTTAACCTCCCACTATAGCAGAAAGGGTCTTTCTAGTAGTTGCACATCAAATCTAAGCTGTCTGAAGTGTTTTTCCAAAGTTATCAACACTTTTATGTTTGGCGTTCCGAAACCCACCTTATCTCAGGCTGAAAAGCGTTTTTACGCATTGTGCCAAAACTTTTCAGGGAAGCTTCAGAACATGAAATTTTAACCTCCCACTATAGCAGAAAGGGTCTTTCTAGTAGGTGCACATCAAATCTAAGCTCTCTGAAGTGTTTTTCGAAAGTTATCAACACTTTTATGTTTGGCGTTCCGAAACCCACCTTATCTCAGGCTGAAAAGCTTTTTTGTGCATTGTGCCATAACTTTTCAGGGAAGCTTCAGAACATGAAATTTTAACCTGCCACTATAGCAGAAAGGGTCTTTCTAGTAGTTGCACATCAAATCTAAACTGTCTGAAGTGTTTTTCCAAAGTTATTAACACTTTTATGTTTGGCGTTCCGAAACCCACCTTATCTCAGGCTGAAAAGCGTTTTTGTGCATTGTGCCATAACTTTTCAGGGAAGCTTCAGAACATGAAATTTTAACCTCCCACTATAGCAGAAAGGGTCTTTCTAGTAGTTGCACATCAAATCTAAGCTGTCTGAAGTGTTTTTCAAAAGTTATCAACACTTTTATGTTTGGCGTTCCGAAACCCACCTTATCTCAGCCTGAAAAGCGTTTTTGTGCATTGTGCCATAACTTTTCAGGAAAGCTTCAGAACATGAAATTGTAACCTCCCACTATAGCAGAAAGGGTCTTTCTAGTAGTTGCACATCAAATCTAAATTGTCTGAAGTGTTTTTCCAAAGTTATCAACACTTTTATGTTTGGCGTTCCGAAACCCACCTTATCTCAGGCTGAAAAGCGTTTTTACGCATTGTGCCATAACTTTTCAGGGAAGCTTCAGAACATGAAATTTTAACCTCCCACTATAGCAGAAAGGGTCTTTCTAGTAGGTGCACATCAAATCTAAACTGTCTGAAGTGTTTTTCCAAAGTTATTAACACTTTTATGTTTGGCGTTCCGAAACCCACCTTATCTCAGGCTGAAAAGCGTTTTTGTGCATTGTGCCATAACTTTTCAGGGAAGCTTCAGAACATGAAATTTTAACCTCCCACTATAGCAGAAAGGGTCTTTCTAGTAGTTGCACATCAAATCTAAACTGTCTGAAGTGTTTTTCCAAAGTTATCAACACTTTTATGTTTGGCGTTCCGAAACCCACCTTATCTCAGGCTGAAAAGCGTTTTTGTGCATTGTGCCATAACTTTTCAGGGAAGCTTCAGAACATGAAATTTTAACCTCCCACTATAGCAGAAAGGGTCTTTCTAGTAGTTGCACATCAAATCTAAGCTGTCTGAAGTGTTTTTCAAAAGTTATCAACACTTTTATGTTTGGTGTTCCGAAACCCACCTTATCTCCGGCTGAAAAGCGTTTTTGTGCATTGTGCCATAACTTTTCAGGAAAGCTTCAGAACATGAAATTTTAACCTCCCACTATAGCAGAAAGGGTCTTTCTAGTAGTTGCACATCAAATCTAAACTGTCTGAAGTGTTTTTCCAAAGTTATTAACACTTTTATGTTTGGCGTTCCGATACCCACCTTATCTCAGGCTGAAAAGCGTTTTTACGCATTGTGCCATAACTTTTCAGGGAAGCTTCAGAACATGAAATTTTAACCTCCCACTATAGCAGAAAGGGTCTTTCTAGTAGGTGCACATCAAATCTAAGCTTTCTGAAGTGTTTTTCGAAAGTTATCAACACTTTTATGTTTGGCGTTCCGAAACCCACCTTATCTCAGGCTGAAAAGCGTTTTTGTGCATTGTGCCATAACTTTTCAGGAAAGCTTCAGAACATGAAATTTTAACCTCCCACTATAGCAGAAAGGGTCTTTCTAGTAGTTGCACATCAAATCTAAACTGTCTGAAGTGTTTTTCCAAAGTTATCAACACTTTTATGTTTGGCGTTCCGAAACCCACATTATCTCAGGCTGAAAAGCGTTTTTGTGCATTGTGCCATAACTTTTCAGGGAAGCTTCAGAACATGAAATTTTAACCTCCCACTATAGCAGAAAGGGACTTTCTAGTAGTTGCACATCAAATCTAAGCTGTCTGAAGTGTTTTTCAAAAGTTATCAACACTTTTATGTTTGGCGTTCCGAAACCCACCTTATCTCAGGCTGAAAAGCGTTTTTGTGCATTGTGCCATAACTTTTCAGGAAAGCTTCAGAACATGAAATTTTAACCTCCCACTATAGCAGAAAGGGTCTTTCTAGTAGTTGCACATCAAATCTAAACTGTCTGAAGTGTTTTTCCAAAGTTATCAACACTTTTATGTTTGGCGTTCCGAAACCCACATTATCTCAGGCTGAAAAGCGTTTTTGTGCATTGTGCCATAACTTTTCAGGGAAGCTTCAGAACATGAAATTTTAACATCCCACTATAGCAGAAAGGGTCTTTCTAGTAGTTGCACATCAAATCTAAGCTGTCTGAAGTGTTTTTCAAAAGTTATCAACACTTTTATGTTTGGCGTTCCGAAACCCACCTTATCTCAGGCTGAAAAGCGTTTTTACGCATTGTGCCATAACTTTTCAGGGAAGCTTCAGAACATGAAATTTTAACCTCCCACTATAGCAGAAAGGGTCTTTCTAGTAGTTGCACATCAAATCTAACCTGTCTGAAGTGTTTTTTAAAAGTTATCAACACTTTTATGTTTGGCGTTCCGAAACCCACCTTATCTCAGGCTGAAAAGCGTTTTTGTGCATTGTGCCATAACTTTTCAGGAAAGCTTCAGAACATGAAATTTTAACCTCCCACTATAGCAGAAAGGGTCTTTCTAGTAGTTGCACATCAAATCTAAACTGTCTGAAGTGTTTTTCCAAAGTTATCAACACTTTTATGTTTGGCGTTCCGAAACCCACCTTATCTCAGGCTGAAAAGCGTTTTTGTGCATTGTGCCATAACTTTTCAGGGAAGCTTCAGAACATGAAATTTTAACCTCCCACTATAGCAGAAAGGGTCTTTCTAGTAGTTGCACATCAAATCTAAACTGTCTGAAGTGTTTTTCCAAAGTTATTAACACTTTTATGTTTGGCGTTCCGAAACCCACCTTATCTCAGGCTGAAAAGCGTTTTTGTGCATTGTGCCATAACTTTTCAGGGAAGCTTCAGAACATGAAATTTTAACCTCCCACTATAGCAGAAAGGGTCTTTCTAGTAGTTGCACATCAAATCTAAACTGTCTGAAGTGTTTTTCCAAAGTTATCAACACTTTTATGTTTGGCGTTCCGAAACCCACCTTATCTCAGGCTGAAAAGCGTTTTTACGCATTGTGCCATAACTTTTCAGGGAAGCTTCAGAACATGAAATTTTAACCTCCCACTATAGCAGAAAGGGTCTTTCTAGTAGGTGCACATCAAATCTAAGCTGTCTGAAGTGTTTTTCGAAAGTTATCAACACTTTTATGTTTGGCGTTCCGAAACCCACCTTATCTCCGGCTGAAAAGCGTTTTTGTGCATTGTGCAATAACTTTTCAGGGAAGCTTCAGAACATGAAATTTTAACCTCCCACTATAGCAGAAAGGGTCTTTCTAGTAGTTGCACATCAAATCTAAGCTGTCTGAAGTGTTTTTCAAAAGTTATCAACACTTTTATGTTTGGCGTTCCGAAACCCACCTTATCTCAGGCTGAAAAGCGTTTTTGTGCATTGTGCCATAACTTTTCAGGAAAGCTTCAGAACATGAAATTTTAACCTCCCACTATAGCAGAAAGGGTCTTTCTAGTAGTTGCACATCAAATCTAAACTGTCTGAAGTGTTTTTCCAAAGTTATCAACACTTTTATGTTTGGCGTTCCGAAACCCACCTTATCTCAGGCTGAAAAGCGTTTTTACGCATTGTGCCATAACTTTTCAGGGAAGCTTCAGAACATGAAATTTTAACCTCCCACTATAGCAGAAAGGGTCTTTCTAGTAGGTGCACATCAAATCTAAGCTCTCTGAAGTGTTTTTCGAAAGTTATCAACACTTTTATGTTTGGCGTTCCGAAACCCACCTTATCTCAGGCTGAAAAGCGTTTTTGTGCATTGTGCCATAACTTTTCAGGGAAGCTTCAGAACATGAAATTTTAACCTCCCACTATAGCAGAAAGGGTCTTTCTAGTAGTTGCACATCAAATCTAAACTGTCTGAAGTGTTTTTCCAAAGTTATTAACACTTTTATGTTTGGCGTTCCGAAACCCACCTTATCTCAGGCTGAAAAGCGTTTTTGTGCATTGTGCCATAACTTTTCAGGGAAGCTTCAGAACATGAAATTTTAACCTCCCACTATAGCAGAAAGGGTCTTTCTAGTAGTTGCACATCAAATCTAAACTGTCTGAAGTGTTTTTCCAAAGTTATCAACACTTTTATGTTTGGCGTTCCGAAACCCACATTATCTCAGGCTGAAAAGCGTTTTTGTGCATTGTGCCATAACTTTTCAGGGAAGCTTCAGAACATGAAATTTTAACCTCCCACTATAGCAGAAAGGGTCTTTCTAGTAGTTGCACATCAAATCTAAGCTGTCTGAAGTGTTTTTCAAAAGTTATCAACACTTTTATGTTTGGCGTTCCGAAACCCACCTTATCTCAGGCTGAAAAGCGTTTTTGTGCATTGTGCCATAACTTTTCAGGAAAGCTTCAGAACATGAAATTTTAACCTCCCACTATAGCAGAAAGGGTCTTTCTAGTAGTTGCACATCAAATCTAAACTGTCTGAAGTGTTTTTCCAAAGTTATCAACACTTTTATGTTTGGCGTTCCGAAACCCACCTTATCTCAGGCTGAAAAGCGTTTTTGTGCATTGTGCCATAACTTTTCAGGGAAGCTTCAGAACATGAAATTTTAACCTCCCACTATAGCAGAAAGGGTCTTTCTAGTAGTTGCACATCAAATCTAAGCTGTCTGAAGTGTTTTTCAAAAGTTATCAACACTTTTATGTTTGGCGTTCCGAAACCCACCTTATCTCAGGCTGAAAAGCGTTTTTACGCATTGTGCCATAACTTTTCAGGGAAGCTTCAGAACATGAAATTTTAACCTCCCACTATAGCAGAAAGGGTCTTTCTAGTAGTTGCACATCAAATCTAACCTGTCTGAAGTGTTTTTTAAAAGTTATCAACACTTTTATGTTTGGCGTTCCGAAACCCACCTTATCTCAGGCTGAAAAGCGTTTTTGTGCATTGTGCCATAACTTTTCAGGAAAGCTTCAGAACATGAAATTTTAACCTCCCACTATAGCAGAAAGGGTCTTTCTAGTAGTTGCACATCAAATCTAAACTGTCTGAAGTGTTTTTCCAAAGTTATCAACACTTTTATGTTTGGCGTTCCGAAACCCACCTTATCTCAGGCTGAAAAGCGTTTTTACGCATTGTGCCATAACTTTTCAGGGAAGCTTCAGAACATGAAATTTAAACCTCCCACTATAGCAGAAAGGGTCTTTCTAGTAGGTGCACATCAAATCTAAGCTCTCTGAAGTGTTTTTCGAAAGTTATCAACACTTTTATGTTTGGCGTTCCGAAACCCACCTTATCTCAGGCTGAAAAGCGTTTTTGTGCATTGTGCCATAACTTTTCAGGAAAGCTTCAGAACATGAAATTTTAACCTCCCACTATAGCAGAAAGGGTCTTTCTAGTAGTTGCACATCAAATCTAAACTGTCTGAAGTGTTTTTCCAAAGTTATTAACACTTTTATGTTTGGCGTTCCGAAACCCACCTTATCTCAGGCTGAAAAGCGTTTTTGTGCATTGTGCCATAACTTTTCAGGGAAGCTTCAGAACATGAAATTTTAACCTCCCACTATAGCAGAAAGGGTCTTTCTAGTAGTTGCACATCAAATCTAAACTGTCTGAAGTGTTTTTCCAAAGTTATTAACACTTTTATGTTTGGCGTTCCGAAACCCACCTTATCTCAGGCTGAAAAGCGTTTTTGTGCATTGTGCCATAACTTTTCAGGGAAGCTTCAGAACATGAAATTTTAACCTCCCACTATAGCAGAAAGGGTCTTTCTAGTAGTTGCACATCAAATCTAAACTGTCTGAAGTGTTTTTCCAAAGTTATCAACACTTTTATGTTTGGCGTTCCGAAACCCACCTTATCTCAGGCTGAAAAGCGTTTTTACGCATTGTGCCATAACTTTTCAGGGAAGCTTCAGAACATGAAATTTTAACCTCCCACTATAGCAGAAAGGGTCTTTCTAGTAGGTGCACATCAAATCTAAGCTGTCTGAAGTGTTTTTCGAAAGTTATCAACACTTTTATGTTTGGCGTTCCGAAACCCACCTTATCTCCGGCTGAAAAGCGTTTTTGTGCATTGTGCAATAACTTTTCAGGGAAGCTTCAGAACATGAAATTTTAACCTCCCACTATAGCAGAAAGGGTCTTTCTAGTAGTTGCACATCAAATCTAAGCTGTCTGAAGTGTTTTTCAAAAGTTATCAACACTTTTATGTTTGGCGTTCCGAAACCCACCTTATCTCAGGCTGAAAAGCGTTTTTGTGCATTGTGCCATAACTTTTCAGGAAAGCTTCAGAACATGAAATTTTAACCTCCCACTATAGCAGAAAGGGTCTTTCTAGTAGTTGCACATCAAATCTAAACTGTCTGAAGTGTTTTTCCAAAGTTATCAACACTTTTATGTTTGGCGTTCCGAAACCCACCTTATCTCAGGCTGAAAAGCGTTTTTACGCATTGTGCCATAACTTTTCAGGGAAGCTTCAGAACATGAAATTTTAACCTCCCACTATAGCAGAAAGGGTCTTTCTAGTAGGTGCACATCAAATCTAAGCTCTCTGAAGTGTTTTTCGAAAGTTATCAACACTTTTATGTTTGGCGTTCCGAAACCCACCTTACCTCAGGCTGAAAAGCGTTTTTGTGCATTGTGCCATAACTTTTCAGGGAAGCTTCAGAACATGAAATTTTAACCTCCCACTATAGCAGAAAGGGTCTTTCTAGTAGTTGCACATCAAATCTAAACTGTCTGAAGTGTTTTTCCAAAGTTATTAACACTTTTATGTTTGGCGTTCCGAAACCCACCTTATCTCAGGCTGAAAAGCGTTTTTGTGCATTGTGCCATAACTTTTCAGGGAAGCTTCAGAACATGAAATTTTAACCTCCCACTATAGCAGAAAGGGTCTTTCTAGTAGTTGCACATCAAATCTAAACTGTCTGAAGTGTTTTTCCAAAGTTATCAACACTTTTATGTTTGGCGTTCCGAAACCCACCTTATCTCAGGCTGAAAAGCGTTTTTACGCATTGTGCCATAACTTTTCAGGGAAGCTTCAGAACATGAAATTTTAACCTCCCACTATAGCAGAAAGGGTCTTTCTAGTAGGTGCACATCAAATCTAAGCTCTCTGAAGTGTTTTTCGAAAGTTATCAACACTTTTATGTTTGGCGTTCCGAAACCCACCTTATCTCAGGCTGAAAAGCGTTTTTGTGCATTGTGCCATAACTTTTCAGGGAAGCTTCAGAACATGAAATTTTAACCTCCCACTATAGCAGAAAGGGTCTTTCTAGTAGTTGCACATCAAATCTAAACTGTCTGAAGTGTTTTTCCAAAGTTATTAACACTTTTATGTTTGGCGTTCCGAAACCCACCTTATCTCAGGCTGAAAAGCGTTTTTGTGCATTGTGCCATAACTTTTCAGGGAAGCTTCAGAACATGAAATTTTAACCTCCCACTATAGCAGAAAGGGTCTTTCTAGTAGTTGCACATCAAATCTAAACTGTCTGAAGTGTTTTTCCAAAGTTATCAACACTTTTATGTTTGGCGTTCCGAAACCCACCTTATCTCAGGCTGAAAAGCGTTTTTGTGCATTGTGCCATAACTTTTCAGGGTAGCTTCAGAACATGAAATTTTAACCTCCCACTATAGCAGAAAGCGTCTTTCGAGTAGTTGCACATCAAATCTAAGCTGTCTGAAGTGTTTTTCAAAAGTTATCAACACTTTTATGTTTGGCGTTCCGAAACCCACCTTATCTCAGGCTGAAAAGCGTTTTTGTGCATTGTGCCATAACTTTTCAGGAAAGCTTCAGAACATGAAATTTTAACCTCCCACTATAGCAGAAAGGGTCTTTCTAGTAGTTGCACATCAAATCTAAACTGTCTGAAGTGTTTTTCCAAAGTTATCAACACTTTTATGTTTGGCGTTCCGAAACCCACCTTATCTCAGGCTGAAAAGCGTTTTTACGCATTGTGCCATAACTTTTCAGGGAAGCTTCAGAACATGAAATTTTAACCTCCCACTATAGCAGAAAGGGTCTTTCTAGTAGGTGCACATCAAATCTAAGCTCTCTGAAGTGTTTTTCGAAAGTTATCAACACTTTTATGTTTGGCGTTCCGAAACCCACCTTATCTCAGGCTGAAAAGCGTTTTTGTGCATTGTGCCATAACTTTTCAGGAAAGCTTCAGAACATGAAATTTTAACCTCCCACTATAGCAGAAAGGGTCTTTCTAGTAGTTGCACATCAAATCTAAACTGTCTGAAGTGTTTTTCCAAAGTTATCAACACTTTTATGTTTGGCGTTCCGAAACCCACCTTATCTCAGGCTGAAAAGCGTTTTTACGCATTGTGCCATAACTTTTCAGGGAAGCTTCAGAACATGAAATTTAAACCTCCCACTATAGCAGAAAGGGTCTTTCTAGTAGTTGCACATCAAATCTAAACTGTCTGAAGTGTTTTTCCAAAGTTATTAACACTTTTATGTTTGGCGTTCCGAAACCCACCTTATCTCAGGCTGAAAAGCGTTTTTGTGCATTGTGCCATAACTTTTCAGGGAAGCTTCAGAACATGAAAATTTAACCTCCCACTATAGCAGAAAGGGTCTTTCTAGTAGTTGCACATCAAATCTAAACTGTCTGAAGTGTTTTTCCAAAGTTATTAACACTTTTATGTTTGGCGTTCCGAAACCCACCTTATCTCAGGCTGAAAAGCGTTTTTGTGCATTGTGCCATAACTTTTCAGGGAAGCTTCAGAACATGAAATTTTAACCTCCCACTATAGCAGAAAGGGTCTTTCTAGTAGTTGCACATCAAATCTAAACTGTCTGAAGTGTTTTTCCAAAGTTATCAACACTTTTATGTTTGGCGTTCCGAAACCCACCTTATCTCAGGCTGAAAAGCGTTTTTACGCATTGTGCCATAACTTTTCAGGGAAGCTTCAGAACATGAAATTTTAACCTCCCACTATAGCAGAAAGGGTCTTTCTAGTAGGTGCACATCAAATCTAAACTGTCTGAAGTGTTTTTCTAAAGTTATCAACACTTTTATGTTTGGCGTTCCGAAACCCACCTTATCTCAGGCTGAAAAGCGTTTTTACGCATTGTGCCATAACTTTTCAGGGAAGCTTCAGAACATGAAATTTTAACCTCCCACTATAGCAGAAAGGGTCTTTCTAGTAGTTGCACATCAAATCTAAGCTGTCTGAAGTGTTTTTCCAAAGTTATCAACACTTTTATGTTTGGCGTTCCGAAACCCACCTTATCTCAGGCTGAAAAGCGTTTTTGTGCATTGTGCCATAACTTTTTAGGGAAGCTTCAGAACATGAAATTTTAACCTCCCACTATAGCAGAAAGGGTCTTTCTAGTAGTTGCACATCAAATCTAAGCTGTCTGAAGTGTTTTTCAAAAGTTATCAACACTTTTATGTTTGGCGTTCCGAAACCCACCTTATCTCAGGCTGAAAAGCGTTTTTGTGCATTGTGCCATAACTTTTCAGGAAAGCTTCAGAACATGAAATTTTAACCTCCCACTATAGCAGAAAGGGTCTTTCTAGTAGTTGCACATCAAATCTAAACTGTCTGAAGTGTTTTTCCAAAGTTATTAACACTTTTATGTTTGGCGTTCCGAAACCCACCTTATCTCAGGCTGAAAAGCGTTTTTGTGCATTGTGCCATAACTTTTCAGGGAAGCTTCAGAACATAAAATTTTAACCTCCCACTATAGCAGAAAGGGTCTTTCTAGTAGTTGCACATCAAATCTAAACTGTCTGAAGTGTTTTTCCAAAGTTATCAACACTTTTATGTTTGGCGTTCCGAAACCCACCTTATCTCAGGCTGAAAAGCGTTTTTACGCATTGTGCCATAACTTTTCAGGGAAGCTTCAGAACATGAAATTTTAACCTCCCACTATAGCAGAAAGGGTCTTTCTAGTAGGTGCACATCAAATCTAAGCTGTCTGAAGTGTTTTTCAAAAGTTATCAACACTTTTATGTTTGGCGTTCCGAAACCCACCTTATCTCAGGCTGAAAAGCGTTTTTGTGCATTGTGCCATAACTTTTCAGGAAAGCTTCAGAACATGAAATTTTAACCTCCCACTATAGCAGAAAGGGTCTTTCTAGTAGTTGAACATCAAATCTAAACTGTCTGAAGTGTTTTTCCAAAGTTATCAACACTGTTATGTTTGGCGTTCCGAAACCCACCTTATCTCAGGCTGAAAAGCGTTTTTACGCATTGTGCCATGACTTTTCAGGGAAGCTTCAGAACATGAAATTTAAACCTCCCACTATAGCAGAAAGGGTCTTTCTAGTAGGTGCACATCAAATCTAAGCTCTCTGAAGTGTTTTTCGAAAGTTATCAACACTTTTATGTTTGGCGTTCCGAAACCCACCTTATCTCAGGCTGAAAAGCGTTTTTGTGCATTGTGCCATAACTTTTCAGGAAAGCTTCAGAACATGAAATTTTAACCTCCCACTATAGCAGAAAGGGTCTTTCTAGTAGTTGCACATCAAATCTAAACTGTCTGAAGTGTTTTTCCAAAGTTATTAACACTTTTATGTTTGGCGTTCCGAAACCCACCTTATCTCAGGCTGAAAAGCGTTTTTGTGCATTGTGCCATAACTTTTCAGGGAAGCTTCAGAACATGAAATTTTAACCTCCCATTATAGCAGAAAGGGTCTTTCTAGTAGTTGCACATCAAATCTAAACTGTCTGAAGTGTTTTTCCAAAGTTATTAACACTTTTATGTTTGGCGTTCCGAAACCCACCTTATCTCAGGCTGAAAAGCGTTTTTGTGCATTGTGCCATAACTTTTCAGGGAAGCTTCAGAACATGAAATTTTAACCTCCCACTATAGCAGAAAGGGTCTTTCTAGTAGTTGCACATCAAATCTAAACTGTCTGAAGTGTTTTTCCAAAGTTATCAACACTTTTATGTTTGGCGTTCCGAAACCCACCTTATCTCAGGCTGAAAAGCGTTTTTACGCATTGTGCCATAACTTTTCAGGGAAGCTTCAGAACATGAAATTTTAACCTCCCACTATAGCAGAAAGGGTCTTTCTAGTAGGTGCACATCAAATCTAAACTGTCTGAAGTGTTTTTCCAAAGTTATTAACACTTTTATGTTTGGCGTTCCGAAACCAACCTTATCTCAGGCTGAAAAGCGTTTTTGTGCATTGTGCCATAACTTTTTAGGGAAGCTTCAGAACATGAAATTTTAACCTCCCACTATAGCAGAAAGGGTCTTTCTAGTAGTTGCACATCAAATCTAAGCTGTCTGAAGTGTTTTTCAAAAGTTATCAACACTTTTATGTTTGGCGTTCCGAAACCCACCTTATCTCAGGCTGAAAAGCGTTTTTGTGCATTGTGCCATAACTTTTCAGGAAAGCTTCAGAACATGAAATTTTAACCTCCCACTATAGCAGAAAGGGTCTTTCTAGTAGTTGGACATCAAATCTAAACTGTCTGAAGTGTTTTTCCAAAGTTATTAACACTTTTATGTTTGGCGTTCCGAAACCCACCTTATCTCAGGCTGAAAAGCGTTTTTGTGCATTGTGCCATAACTTTTCAGGGAAGCTTCAGAACATAAAATTTTAACCTCCCACTATAGCAGAAAGGGTCTTTCTAGTAGTTGCACATCAAATCTAAACTGTCTGAAGTGTTTTTCCAAAGTTATCAACACTTTTATGTTTGGCGTTCCGAAACCCACCTTATCTCAGGCTGAAAAGCGTTTTTACGCATTGTGCCATAACTTTTCAGGGAAGCATCAGAACATGAAATTTTAACCTCCCACTATAGCAGAAAGGGTCTTTCTAGTAGTTGCACATCAAATCTAAGCTGTCTGAAGTGTTTTTCAAAAGTTATCAACACTTTTATGTTTGGCGTTCCGAAACCCACCTTATCTCAGGCTGAAAAGCGTTTTTACGCATTGTGCCATAACTTTTCAGGGAAGCTTCAGAACATGAAATTTAAACCTCCCACTATAGCAGAAAGGGTCTTTCTAGTAGGTGCACATCAAATCTAAGCTCTCTGAAGTGTTTTTCGAAAGTTATCAACACTTTTATGTTTGGCGTTCCGAAACCCACCTTATCTCAGGCTGAAAAGCGTTTTTGTGCATTGTGCCATAACTTTTCAGGGAAGCTTCAGAACATAAAATTTTAACCTCCCACTATAGCAGAAAGGGTCTTTCTAGTAGTTGCACATCAAATCTAAACTGTCTGAAGTGTTTTTCCAAAGTTATCAACACTTTTATGTTTGGCGTTCCGAAACCCACCTTATCTCAGGCTGAAAAGCGTTTTTGTGCATTGTGCCATAACTTTTCAGGGAAGCTTCAGAACATGAAATTTTAACCTCCCACTATAGCAGAAAGGGTCTTTCTAGTAGTTGCACATCAAATCTAAACTGTCTGAAGTGTTTTTCCAAAGTTATCAACACTTTTATGTTTGGCGTTCCGAAACCCACCTTATCTCAGCCTGAAAAGCGTTTTTACGCATTGTGCCATAACTTTTCAGGGAAGCTTCAGAACATGAAATTTTAACCTCCCACTATAGCAGAAAGGGTCTTTCTAGTAGGTGCACATCAAATCTAAGCTGTCTGAAGTGTTTTTCGAAAGTTATCAACACTTTTATGTTTGGCGTTCCGAAACCCACCTTATCTCAGGCTGAAAAGCGTTTTTACGCATTGTGCCATAACTTTTCAGGGAAGCTTCAGAACATGAAATTTTAACCTCCCACTATAGCAGAAAGGGTCTTTCTAGTAGGTGCACATCAAATCTAAACTGTCTGAAGTGTTTTTCCAAAGTTATTAACACTTTTATGTTTGGCGTTCCGAAACCAACCTTATCTCAGGCTGAAAAGCGTTTTTGTGCATTGTGCCATAACTTTTTAGGGAAGCTTCAGAACATGAAATTTTAACCTCCCACTATAGCAGAAAGGGTCTTTCTAGTAGTTGCACATCAAATCTAAGCTGTCTGAAGTGTTTTTCAAAAGTTATCAACACTTTTATGTTTGGCGTTCCGAAACCCACCTTATCTCAGGCTGAAAAGCGTTTTTGTGCATTGTGCCATAACTTTTCAGGAAAGCTTCAGAACATGAAATTTTAACCTCCCACTATAGCAGAAAGGGTCTTTCTAGTAGTTGCACATCAAATCTAAACTGTCTGAAGTGTTTTTCCAAAGTTATTAACACTTTTATGTTTGGCGTTCCGAAACCCACCTTATCTCAGGCTGAAAAGCGTTTTTGTGCATTGTGCCATAACTTTTCAGGGAAGCTTCAGAACATGAAATTTTAACCTCCCATTATAGCAGAAAGGGTCTTTCTAGTAGTTGCACATCAAATCTAAACTGTCTGAAGTGTTTTTCCAAAGTTATTAACACTTTTATGTTTGGCGTTCCGAAACCCACCTTATCTCAGGCTGAAAAGCGTTTTTGTGCATTGTGCCATAACTTTTCAGGGAAGCTTCAGAACATGAAATTTTAACCTCCCACTATAGCAGAAAGGGTCTTTCTAGTAGTTGCACATCAAATCTAAACTGTCTGAAGTGTTTTTCCAAAGTTATCAACACTTTTATGTTTGGCGTTCCGAAACCCACCTTATCTCAGGCTGAAAAGCGTTTTTACGCATTGTGCCATAACTTTTCAGGGAAGCTTCAGAACATGAAATTTTAACCTCCCACTATAGCAGAAAGGGTCTTTCTAGTAGGTGCACATCAAATCTAAACTGTCTGAAGTGTTTTTCCAAAGTTATTAACACTTTTATGTTTGGCGTTCCGAAACCAACCTTATCTCAGGCTGAAAAGCGTTTTTGTGCATTGTGCCATAACTTTTTAGGGAAGCTTCAGAACATGAAATTTTAACCTCCCACTATAGCAGAAAGGGTCTTTCTAGTAGTTGCACATCAAATCTAAGCTGTCTGAAGTGTTTTTCAAAAGTTATCAACACTTTTATGTTTGGCGTTCCGAAACCCACCTTATCTCAGGCTGAAAAGCGTTTTTGTGCATTGTGCCATAACTTTTCAGGAAAGCTTCAGAACATGAAATTTTAACCTCCCACTATAGCAGAAAGGGTCTTTCTAGTAGTTGGACATCAAATCTAAACTGTCTGAAGTGTTTTTCCAAAGTTATTAACACTTTTATGTTTGGCGTTCCGAAACCCACCTTATCTCAGGCTGAAAAGCGTTTTTGTGCATTGTGCCATAACTTTTCAGGGAAGCTTCAGAACATAAAATTTTAACCTCCCACTATAGCAGAAAGGGTCTTTCTAGTAGTTGCACATCAAATCTAAACTGTCTGAAGTGTTTTTCCAAAGTTATCAACACTTTTATGTTTGGCGTTCCGAAACCCACCTTATCTCAGGCTGAAAAGCGTTTTTACGCATTGTGCCATAACTTTTCAGGGAAGCATCAGAACATGAAATTTTAACCTCCCACTATAGCAGAAAGGGTCTTTCTAGTAGTTGCACATCAAATCTAAGCTGTCTGAAGTGTTTTTCAAAAGTTATCAACACTTTTATGTTTGGCGTTCCGAAACCCACCTTATCTCAGGCTGAAAAGCGTTTTTACGCATTGTGCCATAACTTTTCAGGGAAGCTTCAGAACATGAAATTTAAACCTCCCACTATAGCAGAAAGGGTCTTTCTAGTAGGTGCACATCAAATCTAAGCTCTCTGAAGTGTTTTTCGAAAGTTATCAACACTTTTATGTTTGGCGTTCCGAAACCCACCTTATCTCAGGCTGAAAAGCGTTTTTGTGCATTGTGCCATAACTTTTCAGGGAAGCTTCAGAACATAAAATTTTAACCTCCCACTATAGCAGAAAGGGTCTTTCTAGTAGTTGCACATCAAATCTAAACTGTCTGAAGTGTTTTTCCAAAGTTATCAACACTTTTATGTTTGGCGTTCCGAAACCCACCTTATCTCAGGCTGAAAAGCGTTTTTGTGCATTGTGCCATAACTTTTCAGGGAAGCTTCAGAACATGAAATTTTAACCTCCCACTATAGCAGAAAGGGTCTTTCTAGTAGTTGCACATCAAATCTAAACTGTCTGAAGTGTTTTTCCAAAGTTATCAACACTTTTATGTTTGGCGTTCCGAAACCCACCTTATCTCAGCCTGAAAAGCGTTTTTACGCATTGTGCCATAACTTTTCAGGGAAGCTTCAGAACATGAAATTTTAACCTCCCACTATAGCAGAAAGGGTCTTTCTAGTAGGTGCACATCAAATCTAAGCTGTCTGAAGTGTTTTTCGAAAGTTATCAACACTTTTATGTTTGGCGTTCCGAAACCCACCTTATCTCAGGCTGAAAAGCGTTTTTACGCATTGTGCCATAACTTTTCAGGGAAGCTTCAGAACATGAAATTTTAACCTCCCACTATAGCAGAAAGGGTCTTTCTAGTAGGTGCACATCAAATCTAAACTGTCTGAAGTGTTTTTCCAAAGTTATTAACACTTTTATGTTTGGCGTTCCGAAACCAACCTTATCTCAGGCTGAAAAGCGTTTTTGTGCATTGTGCCATAACTTTTTAGGGAAGCTTCAGAACATGAAATTTTAACCTCCCACTATAGCAGAAAGGGTCTTTCTAGTAGTTGCACATCAAATCTAAGCTGTCTGAAGTGTTTTTCAAAAGTTATCAACACTTTTATGTTTGGCGTTCCGAAACCCACCTTATCTCAGGCTGAAAAGCGTTTTTGTGCATTGTGCCATAACTTTTCAGGAAAGCTTCAGAACATGAAATTTTAACCTCCCACTATAGCAGAAAGGGTCTTTCTAGTAGTTGGACATCAAATCTAAACTGTCTGAAGTGTTTTTCCAAAGTTATTAACACTTTTATGTTTGGCGTTCCGAAACCCACCTTATCTCAGGCTGAAAAGCGTTTTTGTGCATTGTGCCATAACTTTTCAGGGAAGCTTCAGAACATAAAATTTTAACCTCCCACTATAGCAGAAAGGGTCTTTCTAGTAGTTGCACATCAAATCTAAACTGTCTGAAGTGTTTTTCCAAAGTTATCAACACTTTTATGTTTGGCGTTCCGAAACCCACCTTATCTCAGGCTGAAAAGCGTTTTTACGCATTGTGCCATAACTTTTCAGGGAAGCATCAGAACATGAAATTTTAACCTCCCACTATAGCAGAAAGGGTCTTTCTAGTAGTTGCACATCAAATCTAAGCTGTCTGAAGTGTTTTTCAAAAGTTATCAACACTTTTATGTTTGGCGTTCCGAAACCCACCTTATCTCAGGCTGAAAAGCGTTTTTACGCATTGTGCCATAACTTTTCAGGGAAGCTTCAGAACATGAAATTTAAACCTCCCACTATAGCAGAAAGGGTCTTTCTAGTAGGTGCACATCAAATCTAAGCTCTCTGAAGTGTTTTTCGAAAGTTATCAACACTTTTATGTTTGGCGTTCCGAAACCCACCTTATCTCAGGCTGAAAAGCGTTTTTGTGCATTGTGCCATAACTTTTCAGGGAAGCTTCAGAACATAAAATTTTAACCTCCCACTATAGCAGAAAGGGTCTTTCTAGTAGTTGCACATCAAATCTAAACTGTCTGAAGTGTTTTTCCAAAGTTATCAACACTTTTATGTTTGGCGTTCCGAAACCCACCTTATCTCAGGCTGAAAAGCGTTTTTGTGCATTGTGCCATAACTTTTCAGGGAAGCTTCAGAACATGAAATTTTAACCTCCCACTATAGCAGAAAGGGTCTTTCTAGTAGTTGCACATCAAATCTAAACTGTCTGAAGTGTTTTTCCAAAGTTATCAACACTTTTATGTTTGGCGTTCCGAAACCCACCTTTTCTCAGCCTGAAAAGCGTTTTTGTGCATTGTGCCATAACTTTTCAGGAAAGCTTCAGAACATGAAATTTTAACCTCCCACTATAGCAGAAAGGGTCTTTCTAGTAGTTGCACATCAAATCTAAACTGTCTGAAGTGTTTTTCCAAAGTTATCAACACTTTTATGTTTGGCGTTCCGAAACCCACCTTATCTCAGGCTGAAAAGCGTTTTTGTGCATTGTGCCATAACTTTTCAGGGAAGCTTCAGAACATGAAATTGTAACCTCCCACTATAGCAGAAAGGGTCTTTCTAGTAGTTGCACATCAAATCTAAGCTGTCTGAAGTGTTTTTCAAAAGTTATCAACACTATTATGTTTGGCGTTCCGAAACCCACCTTATCTCAGGCTGAAAAGCGTTTTTGTGCATTGTGCCATAACTTTTCAGGAAAGCTTCAGAACATGAAATTTTAACCTCCCACTATAGCAGAAAGGGTCTTTCTAGTAGTTGCACATCAAATCTAAACTGTCTGAAGTGTTTTTCCAAAGTTATCAACACTTTTATGTTTGGCGTTCCGAAACCCACCTTATCTCAGGCTGAAAAGCGTTTTTACGCATTGTGCCATAGCTTTTCAGGGAAGCTTCAGAACATGAAATTTTAACCTCCCACTATAGCAGAAAGGGTCTTTCTAGTAGGTGCACATCAAATCTAAGCTCTCTGAAGTGTTTTTCGAAAGTTATCAACACTTTTATGTTTGGCGTTCCGAAACCCACCTTATCTCAGGCTGAAAAGCGTTTTTGTGCATTGTGCCATAACTTTTCAGGAAAGCTTCAGAACATGAAATTTTAACCTCCCACTATAGCAGAAAGGGTCTTTCTAGTAGTTGCACATCAAATCTAAACTGTCTGAAGTGTTTTTCCAAAGTTATCAACACTTTTATGTTTGGCGTTCCGAAACCCACCTTATCTCAGGCTGAAAAGCGTTTTTACGCATTGTGCCATAACTTTTCAGGGAAGCTTCAGAACATGAAATTTTAACCTCCCACTATAGCAGAAAGGGTCTTTCTAGTAGTTGCACATCAAATCTAAGCTGTCTGAAGTGTTTTTCAAAAGTTATCAACACTTTTATGTTTGGCGTTCCGAAACCCACCTTATCTCAGGCTGAAAAGCGTTTTTGTGCATTGTGCCATAACTTTTCAGGAAAGCTCCAGAACATGAAATTTTAACCTCCCACTATAGCAGAAAGGGTCTTTCTAGTAGTTGCACATCAAATCTAAACTGTCTGAAGTGTTTTTCCAAAGTTATCAACACTTTTATGTTTGGCGTTCCGAAACCCACCTTATCTCAGGCTGAAAAGCGTTTTTACGTATTGTGCCATAACTTTTCAGGGAAGCTTCAGAACATGAAATTTTAACCTCCCACTATAGCAGAAAGGGTCTTTCTAGTAGGTGCACATCAAATCTAAGCTCTCTGAAGTGTTTTTCGAAAGTTATCAACACTTTTATGTTTGGCGTTCCGAAACCCACCTTATCTCAGGCTGAAAAGCGTTTTTGTGCATTGTGCCATAACTTTTCAGGGAAGCTTCAGAACATGAAATTTTAACCTCCCACTATAGCAGAAAGGGTCTTTCTAGTAGTTGCACATCAAATCTAAACTGTCTGAAGTGTTTTTCCAAAGTTATCAACACTTTTATGTTTGGCGTTCCGAAACCCACCTTATCTCAGGCTGAAAAGCGTTTTTACGCATTGTGCCATAACTTTTCAGGGAAGCTTCAGAACATGAAATTTTAACCTCCCACTATAGCAGAAAGGGTCTTTCTAGTAGTTGCACATCAAATCTAAGCTGTCTGAAGTGTTTTTCAAAAGTTAGCAACACTTTTATGTTTGGCGTTCCGAAACCCACCTTATCTCAGGCTGAAAAGCGTTTTTGTGCATTGTGCCATAACTTTTCAGGGAAGCTTCAGAACATAAAATTTTAACCTCCCACTATAGCAGAAAGGGTCTTTCTAGTAGTTGCACATCAAATCTAAACTGTCTGAAGTGTTTTTCCAAAGTTATCAACACTTTTATGTTTGGCGTTCCGAAACCCACCTTATCTCAGGCTGAAAAGCGTTTTTGTGCATTGTGCCATAACTTTTCAGGGAAGCTTCAGAACATGAAATTTTAACCTCCCACTATAGCAGAAAGGGTCTTTCTAGTAGTTGCACATCAAATCTAAACTGTCTGAAGTGTTTTTCCAAAGTTATCAACACTTTTATGTTTGGCGTTCCGAAACCCACCTTATCTCAGCCTGAAAAGCGTTTTTACACATTGTGCCATAACTTTTCAGGGAAGCTTCAGAACATGAAATTTTAACCTCCCACTATAGCAGAAAGGGTCTTTCTAGTAGGTGCACATCAAATCTAAGCTGTCTGAAGTGTTTTTCGAAAGTTATCAACACTTTTATGTTTGGCGTTCCGAAACCCACCTTATCTCAGGCTGAAAAGCGTTTTTGTGCATTGTGCCATAACTTTTCAGGGAAGCTTCAGAACATGAAATTGTAACCTCCCACTATAGCAGAAAGGGTCTTTCTAGTAGTTGCACATCAAATCTAAGCTGTCTGAAGTGTTTTTCAAAAGTTATCAACACTATTATGTTTGGCGTTCCGAAACCCACCTTATCTCAGGCTGAAAAGCGTTTTTGTGCATTGTGCCATAACTTTTCAGGAAAGCTTCAGAACATGAAATTTTAACCTCCCACTATAGCAGAAAGGGTCTTTCTAGTAGTTGCACATCAAATCTAAACTGTCTGAAGTGTTTTTCCAAAGTTATCAACACTTTTATGTTTGGCGTTCCGAAACCCACCTTATCTCAGGCTGAAAAGCGTTTTTACGCATTGTGCCATAACTTTTCAGGGAAGCTTCAGAACATGAAATTTTAACCTCCCACTATAGCAGAAAGGGTCTTTCTAGTAGGTGCACATCAAATCTAAGCTCTCTGAAGTGTTTTTCGAAAGTTATCAACACTTTTATGTTTGGCGTTCCGAAACCCACCTTATCTCAGGCTGAAAAGCGTTTTTGTGCATTGTGCCATAACTTTTCAGGAAAGCTTCAGAACATGAAATTTTAACCTCCCACTATAGCAGAAAGGGTCTTTCTAGTAGTTGCACATCAAATCTAAACTGTCTGAAGTGTTTTTCCAAAGTTATCAACACTTTTATGTTTGGCGTTCCGAAACCCACCTTATCTCAGGCTGAAAAGCGTTTTTGTGCATTGTGCCATAACTTTTCAGGGAAGCTTCAGAACATGAAATTTTAACCTCCCACTATAGCAGAAAGGGTCTTTCTAGTAGTTGCACATCAAATCTAAACTGTCTGAAGTGTTTTTCCAAAGTTATTAACACTTTTATGTTTGGCGTTCCGAAACCCACCTTATCTCAGGCTGAAAAGCGTTTTTGTGCATTGTGCCATAACTTTTCAGGGAAGCTTCAGAACATGAAATTTTAACCTCCCACTATAGCAGAAAGGGTCTTTCTAGTAGTTGCACATCAAATCTAAACTGTCTGAAGTGTTTTTCCAAAGTTATCAACACTTTTATGTTTGGCGTTCCGAAACCCACCTTATCTCAGCCTGAAAAGCGTTTTTACGCATTGTGCCATAACTTTTCAGGGAAGCTTCAGAACATGAAATTTTAACCTCCCACTATAGCAGAAAGGGTCTTTCTAGTAGGTGCACATCAAATCTAAGCTGTCTGAAGTGTTTTTCGAAAGTTATCAACACTTTTATGTTTGGCGTTCCGAAACCCACCTTATCTCAGGCTGAAAAGCGTTTTTGTGCATTGTGCCATAACTTTTCAGGGAAGCTTCAGAACATGAAATTTTAACCTCCCACTATAGCAGAAAGGGTCTTTCTAGTAGTTGCACATCAAATCTAAGCTGTCTGAAGTGTTTTTCCAAAGTTATCAACACTTTTATGTTTGGCGTTCCGAAACCCACCTTATCTCAGGCTGAAAAGCGTTTTTGTGCATTGTGCCATAACTTTTCAGGAAAGCTTCAGAACATGAAATTTTAACCTCCCACTATAGCAGAAAGGGTCTTTCTAGTAGTTGCACATCAAATCTAAACTGTCTGAAGTGTTTTTCCAAAGTTATCAACACTTTTATGTTTGGCGTTCCGAAACCCACCTTATCTCAGGCTGAAAAGCGTTTTTACGCATTGTGCCATAACTTTTCAGGGAAGCTTCAGAACATGAAATTTTAACCTCCCACTATAGCAGAAAGGGTCTTTCTAGTAGGTGCACATCAAATCTAAGCTCTCTGAAGTGTTTTTCGAAAGTTATCAACACTTTTATGTTTGGCGTTCCGAAACCCACCTTATCTCAGGCTGAAAAGCGTTTTTGTGCATTGTGCCATAACTTTTCAGGGAAGCTTCAGAACATGAAATTTTAACCTCCCACTATAGCAGAAAGGGTCTTTCTAGTAGTTGCACATCAAATCTAAACTGTCTGAAGTGTTTTTCCAAAGTTATCAACACTTTTATGTTTGGCGTTCCGAAACCCACCTTATCTCAGGCTGAAAAGCGTTTTTACGCATTGTGCCATAACTTTTCAGGGAAGCTTCAGAACATGAAATTTTAACCTCCCACTATAGCAGAAAGGGTCTTTCTAGTAGGTGCACATCAAATCTAAGCTCTCTGAAGTGTTTTTCGAAAGTTATCAACACTTTTATGTTTGGCGTTCCGAAACCCACCTTATCTCAGGCTGAAAAGCGTTTTTGTGCATTGTGCCATAACTTTTCAGGGAAGCTTCAGAACATGAAATTTTAACCTCCCACTATAGCAGAAAGGGTCTTTCTAGTAGTTGCACATCAAATCTAAACTGTCTGAAGTGTTTTTCCAAAGTTATTAACACTTTTATGTTTGGCGTTCCGAAACCCACCTTATCTCAGGCTGAAAAGCGTTTTTGTGCATTGTGCCATAACTTTTCAGGGAAGCTTCAGAACATGAAATTTTAACCTCCCACTATAGCAGAAAGGGTCTTTCTAGTAGTTGCACATCAAATCTAAACTGTCTGAAGTGTTTTTCCAAAGTTATCAACACTTTTATGTTTGGCGTTCCGAAACCCACCTTATCTCAGGCTGAAAAGCGTTTTTGTGCATTGTGCCATAACTTTTCAGGGTAGCTTCAGAACATGAAATTTTAACCTCCCACTATAGCAGAAAGGGTCTTTCTAGTAGTTGCACATCAAATCTAAGCTGTCTGAAGTGTTTTTCAAAAGTTATCAACACTTTTATGTTTGGCGTTCCGAAACCCACCTTATCTCAGGCTGAAAAGCGTTTTTGTGCATTGTGCCATAACTTTTCAGGAAAGCTTCAGAACATGAAATTTTAACCTCCCACTATAGCAGAAAGGGTCTTTCTAGTAGTTGCACATCAAATCTAAACTGTCTGAAGTGTTTTTCCAAAGTTATCAACACTTTTATGTTTGGCGTTCCGAAACCCACCTTATCTCAGGCTGAAAAGCGTTTTTACGCATTGTGCCATAACTTTTCAGGGAAGCTTCAGAACATGAAATTTTAACCTCCCACTATAGCAGAAAGGGTCTTTCTAGTAGGTGCACATCAAATCTAAGCTCTCTGAAGTGTTTTTCGAAAGTTATCAACACTTTTATGTTTGGCGTTCCGAAACCCACCTTATCTCAGGCTGAAAAGCGTTTTTGTGCATTGTGCCATAACTTTTCAGGGAAGCTTCAGAACATGAAATTTTAACCTCCCATTATAGCAGAAAGGGTCTTTCTAGTAGTTGCACATCAAATCTAAACTGTCTGAAGTGTTTTTCCAAAGTTATTAACACTTTTATGTTTGGCGTTCCGAAACCCACCTTATCTCAGGCTGAAAAGCGTTTTTGTGCATTGTGCCATAACTTTTCAGGGAAGCTTCAGAACATGAAATTTTAACCTCCCACTATAGCAGAAAGGGTCTTTCTAGTAGTTGCACATCAAATCTAAACTGTCTGAAGTGTTTTTCCAAAGTTATCAACACTTTTATGTTTGGCGTTCCGAAACCCACCTTATCTCAGGCTGAAAAGCGTTTTTGTGCATTGTGCCATAACTTTTCAGGGTAGCTTCAGAACATGAAATTTTAACCTCCCACTATAGCAGAAAGGGTCTTTCTAGTAGTTGCACATCAAATCTAAGCTGTCTGAAGTGTTTTTCAAAAGTTATCAACACTTTTATGTTTGGCGTTCCGAAACCCACCTTATCTCAGGCTGAAAAGCGTTTTTGTGCATTGTGCCATAACTTTTCAGGAAAGCTTCAGAACATGAAATTTTAACCTCCCACTATAGCAGAAAGGGTCTTTCTAGTAGTTGCACATCAAATCTAAACTGTCTGAAGTGTTTTTCCAAAGTTATCAACACTTTTATGTTTGGCGTTCCGAAACCCACCTTATCTCAGGCTGAAAAGCGTTTTTACGCATTGTGCCATAACTTTTCAGGGAAGCTTCAGAACATGAAATTTTAACCTCCCACTATAGCAGAAAGGGTCTTTCTAGTAGGTGCACATCAAATCTAAGCTCTCTGAAGTGTTTTTCGAAAGTTATCAACACTTTTATGTTTGGCGTTCCGAAACCCACCTTATCTCAGGCTGAAAAGCGTTTTTGTGCATTGTGCCATAACTTTTCAGGGAAGCTTCAGAACATGAAATTTTAACCTCCCACTATAGCAGAAAGGGTCTTTCTAGTAGTTGCACATCAAATCTAAACTGTCTGAAGTGTTTTTCCAAAGTTATTAACACTTTTATGTTTGGCGTTCCGATACCCACCTTATCTCAGGCTGAAAAGCGTTTTTGAGCATTGTGCCATAACTTTTCAGGGAAGCTTCAGAACATGAAATTTTAACCTCCCACTATAGCAGAAAGGGTCTTTCTAGTAGTTGCACATCAAATCTAAACTGTCTGAAGTGTTTTTCCAAAGTTATCAACACTTTTATGTTTGGCGTTCCGAAACCCACCTTATCTCAGGCTGAAAAGCGTTTTTGTGCATTGTGCCATAACTTTTCAGGGTAGCTTCAGAACATGAAATTTTAACCTCCCACTATAGCAGAAAGGGTCTTTCTAGTAGTTGCACATCAAATCTAAGCTGTCTGAAGTGTTTTTCAAAAGTTATCAACACTTTTATGTTTGGCGTTCCGAAACCCACCTTATCTCAGGCTGAAAAGCGTTTTTGTGCATTGTGCCATAACTTTTCAGGAAAGCTTCAGAACATGAAATTTTAACCTCCCACTATAGCAGAAAGGGTCTTTCTAGTAGTTGCACATCAAATCTAAACTGTCTGAAGTGTTTTTCCAAAGTTATCAACACTTTTATGTTTGGCGTTCCGAAACCCACCTTATCTCAGGCTGAAAAGCGTTTTTACGCATTGTGCCATAACTTTTCAGGGAAGCTTCAGAACATGAAATTTTAACCTCCCACTATAGCAGAAAGGGTCTTTCTAGTAGGTGCACATCAAATCTAAGCTCTCTGAAGTGTTTTTCGAAAGTTATCAACACTTTTATGTTTGGCGTTCCGAAACCCACCTTATCTCAGGCTGAAAAGCGTTTTTGTGCATTGTGCCATAACTTTTCAGGGAAGCTTCAGAACATGAAATTTTAACCTCCCATTATAGCAGAAAGGGTCTTTCTAGTAGTTGCACATCAAATCTAAACTGTCTGAAGTGTTTTTCCAAAGTTATTAACACTTTTATGTTTGGCGTTCCGAAACCCACCTTATCTCAGGCTGAAAAGCGTTTTTGTGCATTGTGCCATAACTTTTCAGGGAAGCTTCAGAACATGAAATTTTAACCTCCCACTATAGCAGAAAGGGTCTTTCTAGTAGTTGCACATCAAATCTAAACTGTCTGAAGTGTTTTTCCAAAGTTATCAACACTTTTATGTTTGGCGTTCCGAAACCCACCTTATCTCAGGCTGAAAAGCGTTTTTGTGCATTGTGCCATAACTTTTCAGGGTAGCTTCAGAACATGAAATTTTAACCTCCCACTATAGCAGAAAGGGTCTTTCTAGTAGTTGCACATCAAATCTAAGCTGTCTGAAGTGTTTTTCAAAAGTTATCAACACTTTTATGTTTGGCGTTCCGAAACCCACCTTATCTCAGGCTGAAAAGCGTTTTTGTGCATTGTGCCATAACTTTTCAGGAAAGCTTCAGAACATGAAATTTTAACCTCCCACTATAGCAGAAAGGGTCTTTCTAGTAGTTGCACATCAAATCTAAACTGTCTGAAGTGTTTTTCCAAAGTTATCAACACTTTTATGTTTGGCGTTCCGAAACCCACCTTATCTCAGGCTGAAAAGCGTTTTTACGCATTGTGCCATAACTTTTCAGGGAAGCTTCAGAACATGAAATTTAAACCTCCCACTATAGCAGAAAGGGTCTTTCTAGTAGGTGCACATCAAATCTAAGCTCTCTGAAGTGTTTTTCGAAAGTTATCAACACTTTTATGTTTGGCGTTCCGAAACCCACCTTATCTCAGGCTGAAAAGCGTTTTTGTGCATTGTGCCATAACTTTTCAGGAAAGCTTCAGAACATGAAATTTTAACCTCCCACTATAGCAGAAAGGGTCTTTCTAGTAGTTGCACATCAAATCTAAACTGTCTGAAGTGTTTTTCCAAAGTTATTAACACTTTTATGTTTGGCGTTCCGAAACCCACCTTATCTCAGGCTGAAAAGCGTTTTTGTGCATTGTGCCATAACTTTTCAGGGAAGCTTCAGAACATGAAATTTTAACCTCCCACTATAGCAGAAAGGGTCTTTCTAGTAGTTGCACATCAAATCTAAACTGTCTGAAGTGTTTTTCTAAAGTTATCAACACTTTTATGTTTGGCGTTCCGAAACCCATCTTATCTCAGAGGGCTGAAAAGCGTTTTTACGCATTGTGCCATAACTTTTCAGGGAAGCTTCAGAACATGAAATTTTAACCTCCCACTATAGCAGAAAGGGTCTTTCTAGTAGTTGCACATCAAATCTAAACTGTCTGAAGTGTTTTTCCAAAGTTATTAACACTTTTATGTTTGGCGTTCCGTAACCCACCTTATCTCAGGCTGAAAAGCGTTTTTGTGCATTGTGCCATAACTTTTCAGGGAAGCTTCAGAACATAAAATTTTAACCTCCCACTATAGCAGAAAGGGTCTTTCTAGTAGTTGCACATCAAATCTAAACTGTCTGAAGTGTTTTTCCAAAGTTATCAACACTTTTATGTTTGGCGTTCCGAAACAAACCTTATCTCAGGCTGAAAAGCGTTTTTACGCATTGTGCCATAACTTTTCAGGGAAGCTTCAGAACATGAAATTTTAACCTCCCACTATAGCAGAAAGGGTCTTTCTAGTAGGTGCACATCAAATCTAAGCTGTCTGAAGTGTTTTTCAAAAGTTATCAACACTTTTATGTTTGGCGTTCCGAAACCCACCTTATCTCAGGCTGAAAAGCGTTTTTGTGCATTGTGCCATAACTTTTCAGGAAAGCTTCAGAACATGAAATTTTAACCTCCCACTATAGCAGAAAGGGTCTTTCTAGTAGTTGCACATCAAATCTAAACTGTCTGAAGTGTTTTTCCAAAGTTATCAACACTGTTATGTTTGGCGTTCCGAAACCCACCTTATCTCAGGCTGAAAAGCGTTTTTACGCATTGTGCCATAACTTTTCAGGGAAGCTTCAGAACATGAAATTTAAACCTCCCACTATAGCAGAAAGGGTCTTTCTAGTAGGTGCACATCAAATCTAAGCTCTCTGAAGTGTTTTTCGAAAGTTATCAACACTTTTATGTTTGGCGTTCCGAAACCCACCTTATCTCAGGCTGAAAAGCGTTTTTGTGCATTGTGCCATAACTTTTCAGGAAAGCTTCAGAACATGAAATTTTAACCTCCCACTATAGCAGAAAGGGTCTTTCTAGTAGTTGCACATCAAATCTAAACTGTCTGAAGTGTTTTTCCAAAGTTATTAACACTTTTATGTTTGGCGTTGCGAAACCCACCTTATCTCAGGCTGAAAAGCGTTTTTGTGCATTGTGCCATAACTTTTCAGGGAAGCTTCAGAACATGAAATTTTAACCTCCCATTATAGCAGAAAGGGTCTTTCTAGTAGTTGCACATCAAATCTAAACTGTCTGAAGTGTTTTTCCAAAGTTATTAACACTTTTATGTTTGGCGTTCCGAAACCCACCTTATCTCAGGCTGAAAAGCGTTTTTGTGCATTGTGCCATAACTTTTCAGGGAAGCTTCAGAACATGAAATTTTAACCTCCCACTATAGCAGAAAGGGTCTTTCTAGTAGTTGCACATCAAATCTAAACTGTCTGAAGTGTTTTTCCAAAGTTATCAACACTTTTATGTTTGGCGTTCCGAAACCCACCTTATCTCAGGCTGAAAAGCGCTTTTACGCATTGTGCCATAACTTTTCAGGGAAGCTTCAGAACATGAAATTTTAACCTCCCACTATAGCAGAAAGGGTCTTTCTAGTAGGTGCACATCAAATCTAAACTGTCTGAAGTGTTTTTCCAAAGTTATTAACACTTTTATGTTTGGCGTTCCGAAACCAACCTTATCTCAGGCTGAAAAGCGTTTTTGTGCATTGTGCCATAACTTTTTAGGGAAGCTTCAGAACATGAAATTTTAACCTCCCACTATAGCAGAAAGGGTCTTTCTAGTAGTTGCACATCAAATCTAAGCTGTCTGAAGTGTTTTTCAAAAGTTATCAACACTTTTATGTTTGGCGTTCCGAAACCCACCTTATCTCAGGCTGAAAAGCGTTTTTGTGCATTGTGCCATAACTTTTCAGGAAAGCTTCAGAACATGAAATTTTAACCTCCCACTATAGCAGAAAGGGTCTTTCTAGTAGTTGGACATCAAATCTAAACTGTCTGAAGTGTTTTTCCAAAGTTATTAACACTTTTATGTTTGGCGTTCCGAAACCCACCTTATCTCAGGCTGAAAAGCGTTTTTGTGCATTGTGCCATAACTTTTCAGGGAAGCTTCAGAACATAAAATTTTAACCTCCCACTATAGCAGAAAGGGTCTTTCTAGTAGTTGCACATCAAATCTAAACTGTCTGAAGTGTTTTTCCAAAGTTATCAACACTTTTATGTTTGGCGTTCCGAAACCCACCTTATCTCAGGCTGAAAAGCGTTTTTACGCATTGTGCCATAACTTTTCAGGGAAGCTTCAGAACATGAAATTTTAACCTCCCACTATAGCAGAAAGGGTCTTTCTAGTAGTTGCACATCAAATCTAAGCTGTCTGAAGTGTTTTTCAAAAGTTATCAACACTTTTATGTTTGGCGTTCCGAAACCCACCTTATCTCAGGCTGAAAAGCGTTTTTACGCATTGTGCCATAACTTTTCAGGGAAGCTTCAGAACATGAAATTTAAACCTCCCACTATAGCAGAAAGGGTCTTTCTAGTAGGTGCACATCAAATCTAAGCTCTCTGAAGTGTTTTTCGAAAGTTATCAACACTTTTATGTTTGGCGTTCCGAAACCCACCTTATCTCAGGCTGAAAAGCGTTTTTGTGCATTGTGCCATAACTTTTCAGGGAAGCTTCAGAACATAAAATTTTAACCTCCCACTATAGCAGAAAGGGTCTTTCTAGTAGTTGCACATCAAATCTAAACTGTCTGAAGTGTTTTTCCAAAGTTATCAACACTTTTATGTTTGGCGTTCCGAAACCCACCTTATCTCAGGCTGAAAAGCGTTTTTGTGCATTGTGCCATAACTTTTCAGGGAAGCTTCAGAACATGAAATTTTAACCTCCCACTATAGCAGAAAGGGTCTTTCTAGTAGTTGCACATCAAATCTAAACTGTCTGAAGTGTTTTTCCAAAGTTATCAACACTTTTATGTTTGGCGTTCCGAAACCCACCTTATCTCAGCCTGAAAAGCGTTTTTACGCATTGTGCCATAACTTTTCAGGGAAGCTTCAGAACATGAAATTTTAACCTCCCACTATAGCAGAAAGGGTCTTTCTAGTAGGTGCACATCAAATCTAAGCTGTCTGAAGTGTTTTTCGAAAGTTATTAACACTTTTATGTTTGGCGTTCCGAAACCCACCTTATCTCAGGCTGAAAAGCGTTTTTGTGCATTGTGCCATAACTTTTCAGGGAAGCTTCAGAACATGAAATTGTAACCTCCCACTATAGCAGAAAGGGTCTTTCTAGTAGTTGCACATCAAATCTAAGCTGTCTGAAGTGTTTTTCAAAAGTTATCAACACTATTATGTTTGGCGTTCCGAAACCCACCTTATCTCAGGCTGAAAAGCGTTTTTGTGCATTGTGCCATAACTTTTCAGGAAAGCTTCAGAACATGAAATTTTAACCTCCCACTATAGCAGAAAGGGTCTTTCTAGTAGTTGCACATCAAATCTAAACTGTCTGAAGTGTTTTTCCAAAGTTATCAACACTTTTATGTTTGGCGTTCCGAAACCCACCTTATCTCAGGCTGAAAAGCGTTTTTACGCATTGTGCCATAACTTTTCAGGGAAGCTTCAGAACATGAAATTTTAACCTCCCACTATAGCAGAAAGGGTCTTTCTAGTAGGTGCACATCAAATCTAAGCTCTCTGATGTGTTTTTCGAAAGTTATCAACACTTTTATGTTTGGCGTTCCGAAACCCACCTTATCTCAGGCTAAAAAGCGTTTTTGTGCATTGTGCCATAACTTTTCAGGAAAGCTTCAGAACATGAAATTTTAACCTCCCACTATAGCAGAAAGGGTCTTTCTAGTAGTTGCACATCAAATCTAAACTGTCTGAAGTGTTTTTCCAAAGTTATCAACACTTTTATGTTTGGCGTTCCGAAACCCACCTTATCTCAGGCTGAAAAGCGTTTTTACGCATTGTGCCATAACTTTTCAGGGAAGCTTCAGAACATGAAATTTTAACCTCCCACTATAGCAGAAAGGGTCTTTCTAGTAGTTGCACATCAAATCTAAGCTGTCTGAAGTGTTTTTCAAAAGTTATCAACACTTTTATGTTTGGCGTTCCGAAACCCACCTTATCTCAGGCTGAAAAGCGTTTTTGTGCATTGTGCCATAACTTTTCAGGAAAGCTCCAGAACATGAAATTTTAACCTCCCACTATAGCAGAAAGGGTCTTTCTAGTAGTTGCACATCAAATCTAAACTGTCTGAAGTGTTTTTCCAAAGTTATCAACACTTTTATGTTTGGCGTTCCGAAACCCACCTTATCTCAGGCTGAAAAGCGTTTTTACGTATTGTGCCATAACTTTTCAGGGAAGCTTCAGAACATGAAATTTTAACCTCCCACTATAGCAGAAAGGGTCTTTCTAGTAGGTGCACATCAAATCTAAGCTCTCTGAAGTGTTTTTCGAAAGTTATCAACACTTTTATGTTTGGCGTTCCGAAACCCACCTTATCTCAGGCTGAAAAGCGTTTTTGTGCATTGTGCCATAACTTTTCAGGAAAGCTTCAGAACATGAAATTTTAACCTCCCACTATAGCAGAAAGGGTCTTTCTAGTAGTTGCACATCAAATCTAAACTGTCTGAAGTGTTTTTCCAAAGTTATTAACACTTTTATGTTTGGCGTTCCGAAACCCACCTTATCTCAGGCTGAAAAGCGTTTTTGTGCATTGTGCCATAACTTTTCAGGGAAGCTTCAGAACATGAAATTGTAACCTCCCACTATAGCAGAAAGGGTCTTTCTAGTAGTTGCACATCAAATCTAAGCTGTCTGAAGTGTTTTTCAAAAGTTATCAACACTATTATGTTTGGCGTTCCGAAACCCACCTTATCTCAGGCTGAAAAGCGTTTTTGTGCATTGTGCCATAACTTTTCAGGAAAGCTTCAGAACATGAAATTTTAACCTCCCACTATAGCAGAAAGGGTCTTTCTAGTAGTTGCACATCAAATCTAAACTGTCTGAAGTGTTTTTCCAAAGTTATCAACACTTTTATGTTTGGCGTTCCGAAACCCACCTTATCTCAGGCTGAAAAGCGTTTTTACGCATTGTGCCATAGCTTTTCAGGGAAGCTTCAGAACATGAAATTTTAACCTCCCACTATAGCAGAAAGGGTCTTTCTAGTAGGTGCACATTAAATCTAAGCTCTCTGAAGTGTTTTTCGAAAGTTATCAACACTTTTATGTTTGGCGTTCCGAAACCCACCTTATCTCAGGCTGAAAAGCGTTTTTGTGCATTGTGCCATAACTTTTCAGGAAAGCTTCAGAACATGAAATTTTAACCTCCCACTATAGCAGAAAGGGTCTTTCTAGTAGTTGCACATCAAATCTAAACTGTCTGAAGTGTTTTTCCAAAGTTATCAACACTTTTATGTTTGGCGTTCCGAAACCCACCTTATCTCAGGCTGAAAAGCGTTTTTACGCATTGTGCCATAACTTTTCAGGGAAGCTTCAGAACATGAAATTTTAACCTCCCACTATAGCAGAAAGGGTCTTTCTAGTAGTTGCACATCAAATCTAAGCTGTCTGAAGTGTTTTTCAAAAGTTATCAACACTTTTATGTTTGGCGTTCCGAAACCCACCTTATCTCAGGCTGAAAAGCGTTTTTGTGCATTGTGCCATAACTTTTCAGGAAAGCTCCAGAACATGAAATTTTAACCTCCCACTATAGCAGAAAGGGTCTTTCTAGTAGTTGCACATCAAATCTAAACTGTCTGAAGTGTTTTTCCAAAGTTATCAACACTTTTATGTTTGGCGTTCCGAAACCCACCTTATCTCAGGCTGAAAAGCGTTTTTACGTATTGTGCCATAACTTTTCAGGGAAGCTTCAGAACATGAAATTTTAACCTCCCACTATAGCAGAAAGGGTCTTTCTAGTAGGTGCACATCAAATCTAAGCTCTCTGAAGTGTTTTTCGAAAGTTATCAACACTTTTATGTTTGGCGTTCCGAAACCCACCTTATCTCAGGCTGAAAAGCGTTTTTGTGCATTGTGCCATAACTTTTCAGGAAAGCTTCAGAACATGAAATTTTAACCTCCCACTATAGCAGAAAGGGTCTTTCTAGTAGTTGCACATCAAATCTAAACTGTCTGAAGTGTTTTTCCAAAGTTATCAACACTTTTATGTTTGGCGTTCCGAAACCCACCTTATCTCAGCCTGAAAAGCGTTTTTACGCATTGTGCCATAACTTTTCAGGGAAGCTTCAGAACATGAAATTGTAACCTCCCACTATAGCAGAAAGGGTCTTTCTAGTAGTTGCACATCAAATCTAAACTGTCTGAAGTGTTTTTCCAAAGTTATCAACACTTTTATGTTTGGCGTTCCGAAACCCACCTTATCTCAGCCTGAAAAGCGTTTTTACGCATTGTGCCATAACTTTTCAGGGAAGCTTCAGAACATGAAATTTTAACCTCCCACTATAGCAGAAAGGGTCTTTCTAGTAGGTGCACATCAAATCTAAGCTCTCTGAAGTGTTTTTCAAAAGTTATCAACACTTTTATGTTTGGCGTTCCGAAACCCACCTTATCTCAGGCTGAAAAGCGTTTTTGTGCATTGTGCCATAACTTTTCAGGAAAGCTCCAGAACATGAAATTTTAACCTCCCACTATAGCAGAAAGGGTCTTTCTAGTAGTTGCACATCAAATCTAAACTGTCTGAAGTGTTTTTCCAAAGTTATCAACACTTTTATGTTTGGCGTTCCGAAACCCACCTTATCTCAGGCTGAAAAGCGTTTTTGTGCATTGTGCCATAACTTTTCAGGGAAGCTTCAGAACATGAAATTGTAACCTCCCACTATAGCAGAAAGGGTCTTTCTAGTAGTTGCACATCAAATCTAAGCTGTCTGAAGTGTTTTTCAAAAGTTATCAACACTATTATGTTTGGCGTTCCGAAACCCACCTTATCTCAGGCTGAAAAGCGTTTTTGTGCATTGTGCCATAACTTTTCAGGAAAGCTTCAGAACATGAAATTTTAACCTCCCACTATAGCAGAAAGGGTCTTTCTAGTAGTTGAACATCAAATCTAAACTGTCTGAAGTGTTTTTCCAAAGTTATCAACACTTTTATGTTTGGCGTTCCGAAACCCACCTTATCTCAGGCTGAAAAGCGTTTTTGTGCATTGTGCCATAACTTTTCAGGAAAGCTCCAGAACATGAAATTTTAACCTCCCACTATAGCAGAAAGGGTCTTTCTAGTAGTTGCACATCAAATCTAAACTGTCTGAAGTGTTTTTCCAAAGTTATCAACACTTTTATGTTTGGCGTTCCGAAACCCACCTTATCTCAGGCTGAAAAGCGTTTTTACGTATTGTGCCATAACTTTTCAGGGAAGCTTCAGAACATGAAATTTTAACCTCCCACTATAGCAGAAAGGGTCTTTCTAGTAGGTGCACATCAAATCTAAGCTCTCTGAAGTGTTTTTCGAAAGTTATCAACACTTTTATGTTTGGCGTTCCGAAACCCACCTTATCTCAGGCTGAAAAGCGTTTTTGTGCATTGTGCCATAACTTTTCAGGAAAGCTTCAGAACATGAAATTTTAACCTCCCACTATAGCAGAAAGGGTCTTTCTAGTAGTTGCACATCAAATCTAAACTGTCTGAAGTGTTTTTCAAAAGTTATCAACACTTTTATGTTTGGCGTTCCGAAACCCACCTTATCTCAGGCTGAAAAGCGTTTTTGTGCATTGTGCCATAACTTTTCAGGAAAGCTTCAGAACATGAAATTTTAACCTCCCACTATAGCAGAAAGGGTCTTTCTAGTAGTTGCACATCAAATCTAAACTGTCTGAAGTGTTTTTCCAAAGTTATCAACACTTTTATGTTTGGCGTTCCGAAACCCACCTTATCTCAGGCTGAAAAGCGTTTTTACGCATTGTGCCATAACTTTTCAGGGAAGCTTCAGAACATGAAATTTTAACCTCCCACTATAGCAGAAAGGGTCTTTCTAGTAGGTGCACATCAAATCTAAGCTCTCTGAAGTGTTTTTCGAAAGTTATCAACACTTTTATGTTTGGCGTTCCGAAACCCACCTTATCTCAGGCTGAAAAGCGTTTTTGTGCATTGTGCCATAACTTTTCAGGAAAGCTTCAGAACATGAAATTTTAACCTCCCACTATAGCAGAAAGGGTCTTTCTAGTAGTTGCACATCAAATCTAAACTGTCTGAAGTGTTTTTCCAAAGTTATTAACACTTTTATGTTTGGCGTTCCGAAACCCACCTTATCTCAGGCTGAAAAGCGTTTTTGTGCATTGTGCCATAACTTTTCAGGGAAGCTTCAGAACATGAAATTTTAACCTCCCACTATAGCAGAAAGGGTCTTTCTAGTAGTTGCACATCAAATCTAAACTGTCTGAAGTGTTTTTCCAAAGTTATTAACACTTTTATGTTTGGCGTTCCGAAACCCACCTTATCTCAGGCTGAAAAGCGTTTTTGTGCATTGTGCCATAACTTTTCAGGGAAGCTTCAGAACATCAAATTTTAACCTCCCACTATAGCAGAAAGGGTCTTTCTAGTAGTTGCACATCAAATCTAAGCTGTCTGAAGTGTTTTTCAAAAGTCATCAACACTTTTATGTTTGGCGTTCCGAAACCCACCTTATCTCAGGCTGAAAAGCGTTTTTGTGCATTGTGCCATAACTTTTCAGGAAAGCTTCAGAACATGAAATTTTAACCTCCCACTATAGCAGAAAGGGTCTTTCTAGTAGTTGCACATCAAATCTAAACTGTCTGAAGTGTTTTTCCAAAGTTATCAACACTTTTATGTTTGGCGTTCCAAAACCCACCTTATCTCAGGCTGAAAAGCGTTTTTACGCATTGTGCCATAACTTTTCAGGGAAGCTTCAGAACATGAAATTTTAACCTCCCACTATAGCAGAAAGGGTCTTTCTAGTAGGTGCACATCAAATCTAAGTTCTCTGAAGTGTTTTTCCAAAGTTATCAACACTTTTATGTTTGGCGTTCCGAAACCCACCTTATCTCAGGCTGAAAAGCGTTTTTGTGCATTGTGCCATAACTTTTCAGGGAAGCTTCAGAACATGAAATTTTAACCTCCCACTATAGCAGAAAGGGTCTTTCTAGTATTTGCACATCAAATCTAAACTGTCTGAAGTGTTTTTCCAAAGTTATTAACACTTTTATGTTTGGCGTTCCGAAACCAACCTTATCTCAGGCTGAAAAGCGTTTTTGTGCATTGTGCCATAACTTTTCAGGGAAGCTTCAGAACATGAAATTTTAACCTCCCACTATAGCAGAAAGGGTCTTTCTAGTAGTTGCACATCAAATCTAAACTGTCTGAAGTGTTTTTCCAAAGTTATCAACACTTTTATGTTTGGCGTTCCGAAACCCACCTTATCTCAGGCTGAAAAGCGTTTTTGTGCATTGTGCCATAACTTTTCAGGGAAGCTTCAGAACATGAAATTTTAACCTCCCACTATAGCAGAAAGGGTCTTTCTAGTAGTTGCACATCAAATCTAAACTGTCTGAAGTGTTTTTCCAATGTTATTAACACTTTTATGTTTGGCGTTCCGAAACCCACCTTATCTCAGGCTGAAAAGCGTTTTTGTGCATTGTGCCATAACTTTTCAGGAAAGCTTCAGAACATGAAATTTTAACCTCCCACTATAGCAGAAAGGGTCTTTCTAGTAGTTGCACATCAAATCTAAACTGTCTGAAGTGTTTTTCCAAAGTTATTAACACTTTTATGTTTGGCGTTCCTAAACCCACCTTATCTCAGGCCGAAAAGCGTTTTTGTGCATTGTGCCATAACTTTTCAGGGAAGCTTCAGAACATGAAATTTTAACCTCCCACTATAGCAGAAAGGGTCTTTCTAGTAGTTGCACATCAAATCTAAACTGTCTGAAGTGTTTTTCCAAAGTTATCAACACTTTTATGTTTGGCGTTCCGAAACCCACCTTATCTCAGGCTGAAAAGCGTTTTTACGCATTGTGCCATAACTTATCAGGGAAGCTTCAAAACATGAAATTTTAACCTCCCACTATAGCAGAAAGGGTCTTTCTAGTAGGTGCACATCAAATCTAAGCTGTCTGAAGTGTTTTTCGAAAGTTATCAACACTTTTATGTTTGGCGTTCCGAAACCCACCTTATCTCAGGCTGAAAAGCGTTTTTGTGCATTGTGCCATAACTTTTCAGGGAAGCTTCAGAACATGAAATTTTAACCTCCCACTATAGCAGAAAGGGTCTTTCTAGTAGTTGCACATCAAATCTAAACTGTCTGAAGTGTTTTTCAAAAGTTATCAACACTTTTATGTTTGGCGTTCCGAAACCCACCTTATCTCAGGCTGAAAAGCGTTTTTGTGCATTGTGCCATAACTTTTCAGGAAAGCTTCAGAACATGAAATTTTAACCTCCCACTATAGCAGAAAGGGTCTTTCTAGTAGTTGCACATCAAATCTAAACTGTCTGAAGTGTTTTTCCAAAGTTATCAACACTTTTATGTTTGGCGTTCCGAAACCCACCTTATCTCAGGCTGAAAAGCGTTTTTGTGCATTGTGCCATAACTTTTCAGGAAAGCTTCAGAACATGAAATTTTAACCTCCCACTATAGCAGAAAGGGTCTTTCTAGTAGTTGCACATCAAATCTAAACTGTCTGAAGTGTTTTTCCAAAGTTATCAACACTTTTATGTTTGGCGTTCCGAAACCCACCTTATCTCAGGCTGAAAAGCGTTTTTACGCATTGTGCCATAACTTTTCAGGGAAGCTTCAGAACATGAAATTTTAACCTCCCACTATAGCAGAAAGGGTCTTTCTAGTAGGTGCACATCAAATCTAAGCTCTCTGAAGTGTTTTTCGAAAGTTATCAACACTTTTATGTTTGGCGTTCCGAAACCCACCTTATCTCAGGCTGAAAAGCGTTTTTGTGCATTGTGCCATAACTTTTCAGGAAAGCTTCAGAACATGAAATTTTAACCTCCCACTATAGCAGAAAGGGTCTTTCTAGTAGTTGCACATCAAATCTAAACTGTCTGAAGTGTTTTTCCAAAGTTATTAACACTTTTATGTTTGGCGTTCCGAAACCCACCTTATCTCAGGCTGAAAAGCGTTTTTGTGCATTGTGCCATAACTTTTCAGGGAAGCTTCAGAACATGAAATTTTAACCTCCCACTATAGCAGAAAGGGTCTTTCTAGTAGTTGCACATCAAATCTAAACTGTCTGAAGTGTTTTTCCAAAGTTATTAACACTTTTATGTTTGGCGTTCCGAAACCCACCTTATCTCAGGCTGAAAAGCGTTTTTGTGCATTGTGCCATAACTTTTCAGGGAAGCTTCAGAACATGAAATTTTAACCTCCCACTATAGCAGAAAGGGTCTTTCTAGTAGTTGCACATCAAATCTAAGCTGTCTGAAGTGTTTTTCAAAAGTCATCAACACTTTTATGTTTGGCGTTCCGAAACCCACCTTATCTCAGGCTGAAAAGCGTTTTTGTGCATTGTGCCATAACTTTTCAGGAAAGCTTCAGAACATGAAATTTTAACCTCCCACTATAGCAGAAAGGGTCTTTCTAGTAGTTGCACATCAAATCTAAACTGTCTGAAGTGTTTTTCCAAAGTTATCAACACTTTTATGTTTGGCGTTCCAAAACCCACCTTATCTCAGGCTGAAAAGCGTTTTTACGCATTGTGCCATAACTTTTCAGGGAAGCTTCAGAACATGAAATTTTAACCTCCCACTATAGCAGAAAGGGTCTTTCTAGTAGGTGCACATCAAATCTAAGTTCTCTGAAGTGTTTTTCCAAAGTTATCAACACTTTTATGTTTGGCGTTCCGAAACCCACCTTATCTCAGGCTGAAAAGCGTTTTTGTGCATTGTGCCATAACTTTTCAGGGAAGTTTCAGAACATGAAATTTTAACCTCCCACTATAGCAGAAAGGGTCTTTCTAGTATTTGCACATCAAATCTAAACTGTCTGAAGTGTTTTTCCAAAGTTATTAACACTTTTATGTTTGGCGTTCCGAAACCCACCTTATCTCAGGCTGAAAAGCGTTTTTGTGCATTGTGCCATAACTTTTCAGGGAAGCTTTAGAACATGAAATTTTAACCTCCCACTATAGCAGAAAGGGTCTTTCTAGTAGTTGCACATCAAATCTAAACTGTCTGAAGTGTTTTTCCAAAGTTATCAACACTTTTATGTTTGGCGTTCCGAAACCCACCTTATCTCAGGCTGAAAAGCGTTTTTGTGCATTGTGCCATAACTTTTCAGGGAAGCTTCAGAACATGAAATTTTAACCTCCCACTATAGCAGAAAGGGTCTTTCTAGTAGTTGCACATCAAATCTAAACTGTCTGAAGTGTTTTTCCAATGTTATTAACACTTTTATGTTTGGCGTTCCGAAACCCACCTTATCTCAGGCTGAAAAGCGTTTTTGTGCATTGTGCCATAACTTTTCAGGAAAGCTTCAGAACATGAAATTTTAACCTCCCACTATAGCAGAAAGGGTCTTTCTAGTAGTTGCACATCAAATCTAAACTGTCTGAAGTGTTTTTCCAAAGTTATCAACACTTTTATGTTTGGCGTTCCGAAACCCACCTTATCTCAGGCTGAAAAGCGTTTTTGTGCATTGTGCCATAACTTTTCAGGGAAGCTTCAGAACATGAAATTTTAACCTCCCACTATAGCAGAAAGGGTCTTTCTAGTAGGTGCACATCAAATCTAAGCTCTCTGAAGTGTTTTTCGAAAGTTATCAACACTTTTATGTTTGGCGTTCCGAAACCCACCTTATCTCAGGCTGAAAAGCGTTTTTGTGCATTGTGCCATAACTTTTCAGGGAAGCTTCAGAACATGAAATTTTAACCTCCCACTATAGCAGAAAGGGTCTTTCTAGTATTTGCACATCAAATCTAAACTGTCTGAAGTGTTTTTCCAAAGTTATTAACACTTTTATGTTTGGCGTTCCGAAACCCACCTTATCTCAGGCTGAAAAGCGTTTTTGTGCATTGTGCCATAACTTTTCAGGGAAGCTTCAGAACATAAAATTTTAACCTCCCACTATAGCAGAAAGGGTCTTTCTAGTAGTTGCACATCAAATCTAAACTGTCTGAAGTGTTTTTCCAAAGTTATCAACACTTTTATGTTTGGCGTTCCGAAACCCACCTTATCTCAGGCTGAAAAGCGTTTTTGTGCATTGTGCCATAACTTTTCAGGGAAGCTTCAGAACATGAAATTTTAACCTCCCACTATAGCAGAAAGGGTCTTTCTAGTAGTTGCACATCAAATCTAAGCTGTCTGAAGTGTTTTTCAAAAGTTATCAACACTTTTATGTTTGGCGTTCCGAAACCCACCTTATCTCAGGCTGAAAAGCGTTTTTGTGCATTGTGCCATAACTTTTCAGGAAAGCTTCAGAACATGAAATTTTAACCTCCCACTATAGCAGAAAGGGTCTTTCTAGTAGTTGCACATCAAATCTAAACTGTCTGAAGTGTTTTTCCAAAGTTATCAACACTTTTATGTTTGGCGTTCCGAAACCCACCTTATCTCAGGCTGAAAAGCGTTTTTACGCATTGTGCCATAACTTTTCAGGGAAGCTTCAGAACATGAAATTTTAACCTCCCACTATAGCAGAAAGGGTCTTTCTAGTAGGTGCACATCAAATCTAAGCTCTCTGAAGTGTTTTTCGAAAGTTATCAACACTTTTATGTTTGGCGTTCCGAAACCCACCTTATCGCAGGCTGAAAAGCGTTTTTGTGCATTGTGCCATAACTTTTCAGGAAAGCTTCAGAACATGAAATTTTAACCTCCCACTATAGCAGAAAGGGTCTTTCTAGTAGTTGCACATCAAATCTAAACTGTCTGAAGTGTTTTTCAAAAGTTATCAACACTTTTATGTTTGGCGTTCCGAAACCCACCTTATCTCAGGCTGAAAAGCGTTTTTACGCATTGTGCCATAACTTTTCAGGGAAGCTTCAGAACATGAAATTTTAACCTCCCACTATAGCAGAAAGGGTCTTTCTAGTAGGTGCACATCAAATCTAAGCTGTCTGAAGTGTTTTTCGAAAGTTATCAACACTTTTATGTTTGGCGTTCCGAAACCCACCTTATCTCAGGCTGAAAAGCGTTTTTGTGCATTGTGCCATAACTTTTCAGGGAAGCTTCAGAACATGAAATTTTAACCTCCCACTATAGCAGAAAGGGTCTTTCTAGTAGTTGCACATCAAATCTAAGCTGTCTGAAGTGTTTTTCAAAAGTTATCAACACTTTTATGTTTGGCGTTCCGAAACCCACCTTATCTCAGGCTGAAAAGCGTTTTTGTGCATTGTGCCATAACTTTTCAGGAAAGCTTCAGAACATGAAATTTTAACCTCCCACTATAGCAGAAAGGGTCTTTCTAGTAGTTGCACATCAAATCTAAACTGTCTGAAGTGTTTTTCCAAAGTTATCAACACTTTTATGTATGGCGTTCCGAAACCCACCTTATCTCAGGCTGAAAAGGGTTTTTACGCATTGTGCCATAACTTTTCAGGGAAGCTTCAGAACATGAAATTTTAACCTCCCACTATAGCAGAAAGGGTCTTTCTAGTAGGTGCACATCAAATCTAAGCTCTCTGAAGTGTTTTTCGAAAGTTATCAACACTTTTATGTTTGGCGTTCCGAAACCCACCTTATCTCAGGCTGAAAAGCGTTTTTGTGCATTGTGCCATAACTTTTCAGGAAAGCTTCAGAACATGAAATTTTAACCTCCCACTATAGCAGAAAGGGTCTTTCTAGTAGTTGCACATCAAATCTAAACTGTCTGAAGTGTTTTTCAAAAGTTATCAACACTTTTATGTTTGGCGTTCCGAAACCCACCTTATCTCAGGCTGAAAAGCGTTTTTACGCATTGTGCCATAACTTTTCAGGGAAGCTTCAGAACATGAAATTTTAACCTCCCACTACAGCAGAAAGGGTCTTTCTAGTAGGTGCACATCAAATCTAAGCTGTCTGAAGTGTTTTTCGAAAGTTATCAACACTTTTATGTTTGGCGTTCCGAAACCCACCTTATCTCAGGCTGAAAAGCGTTTTTGTGCATTGTGCCATAACTTTTCAGGGAAGCTTCAGAACATGAAATTTTAACCTCCCACTATAGCAGAAAGGGTCTTTCTAGTAGTTGCACATCAAATCTAAGCTGTCTGAAGTGTTTTTCAAAAGTTATCAACACTTTTATGTTTGGCGTTCCGAAACCCACCTTATCTCAGGCTGAAAAGCGTTTTTGTGCATTGTGCCATAACTTTTCAGGAAAGCTTCAGAACATGAAATTTTAACCTCCCACTATAGCAGAAAGGGTCTTTCTAGTAGTTGCACATCAAATCTAAACTGTCTGAAGTGTTTTTCCAAAGTTATCAACACTTTTATGTTTGGCGTTCCGAAACCCACCTTATCTCAGGCTGAAAAGCGTTTTTACGCATTGTGCCATAACTTTTCAGGGAAGCTTCAAAACATGAAATTTCAACCTCCCACTATAGCAGAAAGGGTCTTTCTAGTAGGTGCACATCAAATCTAAGCTGTCTGAAGTGTTTTTCGAAAGTTATCAACACTTTTATGTTTGGCGTTCCGAAACCCACCTTATCTCAGGCTGAAAAGCGTTTTTACGCATTGTGCCATAACTTTTCAGGGAAGCTTCAGAACATGAAATTTTAACCTCCCACTATAGCAGAAAGGGTCTTTCTAGTAGGTGCACATCAAATCTAAGCTCTCTGAAGTGTTTTTCGAAAGTTATCAACACTTTTATGTTTGGCGTTCCGAAACCCACCTTATCTCAGGCTGAAAAGCGTTTTTGTGCATTGTGCCATAACTTTTCAGGGAAGCTTCAGAACATGAAATTTTAACCTCCCACTATAGCAGAAAGGGTCTTTCTAGTAGTTGCACATCAAATCTAAACTGTCTGAAGTGTTTTTCCAAAGTTATTAACACTTTTATGTTTGGCGCTCCGAAACCCACCTTATCTCAGGCTGAAAAGCGTTTTTGTGCATTGTGCCATAACTTTTCAGGGAAGCTTCAGAACATGAAATTTTAACCTCCCACTATAGCAGAAAGGGTCTTTCTAGTAGTTGCACATCAAATCTAAACTGTCTGAAGTGTTTTTCCAAAGTTATCAACACTTTTATGTTTGGCGTTCCGAAACCCACCTTATCCCAGGCTGAAAAGCGTTTTTGTGCATTGTGCCATAACTTTTCAGGGAAGCTTCAGAACATGAAATTTTAACCTCCCACTATAGCAGAAAGGGTCTTTCTAGTAGTTGCACATCAAATCTAAGCTGTCTGAAGTGTTTTTCAAAAGTTATCAACACTTTTATGTTTGGCGTTCCGAAACCCACCTTATCTCTGGCTGAAAAGCGTTTTTGTGCATTGTGCCATAACTTTTCAGGAAAGCTTCAGAACATGAAATTTTAACCTCCCACTATAGCAGAAAGGGTCTTTCTAGTAGTTGCACATCAAATCTAAACTGTCTGAAGTGTTTTTCCAAAGTTATCAACACTTTTATGTTTGGCGTTCCGAAACCCACCTTATCTCAGGCTGAAAAGCGTTTTTACGCATTGTGCCATAACTTTTCAGGGAAGCTTCAGAACATGAAATTTTAACCTCCCACTATAGCAGAAAGGGTCTTTCTAGTAGGTGCACATCAAATCTAAGCTCTCTGAAGTGTTTTTCGAAAGTTATCAACACTTTTATGTTTGGCGTTCCGAAACCCACCTTATCTCAGGCTGAAAAGCGTTTTTGTGCATTGTGCCATAACTTTTCAGGGAAGCTTCAGAACATGAAATTTTAACCTCCCACTATAGCAGAAAGGGTCTTTCTAGTAGTTGCACATCAAATCTAAACTGTCTGAAGTGTTTTTCCAAAGTTATTAACACTTTTATGTTTGGCGTTCCGAAACCCACCTTATCTCGGGCTGAAAAGCGTTTTTGTGCATTGTGCCATAACTTTTCAGGGAAGCTTCAGAACATGAAATTTTAACCTCCCACTATAGCAGAAAGGGTCTTTCTAGTAGTTGCACATCAAATCTAAACTGTCTGAAGTGTTTTTCCAAAGTTATCAACACTTATGTTTGGCGTTCCGTAACCCACCTTATCTCAGGCTGAAAAGCGTTTTTGTGCATTGTGCCATAACTTTTCAGGGAAGCTTCAGAACATGAAATTTTAACCTCCCACTATAGCAGAAAGGGTCTTTCTAGTAGTTGCACATCAAATCTAAGCTGTCTGAAGTGTTTTTCAAAAGTTATCAACACTTTTATGTTTGGCGTTCCGAAACCCACCTTATCTCAGGCTGAAAAGCGTTTTTGTGCATTGTGCCATAACTTTTCAGGAAAGCTTCAGAACATGAAATTTTAACCTCCCACTATAGCAGAAAGGGTCTTTCTAGTAGTTGCACATCAAATCTAAACTGTCTGAAGTGTTTTTCCAAAGTTATCAACACTTTTATGTTTGGCGTTCCGAAACCCACCTTATCTCAGGCTGAAAAGCGTTTTTGTGCATTGTGCCATAACTTTTCAGGGAAGCTTCAGAACATGAAATTTTAACCTCCCACTATAGCAGAAAGGGTCTTTCTAGTAGTTGCACATCAAATCTAAGCTGTCTGAAGTGTTTTTCAAAAGTTATCAACACTTTTATGTTTGGCGTTCCGAAACCCACCTTATCTCAGGCTGAAAAGCGTTTTTGTGCATTGTGTCATAACTTTTCAGGAAAGCTTCAGAACATGAAATTTTAACCTCCCACTATAGCAGAAAGGGTCTTTCTAGTAGTTGCACATCAAATCTAAACTGTCTGAAGTGTTTTTCCAAAGTTATCAACACTTTTATGTTTGGCGTTCCGAAACCCACCTTATCTCAGGCTGAAAAGCGTTTTTGTGCATTGTGCCATAACTTTTCAGGGAAGCTTCAGAACATGAAATTTTAACCTCCCACTATAGCAGAAAGGGTCTTTCTAGTAGTTGCACATCAAATCTAAGCTGTCTGAAGTGTTTTTCCAAAGTTATCAACACTTTTATGTTTGGCGTTCCGAAACCCACCTTATCTCAGGCTGAAAAGCGTTTTTACGCATTGTGCCATAACTTTTCAGGGAAGCTTCAGAACATGAAATTTTAACCTCCCACTATAGCAGAAAGGGTCTTTCTAGTAGGTGCACATCAAATCTAAGCTCTCTGAAGTGTTTTTCGAAAGTTATCAACACTTTTATGTTTGGCGTTCCGAAACCCACCTTATCTCAGGCTGAAAAGCGTTTTTGTGCATTGTGCCATAACTTTTCAGGAAAGCTTCAGAACATGAAATTTTAACCTCCCACTATAGCAGAAAGGGTCTTTCTAGTAGTTGCACATCAAATCTAAACTGTCTGAAGTGTTTTTCAAAAGTTATCAACACTTTTATGTTTGGCGTTCCGAAACCCACCTTATCTCAGGCTGAAAAGCGTTTTTACGCATTGTGCCATAACTTTTCAGGGAAGCTTCAGAACATGAAATTTTAACCTCCCACTATAGCAGAAAGGGTCTTTCTAGTAGGTGCACATCAAATCTAAGCTGTCTGAAGTGTTTTTCGAAAGTTATCAACACTTTTATGTTTGGCGTTCCGAAACCCACCTTATCTCAGGCTGAAAAGCGTTTTTGTGCATTGTGCCATAACTTTTCAGGGAAGCTTCAGAACATGAAATTTTAACCTCCCACTATAGCAGAAAGGGTCTTTCTAGTAGTTGCACATCAAATCTAAGCTGTCTGAAGTGTTTTTCAAAAGTTATCAACACTTTTATGTTTGGCGTTCCGAAACCCACCTTATCTCAGGCTGAAAAGCGTTTTTGTGCATTGTGCCATAACTTTTCAGGGAAGCTTCAGAACATGAAATTTTAACCTCCCACTATAGCAGAAAGGGTCTTTCTAGTAGTTGCACATCAAATCTAAACTGTCTGAAGTGTTTTTCAAAAGTTATCAACACTTTTATGTTTGGCGTTCCGAAACCCACCTTATCTCAGGCTGAAAAGCGTTTTTGTGCATTGTGCCATAACTTTTCAGGGAAGCTTCAGAACATGAAATTTTAACCTCCCACTATAGCAGAAAGGGTCTTTCTAGTAGTTGCACATCAAATCTAAGCTGTCTGAAGTGTTTTTCAAAAGTTATCAACAGTTTTATGTTTGGCGTTCCGAAACCCACCTTATCTCAGGCTGAAAAGCGTTTTTGTGCATTGTGCCATAACTTTTCAGGAAAGCTTCAGAACATGAAATTTTAACCTCCCACTATAGCAGAAAGGGTCTTTCTAGTAGTTGCACATCAAATCTAAACTGTCTGAAGTGTTTTTCCAAAGTTATCAACACTTTTATGTTTGGCGTTCCGAAACCCACCTTATCTCAGGCTGAAAAGCGTTTTTACGCATTGTGCCATAACTTTTCAGGGAAGCTTCAGAACATGAAATTTTAACCTCCCACTATAGCAGAAAGGGTCTTTCTAGTAGGTGCACATCAAATCTAAGCTCTCTGAAGTGTTTTTCGAAAGTTATCAACACTTTTATGTTTGGCGTTCCGAAACCCACCTTATCTCAGGCTGAAAAGCGTTTTTGTGCATTGTGCCATAACTTTTCAGGGAAGCTTCAGAACATGAAATTTTAACCTCCCACTATAGCAGAAAGGGTCTTTCTAGTAGTTGCACATCAAATCTAAACTGTCTGAAGTGTTTTTCCAAAGTTATTAACACTTTTATGTTTGGCGTTCCGAAACCCACCTTATCTCAGGCTGAAAAGCGTTTTTGTGCATTGTGCCATAACTTTTCAGGGAAGCTTCAGAACATGAAATTTTAACCTCCCACTATAGCAGAAAGGGTCTTTCTAGTAGTTGCACATCAAATCTAAACTGTCTGAAGTGTTTTTCCAAAGTTATCAACACTTTTATGTTTGGCGTTCCGAAACCCACCTTATCTCAGGCTGAAAAGCGTTTTTGTGCATTGTGCCATAACTTTTCAGGGAAGCTTCAGAACATGAAATTTTAACCTCCCACTATAGCAGAAAGGGTCTTTCTAGTAGTTGCACATCAAATCTAAGCTGTCTGAAGTGTTTTTCAAAAGTTATCAACACTTTTATGTTTGGCGTTCCGAAACCCACCTTATCTCAGGCTGAAAAGCGTTTTTGTGCATTGTGCCATAACTTTTCAGGAAAGCTTCAGAACATGAAATTTTAACCTCCCACTATAGCAGAAAGGGTCTTTCTAGTAGTTGCACATCAAATCTAAACTGTCTGAAGTGTTTTTCCAAAGTTATCAACACTTTTATGTTTGGCGTTCCGAAACCCACCTTATCTCAGGCTGAAAAGCGTTTTTGTGCATTGTGCCATAACTTTTCAGGGAAGCTTCAGAACATGAAATTTTAACCTCCCACTATAGCAGAAAGGGTCTTTCTAGTAGTTGCACATCAAATCTAAGCTGTCTGAAGTGTTTTTCAAAAGTTATCAACAGTTTTATGTTTGGCGTTCCGAAACCCACCTTATCTCAGGCTGAAAAGCGTTTTTGTGCATTGTGCCATAACTTTTCAGGAAAGCTTCAGAACATGAAATTTTAACCTCCCACTATAGCAGAAAGGGTCTTTCTAGTAGTTGCACATCAAATCTAAACTGTCTGAAGTGTTTTTCCAAAGTTATCAACACTTTTATGTTTGGCGTTCCGAAACCCACCTTATCTCAGGCTGAAAAGCGTTTTTGTGCATTGTGCCATAACTTTTCAGGGAAGCTTCAGAACATGAAATTTTAACCTCCCACTATAGCAGAAAGGGTCTTTCTAGTAGTTGCACATCAAATCTAAGCTGTCTGAAGTGTTTTTCCAAAGTTATCAACACTTTTATGTTTGGCGTTCCGAAACCCACCTTATCTCAGGCTGAAAAGCGTTTTTACGCATTGTGCCATAACTTTTCAGGGAAGCTTCAGAACATGAAATTTTAACCTCCCACTATAGCAGAAAGGGTCTTTCTAGTAGGTGCACATCAAATCTAAGCTCTCTGAAGTGTTTTTCGAAAGTTATCAACACTTTTATGTTTGGCGTTCCGAAACCCACCTTATCTCAGGCTGAAAAGCGTTTTTGTGCATTGTGCCATAACTTTTCAGGGAAGCTTCAGAACATGAAATTTTAACCTGCCACTATAGCAGAAAGGGTCTTTCTAGTAGTTGCACATCAAATCTAAACTGTCTGAAGTGTTTTTCCAAAGTTATTAACACTTTTATGTTTGGCGTTCCGAAACCCACCTTATCTCAGGCTGAAAAGCGTTTTTGTGCATTGTGCCATAACTTTTCAGGGAAGCTTCAGAACATGAAATTTTAACCTCCCACTATAGCAGAAAGGGTCTTTCTAGTAGTTGCACATCAAATCTAAACTGTCTGAAGTGTTTTTCCAAAGTTATTAACACTTTTATGTTTGGCGTTCCGAAACCCACCTTATCTCAGGCTGAAAAGCGTTTTTGTGCATTGTGCCATAACTTTTCAGGGAAGCTTCAGAACATGAAATTTTAACCTCCCACTATAGCAGAAAGGGTCTTTCTAGTAGTTGCACATCAAATCTAAACTGTCTGAAGTGTTTTTCCAAAGTTATCAACACTTTTATGTTTGGCGTTCCGAAACCCACCTTATCTCAGGCTGAAAAGCGTTTTTGTGCATTGTGCCATAACTTTTCAGGGAAGCTTCAGAACATGAAATTTTAACCTCCCACTATAGCAGAAAGGGTCTTTCTAGTAGTTGCACATCAAATCTAAGCTGTCTGAAGTGTTTTTCAAAAGTTATCAACACTTTTATGTTTGGCGTTCCGAAACCCACCTTATCTCAGGCTGAAAAGCGTTTTTGTGCATTGTGCCATAACTTTTCAGGAAAGCTTCAGAACATGAAATTTTAACCTCCCACTATAGCAGAAAGGGTCTTTCTAGTAGTTGCACATCAAATCTAAACTGTCTGAAGTGTTTTTCCAAAGTTATTAACACTTTTATGTTTGGCGTTCCGAAACCCACCTTATCTCAGGCTGAAAAGCGTTTTAACGCATTGTGCCATAACTTTTCAGGGAAGCTTCAGAACATGAAATTTTAACCTCCCACTATAGCAGAAAGGGTCTTTCTAGTAGGTGCACATCAAATCTAAGCTCTCTGAAGTGTTTTGCGAAAGTTATCAACACTTTTATGTTTGGCGTTCCGAAACCCACCTTATCTCAGGCTGAAAAGCGTTTTTGTGCATTGTGCCATAACTTTTCAGGAAAGCTTCAGAACATGAAATTTTAACCTCCCACTATAGCAGAAAGGGTCTTTCTAGTAGTTGCACATCAAATCTAAGCTGTCTGAAGTGTTTTTCCAAAGTTATCAACACTTTTATGTTTGGCGTTCCGAAACCCACCTTATCTCAGGCTGAAAAGCGTTTTTACGCATTGTGCCATAACTTTTCAGGGAAGCTTCAGAACATGAAATTTTAACCTCCCACTATAGCAGAAAGGGTCTTTCTAGTAGGTGCACATCAAATCTAAGCTCTCTGAAGTGTTTTTCGAAAGTTATCAACACTTTTATGTTTGGCGTTCCGAAACCCACCTTATCTCAGGCTGAAAAGCGTTGTTGTGCATTGTGCCATAACTTTTCAGGAAAGCTTCAGAACATGAAATTTTAACCTCCCACTATAGCAGAAAGGGTCTTTCTAGTAGTTGCACATCAAATCTAAGCTGTCTGAAGTGTTTTTCAAAAGTTATCAACACTTTTATGTTTGGCGTTCCGAAACCCACCTTATCTCAGGCTGAAAAGCGTTTTTGTGCATTGTGCCATAACTTTTCAGGAAAGCTTCAGAACATGAAATTTTAACCTCCCACTATAGCAGAAAGGGTCTTTCTAGTAGTTGCACATCAAATCTAAACTGTCTGAAGTGTTTTTCCAAAGTTATTAACACTTTTATGTTTGGCGTTCCGAAACCCACCTTATCTCAGGCTGAAAAGCGTTTTAACGCATTGTGCCATAACTTTTCAGGGAAGCTTCAGAACATGAAATTTTAACCTCCCACTATAGCAGAAAGGGTCTTTCTAGTAGGTGCACATCAAATCTAAGCTCTCTGAAGTGTTTTGCGAAAGTTATCAACACTTTTATGTTTGGCGTTCCGAAACCCACCTTATCTCAGGCTGAAAAGCGTTTTTGTGCATTGTGCCATAACTTTTCAGGAAAGCTTCAGAACATGAAATTTTAACCTCCCACTATAGCAGAAAGGGTCTTTCTAGTAGTTGCACATCAAATCTAAGCTGTCTGAAGTGTTTTTCCAAAGTTATCAACACTTTTATGTTTGGCGTTCCGAAACCCACCTTATCTCAGGCTGAAAAGCGTTTTTACGCATTGTGCCATAACTTTTCAGGGAAGCTTCAGAACATGAAATTTTAACCTCCCACTATAGCAGAAAGGGTCTTTCTAGTAGGTGCACATCAAATCTAAGCTCTCTGAAGTGTTTTTCGAAAGTTATCAACACTTTTATGTTTGGCGTTCCGAAACCCACCTTATCTCAGGCTGAAAAGCGTTGTTGTGCATTGTGCCATAACTTTTCAGGAAAGCTTCAGAACATGAAATTTTAACCTCCCACTATAGCAGAAAGGGTCTTTCTAGTAGTTGCACATCAAATCTAAACTGTCTGAAGTGTTTTTCCAAAGTTATTAACACTTTTATGTTTGGCGTTCCGAAACCCACCTTATCTCAGGCTGAAAAGCGTTTTTGTGCATTGTGCCATAACTTTTCAGGGAAGCTTCAGAACATGAAATTTTAACCTCCCACTATAGCAGAAAGGGTCTTTCTAGTAGTTGCACATCAAATCTAAACTGTCTGAAGTGTTTTTCCAAAGTTATCAACACTTTTATGTTTGGCGTTCCGAAACCCACCTTATCTCAGGCTGAAAAGCGTTTTTGTGCATTGTGCCATAACTTTTCAGGGAAGCTTCAGAACATGAAATTTTAACCTCCCACTATAGCAGAAAGGGTCTTTCTAGTAGTTGCACATCAAATCGAAGCTGTCTGAAGTGTTTTTCAAAAGTTATCAACACTTTTATGTTTGGCGTTCCGAAACCCACCTTATCTCAGGCTGAAAAGCGTTTTTGTGCATTGTGCCATAACTTTTCAGGAAAGCTTCAGAACATGAAATTTTAACCTCCCACTATAGCAGAAAGGGTCTTTCTAGTAGTTGCACATCAAATCTAAACTGTCTGAAGTGTTTTTCCAAAGTTATTAACACTTTTATGTTTGGCGTTCCGAAACCCACCTTATCTCAGGCTGAAAAGCGTTTTTGTGCATTGTGCCATAACTTTTCAGGGAAGCTTCAGAACATGAAATTTTAACCTCCCACTATAGCAGAAAGGGTCTTTCTAGTAGTTGCACATCAAATCTAAACTGTCTGAAGTGTTTTTCCAAAGTTATCAACACTTTTATGTTTGGCGTTCCGAAACCCACCTTATCTCAGGCTGAAAAGCGTTTTTGTGCATTGTGCCATAACTTTTCAGGGAAGCTTCAGAACATGAAATTTTAACCTCCCACTATAGCAGAAAGGGTCTTTCTAGTAGTTGCACATCAAATCTAAGCTGTCTGAAGTGTTTTTCAAAAGTTATCAACACTTTTATGTTTGGCGTTCCGAAACCCACCTTATCTCAGGCTGAAAAGCGTTTTTGTGCATTGTGCCATAACTTTTCAGGAAAGCTTCAGAACATGAAATTTTAACCTCCCACTATAGCAGAAAGGGTCTTTCTAGTAGTTGCACATCAAATCTAAACTGTCTGAAGTGTTTTTCCAAAGTTATTAACACTTTTATGTTTGGCGTTCCGAAACCCACCTTATCTCAGGCTGAAAAGCGTTTTAACGCATTGTGCCATAACTTTTCAGGGAAGCTTCAGAACATGAAATTTTAACCTCCCACTATAGCAGAAAGGGTCTTTCTAGTAGGTGCACATCAAATCTAAGCTCTCTGAAGTGTTTTGCGAAAGTTATCAACACTTTTATGTTTGGCGTTCCGAAACCCACCTTATCTCAGGCTGAAAAGCGTTTTTGTGCATTGTGCCATAACTTTTCAGGAAAGCTTCAGAACATGAAATTTTAACCTCCCACTATAGCAGAAAGGGTCTTTCTAGTAGTTGCACATCAAATCTAAGCTGTCTGAAGTGTTTTTCCAAAGTTATCAACACTTTTATGTTTGGCGTTCCGAAACCCACCTTATCTCAGGCTGAAAAGCGTTTTTACGCATTGTGCCATAACTTTTCAGGGAAGCTTCAGAACATGAAATTTTAACCTCCCACTATAGCAGAAAGGGTCTTTCTAGTAGGTGCACATCAAATCTAAGCTCTCTGAAGTGTTTTTCGAAAGTTATCAACACTTTTATGTTTGGCGTTCCGAAACCCACCTTATCTCAGGCTGAAAAGCGTTGTTGTGCATTGTGCCATAACTTTTCAGGAAAGCTTCAGAACATGAAATTTTAACCTCCCACTATAGCAGAAAGGGTCTTTCTAGTAGTTGCACATCAAATCTAAACTGTCTGAAGTGTTTTTCCAAAGTTATTAACACTTTTATGTTTGGCGTTCCGAAACCCACCTTATCTCAGGCTGAAAAGCGTTTTTGTGCATTGTGCCATAACTTTTCAGGGAAGCTTCAGAACATGAAATTTTAACCTCCCACTATAGCAGAAAGGGTCTTTCTAGTAGTTGCACATCAAATCTAAACTGTCTGAAGTGTTTTTCCAAAGTTATCAACACTTTTATGTTTGGCGTTCCGAAACCCACCTTATCTCAGGCTGAAAAGCGTTTTTGTGCATTGTGCCATAACTTTTCAGGGAAGCTTCAGAACATGAAATTTTAACCTCCCACTATAGCAGAAAGGGTCTTTCTAGTAGTTGCACATCAAATCGAAGCTGTCTGAAGTGTTTTTCAAAAGTTATCAACACTTTTATGTTTGGCGTTCCGAAACCCACCTTATCTCAGGCTGAAAAGCGTTTTTGTGCATTGTGCCATAACTTTTCAGGAAAGCTTCAGAACATGAAATTTTAACCTCCCACTATAGCAGAAAGGGTCTTTCTAGTAGTTGCACATCAAATCTAAACTGTCTGAAGTGTTTTTCCAAAGTTATTAACACTTTTATGTTTGGCGTTCCGAAACCCACCTTATCTCAGGCTGAAAAGCGTTTTTACGCATTGTGCCATAACTTTTCAGGGAAGCTTCAGAACATGAAATTTTAACCTCCCACTATAGCAGAAAGGGTCTTTCTAGTAGGTGCACATCAAATCTAAGCTCTCTGAAGTGTTTTTCGAAAGTTATCAACACTTTTATGTTTGGCGTTCCGAAACCCACCTTATCTCAGGCTGAAAAGCGTTTTTGTGCATTGTGCCATAACTTTTCAGGAAAGCTTCAGAACATGAAATTTTAACCTCCCACTATAGCAGAAAGGGTCTTTCTAGTAGTTGCACATCAAATCTAAGCTGTCTGAAGTGTTTTTCCAAAGTTATCAACACTTTTATGTTTGGCGTTCCGAAACCCACCTTATCTCAGGCTGAAATGCGTTTTTGTGCATTGTGCCATAACTTTTCAGGGAAGCTTCAGAACATGAAATTTTAACCTCCCACTATAGCAGAAAGGGTCTTTCTAGTAGTTGCACATCAAATCTAAACTGTCTGAAGTGTTTTTCGAAAGTTATCAACACTTTTATGTTTGGCGTTCCGAAACCCACCTTATCTCAGGCTGAAAAGCGTTTTTACGCATTGTGCCATAACTTTTCAGGGAAGCTTCAGAACATGAAATTTTAACCTCCCACTATAGCAGAAAGGGTCTTTCTAGTAGGTGCACATCAAATCTAAGCTGTCTGAAGTGTTTTTCGAAAGTTATCAACACTTTTATGTTTGGCGTTCCGAAACCCACCTTATCTCAGGCTGAAAAGCGTTTTTGTGCATTGTGCCATAACTTTTCAGGGAAGCTTCAGAACATGAAATTTTAACCTCCCACTAAAGCAGAAAGGGTCTTTCTAGTAGTTGCACATCAAATCTAAGCTGTCTGAAGTGTTTTTCAAAAGTTATCAACACTTTTATGTTTGGCGTTCCGAAACCCACCTTATCTCAGGCTGAAAAGCGTTTTTGTGCATTGTGCCATAACTTTTCAGGGAAGCTTCAGAACATGAAATTTTAACCTCCCACTAAAGCAGAAAGGGTCTTTCTAGTAGTTGCACATCAAATCTAAGCTGTCTGAAGTGTTTTTCAAAAGTTATCAACACTTTTATGTTTGGCGTTCCGAAACCCACCTTATCTCAGGCTGAAAAGCGTTTTTGTGCATTGTGCCATAACTTTTCAGGAAAGCTTCAGAACATGAAATTTTAACCTCCCACTATAGCAGAAAGGGTCTTTCTAGTAGTTGCACATCAAATCTAAACTGTCTGAAGTGTTTTTCCAAAGTTATCAACACTTTTATGTTTGGCGTTCCGAAACCCACGTTATCTCAGGCTGAAAAGCGTTTTTGTGCATTGTGCCATAACTTTTCAGGAAAGCTTCAGAACATGAAATTTTAACCTCCCACTATAGCAGAAAGGGTCTTTCTAGTAGTTGCACATCAAATCTAAACTGTCTGAAGTGTTTTTCCAAAGTTATCAACACTTTTATGTTTGGCGTTCCGAAACCCACGTTATCTCAGGCTGAAAAGCGTTTTTACGCATTGTGGCATAACTTTTCAGGGAAGCTTCAGAACATGATATTTTAACCTCCCACAATAGCAGAAAGGGTCTTTCTAGTAGGTGCACATCAAATCTAAGCTGTCTGAAGTGTTTTTCGAAAGTTATCAACACTTTTATGTTTGGCGTTCCGAAACCCACCTTATCTCAGGCTGAAAAGCGTTTTTGTGCATTGTGCCATAACTTTTCAGGGAAGCTTCAGAACATGAAATTTTAACCTCCCACTATAGCAGAAAGGGTCTTTCTAGTAGTTGCACATCAAATCTAAGCTGTCTGAAGTGTTTTTCAAAAGTTATCAACACTTTTATGTTTGGCGTTCCGAAACCCACCTTATCTCTGGCTGAAAAGCGTTTTTGTGCATTGTGCCATAACTTTTCAGGAAAGCTTCAGAACATGAAATTTTAACCTCCCACTATAGCAGAAAGGGTCTTTCTAGTAGTTGCACATCAAATCTAAACTGTCTGAAGTGTTTTTCCAAAGTTATCAACACTTATGTTTGGCGTTCCGTAACCCACCTTATCTCAGGCTGAAAAGCGTTTTTGTGCATTGTGCCATAACTTTTCAGGGAAGCTTCAGAACATGAAATTTTAACCTCCCACTATAGCAGAAAGGGTCTTTCTAGTAGTTGCACATCAAATCTAAGCTGTCTGAAGTGTTTTTCAAAAGTTATCAACACTTTTATGTTTGGCGTTCCGAAACCCACCTTATCTCAGGCTGAAAAGCGTTTTTGTGCATTGTGCCATAACTTTTCAGGAAAGCTTCAGAACATGAAATTTTAACCTCCCACTATAGCAGAAAGGGTCTTTCTAGTAGTTGCACATCAAATCTAAACTGTCTGAAGTGTTTTTCCAAAGTTATCAACACTTTTATGTTTGGCGTTCCGAAACCCACCTTATCTCAGGCTGAAAAGCGTTTTTGTGCATTGTGCCATAACTTTTCAGGGAAGCTTCAGAACATGAAATTTTAACCTCCCACTATAGCAGAAAGGGTCTTTCTAGTAGTTGCACATCAAATCTAAGCTGTCTGAAGTGTTTTTCAAAAGTTATCAACACTTTTATGTTTGGCGTTCCGAAACCCACCTTATCTCAGGCTGAAAAGCGTTTTTGTGCATTGTGTCATAACTTTTCAGGAAAGCTTCAGAACATGAAATTTTAACCTCCCACTATAGCAGAAAGGGTCTTTCTAGTAGTTGCACATCAAATCTAAACTGTCTGAAGTGTTTTTCCAAAGTTATCAACACTTTTATGTTTGGCGTTCCGAAACCCACCTTATCTCAGGCTGAAAAGCGTTTTTGTGCATTGTGCCATAACTTTTCAGGGAAGCTTCAGAACATGAAATTTTAACCTCCCACTATAGCAGAAAGGGTCTTTCTAGTAGTTGCACATCAAATCTAAGCTGTCTGAAGTGTTTTTCCAAAGTTATCAACACTTTTATGTTTGGCGTTCCGAAACCCACCTTATCTCAGGCTGAAAAGCGTTTTTACGCATTGTGCCATAACTTTTCAGGGAAGCTTCAGAACATGAAATTTTAACCTCCCACTATAGCAGAAAGGGTCTTTCTAGTAGGTGCACATCAAATCTAAGCTCTCTGAAGTGTTTTTCGAAAGTTATCAACACTTTTATGTTTGGCGTTCCGAAACCCACCTTATCTCAGGCTGAAAAGCGTTTTTGTGCATTGTGCCATAACTTTTCAGGAAAGCTTCAGAACATGAAATTTTAACCTCCCACTATAGCAGAAAGGGTCTTTCTAGTAGTTGCACATCAAATCTAAACTGTCTGAAGTGTTTTTCAAAAGTTATCAACACTTTTATGTTTGGCGTTCCGAAACCCACCTTATCTCAGGCTGAAAAGCGTTTTTACGCATTGTGCCATAACTTTTCAGGGAAGCTTCAGAACATGAAATTTTAACCTCCCACTATAGCAGAAAGGGTCTTTCTAGTAGGTGCACATCAAATCTAAGCTGTCTGAAGTGTTTTTCGAAAGTTATCAACACTTTTATGTTTGGCGTTCCGAAACCCACCTTATCTCAGGCTGAAAAGCGTTTTTGTGCATTGTGCCATAACTTTTCAGGGAAGCTTCAGAACATGAAATTTTAACCTCCCACTATAGCAGAAAGGGTCTTTCTAGTAGTTGCACATCAAATCTAAGCTGTCTGAAGTGTTTTTCAAAAGTTATCAACACTTTTATGTTTGGCGTTCCGAAACCCACCTTATCTCAGGCTGAAAAGCGTTTTTGTGCATTGTGCCATAACTTTTCAGGGAAGCTTCAGAACATGAAATTTTAACCTCCCACTATAGCAGAAAGGGTCTTTCTAGTAGTTGCACATCAAATCTAAACTGTCTGAAGTGTTTTTCAAAAGTTATCAACACTTTTATGTTTGGCGTTCCGAAACCCACCTTATCTCAGGCTGAAAAGCGTTTTTGTGCATTGTGCCATAACTTTTCAGGGAAGCTTCAGAACATGAAATTTTAACCTCCCACTATAGCAGAAAGGGTCTTTCTAGTAGTTGCACATCAAATCTAAGCTGTCTGAAGTGTTTTTCAAAAGTTATCAACAGTTTTATGTTTGGCGTTCCGAAACCCACCTTATCTCAGGCTGAAAAGCGTTTTTGTGCATTGTGCCATAACTTTTCAGGAAAGCTTCAGAACATGAAATTTTAACCTCCCACTATAGCAGAAAGGGTCTTTCTAGTAGTTGCACATCAAATCTAAACTGTCTGAAGTGTTTTTCCAAAGTTATCAACACTTTTATGTTTGGCGTTCCGAAACCCACCTTATCTCAGGCTGAAAAGCGTTTTTACGCATTGTGCCATAACTTTTCAGGGAAGCTTCAGAACATAAAATTTTAACCTCCCACTATAGCAGAAAGGGTCTTTCTAGTAGGTGCACATCAAATCTAAGCTCTCTGAAGTGTTTTTCGAAAGTTATCAACACTTTTATGTTTGGCGTTCCGAAACCCACCTTATCTCAGGCTGAAAAGCGTTTTTGTGCATTGTGCCATAACTTTTCAGGGAAGCTTCAGAACATGAAATTTTAACCTCCCACTATAGCAGAAAGGGTCTTTCTAGTAGTTGCACATCAAATCTAAACTGTCTGAAGTGTTTTTCCAAAGTTATTAACACTTTTATGTTTGGCGTTCCGAAACCCACCTTATCTCAGGCTGAAAAGCGTTTTTGTGCATTGTGCCATAACTTTTCAGGGAAGCTTCAGAACATGAAATTTTAACCTCCCACTATAGCAGAAAGGGTCTTTCTAGTAGTTGCACATCAAATCTAAACTGTCTGAAGTGTTTTTCCAAAGTTATCAACACTTTTATGTTTGGCGTTCCGAAACCCACCTTATCTCAGGCTGAAAAGCGTTTTTGTGCATTGTGCCATAACTTTTCAGGGAAGCTTCAGAACATGAAATTTTAACCTCCCACTATAGCAGAAAGGGTCTTTCTAGTAGTTGCACATCAAATCTAAGCTGTCTGAAGTGTTTTTCAAAAGTTATCAACACTTTTATGTTTGGCGTTCCGAAACCCACCTTATCTCAGGCTGAAAAGCGTTTTTGTGCATTGTGCCATAACTTTTCAGGAAAGCTTCAGAACATGAAATTTTAACCTCCCACTATAGCAGAAAGGGTCTTTCTAGTAGTTGCACATCAAATCTAAACTGTCTGAAGTGTTTTTCCAAAGTTATCAACACTTTTATGTTTGGCGTTCCGAAACCCACCTTATCTCAGGCTGAAAAGCGTTTTTGTGCATTGTGCCATAACTTTTCAGGGAAGCTTCAGAACATGAAATTTTAACCTCCCACTATAGCAGAAAGGGTCTTTCTAGTAGTTGCACATCAAATCTAAGCTGTCTGAAGTGTTTTTCAAAAGTTATCAACAGTTTTATGTTTGGCGTTCCGAAACCCACCTTATCTCAGGCTGAAAAGCGTTTTTGTGCATTGTGCCATAACTTTTCAGGAAAGCTTCAGAACATGAAATTTTAACCTCCCACTATAGCAGAAAGGGTCTTTCTAGTAGTTGCACATCAAATCTAAACTGTCTGAAGTGTTTTTCCAAAGTTATCAACACTTTTATGTTTGGCGTTCCGAAACCCACCTTATCTCAGGCTGAAAAGCGTTTTTGTGCATTGTGCCATAACTTTTCAGGGAAGCTTCAGAACATGAAATTTTAACCTCCCACTATAGCAGAAAGGGTCTTTCTAGTAGTTGCACATCAAATCTAAGCTGTCTGAAGTGTTTTTCCAAAGTTATCAACACTTTTATGTTTGGCGTTCCGAAACCCACCTTATCTCAGGCTGAAAAGCGTTTTTACGCATTGTGCCATAACTTTTCAGGGAAGCTTCAGAACATGAAATTTTAACCTCCCACTATAGCAGAAAGGGTCTTTCTAGTAGGTGCACATCAAATCTAAGCTCTCTGAAGTGTTTTTCGAAAGTTATCAACACTTTTATGTTTGGCGTTCCGAAACCCACCTTATCTCAGGCTGAAAAGCGTTTTTGTGCATTGTGCCATAACTTTTCAGGGAAGCTTCAGAACATGAAATTTTAACCTGCCACTATAGCAGAAAGGGTCTTTCTAGTAGTTGCACATCAAATCTAAACTGTCTGAAGTGTTTTTCCAAAGTTATTAACACTTTTATGTTTGGCGTTCCGAAACCCACCTTATCTCAGGCTGAAAAGCGTTTTTGTGCATTGTGCCATAACTTTTCAGGGAAGCTTCAGAACATGAAATTTTAACCTCCCACTATAGCAGAAAGGGTCTTTCTAGTAGTTGCACATCAAATCTAAACTGTCTGAAGTGTTTTTCCAAAGTTATTAACACTTTTATGTTTGGCGTTCCGAAACCCACCTTATCTCAGGCTGAAAAGCGTTTTTGTGCATTGTGCCATAACTTTTCAGGGAAGCTTCAGAACATGAAATTTTAACCTCCCACTATAGCAGAAAGGGTCTTTCTAGTAGTTGCACATCAAATCTAAACTGTCTGAAGTGTTTTTCCAAAGTTATCAACACTTTTATGTTTGGCGTTCCGAAACCCACCTTATCTCAGGCTGAAAAGCGTTTTTGTGCATTGTGCCATAACTTTTCAGGGAAGCTTCAGAACATGAAATTTTAACCTCCCACTATAGCAGAAAGGGTCTTTCTAGTAGTTGCACATCAAATCTAAGCTGTCTGAAGTGTTTTTCAAAAGTTATCAACACTTTTATGTTTGGCGTTCCGAAACCCACCTTATCTCAGGCTGAAAAGCGTTTTTGTGCATTGTGCCATAACTTTTCAGGAAAGCTTCAGAACATGAAATTTTAACCTCCCACTATAGCAGAAAGGGTCTTTCTAGTAGTTGCACATCAAATCTAAACTGTCTGAAGTGTTTTTCCAAAGTTATTAACACTTTTATGTTTGGCGTTCCGAAACCCACCTTATCTCAGGCTGAAAAGCGTTTTAACGCATTGTGCCATAACTTTTCAGGGAAGCTTCAGAACATGAAATTTTAACCTCCCACTATAGCAGAAAGGGTCTTTCTAGTAGGTGCACATCAAATCTAAGCTCTCTGAAGTGTTTTGCGAAAGTTATCAACACTTTTATGTTTGGCGTTCCGAAACCCACCTTATCTCAGGCTGAAAAGCGTTTTTGTGCATTGTGCCATAACTTTTCAGGAAAGCTTCAGAACATGAAATTTTAACCTCCCACTATAGCAGAAAGGGTCTTTCTAGTAGTTGCACATCAAATCTAAGCTGTCTGAAGTGTTTTTCCAAAGTTATCAACACTTTTATGTTTGGCGTTCCGAAACCCACCTTATCTCAGGCTGAAAAGCGTTTTTACGCATTGTGCCATAACTTTTCAGGGAAGCTTCAGAACATGAAATTTTAACCTCCCACTATAGCAGAAAGGGTCTTTCTAGTAGGTGCACATCAAATCTAAGCTCTCTGAAGTGTTTTTCGAAAGTTATCAACACTTTTATGTTTGGCGTTCCGAAACCCACCTTATCTCAGGCTGAAAAGCGTTGTTGTGCATTGTGCCATAACTTTTCAGGAAAGCTTCAGAACATGAAATTTTAACCTCCCACTATAGCAGAAAGGGTCTTTCTAGTAGTTGCACATCAAATCTAAACTGTCTGAAGTGTTTTTCCAAAGTTATTAACACTTTTATGTTTGGCGTTCCGAAACCCACCTTATCTCAGGCTGAAAAGCGTTTTTGTGCATTGTGCCATAACTTTTCAGGGAAGCTTCAGAACATGAAATTTTAACCTCCCACTATAGCAGAAAGGGTCTTTCTAGTAGTTGCACATCAAATCTAAACTGTCTGAAGTGTTTTTCCAAAGTTATCAACACTTTTATGTTTGGCGTTCCGAAACCCACCTTATCTCAGGCTGAAAAGCGTTTTTGTGCATTGTGCCATAACTTTTCAGGGAAGCTTCAGAACATGAAATTTTAACCTCCCACTATAGCAGAAAGGGTCTTTCTAGTAGTTGCACATCAAATCGAAGCTGTCTGAAGTGTTTTTCAAAAGTTATCAACACTTTTATGTTTGGCGTTCCGAAACCCACCTTATCTCAGGCTGAAAAGCGTTTTTGTGCATTGTGCCATAACTTTTCAGGAAAGCTTCAGAACATGAAATTTTAACCTCCCACTATAGCAGAAAGGGTCTTTCTAGTAGTTGCACATCAAATCTAAACTGTCTGAAGTGTTTTTCCAAAGTTATTAACACTTTTATGTTTGGCGTTCCGAAACCCACCTTATCTCAGGCTGAAAAGCGTTTTTACGCATTGTGCCATAACTTTTCAGGGAAGCTTCAGAACATGAAATTTTAACCTCCCACTATAGCAGAAAGGGTCTTTCTAGTAGGTGCACATCAAATCTAAGCTCTCTGAAGTGTTTTTCGAAAGTTATCAACACTTTTATGTTTGGCGTTCCGAAACCCACCATATCTCAGGCTGAAAAGCGTTTTTGTGCATTGTGCCATAACTTTTCAGGAAAGCTTCAGAACATGAAATTTTAACCTCCCACTATAGCAGAAAGGGTCTTTCTAGTAGTTGCACATCAAATCTAAGCTGTCTGAAGTGTTTTTCCAAAGTTATCAACACTTTTATGTTTGGCGTTCCGAAACCCACCTTATCTCAGGCTGAAATGCGTTTTTGTGCATTGTGCCATAACTTTTCAGGGAAGCTTCAGAACATGAAATTTTAACCTCCCACTATAGCAGAAAGGGTCTTTCTAGTAGTTGCACATCAAATCTAAACTGTCTGAAGTGTTTTTCGAAAGTTATCAACACTTTTATGTTTGGCGTTCCGAAACCCACCTTATCTCAGGCTGAAAAGCGTTTTTACGCATTGTGCCATAACTTTTCAGGGAAGCTTCAGAACATGAAATTTTAACCTCCCACTATAGCAGAAAGGGTCTTTCTAGTAGGTGCACATCAAATCTAAGCTGTCTGAAGTGTTTTTCGAAAGTTATCAACACTTTTATGTTTGGCGTTCCGAAACCCACCTTATCTCAGGCTGAAAAGCGTTTTTGTGCATTGTGCCATAACTTTTCAGGGAAGCTTCAGAACATGAAATTTTAACCTCCCACTAAAGCAGAAAGGGTCTTTCTAGTAGTTGCACATCAAATCTAAGCTGTCTGAAGTGTTTTTCAAAAGTTATCAACACTTTTATGTTTGGCGTTCCGAAACCCACCTTATCTCAGGCTGAAAAGCGTTTTTGTGCATTGTGCCATAACTTTTCAGGGAAGCTTCAGAACATGAAATTTTAACCTCCCACTAAAGCAGAAAGGGTCTTTCTAGTAGTTGCACATCAAATCTAAGCTGTCTGAAGTGTTTTTCAAAAGTTATCAACACTTTTATGTTTGGCGTTCCGAAACCCACCTTATCTCAGGCTGAAAAGCGTTTTTGTGCATTGTGCCATAACTTTTCAGGAAAGCTTCAGAACATGAAATTTTAACCTCCCACTATAGCAGAAAGGGTCTTTCTAGTAGTTGCACATCAAATCTAAACTGTCTGAAGTGTTTTTCCAAAGTTATCAACACTTTTATGTTTGGCGTTCCGAAACCCACGTTATCTCAGGCTGAAAAGCGTTTTTGTGCATTGTGCCATAACTTTTCAGGAAAGCTTCAGAACATGAAATTTTAACCTCCCACTATAGCAGAAAGGGTCTTTCTAGTAGTTGCACATCAAATCTAAACTGTCTGAAGTGTTTTTCCAAAGTTATCAACACTTTTATGTTTGGCGTTCCGAAACCCACGTTATCTCAGGCTGAAAAGCGTTTTTACGCATTGTGGCATAACTTTTCAGGGAAGCTTCAGAACATGATATTTTAACCTCCCACAATAGCAGAAAGGGTCTTTCTAGTAGGTGCACATCAAATCTAAGCTGTCTGAAGTGTTTTTCGAAAGTTATCAACACTTTTATGTTTGGCGTTCCGAAACCCACCTTATCTCAGGCTGAAAAGCGTTTTTGTGCATTGTGCCATAACTTTTCAGGGAAGCTTCAGAACATGAAATTTTAACCTCCCACTATAGCAGAAAGGGTCTTTCTAGTAGTTGCACATCAAATCTAAGCTGTCTGAAGTGTTTTTCAAAAGTTATCAACACTTTTATGTTTGGCGTTCCGAAACCCACCTTATCTCAGGCTGAAAAGCGTTTTTGTGCATTGTGCCATAACTTTTCAGGAAAGCTTCAGAACATGAAATTTTAACCTCCCACTATAGCAGAAAGGGTCTTTCTAGTAGTTGCACATCAAATCTAAACTGTCTGAAGTGTTTTTCCAAAGTTATCAACACTTTTATGTTTGGCGTTCCGAAACCCACCTTATCTCAGGCTGAAAAGCGTTTTTACGCATTGTGCCATAACTTTTCAGGGAAGCTTCAGAACATGAAATTTTAACCTCCCACTATAGCAGAAAGGGTCTTTCTAGTAGGTGCACATCAAATCTAAGCTCTCTGAAGTGTTTTTCGAAAGTTATCAACACTTTTATGTTTGGCGTTCCGAAACCCACCTTATCTCAGGCTGAAAAGCGTTTTTGTGCATTGTGCCATAACTTTTCAGGGAAGCTTCAGAACATGAAATTTTAACCTCCCACTATAGCAGAAAGGGTCTTTCTAGTATTTGCACATCAAATCTAAACTGTCTGAAGTGTTTTTCCAAAGTTATTAACACTTTTATGTTTGGCGTTCCGAAACCCACCTTATCTCAGGCTGAAAAGCGTTTTTGTGCATTGTGCCATAACTTTTCAGGGAAGCTTCAGAACATGAAATTTTAACCTCCCACTATAGCAGAAAGGGTCTTTCTAGTAGTTGCACATCAAATCTAAACTGTCTGAAGTGTTTTTCCAAAGTTATCAACACTTTTATGTTTGGCGTTCCGAAACCCACCTTATCTCAGGCTGAAAAGCGTTTTTGTGCATTGTGCCATAACTTTTCAGGGAAGCTTCAGAACATGAAATTTTAACCTCCCACTATAGCAGAAAGGGTCTTTCTAGTAGTTGCACATCAAATCTAAGCTGTCTGAAGTGTTTTTCAAAAGTTATCAACACTTTTATGTTTGGCGTTCCGAAACCCACCTTATCTCAGGCTGAAAAGCGTTTTTGTGCATTGTGCCATAACTTTTCAGGAAAGCTTCAGAACATGAAATTTTAACCTCCCACTATAGCAGAAAGGGTCTTTCTAGTAGTTGCACATCAAATCTAAACTGTCTGAAGTGTTTTTCCAAAGTTATCAACACTTTTATGTTTGGCGTTCCGAAACCCACCTTATCTCAGGCTGAAAAGCGTTTTTACGCATTGTGCCATAACTTTTCAGGGAAGCTTCAGAACATGAAATTTTAACCTCCCACTATAGCAGAAAGGGTCTTTCTAGTAGGTGCACATCAAATCTAAGCTCTCTGAAGTGTTTTTCGAAAGTTATCAACACTTTTATGTTTGGCGTTCCGAAACCCACCTTATCTCAGGCTGAAAAGCGTTTTTGTGCATTGTGCCATAACTTTTCAGGAAAGCTTCAGAACATGAAATTTTAACCTCCCACTATAGCAGAAAGGGTCTTTCTAGTAGTTGCACATCAAATCTAAACTGTCTGAAGTGTTTTTCCAAAGTTATTAACACTTTTATGTTTGGCGTTCCGAAACCCACCTTATCTCAGGCTGAAAAGCGTTTTTGTGCATTGTGCCATAACTTTTCAGGGAAGCTACAGAACATGAAATTTTAACCTCCCACTATAGCAGAAAGGGTCTTTCTAGTAGTTGCACATCAAATCTAAACTGTCTGAAGTGTTTTTCAAAAGTTATCAACACTTTTATGTTTGGCGTTCCGAAACCCACCTTATCTCAGGCTGAAAAGCGTTTTTACGCATTGTGCCATAACTTTTCAGGGAAGCTTCAGAACATGAAATTTTAACCTCCCACTATAGCAGAAAGGGTCTTTCTAGTAGGTGCACATCAAATCTAAGCTGTCTGAAGTGTTTTTCGAAAGTTATCAACACTTTTATGTTTGGCGTTCCGAAACCCACCTTATCTCAGGCTGAAAAGCGTTTTTGTGCATTGTGCCATAACTTTTCAGGGAAGCTTCAGAACATGAAATTTTAACCTCCCACTATAGCAGAAAGGGTCTTTCTAGTAGTTGCACATCAAATCTAAACTGTCTGAAGTGTTTTTCCAAAGTTATCAACACTTTTATGTTTGGCGTTCCGAAACCCACCTTGTCTCAGGCTGAAAAGCGTTTTTACGCATTGTGCCATAACTTTTCAGGGAAGCTTCAGAACATGAAATGTTAACCTCCCACTATAGCAGAAAGGGTCTTTCTAGTAGGTGCACATCAAATCTAAGCTCTCTGAAGTGTTTTTCGAAAGTTATCAACACTTTTATGTTTGGCGTTCCGAAACCCACCTTATCTCAGGCTGAAAAGCGTTTTTGTGCATTGTGCCATAACTTTTCAGGGAAGCTTCAGAACATGAAATTTTAACCTCCCACTATAGCAGAAAGGGTCTTTCTAGTAGTTGCACATCAAATCTAAACTGTCTGAAGTGTTTTTCCAAAGTTATTAACACTTTTATGTTTGGCGTTCCGAAACCCACCTTATCTCAGGCTGAAAAGCGTTTTTGTGCATTGTGCCATAACTTTTCAGGGAAGCTTCAGAACATGAAATTTTAACCTCCCACTATAGCAGAAAGGGTCTTTCTAGTAGTTGCACATCAAATCTAAACTGTCTGAAGTGTTTTTCCAAAGTTATCAACACTTTTATGTTTGGCGTTCCGAAACCCACCTTATCTCAGGCTGAAAAGCGTTTTTGTGCATTGTGCCATAACTTTTCAGGGAAGCTTCAGAACATGAAATTTTAACCTCCCACTATAGCAGAAAGGGTCTTTCTAGTAGTTGCACATCAAATCTAAGCTGTCTGAAGTGTTTTTCAAAAGTTATCAACACTTTTATGTTTGGCGTTCCGAAACCCACCTTATCTCAGGCTGAAAAGCGTTTTTGTGCATTGTGCCATAACTTTTCAGGAAAGCTTCAGAACATGAAATTTTAACCTCCCACTATAGCAGAAAGGGTCTTTCTAGTAGTTGCACATCAAATCTAAACTGTCTGAAGTGTTCTTCCAAAGTTATCAACACATTTATGTTTGGCGTTCCGAAACCCACCTTATCTCAGGCTGAAAAGCGTTTTTGTGCATTGTGCCATAACTTTTCAGGGAAGCTTCAGAACATGAAATTTTAACCTCCCACTATAGCAGAAAGGGTCTTTCTAGTAGTTGCACATCAAATCTAAGCTGTCTGAAGTGTTTTTCAAAAGTTATCAACACTTTTATGTTTGGCGTTCCGAAACCCACCTTATCTCAGGCTGAAAAGCGTTTTTGTGCATTGTGCCATAACTTTTCAGGAAAGCTTCAGAACATGAAATTTTAACCTCCCACTATAGCAGAAAGGGTCTTTCTAGTAGTTGCACATCAAATCTAAACTGTCTGAAGTGTTTTTCCAAAGTTATCAAGACTTTTATGTTTGGCGTTCCGAAACCCACCTTATCTCAGGCTGAAAAGCGTTTTTACGCATTGTGCCATAACTTTTCAGGGAAGCTTCAGAACATGAAATTTTAACCTCCCACTATAGCAGAAAGGGTCTTTCTAGTAGGTGCACATCAAATCTAAGCTCTCTGAAGAGTTTTTCGAAAGTTATCAACACTTTTATGTTTGGCGTTCCGAAACCCACCTTATCTCAGGCTGAAAAGCGTTTTTGTGCATTGTGCCATAACTTTTCAGGGAAGCTTCAGAACATGAAATTTTAACCTGCCACTATAGCAGAAAGGGTCTTTCTAGTAGTTGCACATCAAATCTAAACTGTCTGAAGTGTTTTTCCAAAGTTATTAACACTTTTATGTTTGGCGTTCCAAAACCCACCTTATCTCAGGCTGAAAAGCGTTTTTGTGTATTGTGCCATAACTTTTCAGGGAAGCTTCAGAACATGAAATTTTAACCTCCCACTATAGCAGAAAGGGTCTTTCTAGTAGTTACACATCAAATCTAAACTGTCTGAAGTGTTTTTCCAAAGTTATCAACACTTTTATGTTTGGCGTTCCGAAACCCACCTTATCTCAGACTGAAAAGCGTTTTTGTGCATTGTGCCATAACTTTTCAGGGAAGCTTCAGAACATGAAATTTTAACCTCCCACTATAGCAGAAAGGGTCTTTCTAGTAGTTGCACATCAAATCTAAGCTGTCTGAAGTGTTTTTCAAAAGTTATCAACACTTTTATGTTTGGCGTTCCGAAACCCACCTTATCTCAGGCTGAAAAGCGTTTTTGTGCATTGTGCCATAACTTTTCAGGGAAGCTTCAGAACATGAAATTTTAACCTCCCACTATAGCAGAAAGGGTCTTTCTAGTAGTTGCACATCAAATCTAAGCTGTCTGAAGTGTTTTTCAAAAGTTATCAACACTTTTATGTTTGGCGTTCCGAAACCCACCTTATCTCAGGCTGAAAAGCGTTTTTGTGCATTGTGCCATAACTTTTCAGGAAAGCTTCAGAACATGAAATTTTAACCTCCCACTATAGCAGAAAGGGTCTTTCTAGTAGTTGCACATCAAATCTAAACTGTCTGAAGTGTTTTTCCAAAGTTATCAACACTTTTATGTTTGGCGTTCCGAAACCCACCTTATCTCAGGCTGAAAAGCGTTTTTACGCATTGTGCCATAACTTTTCAGGGAAGCTTCAGAACATGAAATTTTAACCTCCCACTATAGCAGAAAGGGTCTTTCTAGTAGGTGCACATCAAATCTAAGCTCTCTGAAGTGTTTTTCGAAAGTTATCAACACTTTTATGTTTGGCGTTCCGAAACCCACCTTATCTCAGGCTGAAAAGCGTTTTTGTGCATTGTGCCATAACTTTTCAGGGAAGCTTCAGAACATGAAATTTTAACCTCCCACTATAGCAGAAAGGGTCTTTCTAGTATTTGCACATCAAATCTAAACTGTCTGAAGTGTTTTTCCAAAGTTATTAACACTTTTATGTTTGGCGTTCCGAAACCCACCTTATCTCAGGCTGAAAAGCGTTTTTGTGCATTGTGCCATAACTTTTCAGGGAAGCTTCAGAACATGAAATTTTAACCTCCCACTATAGCAGAAAGGGTCTTTCTAGTAGTTGCACATCAAATCTAAACTGTCTGAAGTGTTTTTCCAAAGTTATCAACACTTTTATGTTTGGCGTTCCGAAACCCACCTTATCTCAGGCTGAAAAGCGTTTTTGTGCATTGTGCCATAACTTTTCAGGGAAGCTTCAGAACATGAAATTTTAACCTCCCACTATAGCAGAAAGGGTCTTTCTAGTAGTTGCACATCAAATCTAAGCTGTCTGAAGTGTTTTTCAAAAGTTATCAACACTTTTATGTTTGGCGTTCCGAAACCCACCTTATCTCAGGCTGAAAAGCGTTTTTGTGCATTGTGCCATAACTTTTCAGGAAAGCTTCAGAACATGAAATTTTAACCTCCCACTATAGCAGAAAGGGTCTTTCTAGTAGTTGCACATCAAATCTAAACTGTCTGAAGTGTTTTTCCAAAGTTATCAACACTTTTATGTTTGGCGTTCCGAAACCCACCTTATCTCAGGCTGAAAAGCGTTTTTACGCATTGTGCCATAACTTTTCAGGGAAGCTTCAGAACATGAAATTTTAACCTCCCACTATAGCAGAAAGGGTCTTTCTAGTAGGTGCACATCAAATCTAAGCTCTCTGAAGTGTTTTTCGAAAGTTATCAACACTTTTATGTTTGGCGTTCCGAAACCCACCTTATCTCAGGCTGAAAAGCGTTTTTGTGCATTGTGCCATAACTTTTCAGGAAAGCTTCAGAACATGAAATTTTAACCTCCCACTATAGCAGAAAGGGTCTTTCTAGTAGTTGCACATCAAATCTAAACTGTCTGAAGTGTTTTTCCAAAGTTATTAACACTTTTATGTTTGGCGTTCCGAAACCCACCTTATCTCAGGCTGAAAAGCGTTTTTGTGCATTGTGCCATAACTTTTCAGGGAAGCTTCAGAACATGAAATTTTAACCTCCCACTATAGCAGAAAGGGTCTTTCTAGTAGTTGCACATCAAATCTAAACTGTCTGAAGTGTTTTTCAAAAGTTATCAACACTTTTATGTTTGGCGTTCCGAAACCCACCTTATCTCAGGCTGAAAAGCGTTTTTACGCATTGTGCCATAACTTTTCAGGGAAGCTTCAGAACATGAAATTTTAACCTCCCACTATAGCAGAAAGGGTCTTTCTAGTAGGTGCACATCAAATCTAAGCTGTCTGAAGTGTTTTTCGAAAGTTATCAACACTTTTATGTTTGGCGTTCCGAAACCCACCTTATCTCAGGCTGAAAAGCGTTTTTGTGCATTGTGCCATAACTTTTCAGGGAAGCTTCAGAACATGAAATTTTAACCTCCCACTATAGCAGAAAGGGTCTTTCTAGTAGTTGCACATCAAATCTAAACTGTCTGAAGTGTTTTTCCAAAGTTATCAACACTTTTATGTTTGGCGTTCCGAAACCCACCTTATCTCAGGCTGAAAAGCGTTTTTACGCATTGTGCCATAACTTTTCAGGGAAGCTTCAGAACATGAAATGTTAACCTCCCACTATAGCAGAAAGGGTCTTTCTAGTAGGTGCACATCAAATCTAAGCTCTCTGAAGTGTTTTTCGAAAGTTATCAACACTTTTATGTTTGGCGTTCCGAAACCCACCTTATCTCAGGCTGAAAAGCGTTTTTGTGCATTGTGCCATAACTTTTCAGGGAAGCTTCAGAACATGAAATTTTAACCTCCCACTATAGCAGAAAGGGTCTTTCTAGTAGTTGCACATAAAATCTAAACTGTCTGAAGTGTTTTTCCAAAGTTATTAACACTTTTATGTTTGGCGTTCCGAAACCCACCTTATCTCAGGCTGAAAAGCGTTTTTGTGCATTGTGCCATAACTTTTCAGGGAAGCTTCAGAACATGAAATTTTAACCTCCCACTATAGCAGAAAGGGTCTTTCTAGTAGTTGCACATCAAATCTAAACTGTCTGAAGTGTTTTTCCAAAGTTATCAACACTTTTATGTTTGGCGTTCCGAAACCCACCTTATCTCAGGCTGAAAAGCGTTTTTGTGCATTGTGCCATAACTTTTCAGGGAAGCTTCAGAACATGAAATTTTAACCTCCCACTATAGCAGAAAGGGTCTTTCTAGTAGTTGCACATCAAATCTAAGCTGTCTGAAGTGTTTTTCAAAAGTTATCAACACTTTTATGTTTGGCGTTCCGAAACCCACCTTATCTCAGGCTGAAAAGCGTTTTTGTGCATTGTGCCATAACTTTTCAGGAAAGCTTCAGAACATGAAATTTTAACCTCCCACTATAGCAGAAAGGGTCTTTCTAGTAGTTGCACATCAAATCTAAGCTGTCTGAAGTGTTTTTCCAAAGTTATCAACACATTTATGTTTGGCGTTCCGAAACCCACCTTATCTCAGGCTGAAAAGCGTTTTTGTGCATTGTGCCATAACTTTTCAGGGAAGCTTCAGAACATGAAATTTTAACCTCCCACTATAGCAGAAAGGGTCTTTCTAGTAGTTGCACATCAAATCTAAACTGTCTGAAGTGTTTTTCAAAAGTTATCAAGACTTTTATGTTTGGCGTTCCGAAACCCACCTTATCTCAGGCTGAAAAGCGTTTTTACGCATTGTGCCATAACTTTTCAGGGAAGCTTCAGAACATGAAATTTTAACCTCCCACTATAGCAGAAAGGGTCTTTCTAGTAGGTGCACATCAAATCTAAGCTCTCTGAAGAGTTTTTCGAAAGTTATCAACACTTTTATGTTTGGCGTTCCGAAACCCACCTTATCTCAGGCTGAAAAGCGTTTTTGTGCATTGTGCCATAACTTTTCAGGGAAGCTTCAGAACATGAAATTTTAACCTGCCACTATAGCAGAAAGGGTCTTTCTAGTAGTTGCACATCAAATCTAAACTGTCTGAAGTGTTTTTCCAAAGTTATTAACACTTTTATGTTTGGCGTTCCAAAACCCACCTTATCTCAGGCTGAAAAGCGTTTTTGTGTATTGTGCCATAACTTTTCAGGGAAGCTTCAGAACATGAAATTTTAACCTCCCACTATAGCAGAAAGGGTCTTTCTAGTAGTTACACATCAAATCTAAACTGTCTGAAGTGTTTTTCCAAAGTTATCAACACTTTTATGTTTGGCGTTCCGAAACCCACCTTATCTCAGACTGAAAAGCGTTTTTGTGCATTGTGCCATAACTTTTCAGGGAAGCTTCAGAACATGAAATTTTAACCTCCCACTATAGCAGAAAGGGTCTTTCTAGTAGTTGCACATCAAATCTAAGCTGTCTGAAGTGTTTTTCAAAAGTTATCAACACTTTTATGTTTGGCGTTCCGAAACCCACCTTATCTCAGGCTGAAAAGCGTTTTTGTGCATTGTGCCATAACTTTTCAGGAAAGCTTCAGAACATGAAATTTTAACCTCCCACTATAGCAGAAAGGGTCATTCTAGTAGTTGCACATCAAATCTAAACTGTCTGAAGTGTTTTTCCAAAGTTATCAACACTTTTATGTTTGGCGTTCCGAAACCCACCTTATCTCAGGCTGAAAAGCGTTTTTACGCATTGTGCCATAACTTTTCAGGGAAGCTTCAGAACATGAAATTTTAACCTCCCACTTAAGCAGAAAGGGTCTTTCTAGTAGGTGCACATCAAATCTAAGCTCTCTGAAGTGTTTTTCGAAAGTTATCAACACTTTTATGTTTGGCGTTCCGAAACCCACCTTATCTCAGGCTGAAAAGCGTTTTTGTGCATTGTGCCATAACTTTTCAGGAAAGCTTCAGAACATGAAATTTTAACCTCCCACTATAGCAGAAAGGGTCTTTCTAGTAGTTGCACATCAAATCTAAGCTGTCTGAAGTGTTTTTCAAAAGTTATCACACTTTTATGTTTGGCGTTCCGAAACCCACCTTATCTCAGGCTGAAAAGCGTTTTTGTGCATTGTGCCATAACTTTTCAGGGAAAGCTTCAGAACATGAAATTTTAACCTCCCACTATAGCAGAAAGGGTCTTTCTAGTAGTTGCACATCAAATCTAAACTGTCTGAAGTGTTTTTCCAAAGTTATCAACACTTTTATGTTTGGCGTTCCGAAACCCACCTTATCTCAGGCTGAAAAGCGTTTTTACGCATTGTGCCATAACTTTTCAGGGAAGCTTCAGAACATGAAATTTTAACCTCCCACTATAGCAGAAAGGGTCTTTCTTGTAGTTGCACATCAAATCTAAGCTGTCTGAAGTGTTCTTCAAAAGTTATCAACACTTTTATGTTTGGCGTTCCGAAACCCACCTTATCTCAGGCTGAAAAGCGTTTTTGTGCATTGTGCCATAACTTTTCAGGAAAGCTTCAGAACATGAAATTTTAACCTCCCACTATAGCAGAAAGGGTCTTTCTAGTAGTTGCACATCAAATCTAAACTGTCTGAAGTGTTTTTCCAAAGTTATCAACACTTTTATGTTTGGCGTTCCGAAACCCACCATATCTCAGGCTGAAAAGCGTTTTTACGCATTGTGCCATAACTTTTCAGGGAAGCTTCAGAACATGAAATTTTAACCTCCCACTATAGCAGAAAGGGTCTTTCTAGTAGGTGCACATCAAATCTAAGCTCTCTGAAGTGTTTTTCGAAAGTTATCAACACTTTTATGTTTGGCGTTCCGAAACCCACCTTATCTCAGGCTGAAAAGCGTTTTTGTGCATTGTGCCATAACTTTTCAGGAAAGCTTCAGAACATGAAATTTTAACCTCCCACTATAGCAGAAAGGGTCTTTCTAGTAGTTGCACATCAAATCGAAACTGTCTGAAGTGTTTTTCCAAAGTTATCAACACTTTTATGTTTGGCGTTCCGAAACCTACCTTATCTCAGGCTGAAAAGCGTTTTTGTGCATTGTGCCATAACTTTTCAGGGAAGCTTCAGAACATGAAATTTTAACCTCCCACTATAGCAGAAAGGGTCTTTCTAGTAGTTGCACATCAAATCTAAGCTGTCTGAAGTGTTTTTCAAAAGTTATCAACACTTTTATGTTTGGCGTTCCGAAACCCACCTTATCTCAGGCTGAAAAGCGTTTTTGTGCATTGTGCCATAACTTTTCAGGAAAGCTTCAGAACATGAAATTTTAACCTCCCACTATAGCAGAAAGGGTCTTTCTAGTAGTTGCACATCAAATCTAAACTGTCTGAAGTGTTTTTCCAAAGTTATCAACACTTTTATGTTTGGCGTTCCGAAACCCACCTTATCTCAGGCTGAAAAGCGTTTTTACGCATTGTGCCATAACTTTTCAGGGAAGCTTCAGAACATGAAATTTTAACCTCCCACTATAGCAGAAAGGGTCTTTCTAGTAGGTGCACATCAAATCTAAGCTCTCTGAAGTGTTTTTCGAAAGTTATCGACACTTTTATGTTTGGCGTTCCGAAACCCACCTTATCTCAGGCTGAAAAGCGTTTTTGTGCATTGTGCCATAACTTTTCAGGGAAGCTTCAGAACATGAAATTTTAACCTGCCACTATAGCAGAAAGGGTCTTTCTAGTAGTTGCACATCAAATCTAAACTGTCTGAAGTGTTTTTCCAAAGTTATTAACACTTTTATGTTTGGCGTTCCGAAACCCACCTTATCTCAGGCTGAAAAGCGTTTTTGTGCATTGTGCCATAACTTTTCAGGGAAGCTTCAGAACATGAAATTTTAACCTCCCACTATAGCAGAAAGGGTCTTTCTAGTAGTTGCACATCAAATCTAAACTGTCTGAAGTGGTTTTCCAAAGTTATCAACACTTTTATGTTTGGCGTTCCGAAACCCACCTTATCTCAGGCTGAAAAGCGTTTTTACGCATTGTGCCATAACTTTTCAGGGAAGCTTCAGAACATGAAATTTTAACCTCCCACTATAGCAGAAAGGGTCTTTCTAGTAGGTGCACATCAAATCTAAGCTGTCTGAAGTGTTTTTCGAAAGTTATCAACACTTTTATGTTTGGCGTTCCGAAACCCACCTTATCTCAGGCTGAAAAGCGTTTTTGTGCATTGTGCCATAACTTTTCAGGGAAGCTTCAGAACATGAAATTTTAACCTCCCACTATAGCAGAAAGGGTCTTTCTAGTAGTTGCACATCAAATCTAAGCTGTCTGAAGTGTTTTTCAAAAGTTATCAACACTTTTATGTTTGGCGTTCCGAAACCCACCTTATCTCAGGCTGAAAAGCGTTTTTGTGCATTGTGCCATAACTTTTCAGGGAAGCTTCAGAACATGAAATTTTAACCTCCCACTATAGCAGAAAGGGTCTTTCTAGTAGTTGCACATCAAATCTAAGCTGTCTGAAGTGTTTTTCAAAAGTTATCAACACTTTTATGTTTGGCGTTCCGAAACCCACCTTATCTCAGGCTGAAAAGCGTTTTTGTGCATTGTGCCATAACTTTTCAGGAAAGCTTCAGAACATGAAATTTTAACCTCCCACTATAGCAGAAAGGGTCTTTCTAGTAGTTGCACATCAAATCTAAACTGTCTGAAGTGTTTTTCCAAAGTTATCAACACTTTTATGTTTGGCGTTCCGAAACCCACCTTATCTCAGGCTGAAAAGCGTTTTTACGCATTGTGCCATAACTTTTCAGGTAAGCTTCAGAACATGAAATTTTAACCTCCCACTATAGCAGAAAGGGTCTTTCTAGTAGGTGCACATCAAATCTAAGCTCTCTGAAGTGTTTTTCGAAAGTTATCAACACTTTTATGTTTGGCGTTCCGAAACCCACCTTATCTCAGGCTGAAAAGCGTTTTTGTGCATTGTGCCATAACTTTTCAGGGAAGCTTCAGAACATGAAATTTTAACCTGCCACTATAGCAGAAAGGGTCTTTCTAGTAGTTGCACATCAAATCTAAACTGTCTGAAGTGTTTTTCCAAAGTTATTAACACTTTTATGTTTGGCGTTCCAAAACCCACCTTATCTCAGGCTGAAAAGCGTTTTTGTGCATTGTGCCATAACTTTTCAGGGAAGCTTCAGAACATGAAATTTTAACCTCCCACTATAGCAGAAAGGGTCTTTCTAGTAGTTACACATCAAATCTAAACTGTCTGAAGTGTTTTTCCAAAGTTATCAACACTTTTATGTTTGGCGTTCCGAAACCCACCTTATCTCAGACTGAAAAGCGTTTTTGTGCATTGTGCCATAACTTTTCAGGGAAGCTTCAGAACATGAAATTTTAACCTCCCACTATAGCAGAAAGGGTCTTTCTAGTAGGTGCACATCAAATCTAAGCTCTCTGAAGTGTTTTTCGAAAGTTATCAACACTTTTATGTTTGGCGTTCCGAAACCCACCTTATCTCAGGCTGAAAAGCGTTTTTGTGCATTGTGCCATAACTTTTCAGGGAAGCTTCAGAACATGAAATTTTAACCTGCCACTATAGCAGAAAGGGTCTTTCTAGTAGTTGCACATCAAATCTAAACTGTCTGAAGTGTTTTTCCAAAGTTATTAACACTTTTATGTTTGGCGTTCCAAAACCCACCTTATCTCAGGCTGAAAAGCGTTTTTGTGCATTGTGCCATAACTTTTCAGGGAAGCTTCAGAACATGAAATTTTAACCTCCCACTATAGCAGAAAGGGTCTTTCTAGTAGTTACACATCAAATCTAAACTGTCTGAAGTGTTTTTCCAAAGTTATCAACACTTTTATGTTTGGCGTTCCGAAACCCACCTTATCTCAGACTGAAAAGCGTTTTTGTGCATTGTGCCATAACTTTTCAGGGAAGCTTCAGAACATGAAATTTTAACCTCCCACTATAGCAGAAAGGGTCTTTCTAGTAGTTGCACATCAAATCTAAGCTGTCTGAAGTGTTTTTCAAAAGTTATCAACACTTTTATGTTTGGCGTTCCGAAACCCACCTTATCTCAGGCTGAAAAGCGTTTTTGTGCATTGTGCCATAACTTTTCAGGAAAGCTTCAGAACATGAAATTTTAACCTCCCACTATAGCAGAAAGGGTCTTTCTAGTAGTTGCACATCAAATCTAAGCTGTCTGAAGTGTTTTTCAAAAGTTATCAACACTTTTATGTTTGGCGTTCCGAAACCCACCTTATCTCAGGCTGAAAAGCGTTTTTGTGCATTGTGCCATAACTTTTCAGGGAAAGCTTCAGAACATGAAATTTTAACCTCCCACTATAGCAGAAAGGGTCTTTCTAGTAGTTGCACATCAAATCTAAACTGTCTGAAGTGTTTTTCCAAAGTTATCAACACTTTTATGTTTGGCGTTCCGAAACCCACCTTATCTCAGGCTGAAAAGCGTTTTTACGCATTGTGCCATAACTTTTCAGGGAAGCTTCAGAACATGAAATTTTAACCTCCCACTATAGCAGAAAGGGTCTTTCTTGTAGTTGCACATCAAATCTAAGCTGTCTGAAGTGTTCTTCAAAAGTTATCAACACTTTTATGTTTGGCGTTCCGAAACCCACCTTATCTCAGGCTGAAAAGCGTTTTTGTGCATTGTGCCATAACTTTTCAGGAAAGCTTCAGAACATAAATTTTAACCTCCCACTATAGCAGAAAGGGTCTTTCTAGTAGTTGCACATCAAATCTAAACTGTCTGAAGTGTTTTTCCAAAGTTATCAACACTTTTATGTTTGGCGTTCCGAAACCCACCATATCTCAGGCTGAAAAGCGTTTTTACGCATTGTGCCATAACTTTTCAGGGAAGCTTCAGAACATGAAATTTTAACCTCCCACTATAGCAGAAAGGGTCTTTCTAGTAGGTGCACATCAAATCTAAGCTCTCTGAAGTGTTTTTCGAAGGTTATCAACACTTTTATGTTTGGCGTTCCGAAACCCACCTTATCTCAGGCTGAAAAGCGTTTTTGTGCATTGTGCCATAACTTTTCAGGAAAGCTTCAGAACATGAAATTTTAACCTCCCACTATAGCAGAAAGGGTCTTTCTAGTAGTTGCACATCAAATCTAAACTGTCTGAAGTGTTTTTCCAAAGTTATCAACACTTTTATGTTTGGCGTTCCGAAACCTACCTTATCTCAGGCTGAAAAGCGTTTTTGTGCATTGTGCCATAACTTTTCAGGGAAGCTTCAGAACATGAAATTTTAACCTCCCACTATAGCAGAAAGGGTCTTTCTAGTAGTTGCACATCAAATCTAAGCTGTCTGAAGTGTTTTTCAAAAGTTATCAACACTTTTATGTTTGGCGTTCCGAAACCCACCTTATCTCAGGCTGAAAAGCGTTTTTGTGCATTGTGCCATAACTTTTCAGGAAAGCTTCAGAACATGAAATTTTAACCTCCCACTATAGCAGAAAGGGTCTTTCTAGTAGTTGCACATCAAATCTAAACTGTCTGAAGTGTTTTTCCAAAGTTATCAACACTTTTATGTTTGGCGTTCCGAAACCCACCTTATCTCAGGCTGAAAAGCGTTTTTACGCATTGTGCCATAACTTTTCAGGGAAGCTTCAGAACATGAAATTTTAACCTCCCACTATAGCAGAAAGGGTCTTTCTAGTAGTTGCACATCAAATCTAAACTGTCTGAAGTGTTTTTCCAAAGTTATCAACACTTTTATGTTTGGCGTTCCGAAACCCACCTTATCTCAGGCTGAAAAGCGTTTTTGTGCATTGTGCCATAACTTTTCAGGGAAGCTTCAGAACATGAAATTTTAACCTCCCACTATAGCAGAAAGGGTCTTTCTAGTAGTTGCACATCAAATCTAAGCTGTCTGAAGTGTTTTTCAAAAGTTATCAACACTTTTATGTTTGGCGTTCCGAAACCCACCTTATCTCAGGCTGAAAAGCGTTTTTGTGCATTGTGCCATAACTTTTCAGGAAAGCTTCAGAACATGAAATTTTAACCTCCCACTATAGCAGAAAGGGTCTTTCTAGTAGTTGCACATCAAATCTAAACTGTCTGAAGTGTTTTTCCAAAGTTATCAACACTTTTATGTTTGGCGTTCCGAAACCCACCTTATCTCAGGCTGAAAAGCGTTTTTGTGCATTGTGCCATAACTTTTCAGGGAAGCTTCAGAACATGAAATTTTAACCTCCCACTATAGCAGAAAGGGTCTTTCTAGTAGTTGCACATCAAATCTAAGCTGTCTGAAGTGTTTTTCAAAAGTTATCAACAGTTTTATGTTTGGCGTTCCGAAACCCACCTTATCTCAGGCTGAAAAGCGTTTTTGTGCATTGTGCCATAACTTTTCAGGAAAGCTTCAGAACATGAAATTTTAACCTCCCACTATAGCAGAAAGGGTCTTTCTAGTAGTTGCACATCAAATCTAAACTGTCTGAAGTGTTTTTCCAAAGTTATCAACACTTTTATGTTTGGCGTTCCGAAACCCACCTTATCTCAGGCTGAAAAGCGTTTTTGTGCATTGTGCCATAACTTTTCAGGGAAGCTTCAGAACATGAAATTTTAACCTCCCACTATAGCAGAAAGGGTCTTTCTAGTAGTTGCACATCAAATCTAAGCTGTCTGAAGTGTTTTTCCAAAGTTATCAACACTTTTATGTTTGGCGTTCCGAAACCCACCTTATCTCAGGCTGAAAAGCGTTTTTACGCATTGTGCCATAACTTTTCAGGGAAGCTTCAGAACATGAAATTTTAACCTCCCACTATAGCAGAAAGGGTCTTTCTAGTAGGTGCACATCAAATCTAAGCTCTCTGAAGTGTTTTTCGAAAGTTATCAACACTTTTATGTTTGGCGTTCCGAAACCCACCTTATCTCAGGCTGAAAAGCGTTTTTGTGCATTGTGCCATAACTTTTCAGGGAAGCTTCAGAACATGAAATTTTAACCTGCCACTATAGCAGAAAGGGTCTTTCTAGTAGTTGCACATCAAATCTAAACTGTCTGAAGTGTTTTTCCAAAGTTATTAACACTTTTATGTTTGGCGTTCCGAAACCCACCTTATCTCAGGCTGAAAAGCGTTTTTGTGCATTGTGCCATAACTTTTCAGGGAAGCTTCAGAACATGAAATTTTAACCTCCCACTATAGCAGAAAGGGTCTTTCTAGTAGTTGCACATCAAATCTAAACTGTCTGAAGTGTTTTTCCAAAGTTATTAACACTTTTATGTTTGGCGTTCCGAAACCCACCTTATCTCAGGCTGAAAAGCGTTTTTGTGCATTGTGCCATAACTTTTCAGGGAAGCTTCAGAACATGAAATTTTAACCTCCCACTATAGCAGAAAGGGTCTTTCTAGTAGTTGCACATCAAATCTAAACTGTCTGAAGTGTTTTTCCAAAGTTATCAACACTTTTATGTTTGGCGTTCCGAAACCCACCTTATCTCAGGCTGAAAAGCGTTTTTGTGCATTGTGCCATAACTTTTCAGGGAAGCTTCAGAACATGAAATTTTAACCTCCCACTATAGCAGAAAGGGTCTTTCTAGTAGTTGCACATCAAATCTAAGCTGTCTGAAGTGTTTTTCAAAAGTTATCAACACTTTTATGTTTGGCGTTCCGAAACCCACCTTATCTCAGGCTGAAAAGCGTTTTTGTGCATTGTGCCATAACTTTTCAGGAAAGCTTCAGAACATGAAATTTTAACCTCCCACTATAGCAGAAAGGGTCTTTCTAGTAGTTGCACATCAAATCTAAACTGTCTGAAGTGTTTTTCCAAAGTTATTAACACTTTTATGTTTGGCGTTCCGAAACCCACCTTATCTCAGGCTGAAAAGCGTTTTAACGCATTGTGCCATAACTTTTCAGGGAAGCTTCAGAACATGAAATTTTAACCTCCCACTATAGCAGAAAGGGTCTTTCTAGTAGGTGCACATCAAATCTAAGCTCTCTGAAGTGTTTTGCGAAAGTTATCAACACTTTTATGTTTGGCGTTCCGAAACCCACCTTATCTCAGGCTGAAAAGCGTTTTTGTGCATTGTGCCATAACTTTTCAGGAAAGCTTCAGAACATGAAATTTTAACCTCCCACTATAGCAGAAAGGGTCTTTCTAGTAGTTGCACATCAAATCTAAGCTGTCTGAAGTGTTTTTCCAAAGTTATCAACACTTTTATGTTTGGCGTTCCGAAACCCACCTTATCTCAGGCTGAAAAGCGTTTTTACGCATTGTGCCATAACTTTTCAGGGAAGCTTCAGAACATGAAATTTTAACCTCCCACTATAGCAGAAAGGGTCTTTCTAGTAGGTGCACATCAAATCTAAGCTCTCTGAAGTGTTTTTCGAAAGTTATCAACACTTTTATGTTTGGCGTTCCGAAACCCACCTTATCTCAGGCTGAAAAGCGTTGTTGTGCATTGTGCCATAACTTTTCAGGAAAGCTTCAGAACATGAAATTTTAACCTCCCACTATAGCAGAAAGGGTCTTTCTAGTAGTTGCACATCAAATCTAAACTGTCTGAAGTGTTTTTCCAAAGTTATTAACACTTTTATGTTTGGCGTTCCGAAACCCACCTTATCTCAGGCTGAAAAGCGTTTTTGTGCATTGTGCCATAACTTTTCAGGGAAGCTTCAGAACATGAAATTTTAACCTCCCACTATAGCAGAAAGGGTCTTTCTAGTAGTTGCACATCAAATCTAAACTGTCTGAAGTGTTTTTCCAAAGTTATCAACACTTTTATGTTTGGCGTTCCGAAACCCACCTTATCTCAGGCTGAAAAGCGTTTTTGTGCATTGTGCCATAACTTTTCAGGGAAGCTTCAGAACATGAAATTTTAACCTCCCACTATAGCAGAAAGGGTCTTTCTAGTAGTTGCACATCAAATCGAAGCTGTCTGAAGTGTTTTTCAAAAGTTATCAACACTTTTATGTTTGGCGTTCCGAAACCCACCTTAACTCAGGCTGAAAAGCGTTTTTGTGCATTGTGCCATAACTTTTCAGGAAAGCTTCAGAACATGAAATTTTAACCTCCCACTATAGCAGAAAGGGTCTTTCTAGTAGTTGCACATCAAATCTAAACTGTCTGAAGTGTTTTTCCAAAGTTATTAACACTTTTATGTTTGGCGTTCCGAAACCCACCTTATCTCAGGCTGAAAAGCGTTTTTACGCATTGTGCCATAACTTTTCAGGGAAGCTTCAGAACATGAAATTTTAACCTCCCACTATAGCAGAAAGGGTCTTTCTAGTAGGTGCACATCAAATCTAAACTCTCTGAAGTGTTTTTCGAAAGTTATCAACACTTTTATGTTTGGCGTTCCGAAACCCACCTTATCTCAGGCTGAAAAGCGTTTTTGTGCATTGTGCCATAACTTTTCAGGAAAGCTTCAGAACATGAAATTTTAACCTCCCACTATAGCAGAAAGGGTCTTTCTAGTAGTTGCACATCAAATCTAAGCTGTCTGAAGTGTTTTTCCAAAGTTATCAACACTTTTATGTTTGGCGTTCCGAAACCCACCTTATCTCAGGCTGAAATGCGTTTTTATGCATTGTGCCATAACTTTTCAGGGAAGCTTCAGAACATGAAATTTTAACCTCCCACTATAGCAGAAAGGGTCTTTCTAGTAGTTGCACATCAAATCTAAACTGTCTGAAGTGTTTTTCGAAAGTTATCAACACTTTTATGTTTGGCGTTCCGAAACCCACCTTATCTCAGGCTGAAAAGCGTTTTTACGCATTGTGCCATAACTTTTCAGGGAAGCTTCAGAACATGAAATTTTAACCTCCCACTATAGCAGAAAGGGTCTTTCTAGTAGGTGCACATCAAATCTAAGCTGTCTGAAGTGTTTTTCGAAAGTTATCAACACTTTTATGTTTGGCGTTCCGAAACCCACCTTATCTCAGGCTGAAAAGCGTTTTTGTGCATTGTGCCATAACTTTTCAGGGAAGCTTCAGAACATGAAATTTTAACCTCCCACTAAAGCAGAAAGGGTCTTTCTAGTAGTTGCACATCAAATCTAAGCTGTCTGAAGTGTTTTTCAAAAGTTATCAACACTTTTATGTTTGGCGTTCCGAAACCCACCTTATCTCAGGCTGAAAAGCGTTTTTGTGCATTGTGCCATAACTTTTCAGGGAAGCTTCAGAACATGAAATTTTAACCTCCCACTAAAGCAGAAAGGGTCTTTCTAGTAGTTGCACATCAAATCTAAGCTGTCTGAAGTGTTTTTCAAAAGTTATCAACACTTTTATGTTTGGCGTTCCGAAACCCACCTTATCTCAGGCTGAAAAGCGTTTTTGTGCATTGTGCCATAACTTTTCAGGAAAGCTTCAGAACATGAAATTTTAACCTCCCACTATAGCAGAAAGGGTCTTTCTAGTAGTTGCACATCAAATCTAAACTGTCTGAAGTGTTTTTCCAAAGTTATCAACACTTTTATGTTTGGCGTTCCGAAACCCACGTTATCTCAGGCTGAAAAGCGTTTTTGTGCATTGTGCCATAACTTTTCAGGAAAGCTTCAGAACATGAAATTTTAACCTCCCACTATAGCAGAAAGGGTCTTTCTAGTAGTTGCACATCAAATCTAAACTGTCTGAAGTGTTTTTCCAAAGTTATCAACACTTTTATGTTTGGCGTTCCGAAACCCACGTTATCTCAGGCTGAAAAGCGTTTTTACGCATTGTGGCATAACTTTTCAGGGAAGCTTCAGAACATGATATTTTAACCTCCCACAATAGCAGAAAGGGTCTTTCTAGTAGGTGCACATCAAATCTAAGCTGTCTGAAGTGTTTTTCGAAAGTTATCAACACTTTTATGTTTGGCGTTCCGAAACCCACCTTATCTCAGGCTGAAAAGCGTTTTTGTGCATTGTGCCATAACTTTTCAGGGAAGCTTCAGAACATGAAATTTTAACCTCCCACTATAGCAGAAAGGGTCTTTCTAGTAGTTGCACATCAAATCTAAGCTGTCTGAAGTGTTTTTCAAAAGTTATCAACACTTTTATGTTTGGCGTTCCGAAACCCACCTTATCTCAGGCTGAAAAGCGTTTTTGTGCATTGTGCCATAACTTTTCAGGAAAGCTTCAGAACATGAAATTTTAACCTCCCACTATAGCAGAAAGGGTCTTTCTAGTAGTTGCACATCAAATCTAAACTGTCTGAAGTGTTTTTCCAAAGTTATCAACACTTTTATGTTTGGCGTTCCGAAACCCACCTTATCTCAGGCTGAAAAGCGTTTTTACGCATTGTGCCATAACTTTTCAGGGAAGCTTCAGAACATGAAATTTTAACCTCCCACTATAGCAGAAAGGGTCTTTCTAGTAGGTGCACATCAAATCTAAGCTCTCTGAAGTGTTTTTCGAAAGTTATCAACACTTTTATGTTTGGCGTTCCGAAACCCACCTTATCTCAGGCTGAAAAGCGTTTTTGTGCATTGTGCCATAACTTTTCAGGGAAGCTTCAGAACATGAAATTTTAACCTCCCACTATAGCAGAAAGGGTCTTTCTAGTATTTGCACATCAAATCTAAACTGTCTGAAGTGTTTTTCCAAAGTTATTAACACTTTTATGTTTGGCGTTCCGAAACCCACCTTATCTCAGGCTGAAAAGCGTTTTTGTGCATTGTGCCATAACTTTTCAGGGAAGCTTCAGAACATGAAATTTTAACCTCCCACTATAGCAGAAAGGGTCTTTCTAGTAGTTGCACATCAAATCTAAACTGTCTGAAGTGTTTTTCCAAAGTTATCAACACTTTTATGTTTGGCGTTCCGAAACCCACCTTATCTCAGGCTGAAAAGCGTTTTTGTGCATTGTGCCATAACTTTTCAGGGAAGCTTCAGAACATGAAATTTTAACCTCCCACTATAGCAGAAAGGGTCTTTCTAGTAGTTGCACATCAAATCTAAGCTGTCTGAAGTGTTTTTCAAAAGTTATCAACACTTTTATGTTTGGCGTTCCGAAACCCACCTTATCTCAGGCTGAAAAGCGTTTTTGTGCATTGTGCCATAACTTTTCAGGAAAGCTTCAGAACATGAAATTTTAACCTCCCACTATAGCAGAAAGGGTCTTTCTAGTAGTTGCACATCAAATCTAAACTGTCTGAAGTGTTTTTCCAAAGTTATCAACACTTTTATGTTTGGCGTTCCGAAACCCACCTTATCTCAGGCTGAAAAGCGTTTTTACGCATTGTGCCATAACTTTTCAGGGAAGCTTCAGAACATGAAATTTTAACCTCCCACTATAGCAGAAAGGGTCTTTCTAGTAGGTGCACATCAAATCTAAGCTCTCTGAAGTGTTTTTCGAAAGTTATCAACACTTTTATGTTTGGCGTTCCGAAACCCACCTTATCTCAGGCTGAAAAGCGTTTTTGTGCATTGTGCCATAACTTTTCAGGAAAGCTTCAGAACATGAAATTTTAACCTCCCACTATAGCAGAAAGGGTCTTTCTAGTAGTTGCACATCAAATCTAAACTGTCTGAAGTGTTTTTCCAAAGTTATTAACACTTTTATGTTTGGCGTTCCGAAACCCACCTTATCTCAGGCTGAAAAGCGTTTTTGTGCATTGTGCCATAACTTTTCAGGGAAGCTTCAGAACATGAAATTTTAACCTCCCACTATAGCAGAAAGGGTCTTTCTAGTAGTTGCACATCAAATCTAAACTGTCTGAAGTGTTTTTCAAAAGTTATCAACACTTTTATGTTTGGCGTTCCGAAACCCACCTTATCTCAGGCTGAAAAGCGTTTTTACGCATTGTGCCATAACTTTTCAGGGAAGCTTCAGAACATGAAATTTTAACCTCCCACTATAGCAGAAAGGGTCTTTCTAGTAGGTGCACATCAAATCTAAGCTGTCTGAAGTGTTTTTCGAAAGTTATCAACACTTTTATGTTTGGCGTTCCGAAACCCACCTTATCTCAGGCTGAAAAGCGTTTTTGTGCATTGTGCCATAACTTTTCAGGGAAGCTTCAGAACATGAAATTTTAACCTCCCACTATAGCAGAAAGGGTCTTTCTAGTAGTTGCACATCAAATCTAAACTGTCTGAAGTGTTTTTCCAAAGTTATCAACACTTTTATGTTTGGCGTTCCGAAACCCACCTTATCTCAGGCTGAAAAGCGTTTTTACGCATTGTGCCATAACTTTTCAGGGAAGCTTCAGAACATGAAATGTTAACCTCCCACTATAGCAGAAAGGGTCTTTCTAGTAGGTGCACATCAAATCTAAGCTCTCTGAAGTGTTTTTCGAAAGTTATCAACACTTTTATGTTTGGCGTTCCGAAACCCACCTTATCTCAGGCTGAAAAGCGTTTTTGTGCATTGTGCCATAACTTTTCAGGGAAGCTTCAGAACATGAAATTTTAACCTCCCACTATAGCAGAAAGGGTCTTTCTAGTAGTTGCACATCAAATCTAAACTGTCTGAAGTGTTTTTCCAAAGTTATTAACACTTTTATGTTTGGCGTTCCGAAACCCACCTTATCTCAGGCTGAAAAGCGTTTTTGTGCATTGTGCCATAACTTTTCAGGGAAGCTTCAGAACATGAAATTTTAACCTCCCACTATAGCAGAAAGGGTCTTTCTAGTAGTTGCACATCAAATCTAAACTGTCTGAAGTGTTTTTCCAAAGTTATCAACACTTTTATGTTTGGCGTTCCGAAACCCACCTTATCTCAGGCTGAAAAGCGTTTTTGTGCATTGTGCCATAACTTTTCAGGGAAGCTTCAGAACATGAAATTTTAACCTCCCACTATAGCAGAAAGGGTCTTTCTAGTAGTTGCACATCAAATCTAAGCTGTCTGAAGTGTTTTTCAAAAGTTATCAACACTTTTATGTTTGGCGTTCCGAAACCCACCTTATCTCAGGCTGAAAAGCGTTTTTGTGCATTGTGCCATAACTTTTCAGGAAAGCTTCAGAACATGAAATTTTAACCTCCCACTATAGCAGAAAGGGTCTTTCTAGTAGTTGCACATCAAATCTAAACTGTCTGAAGTGTTTTTCCAAAGTTATCAACACATTTATGTTTGGCGTTCCGAAACCCACCTTATCTCAGGCTGAAAAGCGTTTTTGAGCATTGTGCCATAACTTTTCAGGGAAGCTTCAGAACATGAAATTTTAACCTCCCACTATAGCAGAAAGGGTCTTTCTAGTAGTTGCACATCAAATCTAAGCTGTCTGAAGTGTTTTTCAAAAGTTATCAACACTTTTATGTTTGGCGTTCCGAAACCCACCTTATCTCAGGCTGAAAAGCGTTTTTGTGCATTGTGCCATAACTTTTCAGGAAAGCTTCAGAACATGAAATTTTAACCTCCCACTATAGCAGAAAGGGTCTTTCTAGTAGTTGCACATCAAATCTAAACTGTCTGAAGTGTTTTTCCAAAGTTATCAAGACTTTTATGTTTGGCGTTCCGAAACCCACCTTATCTCAGGCTGAAAAGCGTTTTTACGCATTGTGCCATAACTTTTCAGGGAAGCTTCAGAACATGAAATTTTAACCTCCCACTATAGCAGAAAGGGTCTTTCTAGTAGGTGCACATCAAATCTAAGCTCTCTGAAGAGTTTTTCGAAAGTTATCAACACTTTTATGTTTGGCGTTCCGAAACCCACCTTATCTCAGGCTGAAAAGCGTTTTTGTGCATTGTGCCATAACTTTTCAGGGAAGCTTCAGAACATGAAATTTTAACCTGCCACTATAGCAGAAAGGGTCTTTCTAGTAGTTGCACATCAAATCTAAACTGTCTGAAGTGTTTTTCCAAAGTTATTAACACTTTTATGTTTGGCGTTCCAAAACCCACCTTATCTCAGGCTGAAAAGCGTTTTTGTGTATTGTGCCATAACTTTTCAGGGAAGCTTCAGAACATGAAATTTTAACCTCCCACTATAGCAGAAAGGGTCTTTCTAGTAGTTACACATCAAATCTAAACTGTCTGAAGTGTTTTTCCAAAGTTATCAACACTTTTATGTTTGGCGTTCCGAAACCCACCTTATCTCAGACTGAAAAGCGTTTTTGTGCATTGTGCCATAACTTTTCAGGGAAGCTTCAGAACATGAAATTTTAACCTCCCACTATAGCAGAAAGGGTCTTTCTAGTAGTTGCACATCAAATCTAAGCTGTCTGAAGTGTTTTTCAAAAGTTATCAACACTTTTATGTTTGGCGTTCCGAAACCCACCTTATCTCAGGCTGAAAAGCGTTTTTGTGCATTGTGCCATAACTTTTCAGGAAAGCTTCAGAACATGAAATTTTAACCTCCCACTATAGCAGAAAGGGTCATTCTAGTAGTTGCACATCAAATCTAAACTGTCTGAAGTGTTTTTCCAAAGTTATCAACACTTTTATGTTTGGCGTTCCGAAACCCACCTTATCTCAGGCTGAAAAGCGTTTTTACGCATTGTGCCATAACTTTTCAGGGAAGCTTCAGAACATGAAATTTTAACCTCCCACTTAAGCAGAAAGGGTCTTTCTAGTAGGTGCACATCAAATCTAAGCTCTCTGAAGTGTTTTTCGAAAGTTATCAACACTTTTATGTTTGGCGTTCCGAAACCCACCTTATCTCAGGCTGAAAAGCGTTTTTGTGCATTGTGCCATAACTTTTCAGGAAAGCTTCAGAACATGAAATTTTAACCTCCCACTATAGCAGAAAGGGTCTTTCTAGTAGTTGCACATCAAATCTAAGCTGTCTGAAGTGTTTTTCAAAAGTTATCACACTTTTATGTTTGGCGTTCCGAAACCCACCTTATCTCAGGCTGAAAAGCGTTTTTGTGCATTGTGCCATAACTTTTCAGGGAAAGCTTCAGAACATGAAATTTTAACCTCCCACTATAGCAGAAAGGGTCTTTCTAGTAGTTGCACATCAAATCTAAACTGTCTGAAGTGTTTTTCCAAAGTTATCAACACTTTTATGTTTGGCGTTCCGAAACCCACCTTATCTCAGGCTGAAAAGCGTTTTTACGCATTGTGCCATAACTTTTCAGGGAAGCTTCAGAACATGAAATTTTAACCTCCCACTATAGCAGAAAGGGTCTTTCTTGTAGTTGCACATCAAATCTAAGCTGTCTGAAGTGTTCTTCAAAAGTTATCAACACTTTTATGTTTGGCGTTCCGAAACCCACCTTATCTCAGGCTGAAAAGCGTTTTTGTGCATTGTGCCATAACTTTTCAGGAAAGCTTCAGAACATGAAATTTTAACCTCCCACTATAGCAGAAAGGGTCTTTCTAGTAGTTGCACATCAAATCTAAACTGTCTGAAGTGTTTTTCCAAAGTTATCAACACTTTTATGTTTGGCGTTCCGAAACCCACCATATCTCAGGCTGAAAAGCGTTTTTACGCATTGTGCCATAACTTTTCAGGGAAGCTTCAGAACATGAAATTTTAACCTCCCACTATAGCAGAAAGGGTCTTTCTAGTAGGTGCACATCAAATCTAAGCTCTCTGAAGTGTTTTTCGAAAGTTATCAACACTTTTATGTTTGGCGTTCCGAAACCCACCTTATCTCAGGCTGAAAAGCGTTTTTGTGCATTGTGCCATAACTTTTCAGGAAAGCTTCAGAACATGAAATTTTAACCTCCCACTATAGCAGAAAGGGTCTTTCTAGTAGTTGCACATCAAATCTAAACTGTCTGAAGTGTTTTT